>NC_063181.1:42052418-43252418 GCF_023159225.1 Perognathus longimembris pacificus | reverse complement strand
ACTTGTCATGGCTTAAATTTGAAATATGTCCTATTACTTAAAAGTCAAATATGAATTTGATTCTCATAATAACAATTGAGCTTTTCTCCCTAAAGTTAGGTGGCTTTGTGAATATTTAATTTTTAACACTAGTTTTTTTTTCTGAGAAATTCATAAATTTCTGTGACATTGTCAAATTTGCTTAATGTTATTTTGTTCATACAATTACTTACATTTTGTAACTTGAGTGTTTTCATTACCTCTATCTGAATTTTTATTTTGAGCATTTTTATAATTTATACACTTACATTTATTTACTTTTATTCCAATTGTAGTCCACAGTATGAATTTCAGCTTGGGCTTCATTTCCTCACAATCTCTGATGCAATTATGATATCCACTATACACTTTTGTGTAATCTGAATTTCTGCATGTTATGATTGAATAAAGAGAAAACAACAGGAATCTGTACATATATTTAAGTGTTTATAGGTATCTCACATTTGTTTTCTGGTTATATGGTATTTCTCAAAGCCTGTCTGTAAGTAGGAGCTGGAGAAAATGCTCAGGGTCAAACAATGCCCAACCTTAATCCTCCACACACTTAGCCTGAGAATGAATACTAAATATGAAAAATTCCCTCAAATTACCATTTTATATTATAATTTAGCTGATAAACTGTTCTTTTAAGATTTCATCAACTTTAAGCAATTGTTCTTCAGCACCAAGAACATGAATAAAACATTCTTTGCGACAGAGCATTTATTTTTTCCAAGCATGAGTCCATTAATATAGTAAGAATTCATCCCTCCTATTATGCTTCAGTGACCTGTGTGTTGCTATAAAGAATATAAAATTAAAAGTGATGGAGGAAACAAGCCCTTAATTGTATTTAATAGTGTATTTTCAAGGATGTCTTTCCTGAATAATTTGTATTAAAGTTAGTGATATTCATAAGTACAATATATATGAACTACACAGACACATATAGATGTGGACAACACAAATATATGCAAACATGTAGACACTATACATATGTATGTATACATACATATATAAATAAATGTACATGAGTGTATGTGTAAAAAATAACATGTTCCAGTCTTGTTTTCTACCCTCACTCATTTTACATATTTGAACAAAATGATTGGCTAAGTTTGTTTCAGGGCCATGCCTGACTGACAACATTTACAGTGATATCAGAGGTAAAACCACAGGAAAGAAAGACAAAAGGAAAGGGGCATAATGTCACATGGCATACTGAAAATAACAACAATGATAAACCACTTGTTTCTGTAACTTAGAGCTCATTTCACTTAGCATCATCTTATGTGTTCATAAGGGCATAGCTATTGAGCTATTATGATCTTCTGCTAGGACTATCCTAGACGTGTACTAATTATTCCCTATGAGGGAGACCATAGAGTCCATGTTTCTTTGAGTCTGGCTCATTTCACTTAGTATGATTTTTCCCAAGTCCTTCCATTTCCATACAAATGGGGCAATGTCATTCTTTCTGATAGAGGCATAGAATTCCATTGTGTATATGTACCACATTTTCCTGATCCATTCATCTACTGAGGGGCATCTGGGTTGGTTCCATATTTTAGCGATGACAAATTGTGCTGTCATGAACATTGTTGTGCTGGTGGCTTTAGTGTGGTCTTGCTTGTGGTCTTTTGGGTAGATGCCCAAAATTGGGGCTGCTGGGTCCTAGGGGAGCTCTATGTCTAGTCTTTTTAGGAACCACCGTACTGCTTTCCAGAGTGGTTGAACAAGTTTACACTAACAGTGTAGTAGGGTTCCCTTTTTGCACTTCATCTCCAGTATCGGTTATTATTAGTTTTCTTGATAATGGTCATTCTTACTGGGGTGAGAGGGAATCTCAGTGTTGTTTTGATTTGCATTTCTTTTATGGCCAGTGATGTAGAACACTTCATGTGTCTCTTGACCATTCTCATTTCCTCTTCAGAGAAGTCTCTTTTGATGTCTTTAGCCCTTTGTAGAGAGGGAAGTTGGTTCTTTGAGGATTTGTTTTGAAGGAATTTAATTTTTTTTTATTTCTGTGTATATTTTAGATGTGAGGCCTTTGTCTGTTGCATGCCTGGTGTGAAATTATTCCCTTTCTCTATTGTCTTTCTTTCCCATGGTTTTACCCCTCATGTCACTGATTTTGGTAACCTGGATATTGTGTATACGTGTATTGGAACTAGGGAAAGGGATTATCAAAATTGAGAGAAAAAGGTTAATAAGACAAACCAATGCAACAGCAATACTTTCAATACTATATGTTGTAAACCAACTTTACAACTCATGCGGGGACTGGGGAGGGCCGAAGGTGGGAGAAAATGAGGGAGGAAGTAAAAAGTTGCATAATAAATGTATGTGCTGACTTACATATGAAACTGTAACCCCTCTGTACATAACTTTCACAATAAAGACATGAATAAATTTTTTAAAAAGAATCACTGATGACCATATTAAATAAGAAGATTCAGGCTTTTAACCTTGTGATGAATCTTTTGAAACTTAAGAGATAGAAGCAACCAAAATATAGGTGAAGATAAACATCGAAAGAAATGGAAAGGGTATCCAAGCAAGTGAGGAATCTTAGGTATCTTTCAAAATAATTTCCTATAATGCATATGGCAGAAGTCCTCTATGTAGAGGCACATGCTAAATGTCTTAATCTTCATGGTCCATAAGGTCTGTTTGCAAGTCAAAATATAATGAGTGAGTCTGAGCAATCCAATAGAGACTTAATAATCATCTGTAATAAGTTATCTAAAGTACTTTAATAAAGAATAATACAGGTAAAAATATTGGTAATAATAAAGCTAATATTTATCTATTAAAGGCTATTCTCTTTACTTTTAATAGTCATTGTGACCACTACTATAGTTTTTGAATGCCAGTGAGAATCCGTGATAGGTACTTGAGAACTTACCTATGAACTTTGTATAAAGAAAGAAAAGGATGCTTGGATTGCAAATTTTCTGGTGAGCATGTTTTCCTCTGCTTTTTATAGCTACATTCTTTTATCCATGTAACTCTTTGTAACTTATTCAACATCCTACTTGTTTTGTGTAGTCATATGCATACGTGTTCAAAATCAGATATGCTTATAAAACGAAATAAGACAGATAAAAAAGAGAAACAATTACTGGAAATATTGAGAAGGAATTCTCACAACTCTGTTATTACAGCAATGGCTTCACCTATCAAATCTAAGGACAGCATGGTTCATGGAGTGTTTAAAGACTGTCAACAAGATTATATGAATACAAACTATTTTGCAGACCAGTTCTTGTTTTTATTATTTTTTGTCAAAGTTATGTACAGAGCAGTTATAGTTTCATAAGTGAGGCAGTGAGTGCATTTCCTCCCTCATTTTCCTCCCACCTTCACCCACTCCAAGATCCCCCTCGAGTTGTACAGTTTGTTTACAGCACATTCTTATAAGTTCTCTTCCATGGGTCCTCAGGCCTGTTCTTATGCCAATACCAAGCTGTTCTTATTACTATAGCTTTGTCATACAGCTTGAAGTTTGATACTGAAATTCTTCCAGTACTGTTCTTTCTGCTTAGGATTGTTTCTGCTATTTGGGGTCTTTTATTGTTCCATATGGTTTTTTGGGTGGCTTCCTCTATTTCATTAAAGAATGGTGTTGAGATATTGATGGCATAGCATTGCGTTTGTAGATAGCCTTTGGCAGTATTGCCATTTTCACAATGTTATCCCCCAATCCAGTAGCATGGGAGGTTTTTTCCATTTCCTTATTTCTGCTTTAATTTCCTTTTTCAGGTTTTTAGAGGACTTTCACTCCTTTGATTAAGGTTATTCCTAACTAATTTTGAGGCTATTGCCAAAGGAGTTGATTTCCTGGTATCAGCCTCACTTGAAAAGCAGTTCTTTATAGCAAAGCTCAAGAATTTACACAATTTCCTAATATGCTTCAAACCATTTCATAAAATTTAGCTAAACACATCACTTATTCTGATTTTCCCAGCTTTTGACTTCAGCAATAATTTATAAGGCTTTGAATAATTACCCTTATGATGTTTCTTTTTAATTGTCTTAATCTATTTTCTGGTGCTGTAACAGTAGCAGACTGAGTAATTTATAAAGAGCAGAGGTATGCTTGGTCCACAGAATGAAAATATCTATCTAATTTTCCTTGGCTTTTCTTCCTATTCATAATATAGATGGATGGTATATATATATATATAGTCATGAATTTACCCAAGACTGTCCTTCTTTGCATTTCTACCTCTGAATATTACTCTTTTGCCAACTGATGTACGCATCCAAAACAATATTAATGGTAGGGCTGTCTCCCACAATTTTTTGGTAAATATTCCTAAGAGGAGCTGTGTATGAACATTCCGAAAAGGATCCGATGCTACTCGATTCTCTAATTACCGAGAGCTTTTTGATTCTTAAGCTACCTGCTTTCCAGATTTTGTTGAATATACAACATTGAAAAGTGGCCTTTACTTTTTAGAACTCTGCCTGAAGCACATACATAAGAAAATATTGTCAAATGCTTATTGTCAAATCCTTAAGTGAAATCTG
Organism: Perognathus longimembris pacificus; assembly: GCF_023159225.1. NCBI lineage: Eukaryota > Metazoa > Chordata > Mammalia > Rodentia > Heteromyidae > Perognathus > Perognathus longimembris. The sequence goes on along the minus strand of NC_063181.1, from coordinate 43,247,864 downwards.
ACCCTTAGAAGACAAAGGGAAGCTACAAAGCTCAGCCACATGAAAGCATTACATGGGATGTATTTATGTCATGGGAAAAATTACAGTCAAACTTCCTATGTCTTTAATGTTAAAGTATAGCCTGAATAATCTCTGTATATCCTGATGGGTTTTCTAATTTCTAACAATAAGAATTATAAAACTGATTTTCTTTCTTCTACAAAGCACATGCACATTTCAAATTCTCCTGTTCTCAAAATACCTATGTCTGTGTCATATGCTCCTGAATTTTTTGTCCTAGTGTTTTTATTTTCTTAGTTTGAATTCATTACTAGTATTATTGTTGTTGATCTGGTACTTGGAGCTTTGCAGTTGCTTGGGGTGTTCACGTGGTTTTTCCAGTGTCATTCTAGTCATGCCAGATGTTTATATGTTGTTTTGGATGCAGTGTCAAGGACTTGTCTACCTGGGTGGCTTTGAACTTTGATCCTCTGCATCTCAGCCTCTTGAGTGGCAAGTTTAGTATCATGATCAGAGCCATTGGTGCGTAGCTTCTAATGCATTATTTTCAGTCACCATTTTATTCTAGGTATTTTCCTTTAAATTTTTTAATCATTTGAAGACTGAATAACAGTATAAGACCAAAAAAGATATATCATAAGAAATTTTCATTATTACTTATCAAGACAATCAATAAACAGATCTAAAGTTAACATTTTAGAAAAAAATAAATAATAATCCATTGTTCTAAACAAATTTACTATGTTACTATCAAGTTTTCCATATGAGAACATATCATACCATTAAATTGTTCACTCAAACTATTAATTAGGTTGGATGATTTTTAACTTCCATAATTGAAAAAAAGAATTTTATTTTTATATTTTGTCAACATGGAGTTTGAACTCAGAGCCTTGTCTGACACTCTGACATTAAAACATGGCAGCAGATCTAGTCTTTGCTGGTAATTTTGGAGAGAGAATTTCAACAAATTTTCTTTCCATGCTGGTGTTGAACTATGATTCTCAGAATCTGAGCCTGCAGAGTAGCTGGAATTACAATATCTTTCATTAAACATTTTAAAATTTAATTTTATTGTCAAGGTGTTGTACAGGGGGTTACAGTTACATGCATAAGTAATGAATTCTCTTTGCCTGAGAATGGGAGGGAAAATCTAGGAGAGAGCAAGGGGATGGGTGACATTGTTCAAAAAGAAATTCACTGTTTACCTGACTTATGAAACTGTATCCCTTCTGTACATCATCTTCATAATAACAATAAAAACAAACTTTATACAAAATTAATAAAAGGAAATAAAATTCCCACATGATAGTAAATAAAAATAACTTTTATTCATAGTAATAAATACTTGAAATAACTAACTATACCAAAAGACATGAAACACTTCTAAATTTAGTTGAAATTCAGTGACTGTGGCAAGTTATCACAAATAAGAAGGTTAAATATTGTGAAATAATATATTTTATCAGCTAATGAATTTAATTGTTTTTCTAGAGGGTCAATAATTACTTGTTTTCAAATGTTAGATGCTTATTTTTCAAGTTCAGTTATATTCTCTAAATTGTGCAGTGATTGTATGAAAGGAATGGCCATTCACAATTGTAAATGAGTGGTACTTGCATTTACATTTAGATATCACATGTACTTTAAAGTGTTAGCAGTTGTTCAAGTTTATCTCTGGAGCTGGTCATCTTGAGTGTTCTCTTTCACTAATTCATTTTCCTCCTACTGATTTCCTTCTTACTTCCTCTCTACTTTAGTCTCAAATCCTAGGGATAACTGTGTAAAATTAAATCTAATAATGGATCAAAATATATCAAATGTAATTCAGTTTATAGTGTTGAGGTGTTTGGAATTTTAATTTAACTCTGACTTTGATTCACTTGGACATTTATTTAATTTCTTCCAGATTTCTTGTACAAAGTATTGGACATCTTATCTGAACAACTTTTGCAATTAGATCTGTACTGTTGAGAGATTTCATTAGCTCTAATCATAGCTAATTTATTTAAATTCCCAAGAAACTTTACTAATAGTCTTGGAACTATTATATTGTGCTTAGTTAATTACTTTTTAGTAAAAATGAGCAACAAGGGGCACACATGGTAGTTTAGTAAATGAGCACATTTGTCACCCAGATATTGTCATCTTGAGGAAAAAGTACTTTCTGTCTCGGTAATGCTGGTTGATCCCCTAATTGAGTTATTTTTAAAGAGATAAGTTACCATTTGGAATTACCGTTTTCACAGATTCTTTATTGACAAAGCAATAGGACATACAAAGATTATTCATATTTGAAAAGCAAAAATAAGATTATGTTTAAATATGTTAACCCACGTTTGCCTGAAGATGTTGAATTTGAGTTGAGCAACGAAACAAACCATCACAAAAATAGTATTCTAATTTCCATTATCATTGCTTTTCTGGGGAGCTTCAAGGGCGTGCAAGTCTTCAAGAACAAGGGGATGGATGCTTTGAACCTAGAATCCTAAGGCAAATGCTGAGAGGATTGTTTCCATCCCAAACCTCCTGATACTTGGTTCTTGGAAGGGATTTCTCCCTCCCTCTCTCCCTCCCTCTCTCTGTCTCTCTCTCTCTTTCCTCCCTTTCAATTTTTTCTTTTCTTACCTTTTTGTTCCTCAAAGAGGAACTTGTAAATTCTACCAACTGTGAGCTGTCCTAGGCATCATGTACTACAGTCTTAGGCCTTTACAAATAGCTTGAAACTTAATAGTTCGAAATTGTTCTCCTCAGCAAGACAATGAAAACACACAGCAAAAGCTGTGAAGTCTCTAGTTAACAGTTTACTTGACAGTTTCCGATTGGTTAACCTTATGTTTCTTTTTTCTAGAGTAAAATAATTTACACTGAAGTAGATTTAGGTTTTGCTAGGTAGGGCCCTAGGATGTTGGAGCTTCCTGTTTGATGTACTCCTTTGGTGTGTGTCCTGGCACTAGGACTGGAATTCAGGGCCTCACACTCTTGCCTGAGTTTTACATTTAAGGCTGGTTCTCTACCATTTGAGCACACCTCCACTTCCGACATGTTGCTCATTAATTGCAAATAGCCATGGACATTTTGCCAGTTAATTTCAGATACCTCAAGGATATATCTGTTCCTTCTGACTTTCAAATGTGACTCTCAGAGCTCAGCTTCCTGAGTCGCTAAGAATTACAGGCATGAGCCATCAGCTCCCAGATACCAATTATTTCTTTTAAATTTCTTTTTTTTTTTTCAAGTACTTTTTTTCTTATTTATGTCAAAGTGACGTACAGAGAGGTTACATTTTCATACGTTAGCCCTGGAGTACATTTCTTTATTTTGTTTTGTTTTTTTTTTTGGCCAGTCCTGGGCCTTGAACTCAGGGCCTGAGCACTATCCCTGGCTTCTTCCCGCTCAAGGCTAGCACTCTGCCACTTGAGCCACAGCTCCGCTTCTGGCCGTTTTCTGTATATGTGGTGCTGGGGAATCGAACCTAGGGCCTCGTGTATCCGAGGCAGGCACTCTTGCCACTAGGCTATATCCCCAGCCCCAGGAGTACATTTCTTAAACTGTTTGTTACCTCCTCCCTCATTCCTCCTCCTCCTTCCCCCCTTTCCTCTCCCTGCTTGAGTTGTTCAGTTGGTTTACAACAAATGGTTTTGCAAGTAATGCTTTTGTAGTCGTTTGTCTTTCTATCCTTTGTCTCTCGATTTTGATATTCCCTTTCACTTTCCTAGTTCTAATACCAGTGTATACAGTATCCAGGGTACTCAGATAAGATACAGTGATAGTGGATTATGGCCTAGTGGCAAGAGTGTTTGCCTCCCCTTCTTTTAAATTTCTAATGGTCATATAATGACCATTCACAGTTATGTGGGACTATGTGATATTTAGATGCCTGTGGTTATCATTTAATGATGAATTCAAAGGAATGAGAACCTTCGTCATTTCAAATATTGATTATTTATTTGTGGAGGACACATAAAATCTTGTCTTGCAGGAATTTTGAAATAGATGCATGGTATTCTTAACTTCAGATACTCTAAATTCCAACCGGTAAGAATACCTCCTGCCTTCATGACTGTACCATTGTGCCAGTTCACTTTTTCTTACTCATCCTTCTTCTTTCCCCACTATCTCTGCTATCTACTTTCCATTTCTATCAGATGAATATGCTCAGATTTTATAGGCAGGAGTTCAGATCAGGAGGTTCACCAAGGTGTTTTCATGCCTAACTTGTTTCATTTGACATAAAACAAGTTTATCTGTGTTGCTACAATGGTGCGATTTCATCATGTATACACAGCTGGATATTATTCTATTGTGTCTGTGTAACTTATTATTTTATCATTTACTAATAGACACTTTAGCGTGACTCTGTGTCTTTGGGCAACCATGAGTGTGGAAATACTTGTCAGGTAATGATGGATTTAATGAATTAAGGATAAGCATTTTTATCTCAATTAGTTTTACCATTCAATATTTTATTAACATTAAGAATTAAGGGGGCTGGGAATATGGCCTAGTGGCAAGAGTGCTTACCTCGTATACATGAGGACCTGGGTTCGATTCCCCAGCACCACATATACAGAAAATGGCCAGAAGTGGCGCTGTGGCTCAAGTGGCAGAGTGCTAGCCTTGAGCGGGAAGAAGCCAGGGACAGTGCTCAGGCCCTGAGTTCATGGCCTAGGACTGGCCAAAAAAAAAAAAAAAAAAAAAAAAAGAATTAAGGTTCATCTATTCTGATAAGAAAATTTCTAGGATTTGTCTTCTCCAGCTGGATCAGAATTAGTATTATTTAGTATTATCAGATCTTTGTCCCTCCATAGCAAGTATTAGAGCAATGGTGTGAACCACCTGACTCACAATTGCCATAAAGAGAGTGAAGTAAATTTTGTTTCATTTCATTTCATTCTATTTTCAGTGATGTGATAGAAATTGATATAATTATTGTAATTCAAAACCTTATTTAGGACAAATGATATTTCTAAATTGGGTATGATTCCAATGGATTAGAAAGACATGAGGTTATGTAATAAAAATACTTAAGTTCTCAAAGAAAAAGTTTTTATTAAAGAGTTTTAGGATCTGTTAAGATAATTTATTGTCTTACATTTTCAGGCTCTTTTTCTTTCTCTTACATTCCCTAGTTATTCATAAAAAAAACCTCATGAGATGCTAAAGTGTTATAAATACATGTTTACTTTTATTGAGCTCACATTCTCTTGGGCACAAGAGACTGGTTCTAAAATAATAGTGATTCCGGGTTCTGGATGGCAGATGGGGTGTGACTTCAAAAACGTTTCTGTGATCTGAAAAAGAGTATGAAAGAGTGGCCTGAAGCCAAGTTAATATTTAGAAATATTGTTTGCAGAGCGTGTTTTCTTCCATATTCTATTTCGGAAGTTCTGTTTGATGGAAGTTCGTGTAATCACTACAAGTAATCTGAAGACATCGTTGATCTTGGAAGCAACTGAAGCTATTGGGACTCCTAACACATGGCATTCATTTAGAAAGCAAACTCAAAACCATTTCTTGGGAAAATATAGGCATTTCCAGTGATAAAATCATTAAAGGTGGATTTTATTAAGAAAATGATTAAAGCCAAGGTTTGGATAACATTAATTAGTGGTCTGGGAATATATGAAAAATGTTCTGCATTGTCACTTACAATATCCAAGCTATCTTATTTGTAACAAAACTGGAGTTCACAGAGCTTAAGTAATTTATTTTTACTCACGTGAATAATCCACATATAATAAGCAAGATTTTATGAGTATGGAACTTCAATGTGATGTTCTTCAAGCACAATCCTATTAGCAAATAAATATCCAAAAATTATGCCATAATAAATAAGCTTAAACTATGTACCCAATGCTGCTCCTCAAGCTTTTTATGAACTAATAATAATATTCAACCAGAACTTTTCTTGTGCTCTTGGCTTAAATTGAGATCTAACCATTATTTCTGCTCAAAACTGGCATTATACCACTTGAGCCAGACTTCTAATTCCAGATGCATTGTGTCTGAGTAAATTCTGAATGAAGCTCTTCAGTGTTCAGCTCTACTGGCTTCTTCTAAGAAGTTTAAATTTTAGGCCTAGAATAAATGTCTTTTTTTAATGTTTGAGTTTTTAATTATTTGAACATTCTCCAAGTCCTGTTAGCCTATTGAATGTAAGGAAAGTTCTCTTTTTTATTTTAAGATTTTATTATCAAACTGAATTACAGAGAGGTTACAGTTTCATACATTAGGCATTGGATACTTTTTTTTTTTTGACCAGTCCTGGCTTTTGGGCTCAGGGCCTGAGCACTGTCCCTAGCTTTTTGCTCAAGTCTAGCACTCTGCCACTTGAGCCACAGCGCCACTTCTGGCCATTTAGAAATGTCTTTTAAGTTAAAGTTGAATACACTTATGTCTAATACAGGGTGATGTTTGGTTTCACTAAGGCCACTGCAATTTGAAAATACTTTAAAAAACATTCATGTCTCTTATACTCCACCCTCTAAACAGCTTTTCCTCATTTATTCTGAGCCAAGCAATCTGAATATTTGCTGTTAAGGTAAATAACCACCTCTGTACAGATTATGCTTCATTTCAAAGATTGAGGAATTGAGCCTCTGAGAGATTAAGCTTCCTGCTCAAGGTGATAGCTACAAAATAACTGACCTGGTAGTAAATCCAGTTCTACCTGACTTCAAAGTATATGAATTTGGGAAACATTTTTCTCAACCATAATCACGCTTAAGTGAATTCTCAAAGAAATTGGCTAGATGGGGAAGAAAGGAGAATTTTGCTTTTAAATAACCCATCAAAATTCACTTTGGGATATAAACATAGCATTCATTTTAAAGATCATTATTAAGGAAATATACATATGTAAATTAAACTAATTTCAAAAAAATATTTGAATTGATTTGGCCCTTCCCTGTAGATGATAATATAAAAGGGCAATGTTAAAGACAGAATTAAAAGACAGCATTTAGAATGCTCAACAGTGCTCTTAGCAATTATTGCCATTAATATTAGCTTACTGCCTTATATAAACCTATTATAAAAATCTATGAATATGAAGAACAGTATAACCATGAGCTAGTTACTGCCCAGCAAAAATCATGGTGCTTAATTATGTGCTCTGTGCCATATCCTGCTGTAAATAATGTGATTTCTGGTTCCTCACACTGGCAGAATGTATGCTGGATGGAAGTTAAAGATATGTGGAATACTTTCTCATGCAGAAAAAAAGTAGACAAGAAATCACTATTATTAGACTCTCAGTTCAGTTCACTGGCATCTCACAGATTTAGAAAAATTAGAGAAAAAATTCTGCTCATTAAACTTCTGAGCCACCATAGCAAATTCTAATGAGTTGCTTATTAAATTAGCAATTTTCTATAACTGGTATGATTCATCAACTTCTCTTTCGTTCTCAGTTTTCAGAATAACTAAAAGCCCAAATTGCTTGACATGGCTCTTCAATCAAACTTAGTGTTATTAAGAGACCACAGCCACTAATGCCATTTTATATAATCAAGTGAAAAATGATGTTGAGAAGATGTTTGCTTTTCAGATATTAGTTTTCAGATTTATAGATTGATTGATAGTGACAAAGAATCCCATACCTTTTAGTTGCTTACTCAACACATACTGAATATCTACTAAGTATCGGATTGAAATACCTTCTGCCTTCAGAGTGGGTTCCCTGAGGTACACAGGGTCCCCTTAGCCATTGCAAAGGAAAAACATTGTGAAGAGATGGTATGAGGAGATGTAGAGGGCTGAGCACAATTGCTTACATTTTTCTAGGTAGAGAACTATCTTCTAGCAGGTCACTTGAGTGGACATTCGAATGAAACACTAAATTATGAAGCAGCTGTAAAATGACCATCTAGACAAAGAAAGGAAAGGGAACATTCTTAAAACCAAAAGCTACTGGTAAGAAAAAATGCCAAAGTTACTTACAAAGGAATGAATTGTTGGGCTGGGGATATAGCCTAGTGGCAAGAGTGCTTGCCTCGTATACATGAAGCCCTAGGTTCGATTCCTCAGCACCACATATATAGAAAAGGCCAGAAGTGGTGCTGTGGCTCAAGTGGGCAGAGTGCTAGCCTTGAGCAAAAAGAAGCCAGGGACAGTGCTCAGGCCCTGAGTTCAAACCCCAGGACTGGCCAAAAAAAAAAGAAAAGAAAAGAAAAGAAAAGAAAAGAAAAGAAATGGATTGTTAAGAGCCGGAATTAAAACAACAAAAGGAGCAAGAGGCAGATGACAGAGGTACTTTTGGCTAAACAAACTAGTGTTTTAGTTGAATTGTGACCGTAGATCAGACTAGGATTCCATGGAATGTTCTGTGTGAGTGGTTATGTGATCCAATCCACACATATGCATGTTAATTGACTGTGAATGTAGTATTGGAAGCATCTCACTAAGCTATTATTACATCAGCCTAGTGGAAGCGTGCTTCAAGCGGCAACATGCAGGCTTTGGGAATGGCTCAGAGTCTCACATTGCATAATATAAAGACAAGCACACATTACATACATACACATACGTACACTCATATACACAGGTATGAAATAGTGAAGGGAGAACATTGGCAGATACATATGCTACTCGGGAGAAGTCATCAATGACTCCATGATGTTTGGCTTGAACAGCCAGGTGAATGGTGACATCATTATGAAAGACTCACAACACTTATAAGGGTTTGGTAGATGGGGGATGAAGCAGTATTTTGGAAATAAGTTTGAATTTTGTAGCCATTAACGTGAAAACATCATATAGGAATCCAGACATGTCATTTTAGAGAACGACATTAGTACTGGGATGAGCTGTAGGGAGATATTTTACAATCAGCGTACACACTTAACTATGAGAGGATGCATAGAAAGGCTGTACTGGGTATCCAAAGAGGCAGTACACAAAGAGTTGGACTCATGAGTATCAGAAAAAGAAAAAGGGTAGGTTATAGAAGTAATAAAGACATCTTAAGAAGAGAACATAGAAAGTAGTGTGGAAGCTCCCCCCAAAGTTAAAAATATAATTACTATATAATTCAGCAATTCCATTCTTGGTAATACACCTGAGGACAATGAAAAATTAGCACGTTGATATGTGTATCCCTACGTATTGAAATGCAACTCACAACAGCCAAGACATGAAATCCAGTTACCTTTTCACAAGGGGAGGAGTAGCTAATGGGAATGTTTTATGTATGCATAAGGGAATACTCTTATTACAAATATGGAAATTCTATCATGTGTGATATTATGGATTAATCTCAAGTAAATTAAACAAGGCACAGAAGACAATGCCATAATCTCATTCATACACATAATCTAAAAATTTTGACTTCACATAAACCGAGAAAAACGGTTACTAGAGTGAAAGGACTGGAAAACTGAAAAAGCAAGGAACATTCAGTCAATTTGTTCAGTAGTATCCTTAAAGAGGAGGAATAAGTTCTGACTGACATGGTAGGTCAGAGTAGATTGATGATACTTACTGCAAGTTCATTTATATGTTTAATGCATGTACCATTTAATGTATTTATCCTGTATTTATTTATTATATGTAATATCTAGAAGACTGAATATTTAAAAAACAAAGAGCAAATGTTTGTAATGATGGATATGTAAAATATCCCAATCTGATGATTACCAAATATACAGTGTTGAAATATCACACTCTACTGCAGAAGCACATACATTAATTATGAGTTAAGTAAAAAGTAAAAACAAGGATGATATTAACAGAAGATACTTACAAGCAAACACAGGTTGAGATTTTTCTGTTAACTTTTTTAAACAGCAGAAATTTCTGCATATTTGTGGGTTGGTGAGGATGACCACGAAAAACGGGCAAAAGGCACAAATGAGAGGTAGAGGTGAATACGAAGGGCAGCCTCACCTTGAGTTTGCCAAAAGATTATCCATTCCCAGAACATGTAACTATTGCATTCCATGGGGGATTCACTCTGGAATGACTTGTCAATACCATAACGAATTTTTACTTAGCATTTATTATGTATAAGCATTATTTTACATATGGGTATAAATTCAGTCCTCACAATAAAATTATTATGTTTGATATTACTCCTGTTTGCAGATGATGACAATGATGTCAATAAAATTTTTTTGGTGCCAACCTAAAGTCACCCGGAAAGCACATTACAAACTTAGGATAATAAACTATCCCCACGCTTCTCTACACGCACTGTTTTTTGTGATAGGGTTTTGTGGCAGGAGACTGTGAAGAAAATGTAAACATTCACCTATAGGTATTTAATCTCAGAAATGTTGAAGGCAGGGGCAATAAATTTCCACCATTTTTAATCTAAGAAAAAAATTTCAAACTAACAAAAATTCTAAACAGACAAGACAGACGGATGAATGGAGACAGACATGCAGATTGGTAGATGATGGATGGACGGATGGATGGGCTGCACGGACAGAAGGACGGCAGTACTGGCCCACACTTCCATTTCCTGCTTCATGCCGGTTACTTGGACATGAGTCTCATGCACTTATCTGCTTGACTGGCTTGGAATCGCGATCCTCACATTTCAGACTCCTGCTGAGTTAGGATTACAGGCCTAAGGCGGCACTTTCCGGCTCAGGGTTCTTGTAGTGTCACCTAAGTCGAAGGTGGTGGAGATCTTCTCACCTCCACTTATTGTGGATATCTATAAACTACAGACTGTTTGCTGATTCTCCTAGGGTCAACTTATTATCCCTATTGAATGTCCTACATTTTTTTCTGTCTTGTTATTTTACTTCACTTTTTATGTACTTATAATTGCTTGTTTGGTTTCCCTTGAAACCAGTCTTTCTAGAGTTTGAAATTTGTCTGAACTTTGCACTAATGTTTTACTTTTCTACCATATCTTGCATGAGGACACTTGTAGTTAGTTGTGTGGATGAAGCTACTCCTGTTTCCAGAAGTCTAATTCAAGCGGTCTCTCATTATATCTCATTTTCTCCAAATAAAGAATCAGCTGTGTGAGTTTCTCAGTCTTTATGGCTATCTTTTTTGGCACAGCATAAATGATGTAAAGCAAAGGGTTTCTGAAGCCAAGGCTTAGATGTTGTTTTGTGTGTTTGTGTATGTGAATGAGATTAGGATATAATATGCTATATAATGAGCAATCATACCTAAATACAAAAATATGTATTATAGCTATACACATATGATTATATACACGTAATTATATACACACATATTGAGCAGAACATATGCAAATTTGAAATAGCAAGTGCCAATTTTTTTATCATAGGATTTGTATTCAAATTGGAAATAATGCTTGTATATTTTAGAAACACAATGAATTAAATATTAATACAATTTATAATTTTATTACATACTGACTCCACCAAACATTATAAATAGTCAAATTGAAAACTATGATCTGAACTTTATCTATAGCTAATATAAGAACAAGAAAATTCTGTCTAGTAAACTTAGTGCAATTTTCCTTACACACAGTAATGGATTCCATATACTAAGATATGTTTTACTTTTTGAGAATGCTTAATCATTTCACAGAGGAGCAATTTGAGTGCTGAAAGTCAAGTAGTATCATATTTCATGCTTTTAGGAAAAGGGTCACATCCATTGTTTGACTGTTGAGAGGTTAAAATGTCAAACACTGAAACAAATTGGCCTTTAAAGCATGGACATAATTCTCACAAGCAGGTTGAACATTCAACAAATCTGGAATACTTGCAATACATAGTTGAAATTTCTTTTTGAGCAGTAAAAGAATACAATGGATTCTATGGATACAAAAGTAAAATTTTAGACTTGCTATATTGAAGGTGTTCACGATATGATGATATTCACAGTGGTAAATTTTTGGAGGCATTTTGGAAATATTTCAGCTGCCTGGCAATGAGGAGGTATTTTCAGCCATGTTTTTGATAGACTTCCCTGTCTGTGTATAGGGAAGTTACTAGACCCTGCTCACAGTGAGAAGAAACATATGACTTTATTACTGAATTCATCAAAATATCTTCTAGCCAGCAGGATCAAGCTACCCACAGAGATCATACCACATGTGTGCATGTGTGTTGGCATTTAACCTGGGGATTCATATTCAAGTATCTTGAGAACTGATGAGTTGATTTATTTCTGAGAAAAGTCAGAGTGAAAGGTATTGCCACGAGGCTTTGCCAAGGGCTGAGCCGATTGTTCTAAATGAATCATCTCATTGTGTTTTCTCAGACATGTCCTAAGTGTGGTTTGTACCTTGCTGCAGTTTACAAGGAGTCTGGCTTCACTGGGCACACACTAGATTTGTGTGCATGAAGTGAAGGGAATTTGCATCCACAGTTACATGACTGAAGGCCCCTTTGCGGTCACTACACATGAACCTGGCCCTCCTAAAAGCTGAGCGGGATGGGTCCATGGCTAATATATAAGAAAACACAGGTGCTAGTACTAAATCTTGAGTCTACGGAAATGATTATAAATAATTGGGAATGCTTCTAAAGCCTGCTATTAATTTTCCCTTATCAGATGAGAAGCTATAATAAACTCATTTTGATTGAAAAATTACATTCCCAATTTATTCCCCAATTATTTTGTCTACTTTTTATTTTTCACTTGTTCTTGCTTTATGGACTTTAAAATAATATTACACATATTTTATGTGAAAGCTAGTATATGCTATGCAAGATAAAGTAGGACTCATCTCCAGTGTAAACTCACAATACAGAAGAGAGACACCGAGTAAATGAGATTGAGTAAAGAGAAGGTTATGTTGATAAATCTTGAAAATAAAAGACCACCTGAATGGAAGAGTTGGACATGAGCACACTTAGAAGTAATTTAGAATCTAATATAATAGCTTTCTGGTTCTTATTATAAATGAGAAGCAGAATTCTTTCCACTGTGTAATTATTTTTCTGTGGATGTGTGAAGCTTTGACATTTTTTTCAGCTTAGGGAGGCTAATGCTTTAATGAACAGCTTGTTATCGGCTGGCTCTCGCTCTCCGTTGTGTGCAATTCCCAGCCCCATACAGTCAGGGGAGAGTCTTTGCGGTATGTGTAAACATCTTTCATCCTGATACAGATTCGATGTGTTGGTCCCTAAAGTTCTCATATTTAGTATTTAATTATCAGTTAATTAAATCACACAGTTTAGAGGGGCTTTAGATTAAAGGAATATTAAATGTCTGATTCACTTTTACAAATGTGATACAATGTCAACACATATATTATGAAGGCATTAAGCTTGTAGAAAAATACAACTTTCTTTATTCTGAGAAAAAAAACCACCCAAATAAATTAACCTACATAAAATATAATATATATCAATATAATATATATATATATATCTGTATATAATAGAAAACACTATTCATTTTCATAGGAGCATTCTGGAGAATGGGAAAACAAATCAGGTGAGTGATAGTTTATAAAATTCCTTTGATCTGGTATTGTTATAGGAGGCAATTTGGAGGGTCTCACCATAATTTTAATTTTTATCTTGGAAGTACAAATATAAAGATCTAATACTCATCAGTTCAGTAAACATTTCATTATCAGCTTGGCAATATCTTTTTCTTGGTTGGTGAGATGCCCATCATCATTTCTAAACTGCTGCTCTTTTCATCATCTCTGTAGTTAAATGTCCCAAAAGATTCAATCAGAGCTTTTAGATGTGCATACATCTTCAAATATACATAGCGTTGCTCTGTGTATGTGTGTGCTCAATTTTTGTAACTTTTAATGTGTGTGATATATAATTAATTCAATTTTTATTACTTTTAATCTTTGAACTACAATGGAAGTGTTTACCCCTCTTACTGTAAATTTAGCCTATTAATTCTGATTTTCAATGGATTTCTGCCATATGACATAAAGCCAACATTTATTGTTTCATAGTGATGACCCCTGCATTCATTCTGCTCCATAATAAATTCACGGATGTAATATATACCAGTTAAAATACCACTCTGAGTTTAAGGTAATTTTTGGAATATGATTGCTGATACTTATTACATGTACATTTGAGAGATGCATATATACATATATGTATATATACGTATATACATATATACATACATATACACGTATATGCATACATATTTACGTATATATGCATATACGTGTATATGTATGTATATACGTATATGTATATATACGTATATATCTTATGTTGTGTAGACTTGGTGAACTAATTACATTATATTGAAGTTTTTTTACCGTTCTAGATTTTTACAGTTCTGGTTTATACAGAATTTTCTTAGAGTTATACCTAAGCTCTGCATAATACTACAGAGCTATAAATAATATCATTATTACCATCATAAATATATATCCTATTATTTTCAGTTGGCTTATTTTTATGACCAGATTTTTTTCATGAAGACTTTGGCAGCCTAATCTATATGAATCATATCAATATCATGTGGATATTTGCCCTACTTTTTAAAAAAGAAAGGCAAGTAATTTTTTCCCTTAGTTCTAGATTGTGTAGATAGATATAACAAAATATTTTATATGAAACATCAGTGAAATTAGTTTCTCTAATTTTAATAGTCAATATTGCATCATGAAAGCAAGTTTGAGATGACTTTTTAGATTCCAATTAATGATTTTTTCCTGAAAGATTAAGCAAATACCCTGTTGTCATAAACACTCTACTTAAATGAGAATAAGTTGGATAAACTAGATGGAAAACTTTTATTTGATTTTGTACAAAATCATATATAATTCATTCCACTAAAATGTATCAAGTCTGCCTCTCCAATAGATGCTTGCATTTTCAATGTTAATCAGAACAGCACAGTCCTTTTCTCCAGGAAAATTGGACAGTATCATAGAAGATCTTCTGCTATCATATTTGTTTTTGAATTTTAGATAATTTGTTTTGTGGGTCTCACAATTGATATGACTAAGGGGATGAAAAAACCCAGAGGACAATAGATCAGCACAACTCTCATGGATACAGACTGAAATCAATCCGGGAATGTCAATGACTTTCAAATACTATCAACATGGAGATGCAATGCTTCCTGAGCAAAGGGATTCCGCTTATACGATAGCAGCCAGTATTCCAGAACCTATGCTTGTAATAATAGAATAAAAGTGAAGCCAATTTATGTAGTTTGGTAACAAGTTCCCACTTGAAATATACCGACTGAAGTACTCCGGTTAGTAGGACTCAGGCACCCAATGTTGAGAAGGTTTTGCTGCCTTGTTTCCTGTATAACAAATGTTATGTCAATCATCCACCTATTTTTTTTCACTTATTTCATTAAATTTAAATACAGAATTTCCTCCAAAGTTACATCTATAACTTTGGACCCTTTTGTCTAATCAGTGACATTTTATATTTACAAACAACCTGTCAAGATTTTTGCTACTGTTGCTAATGCTTATGAATCTGCAAAACTGGTCTGTTCTATGGCATGGTGTATAGGACTTTAGTGCTGTGACTTAAAGTTAACCGAGATTTAAAATATCCTCATCATTGTACTATGACTTAAGATTAAAATACTGAGATTTAAATAAAATATTATGTACAAAGAAGTAGAGCCGCATGATAGGTTAAATATGTCTATCCCTTTTAGAATGTATAAAATATTCAAATCTATAAGAAAGTATGGTGAGCTGGAGTTAATGGTAATCCCAGTAATGTAGTAGGTACAGGTGGAGGCCATCCCTGAGAAATTTTGTGAGACCCGAGCTCAAAAATAAAACATAAACAGAAGGGCTTTCGATGTGCCTCAAGCTATAGAAGCCTGATGTCTGGGGTGAAATCCACAGTCAAAAAGTCATAGAAGAAATTAAGTACTGTGTTTCTGCTATTGGAATGAACACACAATGTGTGTTATAACAGAGGACATTGAAATTGGGCAAGAATGAAGAAGAACTTTACAGCTGTGCCTTTAATTCAGCCCGATGTTGGTTATAGTAAGGACTTGTGCTGGCGGCGATGTAGAACTTGTGTTAAATGCTCTGTAGATGGCTATAAAATATGCATATATGTGCATACATTTTACGTATGGGGATATGAATGAAAAATGAGAGAAGGGTAACAATGCTCCACAAGAAATGTACCCATTGACTTACTTATATAACTGTAACCCCTCTGTAAAATATTTTGCAGTAAAATAAAAATTAAAAAGTTATACTCTTGAATACTATAATGAATAACTTCCTTTAGAGCCATTATTAAGGGTAGTGTTTTTTAATTGTTTTTAAGTTTTCAAAAGATTGTATAGGGGCGTCACAATTTAGCAGTCCATTTATGTGTACAACAAGCTGATTGAAGTAATGTCACCCCCCTTCCTCCAATCTACCCATCCCCTTTAGTCACATCAAGTTTCCAGGTGGTGCTTTCAGTCCATCCTGTCCAGTACGTAATCTACAGCTTTCCTTTCCTATAATACTAAGAAATCACACTTTTTCACATTTATTATTTCACAATGAATCATTGTTCAAAAATACCTTTTATCTGATTTCTACAATGGTAACTCCTCTATTAATCACATTTACAATAATAATAAAAATGCAAAACTACATTTTTATCAAATACATTGTACACTTCCATAGGCTAATCTTTTACCATTCTTTTCTAAAACACTGAAAGTATAGTTATTTAAAAATAGAGAACAAACTGTCATTTTAACAGATTACACCCGTAAATCAATGGAGATGTATGGTTTCAGTGAACATCAGAATATTTATTTGCACACATAAATGAAACTAGTAATTTACCCAATATAAGTAAATACTACCATAATATCTGTGTCTGCTTAACTGTAGAAATGTATGATAAGAGAAGCCTAGCCCAGGATTACTACTCCCTGGACTCTTTAAAGTTTTACAGCAAATGTGCTAGCAGATGTGCTAGGTTATTACAAGTTCCTTCTTTTGTGACTTAAGATAAACTGAAATGAGAAGTTGAAGCTCCATCGCCACACCTTCCTCTTCAGGATTGTTTGCACTGAGGAATAAAAGATTACCATAGTTAATCCCAAACTCTAATAGTAAAATTTAGTTGCTAGTTTTATCTCCCCCAAGGAAGCTAATAGGAATCCAATAATGCTGACATATGTTTTACTGTTTTGTGTTTTTCTTTTTTCTGCATAACTATTTATTCATTGTTAAAGTGATTTACAGAGGGGTTACAGATTCATACGTCAGACAGTGGGTACATATCTTGTACAATTTGTTACCCTCTCCCTCATTTCCCCCCTCTCCCTCCCCCTTTCCTTCTCCTGCCTCCCCCGCGAGTTGTTCAGTTGGTTTACACCAAATGGTTTTGCAAGTATTGCTTTTGGAGTTGTTTGTCTTTTTATCCTTTGCCTCTCTATTCTGATATTCCCTTTCCCTTCCCTAGTTCTTTTTTTCTGAATAATTACTTATTTATTGTCAAAGTGACTTACAGAGGGGCTTTTCTTTTGGTCGGCTGCCTGGCTTGAACTCTGGGCCTGGACGCTGGCCCTGAGCTCCTCAGCTCACAAGGCTAGCGCTCTACCACTTGAGCCACAGCTCCACTTCCAGCTCTTTGAAGGTTAATTCAAGATAAACGTCTCATGGCCTTTCCTACCCAGGCTGACTTTGAATCACGATCCTCAGATCTCAGCCTCCTGAGTAGCTAGGATTACAGGCATGAGCCACCGGGGCCTGGTTTAAATTTATTATATATTTTTTTATCTAATCCATACATTACATTTTACATAGTAATAGGTTACCCTGTTGTGGATATTGTATGCACCGTATAATGTTCAAATCATTTTAGATATCCATCCCCTTAAATGTGTCTTATTTCTTCCAGATGAGACTTTCAAAATCACTTCTTCCCATTTGAAATGTAGAGCATGTCATTGTTAGCTGTGGTTACCAGGTATGGAGTGCTTGCTAGGTTCTTCCTACTGCCCTCTGACTGTCACTGATTCTCCCTGGATTAGTGTCTTCACGTGGTCACACTCACTCTTAGCCTCTGAGACAAAACCTGGGACTCCCAACTTCTGTAGGGTGAATGCAATTCCACATTGGAGTGTAATCCTCTCTTTCTGACTTATGTCAATTAATGTTGCTTCCTCATGCACTCTTCAGTTGAAATGCTCCTGTGAATCAAATCGCAATACATAACTTGGGGTTGGGGGTGGGCATTGCTATGACATAGAGACGCACTTTTCTGTTTCAAAATAAGGGGTAATATAAAAATTTCACATTCTCTGTGATAGATAGCAAGTAAATTTCTACTAACATTGGTTAATTCTTCATGATAATGTGCAGGCTATTGGAAATAATGCCTGCACAACATATTGCATTGTGTGAGGTGTGTGTGTGTGTATGTGTGTGTGTGTGTGATGTGTGTGTGTACGCTCACTCTGGGACTTGAACTCAGGTCCTGGACAATTTCCCTGCTTTTTTTTTTTTGCTCAAGACAATTGCTCTTCCATTTTATCTTATTTTATTTTATTTTTTTTAGGTTTGCAATTTGTTTTTTTTTTTCCAAATTTTTATTATCAAACTGATGTACAGAGAGGTTACAGTTTCATACGTTAGGCATTGGATACATTTCTTGTACTGTTTGCTCTTCCCTTTTAGCCATAGCTCTCCTTCCAGCTTTTTTGATGGTTAAATGGAAGTAAGTGTCTCTTGGACTTTCCTGCCCAGTCTGGTTGAGAACCACTATCTTCAGATCTCAGCCTGTTTAGTAAGTAATTAGGATTAAAGATGTGAGAAGTTTTCATTTTAAAATATGTAACAAACACAAGTTTTACACTTATTATTGATGTGGGGTGTGTGTGTGTGTAACTGAATCATCTTAAAGATGTGTTAATAGTAAATCATGTTTGTCATGGCTGCTTTTTAAGAAAAATCTACAATGATGCTTCTCTATTGGCTCCTATGATCCTTTCCACCTTGTAATTTTAGTCTAAAACACATCATCAATCTTCATGAGTTAATTTTTAAAATTCATAAAAATTCATCATTTTAATTCGACATCAATTTAGCCATGTAGTTTAGGTATTTAAAAAAAATCAATGGTCACATGTAACCAGAATTTCATTTAATTTTACTTTGTCACAAGAAACTCTTAAATAATATTAAAGATTTTAAGGTAAATTAATGGTTACAGATGAGTTTTCTAATGATTGATTTAATTATGGATGAAAATTTTCTCTAACATTTTAGTTAAACTAAGGAAAATTATTAAAGACAACACTCAATTTCAAAGTGAAAGACAGCAATACAAAAGCCAAAACATATAGTTTATGATTTTTAACAAAATATTAGGAATGATATTTAGGTTAACATTTTAGTACAGTTTTCCTTTTTTAATTTGGGCTTTTAATTTTTAACTATCCATGTAAAAAGTATTATAGCCCATTCTGATATTTTCCACAATTTTATTTTATACATACATAGGAACATATTGCCTTTAAGAATAAAGTTTAATTATGTAAACAAAAATGTACATTTTGTGGGGGGGAAATATTCACAGTAACATTTGAGATTTATTCCCCTTTCAAAAGATGAATAAGTTTTTTAACTTCATAAAAATTGGTATATTTATAAATGAACATCTTCATATTTTGGGTTAATAAATAATAGGAACTCTTAATATTTTTCAGATATTCATAGCTACCTGGTGTGTTCCCTTTTATTTTCTTTTGCAGTGTTTCAGTATATTAATACATTTTATAGTATTTCTGTCTTCTAAATACGCCTATGGTGCTATGAAGCTTTTTAGAATTTTTAGAATAACAAAGATAATGCCAAAATTTTATTGAGAAAATTCACAGCATTACATGTATGGTGGGATTTTGACATTACTGAGATCAAGACATTCACTCATCCACCAACTTTGAGTACTCACAAATATTCCTTTTATATTGTACAAATATTCCTTTTATATTGTCCTCATTAAAGGGATTTACTGTCATGTTTGCAAGCATTATGACTCGATCATGTCTATCCACAGTGCTTGCACAAGCGTTTTCCCCTCCTATATTTGTTCTAATTCCAAGTGAGTGGTACCTCTTCTCCTTTAAGGAAACCGCTTTTTCTTTCTCAAAGAAGAAAGACAGCATGATTCACTAGTCTTCTTTCCAGTATGCAAACCACATCGATGAAATAAGTTTAGTGAACATGACGTTCCCCTAGTTTCAGCTAATTTACTGTAGATGACAGGATTCCATTCTTTCTTCCTGGTTAAATAATACATTATGTGTATATGTTCTATATTCTCCTTTTTGTCATTAATCTTTACATGGGTCTATGGTTTGATTTCATGTCTTAGATGTTGTTACATGGAACTGTGGTTATCTTTGTATTCTACACCATTTCTTTCATATATATATAATAAGCTGTATATTATATCACATATATTCTAATATAATGCATAATATTATATATTTTAATAGTGATTGTAGGAATGGGATAGTCAGACCATATTGTAAGTCTACATACAATTTATTATTTTTAAGAAACTGCCTCACTTTTTATTAAAGATTCTCATTGAAGTCCTTCCGCAGCTTCCTCAGTGCCAGTATTACAGCCATTTACAACAACATTTGGCCTACTTTTAGTTTTGTAAGGTGCAGCTACATAGTTTTTCAGAGTGGCTGTACTAATTTTCATTCCTCACAACCATGTATAATAGTTGCTTTTCTCTGACATCCTCATCAATATTAACTTTCTTTTAGTCCCTTCCTTCCTTCCTTCCTTCCTTCCTTCCTTCCTTCCTTCCTTCCTTCCTTCCTTCCTTCCTTCCTTCCTGTTTTTCTTTACCAATCTTGAGCTCAGCTCTGTCCCTGAGATTTTTCTGTCCAAGGCTATCACTCTTCTACTCGAGTCACAGCTCCACTTTTGCCTTTTTGGTGGTTCATGGGGGATAAGTCTTGCAGACTTTGTTACCCAGACTGGCTTCAATTGGTGGTTCTCAGATCTCAGCCTCTTGAGCAGTATGATTGCTAGCATGAACCACGTGTGCTTTCTCTTTTTCTTTTATTTTTCAGTAATGCAGTCTAACTGTGATAAAACATCACTGAACATTTGACTGAACATCCTAAATTTTGAGATTATTGACCATTTTTTTCTTCTTTTGAGATGTTTACCTTTGGAGGAAATTTTCAGTCTTCATCTGGAATGCTTCTTTTCTGTTATTAACATTTGAAAACATAAATTCTGCATATTAAATCCGTGGCAGATGACTAGCTAGAAAATCTTTGAAAATAAAGATATCGTGTTGAATGAGAATGTTGAGTTCAGCTGGAGGCTGATCTCTCACTTCTGTAATCCTATTCAGGAGGCTGAGATTTGAGGATTGACATTCAAAGCCAGCCAGGGTAAGAAAGTTCGTGAGATTCCAATCTCCAATTATCTCCACCAGAAAACCAGAAGTGGCATTGTGGCTCAAGTGGAAGAGTGCTAGCTTTAAGCTAAAGAGCTTAGCGACAGCGCCCAGGCCCAAAGTTCAAACCCCATGAACAACAACAGCAAAAGTTGGCTTTACTGGGGAGACACAATTAAACTCACAAAATGAGTATATTCATAAGTATAAGTGGAGTTTATTTATAAAAGATGCGTGCTGGAGGCTCAAGTCTATAACCCTAGGTACTACTGAGAATCCTGAGACCAGGAGATTGTAGGTTCAAAAGCCAGTATGAACAGAAAACAACAACAACTAGATTGGAGTTGTGGTTCAAGTAGTAGAGCACCATTTGTGATCAAGAAAGTTGAGTGAGTACATGAAGCCCTGAGTTTCACCCCAGACTCAAAGAAGAAACCAAAGATCAATAGGTACATTAGGTTTGTTTCTTGTGGTGATTGTTTCATGTCCAAGGATTATGTTGAAACCCAAGGTTGCAGTAATAGCTACTGCAGTAATAGCTTTATGATCTGAAGTGGTTTGAGTGTGTCACGTGCATAATGTGTGTGTAGAATGATTTACTGCCCATCACTAACTCTTACGTATTTTAGAATGAGAGAAAATCCATGTTCTGTGAACAGAGTTACGCCTTACCAGGGAATATTGCGATCATTGAACTTCTGGATCAATGGGGAGAAATTACTTTCAGAAGATAAATGAACAGTGTCCGTATCCCAATTTCACACTTTATCTGAAAGTACCTACAATTGCCCCATACTGTAAGACAGTGCTCAAAATGACCCTTGAGAAGGTCGCAGACTACTAAAAGATCACATTTGCACCACTTGTACAGTTGACCAATTCTCTAAATTTTTTTTTCTCTGCTTTTTGTTGGCTTTGGGTTTTCTCTTGAAGTAAGAGTATTGACCATGATTGATTACCAGATTCTGTTTTAACTAAGCTTAGTCCTTATCAGTTCTTTCATAAACCTTTTTTTTTTGGGGGGGGGACAAATCCTTTGGTTTCCTGCGTAGGATAGAAGTGGAGTTGTAATGAACAACACGCATTGGCCTCTGTACCCACGTTGTTCATTCTCTAACAGATCCAGTGTCAAACAGCAGATGGGGGATTCTCCTCAATTACACTTTGGTGCTAAGAATGGATATCTACTGCCTAGCTCTGAAAGAACTGACAGTGATTACAGAGCTTCATGCCACAAGTAAGAGCAGGTGCAGTGGCCAATAGCCCCCATTTAGGAATTTCATTTAAATGTTATAACAGATTTCTGTAGGGCAAATGACTCCCACTGGAAAGGAGGTGTATTTTTGTATATGAAATAATTCACTGAATCTAGAATTTAATTGTGCTAGCAACAACGAAAGCCCTTAGTGTGCAAAAAAAAAAAAAAATCCAAAACCATTGGCCTCTTCTATCAAAATAACTACTGTAAAATAAATGAATTGTTATTACTAAGATTCCTTATGAACCAAATATGTAAATCATCTCTCATCCTTCTGCTTCTGTGGGTCATGCATATTAGTTAGTGTTAATGGACTGAGAAATAAAAATAGTTATTTTAATCACAGCATGCAATTTGTATTTTTTCAGCATCCATAATTTTGTATGCTAATGCTTCTAAATTAATTATAATATTTGGAGATTTCTGAGAAAGGGAGCACTGGAGATTTTTTTCCAAGTATTTCATGAGAAAAAAATATAAAGCTCACCATGAAAAGAATAATGTCCCAACTTTATGGTTGTGATTCAGTTTGAAAATAAGTTTGTGGTCCAGTAAAAATGTTTTAGTTTAGAAGCTATAACTATTAACTACACAAATCCATACTTCTTGAGAGAGCTGAAAACTATGGAAAATATAGATTAATTTTGATTTTTTTTTCCTGCTACATGTCCTGTCTGTAACAAAGTACTTGGAGATTTCCATTATTTCTCAAATCAGAAAAGTGTGTTAAAATACTTATTGCAGGTTATCTTGAGAAGAATTCCTTTTTCAGACAGGTTTTCCAAACAGTTTCAGGATCTCAATTGATTTTGTTCTTAGCATGTAGAAATTTACAGCATGAAGTTCACTTTCATTTAAATCCTAGCATCAATTATTTACAAAATTTTCTAATCATTGCATGATCCATAATGAATTATGTTGGTATATCTCGAAAAATTATGAGTTCTTCATTCCTGCATTAGTTTAACATATTGCTTACTTTCCCATTGCTTTTATATCTTGCTAATTAAGTTTCTGGTGTTAAAATCATTACATATGTAGTGCATTATGTAATGAAAGTGATAATCATCATCAGTACTTCCTTATATTTAGATTGATTTTATTCATGTACATAATTTTATAAAATTCAGATCATTCTATATAGTTGATTTTTAGTGTACAATCATAAAAATGTTCTATTTATTAAAATTTCCTATCATAAAATAATAAAATTATTGTAATTATTAACAGCTTAATCATTTCAAATGCCTGTCATTTATTTTACTATTTTAATCATTGATTACTTAAGTTTAAAAATTTTCAACATTAAATATATAATTATTTTACAAAATAAACTATTCCGTTAGAGTCAGGAGATAAAGTGTACTTATTCTTGTTTAAAACATATTTAAAATGTAAAATGTTATATAATGTATTATATAGCAATAATGTAATAATAACACAGAAATAATGTATTAAATGTATACTGAATATTAGCCAAAGGCCAAATGCCAGTGGCTCACATCTGTACTCCTACTTGGGAGGCTGAGATCTAAGCTCGCACTTTGACGCCAGCCTAGGCCGGAAAGTGTGTGAGATCCTAAACTCCAATTAACAACCAAGCTGGAGGTGGAAGTGTGGCTCATCAGGCAGAGACCTAGAACTGAGCAAAAAAGCTCAGGGACAGCACTTAGCCCCTGAGTTCAACACCAGAACTGGCACACACATACTAAAAAAAAATGTTTTTAAGGAAAATGTGGTCAAATGTTGCTGCATACTGCTTGTCTAAAAATAAAAATGAACTACTATATGTCTTAAAACTTAAAGTAAGAAAAAGAGAGAGAGTGAAAGATAAAAGAAAAGAGAGATAGCAAACATATAGGTTTACCATAAGTTTAAATTTTCAAACATCCTGTCTCCTTTGTTATATATCATTAATTAATTATGATATTGAAGAACTAAAAGTTAATTTAGACAGTAAACATTTTTGCCTTTAGATATACACTGAACATGATTTTGTACCTCATGCTAATTTTAAACTATATCAATAAAGATACGTTTGGTATCTGTCTTAATCTATGACTGGAAGTGTTTTCCTGAGATGCCACAAAACATTTAAAAGCTTCATTTTATTAATCATCATTTATTTTTGTAACTTCTCAATGCACAAATATACATCTGACTTTGCAGAACACAAAAATAACCTGTTTCAAACATTTGAAGATTTAATTATTCATTACCACTTTTGGAATGTTTGAAGTTCTAGTTAATTAACATGATTCAAATTCTAAAAGAATAATGTTTACGATACAGCCACCATACCGAAGCCCCGCCCCGCAGATTTCAAATTAATGACTTTGAACAATTTTAAGGATAGTTGACGGTGGATGCCATTACATAGACTAGGTTTGGATATGCAATTAGATAATTAATTCCATTGTAAATCCCACTGCATTTTAAAATGATGAGCAAAAATAGCAGAGTTATCTCTTCCACGCCCATGTCTCCATGAATTGTTGCTGTGTATTAAGATGGCAAGGACCTTCTGTCAACAGATGACTAGGCTTTATGCATTTTCCTTTATAATAAGAACTCTTTGCAATAACTGCATAGATGGTGAAGTCAGCTAAAATTGTTTCCAAAAAGAGGAAAAACGTTTTCATAGATACACTGTGTACCTTAAATTTGAAAAACACTTTACCTTTAACCCTTTATTTGAATGTTTTATGTATATGTTGATACCAAACAAGTATAACTTCTATAAGAAATAAAATTTGACGATTCACCTTCTGAATAACAAAAATAAAGGGTAAACATATATTATATTTTAAATTCATATAATAAGGCACTTAGGAAGGAGGAAATTTTGATATGTTTAAGATATAGTCTCACTAAGTTTCACATTACTGATAAATATGTTTGAAAGCATATAACTTTACTATTCATACTGTATGTAAAAGGACACTATTAATAGAAAATACTTTATTGTGTAAAGATGTAGTATGGGAACCCTATTTCTTCATTATCTAGAACAAAAAATGCTGATCATATAAGTATATACTTTCCGGAGAATAATACTTAAACAATGTCCAAATGTCGTGGGGCTTGAACTCGGGGCCTGGGCGCTGTCCCTGAGCTCTTCAGCTCAAGGCTAGCTCTCTGCCACTAGAGCCACAGCGCCACTTCCAGTTTCCCCGTGGTTCATGGGAGATCAGAGTCTCATGGACTTTCCTGCCTGGGCTGGCTTTGAACCTCGATCCTCAGATCTCAGCCTCCTGAGTAGCCAGGCTGACAGGTGTGAGCCACCGACACCCGGCACAAAGTGTTGTTTAATAACTAAACAACTATCCACATATCAAGAAATAACTGGGGAGAGAAGGAAGCCATTCATACCTGAACTCATAGTTAGGACTTCCGTACCTGGTTACCTTAAAGGTGAAATTCACCCAGTGCGATGGCAGGTGACTGGAAGCCATGTCCTTGGTCTCCTTCCTGCATCGCTCCGCCTCCCGTTCCCCCCAGCACTGGCTCCTCGCATGGGGCGGGAGGGATTCTGGGCCCCTCAAACAGAGGATGGATGAAGTCCCTACCCTCAAGAGCTGTATTCTGAAAAGAGAGATTAACCATAAACAAGACATACACAAATAATGATGAATGGGGCTGTGAAAACAAAGCTAAGGAAAAGGAAAAGAAAAATGGGAAGAGGACACGTGAAATTGGGTGGAGAGGAAAGCCTCGAGGTTGGAAGTGCCATCTGGGAAGATATAAGGAATAATTATGAGCACCCTGAACATAACTGAGGACAAAGGTTTTGAGGGGACAAGGGGTAGAATATTCCAGAAATTGAAGGGGCAGATTTCTGGAGATACATGTGAAAGGGAAAGAATGGGACAGGAAGAATATAGAGAGCTAGCCAAAGGTAGGGCATATAGAGCCAGTATACTATTTGTGAGACTTTGGATTTTGTTAATTTGTAATTGGTTAAATTAGTTTATTCATTCATTGAAATATTTCAAGAAGTGTCAGCTATAATCATTCTTTTTAACAAGGGCACTGTAGATCATCAGATTTCTCTCATTAAATCAATTGGGAAAATTTCAAAGTTATTTTCTCTTGCTTATTGACGTTAGCTGTCTTCATTGTGCCTAAAAATTAGGTTTATTGAAAGAGGAAAATTTTGAAATTGTGAGTGAGCGACCTTCAAAACAGAAAAGAAAAGGCCTATTTCATAGAGCTTTTGCAGACTGTCCTTTGAGAAACTGTTAAAAGAAAAGCAATAACAAGTAAATTGTCAACTCAGCTCTCTCCTGGAAGGTTTTATCCAGTTACAACAGAAGTATTCCCACCATTGATAAATGCTAAAGTTCGTTGTTAACAAAACCTCCACAACTCCAAGAACACCAGCCAACTAACAAGCAATCCCCAAGCTCCCGTAGACACAAGGAAAGAGATAAAAAATACTTGTGAGTTTCTTGTAAGTTGAATGAAACAGAATGGTTCATTCTGTACATACATTTATTACCATGATTTTTCAGTGAACAATTTACTTTTATTTTTGTTGTTACTGTTCAGAATTTTGCTGTCTTAAGTTACATACTAAAGCCAAACTGTGACTTAGGAAAAGTTACTGTAATAAACTGGGCCAAAGATCACTGAAGAAGCTACAAAACAGAATAAAAATTACCCTAAGGAGAATGAGTACATCCATGTTCTCATTTACTTAGGTAAGCAAGAACTTTATAGAGCCTATAGGAAATTTTATAGCTATTCTCATTATTAAAAAAATAAGTAATTCATCCCTTTAGAAATGTCATGTTATGTTTTAGCATCATCCCTTAAATTGTTACTGTCACTGTTTCTGTATGCATTCCTAATAAAAATCATGAAGGATAAAATCTACAACCATGGTATATACTGTAAGATAATATTCATTTCGATTTAAAAAATGAAACAATATCTTAGAATTCACAACGTTTCTAGTTGAGAATTCATTGAAGTGTAGATCTGAGGATCTGAATTCTAGTTCCAGAACAGCTGTAGAAGAATTATGATGATATTTTCTTTTCTATAAAACTCTCAAGTTTGAGTAAAAGAAAAATCACTTAGAGGTAATAAATCATATACTTCTACTATGTTACCTTCTTAAAGAGTGTCTGACTGTTGAAAAGAAAAGTTAAAGTAGACTAAATCAAAGTTTCTATTTGCCTTCGGAAATAGGAAACTTTTGTGTGTTTGCATATGTGTGTGACGTTGTGTGTGGGGGTGGGTGGGGGTGTTTTCACAGTGCTAGACACTGAACCTGGGGTTTTACATATACTAAGCAAGTGCTCTAACACTGAGCGACTGGTGAAGAAAAAATGGATCAGAGAAGATATAAACCTTAATGGTTAAGATGACTTTAGTGAATTTGGGAAGTTAAAAACATATTCTGATTCAACTAAATAGTTAAAAAAAACTTTATGATTATTCTTTAAAATACTTTCCAGAGTAAATTCTTAATAAAATATTTACCCTTTACCTCTCTCAAATCTCCATGATACATCTCAATTCTGAGTCTTTTAAAAATTATTCTGAAATCCTTAAGGTTTTTTTTTTTCTTTTCCAGTAATTTTATTGTCAAGGTGATATACAGAGGTAAGGTAGTGAGTATATTTCTTGTCAAACTTTTAAAGTACTATTTAAATGTTTTTTGATACCTTAAATATGCCATTGGTTTCTTTTTTTAAAATTTTTATTGTCAGACTGATGTACAGAGAGGTTACAGTTTCATACGTTAGGCAGTGGATACATTTCTTGTACTGTTTGTTACCTCCTCCCTCATTACCCCTCCCCCTACCCCCTTTCCCTTCCCCCCATTAGTTGTTCAGTTCATTTACACCAAACCAGAAGAGGAACTTATTTCTATTGCCTCACTGATTCTGATTCTGGGCCCACTGATTAGATGTCCCTTTCGCTTTTTTCTTCAAATTTAACTCAGTTATTCAATGACTGTTTGGTTATTCTGTGTCCCTAGTTTTTAAGAATTTGGACTTAAGCTATGTTTGTTCTTCTATTATGAAGGCTCTAAGATGATAAACACTAAAATGCGTTAAGAATTTCACTACACAAGGTAACAGTACAAGAAATGTATCCAATACCTAACGTATGAAACTGTAACCTCTCTGTACATCAGTTTTATAATAAAAACTTTAAAAAAAATCCCCTGAACAAAAAAAAAAGAATTTCACTACATATTGATGTACAAATGGAAAAAGTTCAGAAGACTAGTTGAATTATTTTCAGATTCCAGGTGGTTCTTTTGTGCGTGTGTGTGTGTGTGTGTGTGTGTGTGTGTCTGTGTGTGTGTGTGATTTGTTTTGGTTTCTTGACATTAAAGAATGGTATGTGCTAGGCATTAAGATTATAATCACAAAGCACTAAAAAAATTTCCCCACAATATTTAAGGATTTTTTATACTTAAGTATTTTGTTGAATTGTTCCATATTCTGATTTTATGACACCTTTGATCTGTCCTGCTTAAAATCTCAGCCTCATCATTTATTTTGTTCCATGGGTTTGTAGACCTTGCTTGTTTTCCATTTTATAGGATGGTGTGGCACTGAGTCTTATTGAATGAAATTGCCCTGTTTTCTCATCTTCTTTTTTCATTCAATGACGATTATGGATTCTAAATACAAATCCATCAGTGTTGACCTACAACATCTGCCAGTTTATGTTACCTGTGGAAAAATCATTAAGTCAAACTGAACCTGAACAGTTGTACTTTTGAATCAGTCAGTATCCAAGGATTGGAATTCAGTGTTCTATCTAGATTTAAAACTTGAATTTGCAAGATGAAATATTATATATGAGTCATCCTTGTCTTTTAAAAAGTATGTCATGATTGTCTTTGCGATTTTTAATGAGTAGACATGTATCAATATATGTGGCTTTCCAATACATTTTTAATTCAATCTATAGAGGGCATACATAATCTATAAACCAATATGGGATGTTCTTATCTTACTACTGGAGAATAAAGAGGTGGCTTTTAATGGTTCTCCATACCCCAATTAAATTCCACACGATCTTACTCCTCAATGAAAAGGTGTCCCACAGCTCAACATCCCTGTTACATTTTGTTCTGTATTTCGTGTTGCATTTTTACATTTTTGTTGCTAAATAACGCAGCCATACCTAGGCCATCCTACCATCTAAACTCTGAGGTGAGGGGAAAACACTAGGAAGTAGCTGGGCAAAGTGACTGAAGAACAAATCACTCTTGTATGCATTAAAGCATTGTTTCCGTCCCCTGGAGAAGTGTCGTGAATCTTTCCAGGCAAAGGCAATATCTGGGTTGAACTTATCACAATACTTGCCACAGGCAAATCTGCAAGCTCTATCCTCGTTTATCTTTAACTGTTCTTCAATAGCAGAGCCAAAATAATCACTACACTGAGGATGTTTCCACTCATACATGGATGAGTATTGTTTTTTTTAACTATTCACCAGCTTGACTCTGGTAAGGTTTATTTTGAGCATGCTCCTAAAATATTACCTCTGACCAGTCAACTAATGTCGACCTATCATCTGACCGATCAAGTATAGGATGTTAGACAGAATTAGAAACATAGAATATCACACATTATTTTAATTTATTCAAATGGAAAGTTTAATAATGACTTACTTTCAATAGCTAAGCAAAATAGTTTTTAAATATGAGGTCATAATTAGTTGTCAAATAAAAAGTATAGTTGGTTTAATATCTATTCAAGGGAATATGTGAGCTTATTGTAATCTCTAGAAAATTATAGTTCTATTTCCATTTTTGGAATGAAATGGTCAAAATGACTTTTGTGTCTGTGGGAAAGACAACATTTATTCTCCAAGTAGAAAACAGTCTTTGTGTTCAGTGTAGCTATATTCGTCAAGTATAAGGAACAACGTTTTATAAAATTAGAGAGATAGAATGCAAAGATATTCAAATAATTAATAATTCATTGTTACTATTTTACATTGATAAGTCACATTTTAGGAATGAGACATGCAGGAGGAAAAGAGCTTAAAATGCTTTCATATAATTAATATATGGAAAATATATAACAGTATATCTTTGAACAAACTATATTTTTGCTTGTGATTTGTTTTTGAAGTTATTCAGATTATAATTACCACACAACATGCAAATATTTATCAAAATTCTGTATTTGAGTATTAAGAATATAAATGGCTCATGCTTAATTTATGGGTTTTTTTCTACCTTCCTAATCATAGCTTTTCTAATCTTTGCCTTATCACAGCTGGGCACTCTGAAGTGAAGTTTGTAATAAAAAAGCTGGAAAATTAATCTTTCTTCAGGAAACTTAATTGTGTTTATACTATCCTGTAATGATTCCCTTTCAAGGAATTGCCGGGTAGCTCGTTAAAATAAGCAGCACTGAATATATAATGCCTTACGTGCTAGGAGTTCTTCCTTTCCTGGATAAAAATTAAATTCAAGTGATGTTATGACATCTATTAATGAGAGAACATTACTTTCACACTTGATAAAGAACTCTTATTACACAAAATTAGGACAGGAGTCCAGTTATGAAATTACTGGGCACAGAAAGGCAGGAGAGGGCGGGAAAGAAAATGTGCCAGGCCAACTGGCCCCTGAGCTTCCCTTGCCTGCACACTTTCAAACAGTCAAGAAGTCACATAAGAAAGGAATTCTGTAAATACATACGAAATCCAGCTGTCTGTGCAGTGTAGAGGAATGAGGACTTGTCAGAACACAGGAACAGAAGAGAAAAAGCAAAGCTCACCATAGAGTTGTTTCTCAGAGTGAACACAAGACTACCACACACACACACACACACACACACACACACACACACACACACGCAGTTGTTCTTGGCACTGTCCTGTTTGCCATCACCAGTACTGCGGTACTGTGACTTTCAGAACATACATTGGCACTTGGGTTTGAAATGAACATTGGTTTTTACCATTTGTTGCCTATATGAATTCAGATTAGGAAGTTTCTCTCAGTTTCTATGGTCTTAAAATGACACAAAACAAATCCTTCTTTTGTGGGCTGTTCTGCAGTTTAACATCGTCACAGTTTGCAAATAACTTAGGAAAAGGTTTGAGGATATTGAAAGATGCGTTTTTGTCCAGGTTCCCTTTTTTTGCAGAATTTATCTCAGCTTAATACACTACTTGGAGGTATAAGCATTTTTAAGAGATTATATCTACTGATACTCCATTGGTGTCTAATTAATCTGATTATCTCTATGCTCATAGAGTTCTTTGCACACTATAACAGTGAAATGCATAGAGATATTTTAATGGAAATTATTTAGCATAATTATGTTACTTGAATCCTTGAAATCTATATATTTTAAACGCAAATGCTAAACTAATGGTAATACTATGGAATATAACTGAGGCAATAATACATATAAATTGAACACTGATCTGTCATGACCAAGGGGTGATCATACAGTTAGGCTAATAGAATAATATATTGCAGCAAGAACTTAAAAAGATGGCACACCAATGCCATATAAAATGTTACATTACCTTCAATTCTTGAAGACACAACACATGATAACTACTCTAATGAAAATGCTAATGGTAAGCCACTTTTTATGTCATTGCTAAAA
Source organism: Perognathus longimembris pacificus (assembly GCF_023159225.1). Lineage (NCBI taxonomy): Eukaryota > Metazoa > Chordata > Mammalia > Rodentia > Heteromyidae > Perognathus > Perognathus longimembris. The sequence goes on along the minus strand of NC_063181.1, from coordinate 43,215,696 downwards.
TTCAACCTAAGGATTGATTACATGAATTGAACTAACAAAGACATGTTTGTTTCACCATGAAAAACATGAACAAGGTAATTGCTTCCAAAATATCATGTTAAATTTGTCTGTAATAAACTTGTTTATATTTTCTGATGATAAGATGGAGAACCAATTTACAACAATGTGATTATTGTATGACTATGGTAAAGTGTACCTCAAATCATTGAATCATACACATTTAAAAAATTCAGTAGTGTCTAATTGTCAAATACTCCTCAAGAGTAAGTTTTTAAAAGATAGAACTCCACGTCACAGTTTGTGTGAGGATGCCATTTCCACCCCTTTTCTATTCTATGACAAAGTGGTGCCTTAATGTTTTCTTATAATCACAGCCTAGGATCACATCAGCATTTATCTATCACCTTTGGGGGGGAAAACCTGTTCTCTCTAAGACAGAGAAGAAGAAGTAGTTAGGTAAACCTTGTATGCTAAAATGCTATGAAGTTCAGCACACAGAAAAGAGTGAATTATAAATCTGGGTAGAATTTCAAGTTATTAATTTCATGTAGAAAAGCATCTGACGGTCTAAGTGTCATGCTTTTTTTTCTTTTATTTCCCTTTGTGTTTGAACTCAGAGACTTAAGCTATCCAAGTCTTATTTTTTATTAACTGATCAAACCAAGTAGAGTGTAAAGTCAGCAATGTGGTTTAATAGTCCATGATAGAGGTAATTGTAACAAAGATTTATGCACATGATCATGAATTAAATTTATTTGAAAATGAATGAATTTTGGCTAACAATCAAAATTTCTCTTCAATGATATGAAACCTTAATTTTTGGCTATCTTTAAGAGAGGAGACTTCCTAATATGTAGGAACATCTATATGTTATCAATTAATTGTTCATTAAGGTGATTATTAGAATCATTTGTTACTAGTTAACTGATAACTATTCATTACCTTCTAATAATTTAATATCACCTGTCAATCATCTATGCATCTATCTATCCTCTGTCTCAACAACCAGAATTTTAGTTAAGGTATCCTTGTTTGATTATTCACTAAATAGTAAAATGTGCTTAAATATAATGACACTCAAATGTTCAGTAATGTTTATCAGTAAAAATATTGTATTGTACTACTCTGGAGTAGTTTTTGGATTTTTTCAGACATTGTCATGCTATGTAGCCCAGGCTAGCTTCCAATGCACAATACTCAAGAATCAGCATTTGACAGAACTACAGAAGTTCATTACCCCTGCAGGTAGTTCTAGATTTTGGTGACTCTTTGCGGAAAAAGCAGCATATAGATGCACAGTATTGGATTCAGCATCATAATGGGAGAGTTGTCTATTTTTTTTTTTGCCAGTCCTGGGGCTTTAACTCAGGGCCTGAGCACTGTCCCTGGCTTCTCTTTGCTCAAGGCTAGCACTCTGCCACTTGAGCCACAGCACCACTTCTGGCCTTTTCTACATATGTGGTGCTGAGGAATCGAACCCAGGGCTTCATGTATACGAGGCAACCACTCTTGCCACTAGGCCATATTCCCAGCCCATGAGTTGTCTATTTTTCTCTTGTTTACTGCTCCAAAAGTAGCATGGGAACATTTTGTTAGTATATTTTAGGAAATGCAGGTTCAAATGTGTTTCTGGAAATTTATGTGGTGTGGTAAGGTGAACTGTAATAATAACCTAAGTCTTGCATTGCAGGGAGCGCTCCCATTCCTTATTATGGACTCAAAATATGCCAAGCAATGTCTAATCAGATGGAGCTATGAAGAGCATGTTATGAAAAGATATGCATGTTAGCAAGTTGTCCCTCCAAATCTCCAGGGTGCAAGTTATTTTCTTTTCCAAGTTATTTTTCTGAGGGCATGATATTTATGCATTGTACATGGAGTATAATCATAGTTCAGCTCACATCTATGTCATAAGCATAGCACCTATATCATGTATACATATGAATTTATGCTTTATTCTTATAAAAGATCTTATTGTATATGTAAATACAGGCATTAGCTCTTTTAAAAAATCCAGCAAAAGAGTTTCCTACCCATGCTCTCAAACCTTCAGGTTATCTCTGAAGCAGATTTTGAGAAAGGATTTGTATCAGAGTTCTGTTATCTTCTTTTCTCAGAAAGTTATACATTAATCAGTTCAGTTCCTGTTTTAAAATAAAATCTTACAAGGAAAAGACATGTGCTTACTTCTCCATCAAGGTATTGAGAAAACAACTTTGAGTGCTCTTCAGTTCCAAATACTGATACATACATTTTACCTTATCTACCCTGAAGCCAGACCACATCTTTGGGCAGTTAGCTGTGTGCTGATAAGATATAATACACATATTATTTCTGATGTGACTCTCTAGCTTTCAACTTGCACTTTGTGAAGCAGGCAAAACATTGTTAGTTTGAAAACATGGGAAGTTTTCCTGATTTATCACTGTAGTCTTCGATGACCATCTTTGCATAAAAGGTATTATTAATTCATTTGTAACCCAGTATTTGATTGTGTGTGTGTGTGTGTGTGTGTGTGTGTGTGTGTGTGTCTGAGTTTGCCATCAGACAAGCCTTTGGTTGTAGTTAATATGAAGAGCAGTGTGGACTTTACCAAGAACAGGAAAGCATTTCCTACTCTGTACCTTGCTTTTGTGGCAGGCACGTGTTTCAGTATTGGCATGGATCATGGGGCTTGGGTACAGCTGCAGTATTTATTAGAACACTTGAAGGGCAGGTGGGTGTTTGGCAGAAACATCAGAAGCTCAGTCATCACACACAAACACACACACACACACACACACACACACACACACTGAGAGAGAGAGAGAGAATTAACTAGTTGGGAGGAATAAATATGTGCTCAGTTGCTAGCATCAGATTCCTATCCATGCTCTTCCTCAGACCTTCCTGATGAAAATGTCCCCTCCTCCATTTCTTCCCTAAAGCCCTTACATTGCAACTACAGTATTCCCACTGGTGACGCTTAACTCAGTAAAACGAACAGTGCACTACACGCTTTTGCTGGTTTTTTTTATTGTAGCAGTATATATTGATAAACTGATTTTTAGTTAGATACATAACACACACACGCACACACACACACACACACACACAAATTTAGGTCCGCACACTGATTCTATCAGTTGTTCATTACATAGCATTTAAAGACCACATATGTGGACCATACATCGTGGATTCTGCACATTTTTCCTAAGTTGTATTATAATAGTATCCACTGTGCTTTATTCTGAGATTACTTCCAAAATAGAGATGTGAAAATTCTTACCATAATATTACAGACGTGTTCAACTTGTTATTCAAGTTGTACTATTCCATATACAATATATCACTTTCAATTTAATACCTTGAACAGAAATTTTCCACTGTCTCATAAACGTGTTTCTCTCTCCTCTCTAATTATTTATATTTACAAATTATGCTTCATTTCATATATTAGAAAGCTAACTAAAGGGTTTTATTTTTTGTATTCTTCTAGTTTGTGCATATTTTAGATAATTTACATTTCTTATTTTTTATTGTCAAAGTGAAGCACAGAGGGGTTACATTTTATATGTCAGTCAGTGAGTACATTTCTTATCTTACTTGTTATTTCCTCCCTCATTTCCTTCCAATTTCCCCCTCCTTATTTCCCTCTGCCCCATGAGTTGTGCAGTTGGTTTACACCATATAGTTTTGTAGGTACTGCTGTTGCATTAGTTGGACTTTTTGTCCTTTGTTTCTCCACTTTGGTGTTCCCTTTCCCTTTCCTAGTTCCAATACATATATCTACAATATCCAGGGTACTAAAATCAGTTACTGTGATATCAGGGGTAAACCCATGGGAAGGAAATACAGAAAACAAGGACACAGTTTCACATGGCATGTTGAAAATAACCACAACAGTGATATACCACTTGTTTCCATAACTTGAAGTTAATTTTGCTTGTGATCATTTTATATGTTCATATGGGCATAGCTCTTAAGCTATTGTGATCTTCTGCTAGGACTATCCTAGACATGTCCTAATTATTCCCTATGAGGGGAACCATAGAGTCTATGTTTCTTTGGATCTGACTCACTTCACTTAGTATGATATTTTCCAAGTCCTTCGATTTCTTTAGGAATGGGGCAATGTCATTCTTTTTGATCGAGTCATAGAATTCCATTGTGTACATGTACCACATTTTCCTGATGCACTCATCTACTGAGGGGCATCTGGTTGGTTTCAGATTTTAGCAATGACAAATTGTGCTGCGATGAACATAGGTGTGCTGGTGGCTTTAGTGCAGTCTTGCTTGTAATCTTTTGGGTAGATGCCCAAAAGTGGGGCTGCTGGGTCCTAGGGGAGTTCTATGTTTAGCCTTCTTAGCAGTCTCCATACTACTTCCCAGAATGGTTGAACAAGTTTACATTCCCACCAACAGTGTAGTAGGGTTCCCATTTGGCCACATCCCCTCCAGCATTTGGGCAGATAGGTCACACTTGTAGCTACTCAGGAGGCTGAGGTTTGAGAATTATTGTTTGAAACATGTATTTCCAATTAAACACAATGAAGCCAGAAGTGGAACTGTGGATCAAGTGTTACAGTTCCAGCCTTGAGGGAAACACTAAAGGACCGCCCTAAACCCTAGACCCTGAACTGAAGTCCTAGTACACACACACATACACGCACACACACACGTGTGTATATACATGTATATATGATATATACATAGAGAGCACAAATAAAATGAAATATGACGATATCTAAAGATACTTTGAGCAACACAAGGAAAACTTTGTTTTTCAGATAGTATTAGAAGTAGCTAATTTATTGCACACTTATTATAGGGCAGTTATAGCCATAAGGATATTGCATGCCATTCATGCCTCCCACGCTACTCCCATAAATCGAAAGTATTATTTATATGTGGCTTGACCGGCGTCACTGAACACCAGGGTGAGATCCCAAACGAAGGGACTCATTGCAGAGCCAGATTTCTGTCTGCTCTGTGCCACCCATGTCATGAAGGTCGGGACACGGACTAGAAATGTATTTCTCAAAGCAAGCCATGCGCTCTGGATATTTATTCATAGAATTCAATCTACGAATGGGAGAAGGCAATTTCCATAGCAATTAGACTATTCATTTCAGATTTTTCAGAAACTAAGATGTACCATATACTAGAAGAAAGGCATAATAATAGATTGTTCTGAAATAAATTATTTACCACATTTAGTAACACTGCTTAGGGCCACCCTGGTGTTGATTATGAGAATCTTAGTGAATGGTTTTGAATCTTGTTCTGGGGAATTCATGATGGTACCATGAATATTACATTTATTTTCCTGCTCAAATTCTTTTTCCTAAGTTGAAATCTCATATTTCTTTTCTAGCTCCTAATACTCTCTGCTAAACACTGTTTGACTTCATGCAATTAAATTAAGCAAATATTCAAATTTGTTTCATTTTTAACATACTCTTCTACGCATAATATGAATAAAATATGGTCCCTGGATTCAAGCAATCTGATGTAATTATATTAGATAATTCTGTGTACCTCACTCTGCCAACTCTGATTGGAAGTCACTCAAAGAGACTCCCCTGTGTTGTTCAACCTGTAAGTTTAAGTAGGACTTAAAAATTATTGTTGTATAAATAATTCTGTAAGATTGCAGAGCTGGAGAAAATAAGTCAAAATCTTAAAATGCTCATTCTTCATTGTATATTTTATTATGAACGGATATTATTTAACCCTTTGGGTAACTCTCACATAACATTCAAGCCTTTTGCCTTGCCTGACACAAAGTACAGGGTGTTTTTTAACTTGGTATTCATGCAACTAGTGATTAGAGTGTCTCTCCTACTTCCCATTGAAAGTTGTTTTCATGCACTCTATTACAGGTTGTCAATACGGAGAAAAAGAGACTAGGTATCTACAAATAATGAAAGTTGCTCACTTTTAAAAGCACATATATGATTCTACAAGCTGTTCTGACTGATTTATATTGATAGCACACTTACTGAACACTATTAGAAATAAGAGATTTTATATACTTTATAATTATTACTGTAATTATTCTCAATTACTTATCGGAATTTCTACTAGTAATCACATCCAGTAAATTGTGTAACTTAAGGTAACAAACTGAAATTTGAAGAGAAACCATGTGTAACTTATCAAATATATGGCATGCACAGGCAATAAGACCTCATAATTTGCTGTTCAATATTACCTGCAGATATCCTATATATTTATAAGAAAGCAGGCTGGAATGAAAAAATTAAATATGGAAAAAGTGTAGAATATATGAAGTGAGTTTCTTCTTTTATATTTCTTTCTATGCTTATAAATAATTTGGTACAAAATGAGCAGAGTTGTAACAAATAAATGAACAGTATACCAATCACTTGGATAATGTTTATATAGCTAAAATTCAGCATTTTAAATCAGTTACCAAGATAACTAATTTTATTTTGGAATAAAGCAGGGACATGTGGTTAACTATCATCTTTACTCCTGGATATCACATTTAGCAGTTAACAGTAGTTGTGATTATGGCATAGAGAGTTGTGAATTAAGAATTTTAACTTTCTCCTGTCATCTTTCATTCATCTGTGGTCTACTCTGTTTTCATGTTGAGTCTATACCCACCAGGTTCCCCAAATATGGAATAGACTGTCATCTCAGGGATCTGAACTTGTAATACTCTTTCCTCAGTCACATGTCTGCAAATGTAAATTGTTTTTGTTTACAAACATCTTTCTGTGCATGGGTGCCAGTATTTATGGTTGAATTTAGAACATTCACTCTCATTTGGCTTTTTCTCTCAAGGCTGGTGCTCTACCACTTGAGTGACAGCCCTACTTCCAGCTTTTTGCGGGTTAATTGGGAATAAAATGTCTCAAGGATTTGTGTGTTTGTGCTGGCTTCCAATAATGATGCTCTGATCTCTGCATCCTGATGATACAGAATTACAGATATGACCCACAAGCATCTGGACCAATAACATCTTAAGAAGTCAGAAATGACCAATTATTAATGCACTACCTTTAGATATATGTCTCTGTGTCAATGTTAAAAGTTCAAATGCTATATTATTTACAAAGGAGATTTCTAATTCAATAAATGATAAACATTAATCAAGTTTCACAAGCTGAATTTGCCTTCCCATACATTTATTCCTAAAACCAAAATAATTACAAAAGTAGACAATTATTTAACTAATGATCATATCTCTGCCATGGAATTGATATCCAACTGAATTTCTCTCTAATATTTGATATCATAATGCATAGAAATATGTATTCATATTCAATTGTAACTTATTCTAGTTATTTTTACATAGCGATATAGATCCTAAAACAACTGGAAAAAATAATTCCTTTTGTAATACATATTACTGTTACTTTCCACTTAGGAAACAAAAATTCCCCTTTTGAAGAGTGTCTTTATTATAGGTATCCATTCTTAATCTCTGCCATTCCTTGAGAATGCCATTCTTCTCTTATGGATGAGAACAGTCTACTCAATTTTCCTTCTGCCAGGATTATTGTTTCCTTGATTTATCTTTGCTGGAAGATAAACTGAATGATCATCCCTTAGGAGATTTCCCCAAAATCCTTTAGTAAATCACTGTTCTGCAGTCATTTTTTTTTTTAAAAAAAATCCTATTACCTTATCACTCCCTTATATACACTATACAGTATCTAAAATTCCTTATAATTTTTGTCTTTCTTACAAGCACTTAAGTACGTGAACATACATAGCATATGTAGAGACATTTCTGAGCTAATATTGGAGGACACAACCTGGTGGCTTAGATATGAGCTAATTCACAGTGATATAGCTGCCAAAATTATTGTGAATGACATATAATACAATTACTGTGGCCTTCACTCTATCACTAGAACTATTTCTGAAATTTTAAGTCATCATACCCATAAAGCTTTTTTAAAAAACAAAGAAAAATGATGCAAGAAGTCCATGCTGGTACTTACAGATACTTTGAAAACAAATACAATGAAACGTTAAACTTGATTTAAATTCTAGGTAAATATTGCTGCATGATTATTTAATCGAAAACTTTCCTATCACTCAAAATTAAATGAAAATTGAGGAAAAAGATTTTTTTCAGGTTAGCTAGTCTCTTCAGAGCAAGCAGCGCAGATGTAAAGATTTCTCATACCTCTTTTATTCCTTCCTTCTACATCCTTCCCTTTTTTCTTTTCTGAATCTCTTCTTTTATAAAGAAAGTTCCTATACATCTGCGCTGGTAAATACTCTTCTAGGAGTTGGAGCCAGCAATCTTTGCTCTTATAGAAATTGGATTTTAGTGATCTAGAGTATAATGAATACAAAGGTTATTGCTAGAATATACTGAATGCAAAAGTGTAATTAAAGCTACCCTCATAAGCTATTATGTGAGGGCATTTGAGGGTCACATATACTTTAGGCAAGAATAAATAGCTTTCTTTTGATATCCAAGCCTGGTTTCAAATCCTAAACTGTGATTGGAATAAGAATATTTCATGTCATTTTAAAAATAGTATGTGATCTTTTAAAACTTACTTACACTTGAATTTTCATTTGTTTAACAATACATAAGTAAACACGTGTAAACTTATAGAGGGAAAGAGAGAGGGAAAAAGGCATACTGATATCTACATATATCAAACTAATTGGATAATTTGTTTTTATAAGATAATGATGGATTATAAGGTTAAAGTGCAATTTTATATTAGACATATTCTTTGGAATACATCTTTCTCTTAGTGGTTCCTTTTGGCTGTCTGATTTAAAAGTACAAGGAATATATCAACTGATAACTGCTAAGAATATAATAATAAAATGTCCTAAGATAAAGGAAAAAAATAACACATTTGAATATCGAATTAGTAGTAGTAGAAGAAGTAGTAATAGTATTAGCAATTTTATTTGATTTTGGTTAATTTATAGCTGCATGGTCAATGGTTCAATATCCATTTTAGTGTTTATTTTATAAAATAAGGCAGAGTAAAATAAAAAAAAATCCCCATTTAAATATAGCTGTCAAGTATCCTAGTCATGTACACATTCATCTTGTCTGTTAAAAAATGAATACTGAATGTTTTCTGCTGTCAGCGCAGGCCTTAGAACCCAACTGCTGCTTCTCATACTCATGTGAGGTGTGAGTATTCCTAGAGCTCTGGGGACAAATTCCTCTCTCTCTCTCTCTCTCTCTCTCTCTCTCTCTCTCTCTCTCTCTCTCTCTGTGTGTGTGCTACTCAGATCTCATCCTCCTGAGTAGAATTACAGGCATGAGCCACCCATGCCCAATTTCACACACATTTTCAAATGGCATATGAACTTATGTTAGATGAGTTAAATTGTGGTTATGTATATCTGTATGTAGTTAAGAGAAATTTTGTAAATTGAGGTATAGTATAAATCTATAGAGAGATGTAACAATAAAATTCCCCTCCTATAGAACAACTATAAGCTAACACAGTGGCTAGAATGGTAACCAAAACAAGAGGACAACCATCCAATCCATCCAGAATTAAAGGGCCTTACCATTTTATATTCTTTTTTTTTTTGCCAAAAATTGATCAAAAATATTTGACAAATAGTGAGTTAAATTTTCTATAGGTATTTTGATATTTAATCACTTATATTGAAGTCCTATCCTTCAAACCTTAAAATATTGTTTTAAAATGTGTTCAGATGATAAAAAAAACAATGTGTTAAAATAAAATCCCCAGCTGACACTATAATATTTTATAAATTCAGTTTCTTCTCTCATAACTAGGATTAAATATGTTTAAAAGATTCCAAAATTTCATATCTGATTAATATTTTATTTGTATCACACATCACATATATTTATAGGTGAGAATTTGCAGGGTGGTATTTTTTACAGTACTACTCTTTATGTGTTATTGTTACTGGCTATGCAGCGCTGATAATTAGCTGCTAATTCTTCAGATTCATCAAACTGCCTAGAGTTAAAGATAGCTAGAAACAGGAGATAAGTCTGCATTTATCAAATAAATTTGATTTCACAGTCTGTATTTCAAGAAACGGTATGAGAAATTCTACATTCTTTGCGCTAATTTTCTGCCCTTTCAATATTGTTCATCTTAAGCATGCCTAAAGAAAGTAAGATCTTATCAATAAAATAATATCACTCCTTTTATATTTCACATAAAGAACTTTTATCCTAACGCTAGTAGGTCTGTGATGAAGAGTTGTGCTAAATAGCACAGATCCGAGGCAGCTTCCTTGGTCCGCATTGCTGTCTGGCTTCTTGGTACCAAATCTCTTTCACTGGTGAGGGATTGCAGGCAGATCTGATAGGTTTACTCATCCCTCCCAGACAGTAACAAAAGCTCTTTCACTCCAGTTAGAGAAATTCCCTTTCAGACTGCAATTCAAGATCGCCTCCTGTGAGCTTTTAGTGCTTCCTCACCTGGGCTGGGGATGGAGAGGCGGCCTGGCTGAGCTTCTGTCTAGCACCCGTGTCCTCCTCTCAGCCACAGATCTGCTATGTGTGACATTGTGAGAAAAAGAAAAGAAGGAAAGGAAAAAAGACCCGGACTCATATATGACTGGCAGAGTTCTACACTGCGTCCGAGTTGTAGGTCCCAGGTCCACTTCGGATGAGAACTTCCACCCAGAGCTGCCTAGGTCGTGAAAGCTCCCTGACAGCTCTGTCCTGCTCATTCCTGGGCTCCCAGAACCCTTCCTGCCGAGGACATGCTCTTCCCCCGGTCTGGGGAAGGGACATGCTTTGGTTTGGGTTTGGGTCCAGGTCTTTCCTCCCTCTGCTATCCAATCTCCAGCCAACCTGATGGGCTGTTCCAGGGTAGCAATCAGATCCCAGGATGAGCCAGCCTTGTTGAACAGTTCCATTGATGTGTGCAATCGCTGCCTCCTATCACCACACACATATATACAAGTAGGAAGAACTGGTCCAAGCCAAATACCATACAACTCTGTTGGCTCATCTAATGTGCTTATTTTGAAAAAAGAAATCTTGATTTTAGGACTCCTTCTAACAGGCTACAAGTAGGTGGGCATTTGAACAATGAGCCAGCCCTTAGTACTATACTCAAGGATGTAGTCCCTTCCTTCCTTCCTTCCTTCCTTCCTTCCTTCCTTCCTTCCTTCCTTCCTTCCTTCCTTCCTTCCTTCCTTCTTTCCTTCCTTCCCTCCTTCCTTCCCTCATTCCCTCCTTCCTTCCTTTCTCTCTCTCCTTTTCTTTCCTTTATCCTGATAAAACTAAGATAGTTCAAAAAGTTCCGTTTTAATATTCTGGTACACTGATATGATTGGCCTCTAGCAGAATAACATTGTCTCATTGTTTGCAAGATTAACAAAATACATTCTGAAATTTAATTTACCCCCATTCTGTGGAGAGCCTAAATTAAATTAATTTTTATTTGTTTTGTTCGAAGCCTCTTTTTCTGTCTAGCTACTATTGCAATAGAGGGATGTTCTGGTGCCTCATTTATAATTATTATACTCAAATGTTGATCTTTTACAGAATAATCTTTGTAGACTTAGCTTTAGAACTTCTGCAGAAGTAATATTTCTCATATTTTACTGGCAGTGTTTAATTGTTCTCATTTGAAAAGCTCCTTTGTCAAAGCAAGCAGCTCACGGAGAGTTCATGTGTGACATTGGAGTGGCAACTTGTATTTCTAAATATAAAACTATACAGTACTACAGGAGTGAACGTCCCCAAACACTTGACTGAGGATACTTTTTTAAAAGGATGAATTTTTTTTTCCAGAAATAAAGGAATAAAGAGAAACTAACCGAAACTGTTCTTGTTATCTAGGTACAAAATCTACTTGAAGTAGAACTAATATTCAATGCTTTCTGTACTAAGTACTTGCTCTTCTCTATTTTATTTGCTATTTATTTTCTCAAGTATTCTTGAGTGGGGATGGTTTCTCTTAGCAACCTGAATTTGTATTAAAAATGTGTTTAACTTAAGTAACTTTTACAAAAAGACTTTCTGAGAATTATTATAAAAAAGAATGTGACCATGTACCAGAATGCATCATTCACACAACTCATTTAAATGGATGTTTTGAAGTGATTTTCTGCTCTACGATATACTACCAGTAAAGACAAACTGTGAACATTATTCTGCAGATGGCTGTGATGAATAAAGAAATAAAAACATATATATTCTATTTCTAAAAATTAAAATTATGTTCAATTTATTTTAAATAAACAGTCAAATAAAATGATCACTTAGTATAAAGTATCCTACTTAGAGTTGATATAATATTAATAATGGTCATTATAGTTAGAACTAGAAATCTGTATTTTAAATACTCAGAAGTGTGAAATTTTAGGATTACAAAACTTTAGAAATACTAAGCACTTAAAAGATACATTTTTCTCAGATTCAGTATCTGTAGTTAGACAGGGCACAGTTTGTTATCATTGCTTAAAATGACTTCAAAGTGTCTTTTTTATCTCTTCTTCCATCTTTACCATGTGTCTTTTAGCTTCCGGATTACATGATGGCTCTAGGAGCTTAATGATTAAACTAGTATTTAAAACAAGAAGAATTACATTTCTGAAAGCCAGAACACTCAATCCCTAATACCAGGAAAACAATGTTATCTTGAAAACATCTGACCTATATCTAATTGGCAAAAGAGGTATATGAGATGCTTAGTCTTGGCTGTGCAAGATTCTTTACTTTTATAAAATCTATGGAATATTAAACAGGAAGACAAGGTAATTAATATCCATGGAGTCTGACATGACATTTCTTTCCCTGGTACTTGGAATAAACCATTTCCGGATCCAGTTTGGAAAGATCCATTGACTGTGTTTGTGACTCAGGAAAGACACTTTGGAACAGATGCAGTCTGGTGCTGAAAGGGTTGACATACATATAATTCTCAATTCTCAATTTGCTTTTTTAATATACTTATTTGTTGTCAAAGTGATGTACAGAGAGGTTACAGTTTCATACGTTAGGCCTTGGGTACATTCCTTGTACTGTTTTTACTGCAAGCAGCTTTTATTGTGACATTGATTTTAGAATTCAGATCACAATCCTTTATTGCTCTGTGCATTAATTTGTCCATAACATCGGGCAGTGTAGTATCAGGCAGCTGAAGTATTCTTGATCATTTCATTTGCATTTTTTGTTGTTATCACTCTGCCTGTGTATATCTCAGGTCCATAAAATTAACACAATCATAAATCACAATGGTCTGTAAATCACAGGACAAACAAGAAAAGCAAAACAAAGAAGAGGAAGATTCAGTGTGACTTCGTAAGCTTTCATAGTAAGGAGTCCTCCTGTGAGCGTATAGGATCTGGGGACTCCAGTCACCAATGCCAGGATTGCTATACACAGCAATACACCAGTAACCTTCCAAATTGAGGCAGTGTTTACACACACACACGCTCAGCACTGCATTTAATTCATTTGGTGATTTATTCACCAGTATGGAAAGGATTTCTAGAGTAACACCTATTATGCTAGAAAACCAAAGAGTGATCTTCACACATAGCAGAGCTGTCTTTTAGGAAAATCAAGTTCTTTTTCAAAGGTACAGTAGAAAATAATACTCCTAACAGGAAAGGAAATAGATGACAAGTGGCAAAAACCAGTAACAAAAACTGGTATCCATCAGAGGACATAGTAAGCCCAAAACATAAATAGACAAATTTCATGGTTGAAAAGAAAATGGATGGATCCACTTGATACATGTTTTTTTCAGGTGACACCAAGGATGGCATCGAATATCTATGACCTGTAAAATGTTAAAGAAATTATCATTACATTTGAGTGGTAACTCATATATCTTCATGTTTTGCCCACAATATTTATGAAAGAATCAGTGCTTGATAGAGGTAAAACAGATGGTAGTTCGAGGTATATGTCAATAATAAAGTAACTAACTTTAAAAAGAAATTTTTTCCATTGTGCAAATGATTATTTATTTCCTGATGTTGAATACCAAGGAGAGGCATGGAATAGTTATAGCCCAGTCATTACTACAACAAAAAACATAAATTTTTGCTAATTTTAAGAACAGAAATGTCCTTCAGGTATTTTAAAAAATTTTTTCTTTATTGTCAATGTGATGTAGAGAGGGGTTACAGTTTCATATGTAAGGCAAGGAAGCAAGAAGGAAGCAAGTAAGGGAGAAGCATATTTTTCAAGTGTGAGTTCTGGGACTTGAATTCATGGCTCAAGTACTGTTCCTGAGCTTTTTTGCTCTGGGATTGTGCTCTACCACTTTTAGCTGCAGCTCCACTTCTGGCATTTTTTTTGTTGTTAGTTAATTAGTTGAATATAAAAACCTGAGTCTCCTGGGTTTTGCTGCCTGAGCTGGCTTCAAAACACAATCCTCAGATCCCAGCCTCCGGTGTAGGTAGGTCATTGAAGTAAGCCACTGGCACAGAGCTCAGATGCATGTTTCTTTCTTTCTTTCCATTTCTTTATTGTCAAAGTGATGTATTGGTACGTTTACAGACAGAAATGGCTAAGGTAAAGATCAAAACAGCCATTGACTAGTCAGAAGGAGATGCTTTACTTGCCAATAGCATCAGCCCTCTCATTAACAATAAAATTATGTTTCAAACTTTGTAGCAGTATTTACTTTCAGAATTTATTTTTATATTATTTCATTTCCAACAGTTTATTTAAAACTATCTGCCCCCACATCTGTTATGCAGCTCTAGTTTTACAGACGTAAAATATCATGGAGCTGTAATAGAAACAGTCCCTGGGCTAATTAGGGACTTGACCCAGTGGCCAAAGGGAATTCTGGGTACACCTGCTGGCAAATGAAGGCTCCTCTATGGGAACACCACTCCCAGGGCACTTACTGTATTTGAATGTTTGTTAAATGGAACCACATTCCTAGTAGAGGAAGAACTTGTAGCACGATTTTAATTCTTCAATATGATCTTAAGACAACAGCTTCATGTCACAAATGGAGAGGTTGATGCCCAGTGGAGTGGTCATTTGTCTTGGATCGTCTCAATGTCACTGACGGTTATGGAGCATCTGCACCGCAAACATATAAACATGAGGGTATATTTAGTAAATCTACACACATCTATTTGATATATAGAATTACTCAGATACATTACATATATATGACAAATTTAGATAAAAATGATAGAATAATTTTTTCTACCATATTGTTTTAAAATTGAATTTATAGATGTTAACATTTGTCATGCTTTTACATAATATATGTATATATTCCAGGTATGAATTTATATATATATATATGAATATATAGCATAATATATTTACAAAAACTAGATATAATGACATAACTAGCAAACCTAGAAAAGATAGATAAAATTAATGTAGTTCTCTAAAGTGATAAATTAAATGAACATCAACTTTTTCTCCCATTTATAGATTACAGTGGTTTAAACACACATACACACACACACACAAACACACATCTATTTAAAACAAACCCAATATTCTTATTGTTTAGATATATAACTGCAGTAATTATCTAACTGTCTGTTCTTCTGAATAGTAAGTCTACATCATTTCACTGCAACCATACCTTTGCAAAATTATTTTTTCTTAAAAGAAAAACATAAAACTAGATGCATTTATCTGATGTATATGTTGTAGAAGGCTAAAGTATGCAGAGTGAAAGTCATGAGAAAAGGTGGCTTAAAAAAAAATCTCATTCCTATAATCCACCAAGGCTGTTTAAAGTGATCCTACCTCAGGCAGGATCTATGGTCTGAACTCCTTAGGCTTCATTTCTTAAAGTGAAAATATTTCTTTTCTCACCAAGTACCCTCATTGCAATGGAAAAATTATGTGGGAGAGAAGTATGTCTTACTTGCTTTAATCTTCTGATGTAAGAAGAGCTGGATGAACAAAGAAAAAGAATGACTGAATAAATGAACAAATTATTTTCCTTGATATTACTCTTTAATACTATTTTCCAAAAAGTAACCTTTTGAAAAAAAGTTATTTTACAACAGCAGAAAACTATATACACTGTTTTATTTTACTTTGTTCAGAGTTCTGAAATTCTACTTCCAATTTAGTCTATTATGATGCAACAAAATGGTATATACCATGAGAGGAATTTGAAGAGACCAAAGTAATTAAAATATTATTAATGTTTTATGAAACAACTCAGCTTAATTGATTAAGACAATGCTTCCTTAATAAAGACAAAATAAAATTTGTTCGGAAGGACAAGATTTTGCTTTATAAACAGTACAATATTAGTTCATCAACAAATGCTAATTGTGTACCTGCTAAATTACTATTTCTAATGTTAGCATTAAAGGAAATACAATGTTAATGAAGTTAATAAAGTTTAGATAATTTTAGGAATATATTGTTCTATTTTCATAATAAATAATATCTAAATCTTAAAACATGTATTTATTGCTTATATATGTCATAAATATTTTCTGAAGTTTTCCACTATCTATTGTGGTAAGAATATAAGGATAATATTAGGAGTGGAACATAGTTATATATATATTTTGAAATGAAATGCTTATATATTTTTTCTCTTTGTACGCCTTTGTCTAATTTTCCTAATAATCCCTCTGTACCAGATTGCTGACATCTTTAGCAGGCTGTTCTTAAGTCACTTAGATCTCTCGTGGAATAAAGCCTTTTGTAATGGACTACTTGCAGTTATTTCTTTTCTTTATTTTTTTCCCCTCTTTCAGTTTATACCCTATTATCAATGTTTCTGATTTCTGTAAACTTTGTCTTGTATGTATGTTTATCTTATTTGAGGAAGGAAAGGGGAATACAAAATGGTGATACAAAGGAAAAAGAGTGAACTAATTCGACCTCATTAAACGCTATGTTGGAAATGAACTTTACAACTTGAGGCAGGTAGAAGGGAGTTGGAGGAGATGGGAGGACTAGAAAATGAGGGAGGGGTAACATTGTTCAAAAACAAATGTACTCATTACCTTGCTTATGTAACTGTAACCCTCTGTGCATTACTTTTACAATTAAAAATTCTTTTATCTATTTGACTTCAGTATTTTTTAGTAACTTGTAGGATTTAGTAATCAAATTAAACAAATTACTGATTATTCCTTAACATCCAGAAAAAGCTGCCCTTGCCTAATAGCATTCATGAAATCAAGGTACCTAATGACATTCACCTCAGATAGAGTAAAATTGTGAAGTTGAAAAATACATAATGCATTATATTTTAGCAAGAATTTTCTTTGTAGATATCAAGTAGCCTAATAATTCATTCGGCTTCTCATTTTCTATTCTGCTAATTGGATAGTTCTTTCTTCTTTTTCCATAGTTCCCTTTCTGTTAATTTCTAAGCCATTCCTTATTCGTTTTCTTTTTAATTTTACTGTTGTGGTAGAAAATATCTCACAGAAACTTTTTTAAAATTTCTATTTTATAGAAAAGAAAGCCATAGAAAAAAATATGATTACTTAGGCCAGGCATAGCAATTATGCTCATGTTCTTCAAGGAAGATAAGACAAATGTATATTTTAATATGCATTTGATGTTTTAAAAATAAGAAATATTTGAATTTTACATTATGCACAGTATGTTATTCTCTCTGATTCTGAACAATGGACAGAGCCAATGACAAACTCCTAAGATTCTCCATCTTCAAAGCAGATTCTAAGTATTACAGGATCGAAAGAGTTTTAAAATAGTTCCTGAAGTAGTTACTTAGACTTGTTATTTAGTTATTTGTGCCATTTGTCTCTTTCCAATATTTTAATTTTTGCTATAATATGGTGAAGTATTTAAAATATAGGTTTGAAAAGGAATACTGAAAAATGGAGCCAAAATCTTATCCAGTTCAAAATCTTATTAAATTTTGATTATGTAAATACTATTAAAATACATTTTATGTACCTATATGTGCGTTGGTATTATTTCTTTTGAGAGGTTGAATTGGGTGGGTTTTTTGTTTTGTTTTGTGTTTTGGAGAGCCTGCATCTGCATGTGAACTCTTGTCTCAAATACCTGCAGCCGTGAGTTGGTATTATTTATAACTAATTTTTACAAAGTCGAGGTTATGATAGCTTAACCTAAAGTTCAACCATCATTACAAATCTCCTGGTAATAACAATTGAAGCCATTTTGATGCTGTTTGAACAGATTATCGAGAAGGATTCATTTCCTCGTTTTCTTTTGTCTGTATGTATGAGTCCTTGTTCCGTTTATATTATAGGAAAGCATGGGAATAAATTATATCATCTCGTTATAATTAAGTTCTCAACTTTACATGATCTGAATTGATAGAGGAAAATCTCATATAAATAACTTCCATGGCCATGAGGGATGAGAGGCAACCTAATCCTATCTCACCATGTGTCTCCACATATTATTGTAGTTAAGGCATATGTCCCCGTTGGCCCCCACGCACAGATTGTAAGTTTCAATGACTGTCTCTGGGAAAAAATGGGAGCTTTCTGAAAGTATCTCAGATTGGGAGATAACAAACCATCTTTGAATTCCAGAAAATTCCCTAGATAAATATTAACAGTCCAGGTCAAGGGGTTGTGTAGTGTCCTCTTACCATCATTTCCTACCATTTGGCATTCTGTAGTTTCATTTCCTTGAAAGCCAGCCATGTTTGAAATTAAGTGAAAAATTGCAAACGTAAAGGATTCCTGTTTTTAATTGCACTACATTCAGAATAGTGAGATGAAATCTCTTACTGGCCTTCTCCATTCGTTCCAGAGAGTGAACCAGCCCTTTTCTGTCCAGCTAATCCACCCGTGCATGCTTTCTACTCATTAGCATCAGTAGTCATTGTCTCCTCTGACACAAAGTTACTTTTTGTATCACCATTTGAGTTAAGAGCCTCTTCTTTTACATAATAATGTCCCTAACTCACCAGAGTGGTGATGGCAGAAATGTATACATCCAAAAGATTTGAGAAGATCCTTCTGTTAAGGGAATCGCTGACCAGCCTGGAATTAATAATGAACAAAAAAGCATTGTGTGCTGTTTCATAAAGATTGATGGTCATGATGAATTCACAGAATTATACAGAAGAAAAGGAAATTCATGTTAGCTTTGCTATTGCACCTCAGAATGCAAAAGTAACAATGTTAGGGTATGATAAATGTTTAATACAATACTAAAAGCCTTCAGTGGTTAGATTGCCAACTACCACAATTTCCACCATGTGCAAAGGGTCTTAGATTCCTTCAGAGACCAGGGACCACTAACTGCTTTCATTGTTGCATGCCCAGCTTTCTGTTTCTTTATGTCTTGCTTTGAATCTAATATTGCCTTAAAATTAAGTAACTAATAAAGTCAGTACTTGCTTAAAAGTTTCATCTCATTTTTATAAAGGGCTTTTAATTTCATAATTAAAATTGATGTGTCAGTGTATACCTTATTCTCAGAAAAAGTAAAGAAATCATTACTAAGTTTGGGAATTAATTTTTCTGCTGTAAATAAAGTATCCAACTCTGTATTTTGACAGCATCTGCATTTCTACCACATTATTTCTGCAAATAGTTATTCCAAGCTTTTTAGAATTACATGAAACCATGTTTTTGGAATTCACCTTTACAAAAAAGAAAAGGTCTTTTATAGGAAAGTCATCTTCTCTCTTAATATAAAGTTATTATTGGCAGTATTTTGATATAGGTTTTTGCATACAAACCTAAGGAATAGTATTCAGTATTGCTCTTGTATGTTTGAATTAATGTGTAGAAAGTGAATAATTTAAACTGTGCATAGATTAATATGCTTGTGAAATAGGCTGTCTACTTAGCCAAAGTTTCACTACCACTGAATGATTACCTTTCTGTGTTTTATTTTGAACTCTGCTGATTTTCCTGAAAAATAAATAAATAAAAGAGCATCAGGGGTGATTTGATTTACCCACTTCGTAATTCTTAATATCTTTAAGAAATAATCTATCCCTCTTGTTAAAGAATATGGTCCTTAAAAGCTTCTGCTCTTTGACTTTATGAGCTCATTACTAATGGAAGGAGCTTGAGGAAAAGTCATTCTTAATGGCACCTCTCAGATGGCTCTTAGGATGAATACATTAGTGCTTAGACATAACACAAGTGGACTGCTACCTCCTGTGACTTTCAACAGAATTTCCTCTGATTAGCACTTTTCCAAGCTTTCATTAAAATTGATCCTATTTATTTTGGTGTCATATTCCTAAAAAAAAAACTTTTCTTAATTCAAATATAATTGTGTTTTATTTGCTATATTACTTGGTATTAACTGATAAATTATGAGATCCTTTTAAAGGCAATAGAGTCATCCCTTTACAAAACCAACATTCATGTTTGCCTAATATGATCTTTTCCTTATTCTAAGCGTGAGATAGAGGAAGTTTTTTCTTTTGCCAGTCCTAGGGCTTGAACTCAGGACCTGGGCACTGTCCCTGAGCTTCTTTGTTCCTGCTCCAGGCTAGCATTCTAACACGTGAGCCACAGTGCCACTTCTGCTTTTTTTTTTTTTCTGTGTATGTGGTATTGAGAAATCAAACCCAGGGATTCATGCCTACTAGGCAAGCACGCTACCACTAAGCCACAATCCCAGTCCCTTATATTTTTCTTTTGTTATTTATGCAAAAGAGGGAGGTGCAAGCCAATAAATACAGAAGCGGAAGAAAGCACTGATATTTTCTATGGCAGATAGATAAGAAAGAGGATATTCCCATGGCACAACAAAAAAGGATAGAAGAATATACGAGCAACTTGACTTGGTAAATCAAGTTGAAAGTATGTGTTTAGCTCAAAATTGAAATTTTAGTTAAAATTTTTACGTGTTGACAACACAGTGCTGAGGGACTGTGGATCGCTTACTTGAGCCGTTCAGGAATCCTCACCAGAATAGATAGAACTCAATGGAGATAGCTGAAACTTGTGATACAAATTTGGATTTCTCTACACATACAAGCAGATACACAGTTATTGAGCCATTGGGATCCTCTTCTAAGAATATCCTCCTTTGTTCTCACTGTGTGAATGTTTGGAGTGCTGCTTAATTAATCATGTCCAGGTGTAATTATTTGTCTTTTACTACCCAATGGATTTACTGCTAGATTTGTAGACACATTCTAGTTCATTCAAATGAGGTAAACCATGCAACCTGCATTTCTTTGGGTCTGGCTTACTTCATTCAATGCAATCGTTCCTAAGTCTTTCCATTTCCTATGGATGAGGCAATGTCACCCTTTCTGACAGTAGCATAGAATTCCATTATGTATATATACCATGTTTTCTTGCTCCATTCATCCACTGAGGGGCATTTGAGTTGTTTAATAGATATGTGCATGTGACTAAATAAAATGATTCCTCTTAAAATGAACTCCAAAAGTGGAAACAAGAGGTTTCTTTTGCTTTTTGTTGTAGTTCTCTGAATAATTATTTATTGTCAAAGTGACATACAAAAGGGTTACAGTTTCGTATGTAAGGCAGTGGGTACATTTCTTGTACAATTTGTTAATTGTACTCTTTGCCCTTCCTTTTTTTCCCCCTTTGGTTTATTCCCTTTTGTTACTGTTTTGGATTTCTGTACCCTTTGTTTTATGTATAAGTATAACTGATTTGGGAAGGAGGAGGGGAAATTTAGAAACGGTAGGACAAAGGGTTAAGTAATTCAACAGTGATACTCACTATGTTGGAAATGAACTATACAACTTGGTGGGTCAAGGGCTTGGGAGAAAATGAGGGAGGGCATGACACTGTTGAAGAAGAAATGCAGTCACTACTTGACTTACATAACTGTAACCCCTCTGTTTGTTTTGTTTTTGTTGCCGGTCCTGGGGCTTGGACTCAGGGCCTGAGCACTGTCCCCGGCTTCTTTTTGCTCAAGGCTAGCACTCTATCTCTGAGCCACAGTGCCGCTTCCAGCTGTTTTCTATATATGTGGTGCTAAGGAATCAAACCCAGGGCTTTATGTATACAAGGCGAGCACTCTTGCCACTAGGCCATACTCCCAGCCCCAGTGTAACCTTTCTGTACATCATCCTTACAATAAATGATTTTTAAAGCAAGTTCATTCAAACCTATATAGTGACTTTATCCTTTTTGTGATTTTTGTCCTTTTATTTTCATGCTGATACTACTTTTTATTTTTGTCATAGGTTGCTTTATATTTTGTTGTTTAATAGCTAAAATTAAACTTTCTCAGCTGGTGCTACCCTTAGTACTTTTGGTCTTCTGTGATTCAATTTTACTGTTTGTCAAGATAGTCTTGTCCTTGCGTGTTAAAGATATGCTCCTATTAATTTTTGCGAAGCACGTTTTTTCTCCTGAGCTTCTGATTAGTCAACCAATGATCAGGTAGCAATTCCCATTTGGATTCCAAAATGGCCGAGATTATTACCTATCTTCCTACTTGTCTATTGATAGACATTCTTTCAAATGTGAAATCACGCATCAGGTTAAATTTTCTATTCCTCCCTTCTTCCCTTTGCTCTCATGCATTCGTAACTAACAATGTCTTAAATTCGTTTACTTTATTTCATCTATACCTTAACTGCCTAATCAGTTCACCAAAATTGTGGTTCTTAATTCAGATAGCTTCTGCTTTTCCTGATTCATAACTTTTAATCTCTAGAATCATTTATTAAAATAACCTTTCTAAAGCGGGTACGGAATTACTCCTGCGTTTAACGTATGCTACTTGCTCTTATTAAATCATTAATTTATCCTAACATCACTACAATGTCATCTATTAGTAGATTCTGCTGTTTGCTTGCTTACTCTCCTATTATATTTCCACTCATCCTGTGCTTTCCAATGTGTTAAACGTTTTTCATATATTCAGACATTGCAAATGTTACTTGTTCAGAACATGGCTCTGTTCAGGCATTTTCTCTTCTGCAAGCCGGAGATGAAAAATAACAATTTTCTTGGATATTACTGAATCATTCCTTCACAACAGCCATTATGTCAGCTCTTCTAACAAATCACCAGGACTAATATCCTGTGTTTCTTTAGTTTCCTTTGTTACATACAATTTAATATTTATCAGGGTCAGTAGAACATTTATATTCTTCCTCTAATTTTTCCTCAGAATTTTATTATAATAAGTAACATAAATGAGAAAATTATTATATAAGATGAAGGACAAGCACTTAAGCAAAATCTTGGGTGAAGTAAGTGTAGTATATTATAAGACTGGTGGATCTAAAATTAATGTTTAAAAAGCAAACATTTATATAACAAGAAAAGCAAATAAATTAATGCAAATTAAAATTAATTATTTTCATAATTTGGAACAGAGTGAGTTGAGTTCGCTATGACAAATATCTATTGTACAAGATAGAATTTCCTGAGTTTCTATAGGGAAAAGTTTGGTGTGGAAACGCATTCAAAGCTTGAGCCTCCAACATAAGAGTTCTACCTAACTTTTCAATATAACAATACAAACATTTTAATATTAAACAATGAAGTAATATTTAAGTATAGTAGTCATTAAGCCTAGATAAAATTATTTCCCTCAACAGTCATTTAAATACCATAAGTTTATGAGTAGATTTGTAACAAAAACTAAGATTTCCTCACGTACACATTTTAATGAAAGGTGTTTATAATCCACACATGACATCTATTCATAGCCTTACAATAATGCAATAGTTATTTTGTGAGCTGTCTTGAAAGCAATTTTAACTTGATTTTGTCATAGATTTTTATTTTATTTATTTTTAATAATCAAGAAAAGTGGATTGACGTTTATTGTTTCCATATGGGCCTGAGAGTTCTTGTTAGGTTACTTCTTAATGTCCTTCGACGTTCTAGTAAAATTGAACACTACCATGGCCTTTCTCTTTGAAGGTATTTCTTTCGAACACTCCTTTAAGGTATTATCTGGTATTCTTAACTAAGTAAAGGTGCATTCGGGTTTATTTTTTTTTAAATCACCCAATAATATTTCAATTCCTTCCTAAGTCCACTTTTTGGCAATAACTTCTTCTGTTGTGAATTTAGGCAACAGTTAATCATGATAGGTTTGGGAAGATTAAATATACAAAACAAACATGGAAGCATGAACATTGTTCCTTTAAAATTCAAACCACAATATCTTAGGCACGGATAAAACAATTTTCCTTCACCATTCAAGTTGATTCTATGGGCTGATATAGTTATCGTGGAAAATAAAATGTATCTTTCTATGTCTACTTGACAGAATTTACAGGAGGAGGATACAATATATTCAGTTTAAAAAATTGTTAAAATGCTGTTTTGTTTATTTATTGCAAAGCATAATATTCAAATCATATGGGTCATTTTGATTCATTTAATTATGTCTGGTCAAAATTTTGGGAAAATATATTTGTTTATGCTGAAGATGTTGGATTTCAAAGAACAGCATAAAGACAGCATTCTCTTCTGGACTGACAACATTCAGTCACCATTGAAAATAAAGTAATTTTGTTTGTATTTTTCATAGAAAATAATGAGAAAGTTTAGCCCATCTCTCCATAAGGCTAAAAGAATGCTATTAAAACCAGATTACTTGCAAAGAGGGATAGTTTGATTTCTTCTTTTCCTGTGTGTACTCCTTTTGTCTACGTTTTCTTGACTTTCATTGCTCAGGCTAGGAATTCCAGACTATATTGAAGAAGCATAGAGACAGTGGACATTCTTGCTTTGTTCCTGATTTTAGGGGAAATGGTTTTAGTTTTTCTCCATTCAGTATGATGTTGGCTGTTGGTCTGTCATATATAGCCTTTATTGTTTAAAAGAATGTTCCTTCTATTCCTAGTTTCTCCAAAGCTTTTAATAAGAATGTATGCTGTATTTTGTCAAAGGCTTTTTTTTTTCATCTTTTGAGATATCATGGCCTTCTTGTCTTTGGCTCTGTTGACATGATGAATTACAAAAAAACAGACTGTTAAATTTATTTTTAGAGTCAATACTCTTTTAAGGAATTATTATACATATAATTGTTATACATATAATATGGCTTCAACATTATTCATTCAATTATGTTCTGTCAATTCAATTTTTCCCAATCTTATGGAGCATTATTTGGAACTTTGAGAGGACAAAACATATTGTATTCTTTTAGAACACTAGTGTGAAATCAAATATGAAGCCAGAAAACCAGATGGAACGTGCAAATCATCATTCTTACTAATAAAGATGAGAAAGGAAATGGATTATTTTATGAGTTAAATGGTCTGTTGTTTTTCTGTTTAGATCTCAGTGTTAGAAAAGATTAGTAGATTACTATACCAGATTTATAGATTAATCACAGTGTTTGAATCTAGTAGAATCAGTGTTTGAATCTAGTTTGAATCTGCAACATCTGTGTCTCTTAATTAAATTTTAATGAAATTATTTAGAAGAGACACATTCCTTTGTTTTAAAATTCATGCTTATCCATATATTTTGTCTATTTGAGACATTGGGTTTGTTTAAGAGACAGTAAATGACCTTTACTAAGTACTAAATTTGCTTTTTATTTTTATTCTGGTATTCAAATATTCAAGGTCTCCCACTTGCTGGCTCAGCTATGCTCTCCTACCTGAGCCAGACATCCAGACCAGCTTTTGGCTTGTTATTTAGAGATAATGTTTCTTAGAGTTTTCTGCCTGGACTTCCAGGGAATGGAAGTCCTTTGTATTTCAGCCTCCAGGACTGCTATTACAGGCATGAGCCAACAGCACTGGGCTTCAATCTTGGTCTCATGTTACTGTACAATGTTTAAAGCTATTCTAAGCAGCACAGTCAATTGGCTATGATGCCATCTACCATTAATAAGCAGAAATAAATCCCCTTATGATGGATGGGTTTAATGTTAAAGATACCTTACGTCCTCCATACAACTACTTCCAGCCTAAAATACCACAATAAGGAATTAAATGTCTTTCCCCTATTAAGATTATTCATACTCTCAAGAGAGGTCAAAAGTATCCAGGCTAATGTTTGAACTTCTATTTGATTTCCTCAAGGTAAGATTTCAGGGCTAGAAGGTCACAACAGGGGTTTTCATAGCTGCAATTACAGGAAAAAATAAGTATATCATTGTGAGTATAGGTGTTTATATATACATATATATTTGTATGTATATGTATATATATATATATATCAGCTGACTACATGAAATTCAAATCTCCAAGGACAATTATAGAGAAATTAAAATGTTAATTAAAATATTCAGAAGTTACCAATGTCCAAAATTATACAAAAAAAGTCTTTAATTATTACCATGCACTATTATGGGAATTATAACTCAAGGTTTTAGAAGAATTTAAACACAGAATGGTTTCAAAATGATGCTGGAGAAAATTCACTGAAGTATACCAACATTTTAGAAGAAACCACAAAAGAATAGCTACGGTCTTGAACATTATCTATTAAATATTCTCAATCTGGATTCTATAAATTGGTTCTTGGGACGTTGGTGAATGAAGGTTTAGCAGGATGATAAAAATTGTATTTTTTTGTACACATGTCCTAAACTGTATGCCTTATTTTGTCTCAGGAGATACTAATTGTAATGAAGGTTCAGAAAATTTTTGCCATGCAAGATAAGATTGATGTAGATCTAGTAATTCAGAAATAATTTTCCGAATTATCAAAATTGCCACTAAAATTTATTATCAATTTTTTTGTAATAGAGTCATGTGTTTACTATGTGCTATTATTAGAATTTTCCCCTAAATTTTAAGGTTATATTAAAGAGATGAATCAACTATTAGAATGATAGCAATAGAATTTGGCGAGTAACTATTGTGTGCTTGGTATTCTGCTACGTAGACATGACTTCATTTCTACTATGTCTGAAAAAGGAAGGAATTCGTTTCAGTATTTGAACTTAAGATGAAAAACATGGAGAATATATCTTTACTGCTATTAAAATAAAAGGCCAACAAACTTACTGGGTTAAGTAACAGAAATGAATGGGCTCTGTTCTGGAGAAGAGAAGTCCAAAAATCAAGAGAGTATCAACTAATTATTTGGGCTCAGAGGTTAAATTGTGTCTGGGCGTCTCATCTGGCTGTCTGCAGGCAATCTTAAGGTGCGTTAGCAGCGAGGAGTACGAACTCAACGCATTCCTAGTCCCTGTGTCTGTGTCCCGACATCTTCCATTTAAAAGGACCACCGTCAAATTAGATTAGGGATTCACCACACTCCAGAATAAGTTTAGCCTAACTTAGCTATTTTTATCTGCAATGACATTATTTCCAAATAAATTCACATACTAAAAGTTAGAACTTCAATGGATGAATGTGACAGGGACTTAGCAGGGTGGTGATGGGCATTATTTAATCTAGAACAGCCAGGAGTTGACATAAAATCTGACGTCATTGCTATCTAGAGCACGATAGAAAAACACAGGCAGTGTAGGAAAGGTCGTTAGTGGTAGAAGATGGTGGGGACACAGTTAGTGAACGAGTCCTAATCCCCACTTAGGTGAAATTTGATATTTTGTTGATCCTCTATTTAGCATTTCAGAATATAAGCCATGCTTCTTCAAATGCTTGAAATGACAGAAATGAGTGTCTATGTAATAAAATGTGGCTTTTGAGGGTGCCTCAGCTCTTTTCATTATTTCTTATTCATTTATGCATTTCAATTCATTTTTTAATATTTCAGATTACCTTGATTCCAGTTTGACCTTTTAAGGTGATGGCAGTACAGACACCTTTATTGTCATCATCTAACTTAATGAAACAACTTGGAATTCATTTATGTCATTGATGTTGTAGCTATCTATTATAGGAGGTTGAACTTATACTTAGAGAAATATTCTAACATTGCTCAACTCCAAGTAATTTCCAGATATCAACAGTTTAAATATCCCCCAAGTATGAGTCTCAGTAATACTTTTCCTAATGTATTCTACCTAGTTCATGCTCATAAGAGAGTAATACTTAATACGGTTACAATAATTTCAAAAGAATAGCAGCATAAATCATATAATTAGCAGGCTTTATTGGAAGTTGCCTATTTTCCTTGCAAAGGACTTACTTAGCTCAGGATACAGCTCAGTGGTACATGCTTAGCTAACACCAGGCCAAGGTTTGATCCCCAGAACCCAAAGAAAATGAAATGAATAAATAGAAATAAAAAGCATGTCCTCCCACCAAGTGGCCTTGTACTAGGAGAAGCTGTTCCTGTAAAATGTCACTAGATGAACCATGGAAAGAAAACAGTAATCAATTATAAAGATTTCAAAATATGCAATTTAATCAAGACATATTGTAGTATGGTAAAAGAACATTTCAATTCTACAGAAAAAAACTTAACTCATCCTTAAATTACAGAACAGTGAACAAAGTGAACAAATTCAACCCTCCATGTAATTTAATACAATGTTCTCCATTTAACTGTGAGGTAAAGTAACAAAGGGGACAATTTATATATTTATTATAGGTACCATAAAACGGTCATTTGCTCATATTTTAAAAACACTGATACATGATAAACCACAACAAGAAGTTCATAGGCTCAAACGATCATGACTAAGGATATTAATTCAAAATGCAAAGGCAAGCCAGATACGGGTGGCTCATACCTGTAATCCTAGCCACTCAGGAGGCTGAGAACTGAGGATTGTGGTTCAAAGCCAGCCAGGGTAGAAAAGTCTGTGAGACTCTTATCTCCTGTAACCTACTCAGAAATAGTCAGAGGTGGCACTGTGGCTCAAGTGGTAGAGTACAAAGAGGCTCAAAGACAGTGCCCAGGTCTTGAGTTCAAGGCCCAAGACCACCAAATGAAAAAACTTATAGATAGATGATAGATAGCTTGATAGATGATAGATAGACAGATGATATATTTGTATCTCTCACACTCTCTATCTCTGTGTGCGTGTACCTTATGTGAAGTTTCATTTTTAAAAGATTAAGGTCAAGAAGTTGACTATGGCAGTGATACTGATTCCTTATAATTCATTTGCTTATTTTTTATTTTATTTAAAATATTCATGTAATCTCTGATATTTAAATGCAAACAGCACTATTATTTCTTAAATTTTATTATTTTTTATTATTACGTTTGTTTGAAATGCTGATTTACCCTCTCCACTGCTCAATAGCTTCATTTTTTTTTCTGCAATAATTATGGCAGGAGCGACATTATTCTCTAAAAGCACGACTTTCTAGGGATTAAAAATGTTGTTACTGACAGAATTCTTAAGGTTTTCAACAAAGGTGGACATCTCACTGAGAGAGAAATTCCTTTGCTCCTTTCCTGTGATCTGAGAGTAGAAATGTCATAAACCTGCCCCTATTAGCCCCGCAGAAGTTATATATGCACATATAAACAAGAAAAATGTGAAGATATAACCATGTTGTACATAAGAAATGTTTATTAAATATGTAAAGAATAAAAATATAAACTGAGCTTATTTTATGTGTCAGATGGTACACTAGGACCTTATGTCTGAGTTAGGGTTTAGGGCCAAAGTACAGTAACATAGCCACCAAAAAATAGTAATACCCAAGTTGAATAATCTATTTCTTACCATGGAAAAGTCCAAAAATAAGTGTGATGGAGAGTGGAAAATAGGCAAGCAGTCCTGTTGCCAAGGTGGTCCAGAAGTTTACATGGTTTTGGTCTTGCTTCAGTTACATTGTCGAGGTCGCTAAGATAGCCGCTGTGGGTAAAAGCTGGCTCCATTGACGTGCACAGTGCCACGGCAAGCCAGGGCCGTAGTGAAAAGCAATATGCTTATTCGAGGAAAGAATGTTCAGAACTCATGAATATCCCTTCTGTTCATAACTGCTTGGCCACAAGAAGCAGCAAACACGCCAGGAAATTGTAATCAGTAGCTGAGATCCTATTAAAAGGATGGAGAGAAAAGCCTTTGGGCTAAAAATATGAAGTATTTGCTTAAGAACACAGGCAGTGATTTTTCCCCCCCTATATATCTCCCGAGGTGGGTGTATCCACTCCTCCAGCTTCCCAGGGAAGACCTGTCAGGATGCGCTGCCTCTTGGCAGGGATGAACAGTAGGACATTTTCATGCTTCCTGGATGCCTTTACCTTGTGCGATTGGTACGCCTTTTAAGTATAAAAAATATTTGAGTGCTATTTGTGTGCTTTCCACTTATTGTTTATGTTTTGGTGCAAACAAATAAGACATGAATGTTGCTTTCCAGCTAATTTTTTGAAACTTGATTTGACTCTCTAACTTTTCTTTTTTTTTTTTTTTTGCAGTATCGTCATTTTGTAATCTTCATTTTAAGAAAATTCCTTACAATACAAAGTTAGGTAGTTAAAAGTGATCATAATGGTTCTCAAAAGGACCCAAAAGACAGTTGTTGTTTTCTAGTGTATTCTTGGAAGGATTTTCTCACTGTATCAGAAAAGCTAAGACTTTTCTTTACCTAAAACAATTATTTCAACTCTGTTACTCTAATACCAAGTAGACACAGGAGCTTTGTGTTTGTGCATTTTTTTGACAGTAGTTAGAATTGAATTTAGGGTCTCAACTTGCTGAGAAATGTACTTGAAAAGGGAGCTAAAATCCTAACCATTTGCGTTGCTGCCTTTGAGGTAGAGTCTCACTTTATGCCAGACTGGCCTGGACTGCCATCCTCCTATTTGCACTTCCCTAGTTTCCTGGGGATGGCAGGGACATTCCACTGCACTCAGGAATTGATGAGGTGGCTTTGACCATAGCTAACTATTGGATTTGGCTGTGGCTAAATATCAGATCAAACCATAATCTTCTACTTGACTCCCAAGACACTAAGCTTGCCAACTTGCACCCTGAAAGTACACACGGAGTTTGGAATGTTCTAAGGCGTATGTTGGGGGCATTACCTGTTTTATTCCAGCTCTTCACTCTGATAAATGTCTCCTTTCAACTAGTGTGACATAAAATAATTTTTTATTATTTTTATATTTGTTGTAAAAGTGATGAACGTAGTGTCAAGTGAATATCATTATTGCATTAGTTCCTCATTTGTCCTGCAGTTTCTGTGATTCAATTGATTAAAAATAGCAAAAAGGATGGAGCTTGGGACCGGTTGCTCACACCTGTGATTCTATGACGCAGAAGGCTGAGATCTGAGGGTCGAGGTTCAAAGCCAGCCTGAGCAGAAAACTCTGAGACTTTTATCTCCTATAAACTACTCAGAAAGAGCCAGAGGTGCTGTGACTCAAGTGGTAGAGACTTCAGCAAAAAAAAAGTCTTAGGGATAGTGTCCAGACCCTGAGTTCCAGCCCTAAGATTGAATCACACACCCCAAAATAGCAAACTGCATTTCAGGTAATTATAAGGTTCAAGTTTTCAAACATGCATCTAATACTCTTCTCGTAGAGCATCATTATTTCTCCCAAGTCTCCTAGGAATGTTCCAGTTTCGAAGAATCCCCTAAATTAGTCTCCTGTTATGATTTTTGGTGGCTTTTAATCATCTAGAATAATCAACTATTGAAGTTGAAAACACAAAAATGTAAAAAGCAAAAAAAGGGACCTTAAATACTGACATTGAGGAAACAACTACTGCCCTAACTATGGAATCTCCCTTCACATGGGGAATTGGTTTTTAAGACGAAAAGATGAGTACACTGCAATCAGAACTCAAATTTCCAAACGCTATGATGCATAGCAAAAGAGATAAGAACAGTGCTCCGTACTCAGGTAACTCAGAGACGAACCCTTCTTGAAACCCAATGAATGGCTCCCTCCAGATATCTTTCCTCAACTCTCAGCTCCATTTGATTTGATTATTTGGGTTTCTTTTCTGCTAATACAAATATATTTGATCTTTTCTAGTTCCAGGGCTTGTAAACAACTGCTACAGAATCATTTATATATCAATTTTTATCTACAGAACAGAATAAGCAATTACATTCATATTAATTTACCACTTAGATATCAGATAGCTGAGACAACACTTGTCTTATTTATCACTTATATCTAGGCCCCATCTTGGCTTAATCTTGATTCTGTTTGTTCTTCCTCCTTCTCCTTCTTCTTTCACCTTCCTTCTCCTTAATTTTTATACTCTTCTTTTTCTTACCAGTCCTGGGCCTTGGACTCAGGGCCTGAGCACTGTCCCTGGCTTCTTTTTGCTCAAGGCTAGCACTCTGCCACTTGAGCCACAGCACCACTTCTGGCTTCTTCTGTGTATGTGGTGCTGAGGGATTGAACTCAGGGCTTCCTGCATGCTAGGCAGCCACTCTACCATGAAGCCACATTCCCAGCCCCATTTTTAGACTCTTAATATAAATATTTACGTGAAATTCTTTCAGTACATTTAAAAAATATGACATCTCAACCCATCTACTTCTAATCACCGCTGTGTTGTCATACTGGATAATCATCCATTGTCCAAGTGCATCTATACTTGAATTATTATGAGTGTCTTAATCCCTCCTTACCCAAGTCAGATCACATTATCCATCTCTTCCAAATGGCACTACTTTCTACTCAGGGAAAATAATGTCTTATTAATGAGCATGAGTCTCTGCATGGCTGCTTTCCCAGCGCCACAGATAGTAACTTTCTACCCTGCCCTGGTTCCCCTTCCCTTTCTTTACCACAGATGTTAACTTTCTACCCTGTCCTGTTCTTCCTTCCCTCTCTTTGTCACACATATAAACGTTATACCCTGTCTTGGCTCTCCTTCCCTGTCTTCACCACAGTCTACTCTTATTTTGTATCTCTAAGAAAAGGCCAGCAATTTATGGCCTCCAAGCTGACCCTTTTCTCTGCTGAAATTACCTTCTTTCAAATGTGTGCATGGATTCCTTTGTAATCTCATTTCAAGATGTCCCCCTATTTTCCAGACTTGCCCCTCGCCAAGGGAATATGTTTACAAGTACAGTTCTGTTGAAAAGTACAATTCCTCTGTCTTGATTTAATCATACAGTCTCCCTATGTTGAAATAATAGAATAGCATGCTGTTTATCTGTATTTCATTATAAAAATAAGCTTAAGAATAAGATGTTCTTGATATTAATTGACAGAATATTTTACCTTATGAGAATAGTACTTATAAAAGAAAAATGTAATTATTCTAGCTATGTCCTAAAGTGTTATGATTGTGAGATAAGTTCATATTAAAGCAATTTTGATTTCAACATTCTAGGTACACATATTGATAAAAAGTTACACACTTGTGTTTTTAATATTTGTTCCACAAATATTGTCTCTTCCTGGAGAAGGGCAGTTTAAAACATGGGGGACCTATCCATTATTTCCATCTGTACGTTTTTCTCTTTCCCATGTCCCATTTATTCTCAAATTAGCTAAGTACTTCTTTTTATCCTTTGACTTTTTTTTTCTTTTTCAACTTTTTAAAATTTCTTTATTGTCAGACCGATGCACAGAGGAGTTACAGTTTCATACTTAGGGCAGTGCATACATTTCTGATGCAACTTGTTACCCCCACCGTCATTTCCCCCACCTTACTCCTTGCCAGTTCCTCTCCCCCTATCTTCTGTTGTGCAGTTGCTTTACACCATATAGTTTTGTAAATATTGCTGTTGTCTTGGTTTGTCTTTTCTTCCTTTGTCTCTCAATTTTGATATTACCTTTCCCTCTCCTAGTTCCAATACACATATATACAATATCCAGGTCACCAAAATCAGTTACAGTGACATCAAGGGTTAAACCACAGAAAAGAGATACAGACAAAAAGGGAATAATTTCACATGGTATATTAAAAATAACAACAGTGATAAAGCAATTGTTTCCACAAGTTAGAGTTCATTTCACATAGCATCATCTTATGTGTAAATACATACATAGCTATTGAGCTATTGTGCTCTTCTGATAGAATAATCCTAGACATGTACTAATTATTCCTGATGATGGAGACCATAGAGTCCATGTTTCTTTGGGTCTGGCTCACTTCACTTAGTATAATTTTTTTCCAAGTCATTCCATTTCCTCATGAACGGGGCAATGTCATTCTTTCTGATAGAGGCATGGAGTTCCATGTGTCTATGTACCCCATTTTCCTGATCCATTCATCACTGAGGGGCATCTAGGTTGTTTCCATATTTTAGCAATGACAAATTGTGCCGTGATGAACATAGGTGTGCTGGTGGCTTTAGTGTGGTCTTGCTTGTAATCTTTTCAGTAGATGCCCAAAAGTGGGGCTGCTGGATCGTAGGGGAGCTCTGTGTTTAGCCTTCTGCGGAACCTCCATACCACTTTCCAGAGTGGTTGAATAAGTTTACACTCCCAACCATGAAGTAGGGTTCCCTTTAGGCCACATCCCCTCCAGCATCTGTCATTATTAGTTTATAATGGACATTCTTACTGGGATGAGATGGAATCTCAGTGTTGTTTTGATTTGCATTTCTTTTATGGTCAGTAATATTGGGTACTTCTTCATGTGACTCTTGGCCATTCTCATTTCCTCTCCAGAGAAGTCTCTTTTTAAGTCTTTAGCCCACTTGTTGAGGGGGCAGTTGTTTCTTTGAGGATTTGTTTTGGAGGAAGTTAATTTTTTGTGTTTTACATATATTTTAGATATGAAGCTTTTGTCTGTTGTATGGCCAGTAAAGATCTTCTCCCGACCTGTGGGCTTTCTATTTATCTTATAAGCTATGTCCTTTCACCTTTAAGTAAAATGCTTGCTGTAGGTTTTTCATAGGCAGCCTTTGTTATAGTCAGGAATTTCCCTTAGAATCCTAGTTTCTCCCAAGCTTTCATCATAAATGGGTGCTGGATTTTGTCAAATGCTTTTTCCTTGTCGAAAGAAATAATCACGTGATTCTTAATATTCTCTTTTTGATGTGGTGAATTACATTAATTGACTTGTGTATATTGAACCACCTTTGCATTTCTGGAAGGAATCCAGTTTGATTATAGCATATGATTTTTTGATGACTTGTTGAAGTCAAATGGCCAGCATTTTGTTGAGAAGTCTTGCATTGAAGTTCATCAAACAAATGGGGCTAGGATTTTCTTTCTTTGATGAGTCCCTCTCTGGTTTGGGGATAAGGGTTACACTGGCATCAGAGAGTGTGTTTAGTAGTGAACTTTCACTTTCAATATCGTTGAAGAGATAAGGAGCATTGGTGTGAGCTCTGTTTTGAAGGCCTTGTAGAATTCCACTGTGACTCCATCGGGGCCTGGGCTTTTCTTGCATGGGAGATCTGTTATTGCAGTTTCTCTGGATTTTCAGACGGTCTGTGCTCTGCCTGTGGTCCCTGTCTGTCTGCCGCCAACCCAGAGGAGTTCTCTCCTTGTTGCTGATGTGTGCTGTAGGTTAGTGGGGAGCTGGGAGCTTCATGGGCATCGTGGTGGGCAAGTATACAGCTGCTGCCAGGAGCTCAAATCTCTTCTCTCTAGCCAGCTGCCTACATTGCTCCTCTCTGGGTAGAATCTCTATACTATTTTGGATTACTTGTAATAACTTTCTAGTTGTGGAGCTTTCTCTGGAGTGGTAAAATGGGTTCTTGGAGAGAGTTTAGCTATGTGTTTGCTGCTCCTCTGCCATTTTCCTCTCCTTCCTATCAGCTAAGTCCTTCTTGACGTCTCAGCTAAAATCTTTCCCCTAAGATCTCTCTCTCTCCCATAAATGATCCACTCCATGTTTATTTCTCTGAACTCCAAGTGTGTTTGTGGTTAAGACTGAAAAACTTAGAAATAAGAAGCTTTGGCTTCTTTCCAAAACTCATTTCTGGAAGAGACATCATAAATCACCACATTTTAAAACAGAGAGAAATCTTTGACCAAAGAACATAGCTTACATAAATCTTTAATCTTTTAATGAGACTAAATGAAAGTGTAGTCAAAAGAAACTTGACAATGTAGAAATTGAAATAATTCCACAAAAAGTATAAAATAGTATATTCAGTAACCAATTCCATTTTCCCAGTATGCACAGTGTTTATACTTACAAATATCAGAACTAAATAAATCTTTCATTTATGTGATTAAAGAATGATGCTGTGTATGAATACAACAATAAACTACAGTATAATGCACATTAAAAATATTATACAAATATACATACATGTATACGTAGACACACATGCATATGTGTTTACTTGCTTGCTGTCCATCGGGCTCTGGTGAATACATTGAAAGCTACAAGGTAAAATGAAGCCGATGCCCACTTTTACTCAAAATTTAGTATTAACCAAACTGCTCTATTTATTAAAATTGTTTCACATCAGCATTTTTTCCCTAATGTCTGAATTACTCCTTATTTTCTACTACAATGTATGGCAGTGCATCAAACTGCACTGAAGAAACATGAACAGTGGGAAATGAGGAAAATAAATGGCTTGTTTCTTTACCTGGGTGATAAGAGAGTAAATGAAACCAAATTGTGCTTGGTCTGCTCACCAACATTTATCAGCTCCTTGTCAAACTATCTGAGATTATGCTGAACTGCCAAAAGGAAAATGTTATAAGGTTTAAAAAGAAAAGAAATTTTTTTTAGATTTTTTATAAGTTGCATTATATAGTGACATTTATTGCCAAGTGTTATTTTTGCCGAGATTTCAAACAAGCACCTTTAACATCTGAGAGCACAAACATGGTTACTTACTCTGTGGCTGGACAAAAGATGGGCAGGCACCGAGTAGATATTTTTGAAATAATGCATAATACAATGTCATTGTATGAATTGTCTATCTCAGATCACACTAACTGTTTTTAAATTTAATTTTATTGTCAAGGTAATGTACAGAGGGGTTACCGTTGCATAAAGTATTGAGTTTATTTCTTGTCAAACTTTTTACCTACTCCTTCATTTTTCTCCCAACTTCCCTCCTCCCCTATGTCATCCTGAATTGTACAGTTAATTTCACCCTTTGTCTCACCATTTTTGTGTTCCCCTTCCCTTCCCTAATTCAGATAAACATATATACAATACCCACGCACCTAGATCAAATACAGTGGCAACAGGGGCTAAACCATAGAGAAGATAACCAAAAGCAAAAAGACTTACTTTTTCATAAAAATCTCCTTTTCAAAATATAAAGCTATAGTGACTATACATATATGTGAGAAGATTGGACTTGACAGATTCTTTTAATCTATGTAGATTTTGCAGTCATTCATTTTTTTTCTTTTTTGGGGGGATGGGGTGGGTGGGGGGTTGTCAAATCCCAGCCTCTTGGGAAGCTAGGATTGCAAGAGTGGTCCACCAGCACGTGGTCATGTTTGTTTTAGTCCACTTCAGTGTTTTTCAAGCTTCGTTTCGTGCCCATTAGTAGACTATGTTTTCCTCATGATGAGAAGTGATCAGAATTTAATTCAAACAGGGTACACTAATAAATAGCTTAGAAGAGATAGATTGAAATGGAAAACTCATATGCATGTGTAATAGTCAATACATGCATTTGTATTGCTCCTCAGTTGTAAAATAAAATGAAGTGCTTGCCCTAAGATGCGATCAAACACATTTGAAACATGACTCTAGGTTAGCATTGTTGTTGAATAAACCTTGTTCCTTTTAGTACTTATTATTTTCTGTTTGAAACCATCTCAAGTGGCAAAGCTATTACTAATTGCTTCAGTGTGGTGAGGGTAATCGCTTATGGCATGCCCAATGTTTTCCTGACTCTACTCTTGTTATTTGCTAATAGAAATGTTTCTGAGAAACTAGCTGTTTGGTCAAAGAATGACTAAGGCATTGGACAGCAATTGGAACTTAAAAGAGTTCAGAGAACTTTATCTAAAGACGTGAGCCATGAGTTACTATATTTCAGACACAGAAGCTAAGTACTGGAATCACCTAATTGGTTCCAGATATTTGCAGTCGTATCTGTGCTTGGTATGGTGAAAGAGATGGCTGTGTTTGGCTGAACCTTAGCAACTAATTTCCAAAATTAGGTTTCTTTTGTTTACAGAGTAAGTTAGGTAGATGCTCAAAATAGAAAGATGTCTTCAGGCAAATAGCTTCAAGTTGACTTAATTTAGTTCAGAGTTGTGTAATAAAGTATCCAAGTGTGAATACAGGTATAATTCCTATAGTGTGTGATATTAAGTTGTATAGCAAAATGTCCTTATAATATTTATATACATATAAAGTGATAAAGTGTATAGTACTGCATGTAATTATTATGGTTATTATTTATCCATATATTTTATTTTCATCATTTTAGTTATATTCATCCCATTCAGTTCATGGGTGTTTCCACTCCTTTTTTCTCTTATCAGATACCACTACTCTTAGTTTTGTTTCTGCATCTGCACATTTCTTTTTCTTAGTCAACTCTACCTTTTAAGGTTCAAGCATTTTCTATCCCTAAACAGAAATCCCTTGTAATATCAACTCAGAAATGAAGAAAAACTCAAGGTGTTCCGTTTGAAATTTAAATTTAATTGAGATAAGCTACCAACCATTCAAGAGTATTTTAAATATTCTTTAATAGACATATGCCAGAAAACAGAAAGCCAGAAATACACTTCAAAAGAAAAAGATGTACAGATTAATAGCAAAATATAGCCATGTTTACATTTTCAATTTATACATGGACATTCTTTTTCCCTTATAAATCATTTTTAGCCAGGCACTGGTAGCTCACACCTGTAATCCTAGCTTCTCAGGAGTCTGAGATATGGGAATTACAGTTCCACGCCAGCCCAATCAGGAAAGTTTATGAGACTCTTTCCTACAATTAGTGTGGTTCAATGGTGGAGTTCTAGAATTAATCAAAAGTGCTAGGCTCTGAGTTCAAACCCCAGTGACAGGGTGTGTGTGCGCGCACACACACAAACACACACACACACACACCCCAAGACATTTATAGATTACACATATTTTTGTATTTAGGGAGGTAAATTTTATGAGTGTAGGAATATTATACACAAATATTCTTATCCTTATAATACAGAATATAAAATATATATTGAGTTATAGTTTTGCATGCTGCTTCTTAAGATGCATTTATTCTTCATGGTTGTTTTGGATATTTAATTTGTTTGTAGTTCAAAAATAAGCATACATAGCTACACTGCCCTTTATATATTTGTTAAAATGGTGGAGACATCTTTGTTAATATTTTCCTCTGTATTGACCTGCACTATAAATATAAGCAGAGTTTGTAGGTACAGATTGTCTCACTAGTCAAGCATTTCTATTTTAACACATACTTGTTTCATACTAACTCTCTAGTCTGTTTCTAAGGCTTTTGGTAGGGCAAGAGCAAGAATGGAAAAACGGGCAAATAATGCACTGACTGCATTCTTGAGGTCTTAGTCATCCTAGTCTTTCAAACGTTTATTCACTTAATGTTGAATGTATATTTGATAAAATGAATCAACGATACTGATTTATAGTGGACCAGGTGGCCTGTGTTGTGGGTTTCTTCCTGTAATAATTGCCTCTGATTTTGCTGAGATTAGTTAATAACTTCACACAAGACAAAGACAGGATTTCCACAAGAAATCATTCTGATAGACTATTTAAAGATCTCCATTCTTTTGTCCCTTTGATATTGCTTATCAACGGCTACAATCTGCAAAGTCTTTTCTTCCTTTTGGAACTCTTCCCTGACTCACTTTCACACATTCTCATTTATGAAGTGTTCACCTCAGTAAGCCATGCACTACAGCAGCCTATTGGTTTTCCTGCCTCTACCAGAATGTTTTTGTCTTAATTATCTGTCTATCTCCCCTAGTTCACCTGAGTACCTTAAAACCAGGGACTCTGCCTCTATAACCCACTCAAGGAACAGCATTTGAACACTGACCCTTCTGCTGGTATGGAAATCTTTTCCAGATTGTCTTTATTTCCCCATCCTTCTGTCATTCTCTCCAGGGAGAAAACAAAAAGTGTGTTTTCAGTTTTCTTGACAACAGACTTTCTTAGATCACCTAATGTGATTAGAAAGATTAAATCATGTGTTTGCTACATAAGTCGGTGTATGTTTTCAAGTGAGTTTTAGTGACCTGTACTCATTGAAGACAAGGGTTGACTGACAGGGTTTTCATTCTCAGGGATTTTAGTTAAAAAATTATCTATCTGCCAGTGTATTAATAAACCAGCCAGGAAGTTATGTAGTACTTGTAAAAAGAACAAGACTGGTATTTTCACCCTGTGAGCATCACGAATGATATCAAATCAACAACTCATCCATCTAGATAACTAGTCCTAGAATCGATTATCATTTTGAAATCACATAATAGACAGTCAAACTATTCTAAGATAGATGATCAGATTTCCAGTTATCCTAGAAAAGCATAATCAACTTTATTAGACTCCTGATCAACTCACATTTCTCTTTGAATAATTTATAAAATATATTTATTAGAAACCATGGAAATCAGGTAGCTTGAATAAACCATATATTTCCTTTAAAACTTTGTTAGTTGCAAAATGATTCAAGCACTCTTGATTGAGATTTTGACATGAATGTGTGATCATTTGTCTCCCCTATATCTAATTTTACATAGAATGACTAGTTTTATGTTTGTGATTATTCTCTTTGAAGAACACTTGCTTTCTGACGATACTCAGGAGGTCTTTCATTTCCTTATAGTAGAATCTCGTAAATTGTTCCCCCCCCCACAGATCTGCTTTCATTTGTTTAGACAGGATTTTAAATGTCTTTATTAAAGTTTGTTAAAGTTATTATCTTTATTTATTTTTACCAATTATTCTTACTCAAATGTTATCTTTGCCTAGAGTGTAATTATTGAAAGTGTGGTTTGCATATAATTTACCCCGCTTAATTGAGCATGCCTTTGAAAGTATGGACCCACTGTGACTTGGAGTAGCAAAATGTAGCTTTTCAGCTCCTGTTGTACAAGGGACAAAGCACTATTTGTAAGTGTTTATCATTGCAAGCCTATTATTAAATGTGTTTTATTCAAACTACCTGATTTTCATGTTTCCTAGGGATATGTTTTCTAAATTATTCAAAGAGAAAATATGCCATGCTATTGTAACTTTATTAATAATGCACCCATGAATGCCTCTAATTACACAATCAAAATTCACTAGCTTCATTATGTTCAATAAAATAAAAATAATTAATGATATCCTACTTTTAAAAGATGTATAAAATGTCTACGCTGGAAAATCAAGGTACCTTAAACACTAAATTTAGATTATAATTAAAACACAAGAAACTTTTTTTGTGTGTGATTTCTCAGTAAGTTCCTCCAGGGTCATGTAGAAAATACACACTCCGTATTTTAACCTGAGCATTGTGGCAGGTTCACTCTGCTCACTGGGGCGGGGGGAGGGGGGGGTCAGGGCACACAGACTCTGGTCCCTTCCTCCCAGAAGGTTTTTGCCCTTCCACCCTAGAAGCAGACTCCTTTCCCCAGATAAAAGAGGTTTGAAATTATATCTTCACAAACTTTGTTTCCTTTGAAATACAATTCCATCCTTATGAAAGAGAGAGAGAGAGAGAGAGAGAGAGAGAATGAGAGTAAGAGCGAAAGAGAGAGAGAGAGGGTCATTGGGTTTCTTCTAATTGCTCCTTTCTGAGGTGGGATTCTCCAGTTCTGAATATTGCAAGCTTTGTGCTATGAATCCTAAGTCCTCTTGTCCTATGTGTTGGAAAAAGAAAAGAAGAGCCATGTTTCTTGCATATGAAAATAGGAGTTTTCTGAACTAAGGTTTCTCAAAATCCTAAAATGAGAGCCAAATACTGCTTACTAAAAATTATTTTATTGCTTATTCATTTATTCTCCTGAAGAAATGTTTGGTTTATCCTAGGGCATTAAGAATTAGTATTTTAAGTCTCAAATGAGTTACTGAATTTACATATTGTATTTACATATATTATTTATAGTGTACCTAATTTCAATATTTGGTTCAGGAGAACCATTTGTTTCTTATTTAATGTCTTGTTATTTATGTAATCAATTAATACACTTTTTTTTTTTTGCTTTTGCAGAATAGTGCTGGGGTTGAACCTAGGGCTTTGTTCATGATAGGAAAATGCTCTATCACTGAGGTAATCTCCAACTCAAGAACATATTTCAACAAATTTTCCTACCTGAATTGCATCCATTTTCTGGACAGCGTGAATAATCATGAAACAATAATTACACGTGGGATTATTTCTTTATGAATCATATTGCAAAACAAATTCAAATTTTCCTCTGTACTAGAGAACTGGAGATTTTACACACAAAATAATTTTCCTGTTTGCATTTTAAAGAGTGTATGAAAAGATATTTTTCAGCAAAGAGTAAATAAATCACTTTGAATTAATGAATGATTTTATTAACTTATGCTAATTTTATTAATTTATGACACCATTATGTTTTATAATGCTTAGCATAGACACCAATAAAATACAGTTTAAAGAAACTCAAAATCATCTTCATTCTCTGAAATATTTTTTAAAAAGAACTACTGTCTCTAAGTAGCATTTTTCTGTATAGAAGCATTTGCTCAATCCATTGTACACATGTATAGAAACACACCTTCCTGCCAGTTACTTGTAATGACAAAGATGATTTCACAAAAATTGATACATTTATGAATGGCTCAAAAATGTAAAGCAATTTGAAAACAAACTTGAAGATTCAGTGTTGAGAAAGAGCATAATGAAATTTCTCTATTGCAGATTTTTAACTGTGAAATACTTTAAGAAAGTAGAATAAATCAAACAAACATATAGTTGATTCTAATCTATGAATTTATATATAGCTGATGGTTATCATTTTATTATCTTCAAACAAAAGATCACTTCTCTTGTGCTTTTTTAACTTTTAGCAAACACCTGTAGTCTTTGGTGATTGAATGTCAAAGGACGCCAGCAATTTTGTTCGTTAAAGGAAGAACTGGTTTGCAGGTTTAAATGTCATGTGTCAACTATGTGTGGATTGCAATCCATGAAAATGATCTTGTGTTCTATTACTCAGCTTTACGAATGGCTTCTTGACAATGAAATCCATGATCTTTCGCATTTGATTCTTTCTACTATGGAGAAAAAGCCTGTGTTTTAGAATACTCTGTAAGGAGTGTTACAAGATAAGAATTTCTTTCCTTTTATGATACATTTTTTATCTCGTGTCAGCATCATCCCAATGAACTTACTGCCACCTTCTTGTGATCTCAACTGGGCCTGAGAATTCAAATGACATAAAAAATTAACAGTCCCAGGAGAAACCGCGCAAATGTAACCCACCTGTTAGCTGATATGGGAACTCTCAAAGGAAAAGGTTGACCAGAATAATAGGCAAAACTTAGATGTTCTTGCATTAGGATGAGTAATCATAAGAAAGTAAACTGTATGTAGAAGCTAAAAATGTATTCTACAAAGATCTGTTGTTGAAGTCTAAAGATTCTAATGAGGTCTGTAATACCGAATCTTCTCAGTTAAAATTCCTAATGGAAGATATTTCTCCCCTCCACATACAGGGAAAAGAGCTTTCACATGGGTCTTTATATCTTTTAATTTCGGGAAGAAACGTAAGGCAGAAATAAGCAAGATGTAAGATCAGCAGCTCTTCAAAGGATTGTGGTTCAAAGTAACCCTTATAAAAATGTGACATATATTGAGCTAAATATTCTTCTATCCTTCAAACCCATATTTTCATTGAAATACTAGTCCTTTCCTTGCAGTCAGAAACAAATCCTACTGAATATGGCTTTCTAATAAGATGTAGGCCAGTGACTTTTACCTAGTTAAACATCAATGAATATTATTTGAAAGAAAATCTCAACAGATAAATCTGCACTATGAGTACGGTACAGTTTACAACTTACATCTACAACTTAATGTTAATGTTTGAGATTTTTCTCTGTAAGTCATGAAACAAATTGGGCTGCTGAAATCTACTGCATTCATTAGTCAGAGATTGCAGGTCTGGTTCAAGACTGCTCCCAATGAAGCAAATATCAAACTAAGGTAACCACACAAATGTTTACACTCCATTGTTATCTGTTATATATGCAATAATACTATGAATAAAAAATTCTTAAATCTTAATTAAAAATTCTTAAATGCTAACAATAATCTGGGCTATTGAAAAAATGACACTGATAAACTTGTTTGACATAAGGGCATGACAAAAATTTCATTTATAAAGAATTAATTAATAATATGTGTAAGGCAGAATAACAATAATGTCTGGTCAG
The DNA here is from genome assembly GCF_023159225.1 of Perognathus longimembris pacificus. NCBI lineage: Eukaryota > Metazoa > Chordata > Mammalia > Rodentia > Heteromyidae > Perognathus > Perognathus longimembris. Next base: position 43,171,800 of record NC_063181.1, on the reverse strand, counting down.
GTGTGGGTTGCTCATATCTGTAATCCTAGCTAACATGAAGATGAAGAAATGGAAGATGTTAGCTCAAAGACAACCCAGGCAGAAAAATGGGGCAGGACTTGTGGCCCAATTCGTAAGGCACTTGTCAATAAGACAAACTTAATGAATATGTTGTCCTGAATTTAAGTGTCAGAAATACTGAAATATATAAATATTTGTGTGTATATGTATATGTGCATGTTTGCATATGCATATATGCATATATATAAGAGAAATCAGTCAAATATTATTAAATAAACAAAATATCATCACAGGCAAAAATCCTAATTAAGCACACATTAATAGTAGTTGATTACCATAAGATTTTGGTCTCAAGTGGAATCTTGGCAGCCATTGAGATTTTAGCATTCTATCACCTAAAATAAAATGATGCATAATTTATTTAAATATAAAAATAGCTCACAATAGTAATGTACGTTTGGTCATTTCACTATACAAAATATACAAATTAACACCAGTGATGAATTCCTCTATTATCTTAGTTAAAATTTAAGAGTAAAACTGTTTTTCCTGATATTTTCCTTAAACTTCCATGTAAATTATGTGAGGATTTTTCATATTACCTTGACACAGGAATGATCTTCTGGAAGTTTGCACCTTCTCTGTAATTTTCAAGGTTGTTGAAAACTGCACCTTGAAAATAGAGTGTCTGTGGCTAAAATCATACATGTGTTGTCATCTTACCTTTTAATAGAAGCCTCACATTAAGCAATCTAAGTTGAAATATATGTGTAGAGAGCTACATTAACATATTATTTTCATTCTGTCACTAGAATCTTTTATTATAGTTCTCTTCTTGTGCTCAAAGAAATCAAATGATAGGTGTGCATTCCTGGTGGCATTGGTGTGGTCTTGCTTGTAATCTTTTGGGTAAATTCCCAAAAGTAGGGCTGCTGGGTCGAAGGGGAGCTCTATGATTGGCCTTTTGAGGAGCCTCCACAGTGCTTTAGTGGAATCTCAGTGTTGTTTTGATTTGCATTTCTTTTATGGCCAGTGATATTGGGCACTTCTTTATGCGTCTCTTGGCCATTCTCATTTCCTCTTCAAGAAGTCTCTTTTTAGGTTTAGCCCATTTGTCGAGGGGAAAGTTGGTTCTCTGCGGTTTTGTTTTGGAGGAATTTAATTTTTTTAGTTCTACATATATTTTAGACATGAGGCCTTTGTCTGTTGTATGGCCAGTAAAGATCTTCTCCCAATCTGTGGGATTTCTATTTATCTTGTAAGCTATGTCCTTTGCCATGCAGAATCTCTGAAGTTTGATGCATTCCCATTTGTACAACCTTTCTTTGATTTGTTGTTTCTGGGCCTTTATTAAGAAAGTTTTGTCCTGTGCCAAGGAGCCCAAGTGTTGCTCCTATTCCTTCTTGCCATGTTTTCAGGGTATCTGATTTTACATCGCCAAAATATGGAACCAACTCAGATGCCCCTCAGTAGATGAGTGGATCAAGAAAATGTGGTACATATACACAATGGAACTCTATGCCTCTATCAGAAAGAATGACATTGCTCCATTTGTAAGGAAATGGAAGGATTTGAAAAAAATCATATTAAGTGAACTGAGCCAGACCTAAAGAAACATGGATTCTATGGTTTTCCACATTGGGAATAAGTAGTACACATCTAGGATAATCCTAGCAGAATATCACAATAGCTCAATAGCTCTATCATATGAATACATAACATGATGCTAAGTGAAATGAACTGGAAAAAAGTGGTTTATCATTGTTGTTATTTTCAACATACCATGTGAAATTATGCCCTTTTTCTTTTGTCTTTCATTCCTGTGGTTTTACCCCTGATATCACAGTAACTGATTTTGGTACCCTGGATATTGTATATACGTGTATTGGAACTAGGGAAAGGAAAAGGAATGCCAAAATCGAGGGATAAAGGATAAAAAGATAAGTGAATACAACAGCAATACTTACAAGACTCTATGGTGTAAACCAACTGTACACCTCATGGGGGGAGGGGAATGGGGAGGGCAGAGGCGGGGGAAATGAGGGAGGAGGTAAAAGTTGGATAATGTGTGTATTCACTGCCTTACGTATGAAACTGTAACCCCTTTGTACATCACTTCAACAATCAAGAAATGGAAAAAAATACGTGCATTCCTAAGATGGCAATCAGCAACTTTGCAACCCCAGTTCTCATTCTTATGTCATGTCACTTTTATGTTACCTATTGGAAATTTCCATAATGCTGGCTTCTTCTCTCATAATGAGAACAACTGCTTTCTTTCCCAGGTAACATGATTTGATCTCTAACTAGAATTAAAAATGTTTTAGGATAATGCTCTGAAATCGTTAGTAGCGCCTGAAGATATACTTCTAAGATTGCTCTCTGCACGACACTACACTGTGTACACATATTTCCATCTGTCAGTGTTAACAAAATGACACAGATGAGACCAAAAGACTTGCTAATTTGGATATGTCACCGTCCATTTGTCTTTTCGTGACTGCATAGATCTCACAAGTTGAGATTAATAATACTTTCTCACTATTTTATAATTGTCACTTTATTTCTCTACTCTTTGCTTTTTGCTGGGTGTGGAGAGTTAACTGAAATCCCTGTTAGCTTGGGTAACGTTCGAGAGTGCATGTGCGTTAAAGTGCTGCCAAATTCACGTGCATAAATGCTATGAGGAATCAATGTGCTGCATTGCATGGGAGATGCCAATGTCTGCTTAAAAGTGGATTATTTTAAATCAGGACATATCTACTATTGAATTACTCAATTAATTGTGTGAATGGTTTAGCGATAAACTCTGTCAGGAAAGTAAGAAAAAATTTCTTAAATAAGGATGACCACTGGTGATGGATTAAAAATAATATATTAAGGGACTGGGGATATGGCCTCGTGGCAAGAGTGCTTGCCTCCTACACATGAAGCTCTCGGTTCGATTCCCCAGCACCACATATATGGAAAACGGCCAGAAGGGGCGCTGTGGCTCAGGTGGCAGAGTGCTAGCCTTGAGCAAAAAGAAGCCAGGGACAGTGCTCAGGCCCTGAGTCCAAGGCCCAGGACTGGCCAAAAAAAATAATAATAATAAATAATAATAATAATAATATATTAAGGTGGAAAGTTAGTCATCTGAAGCACAGCAAAAAATGGTACCGAAGGAGATAAAATGTGATTTAATTCTTATATCTTTTGCTTTACAAGTATATGTATGTACGTATCAGTGTGTGTATATATGTATGCACGTTTATTTGTGAAGTTATATAAAGTATACATAATGTATAATTGCATAGTGTCAGATGAATAAATAGATACATATAATGCTCATTCCCAAAAAGAAGGTTGTAAGATAAAAGTTAAGATCTCTAATTTATTATAGGTAGGTAAAAAAGGCAGACAGTCAATGTATAGAGGAGTCCTAATTTAAATACAGAGTTTGCAGATTATACAAAAGTGTTCTTTACATTTCAGTATCCCATCCTATCATTTTATGACTATGGAAACCGCACAGTAATTTACAAGGAGCAATATTTTCAATAGAGACTGAATTATTCCCTGCCTTTGCCATTTATTGTGAAATTTGCCTATGTCTCTAATACCAGGTAGCTTTTCAACTCTAAAACTTACCACCATCAAGCAATAAAGTATGAAAATCATTAACAATACCAATAGCACCAAGAAATCAATCACTTAGAATTCCCTATCTGTGTATGTGTGTTCACACACATGTATGTGTTATGTATTCCTGCATTATATATATACATATACATATATATGCGCAGATATGTTCTCACACATACACATGTGGTAATAACAAATCTATGGTCTTTCTATTACTAGTATCAGTGTAGGGAATGAAAATAAACAAATTAAATACAATTTGATTTCTGTAATACTATGACAAACAAAACAAAATACTATTAGGAAAGAAATGAATCTTTTAGTTGAAATGGCTATATAACTCCCGGCGTTTAAATAAAAACTAGACTGAAAAGAGCTCAGAGGATCGGGCAAGGAGCTCATAAATCATGGGAAGGAAGTGGGGGAAGTCCTCAAGGATCTTGTTCTTGGTGAAGCTCAGGAACTGCAAGGCCAATATGAATTTATAGAAGGAAGGAATACTGAGTTGAAGGTGTTTCTAAACAATGAAAGAAATGCTACAGGAAACCATTATTTGATAGCGAACACGAAAGTGGCACCATCAAATCTATGTTACACCAAATGAAATTCTTAAGAAAAATTAAAGAAAGTTACTGGGATATCGTATGAAAGTGGTTACAAGAAAGAGAATAGTTTAGCAGTATTACAGGCAGCATTTTGCTATGAATTTAGCTAGTAATAAAAAAAATTGAAGACAGATGCATTCCCAAATGTCATGCTAATAAAGGTACAATTGATTAAGACTTAATAAGAAATTGGAAGTAATGTTAATGTTGGAGTTATAAAAATGACTCTTACCTGGCATATTACTTTTTTAAGAAACAGACTGTTTTCACAGTGAGTGACATGTATGATGATTTCTATGATGATTTCTCTTTGCTCAGGCATAGAAAATGAAGTGTTAGAATTAATCAGATGTTTTTGTTTCCAGCGCAGACAGCATTTGCTTGTTACTTTGGAGTTTTGTATTTCTAGGGGTCATATTTCAGGGCAAATGCTCAAATATTTCTCCAGTCAATTTTTGACAAATTAATAGGAACCAAAGTATTACCTAAAGCAAGGTATGGAGAAGTAGGCATTGGTAAAATTTAGAAACAGAAATTATATTCAAAATTTTAAGTTTAGTCTCAGTATAAGAGACTAATGTTGGGACTAAAATCAGTATAATCATTATTGAATGAATTAGTACCACTGTGGTATAAACAAAGCATTTAGAATTTATAATACATTTAACCCTCATGTGCAATGTGTTGGAGTAGCATATTGTGGTTCAAAGTAGATCCTAGTAAAAAATAAGATGTCAAGAGAAGGTTGTATGTGAAAAAGAGTATAAATTCTTCTTTTCTTATTTTGTAAAATGAAAATACTTGCTACCAAAATTCACAGGGAGATGTATGTAATTCAACTTAAGAAATAAACTGGGTGCTAGTGACTCACACCTATAACCTTAGCTACTTAGGTAGGGTGTGGTTCAAAGGCAGCCAGGACAGGAAAGTCCCTGAGTCTCTTGTCCCCCATGAATCACCAGAAAACTGGAAGTGGTGCTATGGCTCAAGTGGTAGAGCGCTAGCCTTAAGCTAAAATGCTCAGGACAGCACCCAGACTTGGAGTTCAAGCTCCACAACCAACAAAAACAAACAGAAGTTAAAAATAATTTTTCTCAGCTAATCCTTTTTATTTCTTTACCTATCTAGCCACAGCATGGTTTAATACTGGACCCAATATTATGGGTATGATTTTCCGTTACTAAAGATCACATAGTTCTTTTAGGTACATGCTTAAAGTGACCTCATACTCATCCCAAGAATAGAACTGTCTCTTAATAATTAAAAGCACTACATGCTTCAAACCCTAGGGTACAAATAACAAATCTCATAACTAATGAATTGTTACACAATACTCCTGTGTGACTGTGGCAGACATCAATAATTGATCTACTCATGCTTTCCTGCTAAGCCTATTCTAAGCCTCAAAATCACTCCCCCCAAAGAGAACACTGTAGGCTACCTCTGACAATTGACTGAGGTTGGTGATAGAATTAAGGTAATTTGTCATTCCTGTCCTTTAGGTGTTCGATCCTTGTTTGGTACAGAAACGACATTTACATCACGTTAATATATTTGATATATGGTTCATAAGGTTAAACAAGGGATTCACAATGAGATAATTCATTTGAAGGGAAGAACAGTGGTAGATATCTATTCAGGAAATAAACAATGTGATTTGGTTGGATGAATTGGTAAGGGAATTCCATTATTTTTTTAAATAAATATTTTAAAGAGCATAGTAACAGTGTGAGATATTGTGCTATGCGAGTTGCAGTCAAAATCAGCAGGTCATACATAACTGCATTATTTCAACGCATGCTTTCTGAATGCTTACAATGTAATCAACAATTGCATGCTATTATAAGGATAACAAAACAAAGATAGGAATTCTCAGGAGAAAGCAGAAACATCCCTTTATATAAAAGCCTGTGAATTTTTAAAAAATACCCTCGTTGAAAAGGGTAAACTTTCCCTTATAGCCAAAAGAAAAATGGACATTCATGTCAGAGACAAAGTCAATCAGACATTTATAATTTCTATTAGTCCTATAGCATAATGACTATGCATAAATGTCTAATAACTCATTAAAGGTCTAATTTGAAAGTAAAATATCAGCACAAGGTACTGGGGTCCATACCTGTAATCCTAGGCACAGAGAGGAGGCTGAGGTCTAGAGATCAACTTTGAAGCCACCGCCGACAGGAAAACCCAGGAGGTTCTCATCTCCAATTAACTGAAAAAAACAAAACAAACAAACAAAACCAACAACAAGCTGGAAGTAGACCTGTGGCTCAAGTGGTGGAATGTGAACCTTGAAAAAAACAGCTCAGGTATCTCAGTTCAAGCCCCAGGACCAGCGAGTGAGTGCAAGTGCTTGGATATGTGCGTGTGTGCATCCGTGCACACTTGCGGGTACTTGGATATGTGCGTGTGTGTGCGTGCACACTTGCAGTACTTGGATATCTGTGTGCGTGCGTGCACGCATGCGGTAATTGGATCTGTGCATGTGTGTGTGCATGTATACTTGGGGGTGCTTGGATATACACACATTATTAGCAGTAATTAATTGCACAAAGGAGCTTCATTGTCGTGTTTATGACAAATCCATCTTGATCAACATAACCCTGTATAAATGATTTCTTCTGAACTTCTTTCACCTTCCTCTTAACTGAATTTTTAGGGGGGAGGCCTTGACTCAAGCTATTTTCACAGTTTTATATAATGCAATTCCGTGGCATTCAGTCCCCCTTCATCTTTCCACACCCGTCTCAAAAATGCCCTCCCTTTTACAGTCATGGTTTAGTGTAAATTTTTATTTTAGATTCACTGTATCGGTGGAAATGCCTAATACTTGTCTTTCCAAGCTTAGTTTGTCTCATTTGACAAGATGATCTCAGTTTTCATCCATAGTCTGCTAATCATATAATTTCTTTTTTCTTTATGAAAGAATAAAGAAAAGATGCCACCTTTTTTATGCAATCATTGGTTACTAGGTCCTCAGCCTGATTCCCTGCCTTGAGATATAAACAGTGCTGTTATGAACAGAGATATGTGTGTACTGCATTTCTGTGTAGATTGGCATTCCTTTAATTATATGTACAAGAGTGGTATTGCTGGGTCATATGTTAGTACAATCTTTAGCTTTCTGGGGAATGGACATTCTGAAGTCCATGATATCAGCATTAATTCATATTCTCAGCAACAGTGAATGAGGCTTCTTTCCTCCATATCCTCATCAGCAGGTATTGTGTCTTTTCTTAATGTTGTCATTAGCATTCCCTTTATGGTCAGGGATGTTGAACATTTCTTATATTTAATGTACATTTGTTTTTTTTCTGTATTGTCAAAGTGAAGTACACAGGGATTACAGTTTCATATGTCAGGCAGTGAATACATTCCTTTTTTTCAAGTTTTTATTATAAAACTGATGTACACAGAGGTTACAGTTTCTTACGTTAGGCATTGGATACATTTCTTGTACTGTTTGTTACCTTGTCCCTCATACCCCCCTCCCTCCTCCCCCTTTCCCTTTCCCCCCATGAGGTGTTCAGTTCACTTACACCAAACAGTTTTGCAAGTATTGCTTTTGTAGTTTGTCTTTATTTTTTGCAGTGAATACATTTCTTATCCAACTTGTTACCTCCTCCCTCATTCCCCCCTCTCCTCCCTGCAACCCCCTCCTTCTCCCTCCCCCGCCCCCCGAATTGTACTCTTGTTTACACCAAATGGTTTTGTCAGTATTGCTTTTGGAATTGTTTGTCTTTTTATCCTTTGTCTCTCAGCTTTGGTATTCCCTTTCCCTTCCTTAGTTCTAATACATGTATATACAGTATCCAGGGTACTAAGATCAGATATAGTGATAGCAGGGGTAAAACCACGGGAAGGGAATATGAGAGAAACAACAACAAAAAAGAAGCTACGGTTTCTCATGGCATGTTGAAAACAATTACAAAAATGATATAACACTTGTTTCCATAACATGGAGTTCATTTCACTTAGTATCACCTTTCGTGTTCATATGGACATTGCTATTGGGCTCTTGTGATCTTCTGCTATGACTATCCTAAACATGTACTGCCCCATCAACAAATGGGCTAAAGACCTAAAAAGAGACTTCTCTGAAGAGGAAAGAATGGCCAAGAGACATATGAAGAAGTGCTCTACATCACTGGCTATAAAGAAATGCAAATCAAAAAACAACATTGAGATTCCACCTCACCCCAGTAAGAATGTCCATTATTAGGATTACTAATAATAACAAATGCTGGAGGGGATGTGGCCAAAAGGGAACCCTACTACACTGTTGGTGGGAATGTAAATTTGTTCAACCACTCTGGAAAATGGTATGGAGATTCTTCAGAAGGCTAAACATAAAGCACCCCTATGACCCAGCAGCCCCACTTTTGGGCATCTACCCAAAAGATTACAAGCAAGACCACACCAACACCACCAGCACAACTAAGTTCATTGCAGCACAATTTGTCATAGCTAAAATATGGAACCAGCTCAGACGCCCCTCAGTAGACGAATGGATCAGGAAAATGTGGTACATATACACAATGGAATTTTATTCCTCTATCAGCAAGAATGACATTGCCCCATTCGTAAGGAAATGGAAGGACTTAGAAAAAATTATACTAAGTGAAGTGAGCCAGACCCCCCAAAAAATAATGGACTCTATGGTCCCCCTCATAGGGAATACTTCAATGTATATTTGTACTTCTGATAACTTTCTTCATTTCAAATTACCCATTTTGCATTAGGTATTGTTCTTTTAGTATCAATGTTTTTTGAGCTCTGTATTTTTTGGATGTTTATTCATTGTATAATATAAACCTTGAAAAAATTTCCATTTTATTGGAAATGTCAGTTCTGGATGTTAGTTACTTTTGTATGAAAAATCTTTTACTTTCAAACAACCCCATTTGTATATTCTTGTTTGTTTGTTTTTTCTGAGTTATTAGAGTACTATTTTTATCTTACAGTGTTTTCCTGTTTCCTGAGCCCTTTCAGTGTTTCAAGTCATGCATTAAGGTCTTTGATCTAGTTTTAGACTTCTGCATGTGAATATCCAATTTTAAGTTTTTAATTAAAGGCAATCTAAATTTTATGTGATGCTTGCTTAATATTGCTGAAATGCTATTAATCTGGAGCAACATAAAAGCAGAAGATAATTATGTCACTTCTAAATGGGTTCCATTGCTACTTTCAATATTTTGTGTCAAATCTTACTCTGACAGAGTTTAGTTCAGCATAGCTGAATTTTATTTCATTTTTACATTTCTTTTAAATTTAATTTTGTTGTCTAATTGATGTACAGAGGGATTAAAATTACATATGTAAGGTAGTGAGTACATTTCTTGTTGAACATAGTTACAGTCTTCCTCATTTGAAGTTATTTTTAATGAGTTTTCAGTTATTGGCAAGTGTGTGTGTGTATGTGTGTGTGTGTAAGTGCATGATAGTCTTTTCCTAACATTTTATACTGTCCTTTTTTAATAATAATTTTCTGCCTTGTCATATTGTAGCGAAACCTTTTAGCTCAGCATTTCTTATTATAAAATAAATTTTTTGCCGTGGGCTATATATGAATTTCTATGAGTCTGCTTGCTATTATTTCAGAGTGTTTTTAATAAAAATAAGGCCATTATATCTTCAAATATCATAGTCTTCAAAAATATGTGCATTTCCCATAGATGACAGTATCTCATGATCTGAGACTATGACCACCTCCTATGAAAGGCTGTCCTTGGTACTTACCAACACATGCTAGGACCCTTTCCTGAACACGCCTGTTTCTGAGGTCATGACTGAAATCTGTCCTGTTTTATGTAGTTTCATTTCCTTACTGATTCCACTTTTGCATGTCTACATATGATTCCTATGCCCAGTGATTAAACAACAACAACAAAACATGACTAGCTTATCCTTCAGCATTTCCTTGTGTAATTATTTACTTCTTGCTGTCATTTCCTAGATCCTTCTTAGGAGACATTAAAACTTTGGCTAAAAAAACACGACAAAGAAATAGCACAGATGCACAATTACCTAGCTTTCAAGACATTTCGACTCTAGTGAGGGGTTGTGAATGCACAATGTTGTAGGACAAATACAGTCTAGTTTAAGGAGATATAAAATTATGCTGTAGAATCATAGAGAAAGGAAAAGTTAAGTGTATAGTGACTAGCTACAAAGAGGTGTTGGGATTTGTTTAGGACCTTGAAGGGAAGATGAGATTTAATCTATGATTCTTCTGTGAATTATTCAGCTTAAGTTTCCCAGGTAAATGATTAATTAACCAAGTTTATCTAAGTGTTGTACATGCCTGTCAATTCTTTGCAATGATTTGAAGGACAGTTCACTTGGAACCTAGTTTTTGATAATTTATTATTTGTATCAGATTGCTTATATAGTGGGCTATTTTTTTTCTCTGAAATAGCAAAAAGATCACATATCAACATTATAGTGTTTGAAAGATTCATAAATCTTGCAACATAAGTCCTGAAACAGAAAGATTCACCAACACCTCCATTTTCCTCTCTTTAAGCAATGAACAACCCCCCCTGTACTGTGCTCTATCTAATGGGTTCCAAGAGCAAAACTTGGCTCCTGCTTCTATTCTTAAAAGATATACAAATTGTCCAAAAACACAACTGGAAAGAAAATCTTTGAAGATTTATTTTCATTATTATGACAAAGAAAGAACCAACTTTAAGAAACTATCTGTGTTTCCTTATTTAACAAATTTTCAACCTACCCTCCCACCTATCATCTCTAGAATAAAGCTGTTTGAGTAAATCCAATCACATAACCAATCAGATCTGGAGTGGAATGTTTAATCGATTGCTTTTCATAATAAATGAAATAAAGGAAAACAGTCTACACACATATCAGAAAGTTATTGAGTTTCTATATTATGACTTATTCCTTAGTAAGATTAGCAGAGAAATGAATACAGCAGCAGCTAATATGTATATTATATAATATATTTATTGTTTATAACATTTTATTATATATTATGTTTTATTATATATTGTTTTTATATATGTATTATATTGCATTAAACATAACTTATAAAATGTTAGCTAAAGATAAAAACCAAGATTAATATGAATATATACAGTACAGTCTGTTTTATACAAAGTGAAAAAGCAACGTTTTCGGTGACCATATAAACAAGTAGCAAAAGTATGAAGCAATTCATGGAAAAGTTTCAATTTGTAAACCATAATTGCTTTGATGTTATATTGATTAACAAATGATTAACAAAGGTCTGGCAAAGTTGTCTAAGCAAAGCATTGAGCCATACTATCAATAAGATTTATACTAACATGTAATCTTTGAATTAATTTGATTTAAAATCAGATTTAACAATAATGTGTGGGACTGGTGAAAATTCATTATATTTTAGGAAATTCCAGAGAGTTTTGTCTCCCCAGTACTGGCAAAGAGCAAACAAAACTACTTATAGCAGCTATGACAATGTGTTGATAAATTTACAAGATCCCTTTCACACATTTTAATTCCAGTGAAATATGCATTTTAATCTGGGATTGCTTGTTCAGTAGCAGTGTTGAGGCAATTTTATTAATATAAAGACAAAATTACCTTAAACATTCTACTAATTAGTAATTTCTCTTAAAATTAAAGAGTGTAAACATAACTTTTAAATGAATACATAATTTTTTTTTTCAGTGGTGGGGCTTGAACTCTGCTTCTGGGCACTGTCCCTGAGCTCTTCAGCTCAAGGCCAGTACTATACCACTTGAGCCATTAGTGCCACTTCCAGTTTTCTTGTCTTTAATTGGAGATAAGTGTTTCACAGGCTTTCCTGCCCAAGTTGGCTTTGAAGTGCGATCCTCAGATTTCAGCCTCCTAAGTAGCTAGGATTACAGATATGAGCCACCAGCTCCTAGCTATATTTTCTTGTTCATAACTTTTGCCTATCCTGAGGCTTAAACTCAGGGCCTTGGATGGTGTCCCTGAGATTTTTGTGCTCAGGGATACTGCTCTAGCACTTGAACCACAGTTCCACTTCTGGCTTATTTGTAATAAGGGAGGAAGTAACAAGTTGAACAAGAAATGTACTCACTGCCTTAGATATGAAACTGTAACCATGCTGTACTTCACTTTGACAATAAAGAAAAAAACGTCTTATGGACTTATTTGGGCTGGCTCTGAACCATAATCTTCAGATTTCCACCACCTGAGTAGCTAGGATTACAGATGTAAGCCACCAGTTCCCAGTTCATATTTAATTTTTGAAAGATTATCTGGGGCTGGGAATGCGGCTTAGTGGTACAGTGCTTGTTACCATGCACAAAGCCCTGGGTTTGATTCCTTAGTACCACATAAACAGAAAAAAAACAAAAGTGGTGCTGTGGCTCAAATGACAGAGTGCTAGCCTTGAGCAAAAGAAGCTCAGGAACAAGGCCCAGGCTCTGAGTTCAAGCCCCAGGGATTGGAAAAAAATATTAACAAAAAAGATTATCTGTAATAATCTTGCAATGAAGAAAATCAGTGCTCAGAGCTAGTTGTGGAAGAAGCAATTTGTTTTGCATATTTACTCACTATATAAGAGGCACAAATAAGTGAGACTCTTGACAACCTTTCTGCTACGTATTTCATTATTCAATGCTGAGTCAACTTGTAGGAAAGAGAGCAATAGTGAGAGTACACATGACAGAGTCCCAGGTCAATTTTCTGGGAAGTGGCATCTGTCTACTACAGTCTATTGTGAATAATCTGCTATTACTTGAAATCACTAAAGACTAATTTAGTACTCCAACTTTAAAAACCCCAAGCCTCATTTATGTTTTCTAACTAGGAACTAGTATTGACCAAAGTCTTCTTCAAAAATGATTATTGAATAGATTACTTGAAGAAATTAACTATCAGCAGTCCCAATAAAGCCAGGTTTCTTCATTGAGAGCAGTTTCAGTGTGTTCATCTTTAGCTGTTTTAGCATATTCTAAGGAATTGAAACTAAGAATACCTACAATAAGTTGGGAAGAGCTCCTTTTAGATTAACTGTGGAAAACTTTATATTTTCAAAAGACAATTGTGGGCATGTATAATGTGACTTAATTTTGAATTTGTGGCTATGATTTATGGTTCATGATTTTCCAAGGGTTCATGACAATTTCATTTGTCTGTTTTTCCTTTTAAGGTGAAAAACGACATATTGCTAAACAAATATTTGTCAAATGGCTGCAGTTGCAAAGAAAATTCTGGTTCCGTTCATAAAGACGAAAAAAATAGGCAGTATTATAAAATTTATCTTAGTTTTAATTGTCTTAAGCATTAAGTGCCCCAAATTACCTACTTATAAAACTTTTTAAAAGAACGTAGAGTTGGTCCATCAGAGTGTTAACCATCCCAGTTAGAATTTCAAGTGGATTTTCCTATTGAATGATAAATGGTCTTTCATGAAGTAATTTCTGGTGCAAAGACTTCTATCCTCTCCTTTCTATTTTCTCTAGAGCAGCCACGGAACGTAGCATAGTGCTATGCGGTAGGCAGGACGAGGCTAACCCAAAGCCTTCCTCTTCTGCCATCCCCTAATTGGAAGGACTCTCTAAAATACCTTTTTCAGAAGCCAGTCATCAAGGGCTGCATCTGGGGCTATCAATCTATTAAAATGAAAGGCTTACAAATACTGCCGAGTATATTCTCACCTATCATTATGACAGATGCTAAGTGAGATAAAACCACAACATGCCTAGAGAATTCAAAGTCCATCTATCTGGAAATGGCAGGTTTTATTCTTCTTCTTATTTAACACTGTAAACTGATGAGCTTTGGGGCCAGGAGCCGCTTGTTTCTTGAACAGACATTTTCCATTCATTTGGCGTAGCTCTGAGGTTGTTTTTCCCCTTCGTCTGAGACAACCTAACATTAATTTTTTTTTTCTTCAGTCAAGTTGATCTAGAATTTGAGACATCTGCTAGGTTAACTTGACAGAATTACATTTGTAAAAAGAAAAAAAAAAGATGTGCAAATAACCAGACAATTTGATTTTCTGCTGAATAAGGCTCTATCTACCCTTTATTTCTCCAGAAGTTCTTATCGAAAGGATTCTTTGTCTTACTCATTTTCTCCTGAAGGCATTCTACCAAAGCTAATTCACAGACTATCAAAGGTAGAAGGGTGTTTGCTAGGAGCTAAGCATTCTGCCATCTACTTGGGGGGTAGGGGAGGGGGAACTGCAAACACTGCTAATTTGCTCAAGGTCATCAGGATACTGATTGGTGAAGCTCTGTAGGAGCCCTGAGTGCCACTGGACTTCAATTGACTGTTCTATCTGCCACACTCACTGTGTCGTTATAGTACAGCCTAAGATTAATTTCTTTCCCCTTCAGTGGCCTATCACAATCTGGCAAATATGCCAGGGGCAGTGGACATACTGTGTATAATGCATGATAGGAATTTTTATCTTTCTAGTCATGCATGCATACACACACACACACACGCGCGCGCACACGGACGTGTGTGTGCTCATACTTCTCAATACCTTGATTTTAGGAAATATGTAGTATAATATACCTCTTATAATAAATGACTTGCATTTCATCTTGACATACATGCTTTAAATGAAAACGAATGACAAGACTATAAAGTTCCAGGAGAAAATAGCCTACTAGGGCCTCTGAAAGAATAAATCTGATCTCAATTTCATTGATTATTTTTACTGATGTTAACGAAATTTCCAGGTAATAATAGGAAGCCATAGAGACACACTCAATGTCATTTGTATAACACAAGTAGTGAAAACTAGATGAGGTATTTGGGAGGGGGTAAGGTGGGAGAAAAATGAGGGAGGACGTAACAAGTTTTATAAGACATGTACTCACTGCCTTACACATGAATCTGTAAGCCCTCTGGACATCACTTTGTCAACAAATAAATTAATTAATACAAAAGCATGCTCCTGAAATGAGTGGCAATATCCACAATCTTGTACAGACACAGATTCTTGGTATCTTACCCAAAAATCTGAGGGTAAAATCCAGCCATCTGAATTTTTCAATCATCTGTAAGCATTTCTGTCTACATTCAAGTCAAAATGCTGTCTTATCCAATAAGAACCATGTTGTCCAGACTATAAGTATGACTGCATCAGTGTGGTAAAAACAGTATTCAGTGTGGTTCAACAGAGACTTATTTTTCAATATAAATATGTCTTTCATTTTTAATCATTTGTCTTGCATTGCTCATTTTGTTTTTCTATTCACGACTTCGCAATGTTTTGGAATCACACTTTCACTACCACAAACATACTATCCAGATTGAAATCTATTCTTATATCGTGAGAACAAAAATAAATCATATTAGAACTTTCTTGGAATACAAACATTTGTTTCTGATTGCTGTTATAACAAATTGCCACCAACTTAGTGGTTCAAAACAACACAAATTTCCTGTTTTACCATCCTGAAAATCAGTAGTCAAAAATCAATATGCCAGCAGGTCTCTGTTCCTACTGGAATCCTTTCCTTTTTCTTCCATTCAGTCTACAATTAATGTGCATTTCTTTATTAGTGGCTTTGTTCCCCTGACCAACTTCAGTCATTATTACCTCGTCTATGTTTCCTTTAATAAAACACTCTGCCTATTTGCTAATAATATTTAATCATATATGCCAAGTTCCTTTGTCCGTGTAAGAAACTCACACGTATCTCTGGGAGTGGGAAGCCTGTAGACACAGAAGCATAGATGTGATCGATATTGTTTTACGGAGATAATTCAGTATTTTTGAAGGTAATGTAAAGAGTCATCAGAAACCAACAAACCAAGCATGGGGTAAATCCATCTGTTATGTGCTTTCAATAGGCTAACAACCATGGCATGACCCTTATTTCATGGCAATCTATTTTTCTATTCACTTTAACCCATTTCATAGCAGATTTCTTTCTTTTTTTTTTTTGGTAATAAATTTGCAAACTCTAAACCTTTCTTAATTAGATTTTTAATTATTTATTTAAACCAGCTCAGTTGGAGATGCCAATAAGTACTGAGTAGAATTTAAATATCGATGTAACAAAAGAGTGTTCCATAACGATTCCATAAAAATATCTAGGAATAAATGCCTTAGGAAAACAAAATTTGGTCCCTATTAATCTCTGATTGTTTGTTGGAATGTTTTGGGTTGTTTTGATTTTACTTACAGATTTATATGTCCTTTTTAGAATAAAAAAATAGTAGGGAAATGTACAACAAAGAGCCATTAATAGGGAAGTGTCTGTTATTCGCCAGCCACTGGTGGCTCACGCCTGTCATCCTAGCTACTCGGTAGGCTGAGATACGAGGATCAGGGTTTGAAGCCAGCCCGGGCAGGGAAGTGTGAGGTTATTCTCTCCAATGAGCATTAAGGACTGTTAGTGGAGCAATGACTTAATTTGTAGAGCACCATCACTGGCAGTGAGTGGAGAACCTAAAGGACAGCTCCCAGGACCTGAGTTCAAGCCTTAGCATCAGAACAAGAAGGAAATATTGTTGTTATTTATCTTTATGTATTTATTTGGAGGTATAATGCATTAAGAACCTGGCTTCCTCAGCTTCTATACTGAGAATCTAAAGCCTGGAGAGAAAGTATAGTCAGAATTAGATTTAATTTTTTTTAAAGGAATGAAAAAGAACCGATGGGGAGTAACTGTCCCAAACCAGCCTGATGAGATACTCAAGATGTCCCTGGCATTGAACTTTTACATGTTTGTGCTATATTTTGTCAGAAGATTAAATGAACTGACAATATTTAAGACAGTCTTGTGTTGACCATCGTTCCAATAACTGCTTAGCAGTGCTGGCATCACAGAAGGAAAATTGTACACCTCAGCTGCTGCCCGCCCTGTGGCTCTAATGAAGTCCCTGTAGTAACCTAATTGTATCGACTTAGCAGGAAAATGGAATTATAATTGACAATATAAAGCTAAGCAAATTGCACTATCAGAAGAGACATGCTGACTTAAGTCCCTTTGACATGAATGTCAAAAGTACATTTTTTAGCCAAAATTTCTCATCACACCTTAAAATTAAGCAAAAAGAATGAGGGAAAGGTGGTAGGAAAGAGATGGGTGGGAATGTTGAGAGGGACGGCATTAATCAAGATATCTTGCATTCATGTATTCATAAACTGCTTTGCTAAATGGCCACTCTATTGTATGACTACTTAAAGATAATAGTAAAAATAAATGTGAATAACGATCTCATTTTGAATCAAAACTTTGAATTGTCTCTCTTACCACCATTCACCCATAGTGGGGGTACGTAGGTTGTATAGATGGACTCCATAAATATTTAGCTATGTGATCACTTTCTGAGCTTTGTGAGAAATTAAAGACTGAAAGATAAATATTGAAATACCTGCATCACAGATTCTGATACCACAGTGATTTCCTTTTGAAACGAATAAATCTTTCTGGAACAGTACATATTATATTTCTTCAAGTAAATAATTCTAGTTCAAATAATAGCAAGCACAGTGTATATACAACTCTTTAAATAAAAATTATATGATATAGGGGCTGGGGATATGGCCTAGTGGCAAGAGTGCTTGCCTCGTATACATGAGGCCCTGGGTTCAATTCCCCAGCACCACATATGCAGAAAATGGCCAGAAGTGGGGCTGTGGCTCAAGTGGCAGAGTGCTAGCCTTGAGCAAGAAGAAGCCAGGGACAGTGTTCAGGCCCTGAGTCCAAGCCCCAGGACTGCCAAAAAAAATTATATGATATATAAAGGGGGAAATATATTAAATGGTTTATTTTATAGTGCAGAGTATTGAAATTAAAATTTCCTTGTAATCTGCACACTTGTCCGAATAAAAAACCACACCCAAGCTTCAAATTTACAGGGGCCTTATTTGATTTTTTAAAGCAATTGTACACTTTTAAATGATTTTTCATCATTGCTTAGGATGAGTGAAAATAAAAGGCATTAATGGTACCTAGGAGATCCTTTTCCTTATATCAACTTGTCATTTACGAGATATGATTTGACCAAATCTCTTAGAATCACATTTTATATGGAGATAGTAATGATACAACATTTGTGCAATATAAAGGAGATGCCACAAGAAACATTGCATGTGTACATTTGTGTTAGCAACTATAAGTGCATTTTTCATTAGTATTATGTATTGTGTACATAGAGATGCTCTTAGCCTCTTTCCCTCCCTCCCCAAACCCTCATGCCAGTTCTAGGGCTTGAATTCAAAGTCTAGGCTCTCCCTGGTCCTTGAGCTTCTTTACCTCAAGGCTAGTGCCCTACCACTTGAGCCACAACTCTACTTCTGGCCTTCTTTGGGTTTGTTGTAATTAACTGGAGATAAAAGCTTCACTGGCTTTCCTGTCCAGCTGTTTCTGCATTTTGATCCTCAGAACTCGGCCTCCTGAGTAGGTAAAAGTACTGGTGTGACTCACAGAAGCCAGGCCACACTAGTTCTAGTTTTAATTTTTTTTGAAGAAACTTCCTTTATCCCCTTTCTCTTTATTTTCCCTTTATAATTTTCCTTTTCTTGTTTTCTGTTTCTATTAAAAACTTCCCACCACTTGCAGTGGTCCCTGGGTAACAGCTCCACATTTTGCTCAGTAGACTTATTGATGAATAATAGTTAACATTCTGAGTAAGAGACTATTTTGATTAGTAATTCACTTTCTGTATCTCACTTTTCCATCAGGGCACATTTATCCAAAACTTTGTTATATTTTGGTATTATTAGTTCATATAGTCCCCGTCATTGTTCATATTGATCCATGCTTTCTCCATAGCCTTATATCCGGTTTATTATTTACTAAAACCAATGGTTTCAGTAAACTTGACTTGGGCTTTGGGATGTCCAAATAATTTACCTTCTGTTTAATGACTTATTTTTCTTTTTAAAAATAATTTTCTTGTCAGGGTGATGTACAGAGGGTTTACACTTCCATACGTAAGGTAGTGAGTACATTTCTTGTTGAATTTACTGCCGCCTCGATTCTTCTCTCACATTCCCTCCTCTTGAATTCCCCCGCCCCCAAGATGTACAGTTAATTTCGAACATATTGCCTGTGAGTCTCACTGTTGCCCTAGTTCACCTTTTCTCCTTTGTCTCACCATTTTGATATTTCCCTCCACTTCTCAAATACAGATAAATGTACATACAATACAGGGCACCAAAATCAAATACAGTGACAACAGGGGCTAAACCATAGGGAAGAAAACACAAGAAAAAAAGAAATAATTTCTTATTGCATATTAAAAATAACAACAACAATGAAAAACTTCTTGTTTCCATATCTTGGTGTTCATTTTGCTTATTATTAACGTGTATGATCTAGCTACATATTGAGCTATTGTGATCCCTTAGCAAAGCCACACTAAAGCTGCCAGCACAACTATGTTCACTGCAGCATTAGCTACCATAGCTAAAATATGGAACCAACCCAGATGCCCCTCTGTAGATGAATGCGTCAAGAAAATGTGGTATAGATACAAAATGGAATTGTATGCTTCCACCAGAAAGAACGTCATTGACCCATTCATAAGGAAGCAGAAAGACTTGAAAGAAATTATGTTAAGTGAAGTGAGCCATACCCATAGAAACGACTTTTCTTAAAAATTATCATATTTCAATTTAGAAGGATAACATAGAAATAACGTTCCTTTAGAAACTTCTAATCTCACTTCATGACTTTCATGATAAATTTGATACTTTTGTATTTATATCCAATACTATTAATCCTTCTTTAAGTTTCATGATATCACCGCCCTGTATTCTGAGCACCTCTCATTAGCATTAGGAAGCCACTGTGATTAAATCCATGACTTATTCTAAAATGTTGACAAAAAAGCATTGAGTATAATAGTTTGTCACAAAACTTTTTCTCAAATCAATTTACAATAGAATACATTTGATAAACACAAACAATAAAACTATTTGGTGGATTATATTAATATTTAATTGCTGGATAGATAAAACTTAAAGTTTTGTGTCATTGTTAGTTCAATATTATTGGCTTGTGTACTACACTTACAAATCAATGATTTACACAGTGAAAATTGAAAAAAAGTAAAGAAACATTGATTAAAATGTTTCAGATTAATTTAGTGTAGATTGAATACATCTGTGCTGTAGGGGTATGTAAAATCTAAAGTACATTGCTATGTGACTGTCATTCTTTACCAAACTAAAAGTATCTATGAAGCTAAAGTTAATAAACCTATAAGCAAATTATAGGCATATTCTTACATGCTACTAAATAAAAATGTCTTCTTTACTGAAATTAAGAAGTGGCTCAAATCTGTAATCCCAGCTACTCAGGAAACCGAGATCCTAAGTATTACAGTTTAAAACGAAGCATAAAAGTCTTCCATGCTTTATCTCCAAAATAAGCAGCAAAAAGCAGAACAGGAAGTGTGGCTCAAGAGGTTGAGCACCACCTAAGCGATTACACCGATTTTATGTTAGGCTGTGAATTGAAACTCCAATATTTCAAAAAGAAATAGAAGTGAAAAGGACTGAGGGAATGGACTCAAGTGGCAAACATCTTGTTAAGGAAACAAAGGGGCTTTGAATTCAAACTTCTGTACTACCATGGTTTGGCTTTGCCTATCAAATGTGTTTAATATCTGGATTCCTAATCTAAATAGTTTGCTTTTGTTTCCTGTTTGTTGCTCACTTTTTGTTGTTGTTTTCAAGTGTAACCAATGTAGGTAATTTTATTCTAAATCTATTTCATTTATTCCACATTGTTTTATTCTGTAAAAATCCATGACACGAGGCATAATTCTTGTATTACAATCTGTCAAAACTGGAGGCTGGGTTAGTTACAGGTGGTGGGCACAGTTTACATCTGTTATCTTGGATGCTGGAATCATTCAGTATTAATATAAATCTCATTATGAAATAAGGAAACTTATACGACACACAAAGTGATTGTTATGGATTGTACATATTGTCTTATGCTTAGGTTTAAGAATTGCTGTCTTAGTTGTAAAATGTGAGTGTTATAAAAATTATAATTTGTCTGGCTTTATATACTTTAGAAATAGATATGGTAATTTGATGCTCACACTGTGCATTTTAAAGAATTTATACTGAGCAACATAAAAATTACTGGGTATAATTTGAATTTTCAGTAAGAAATTTCTGCCACTAGGCCTCTTTGTTCAGTCTTCAACATTTCCTCTTAACATATATTATCTTAGTTTTTTTCTATTTTTGGTTCCCTGACTGGGAGGAGAAATTATATTAGGTTTGAACGCATTGTATAAGAAAAATTGAAAAAGAAAAAGAAAAAATTATGAAGAAACATAGTGTATAACTGTTTAATCCAACAACCAAAAAATAAGAGTATTTTCCCAAATAACTTTCATTCACATAAGTATGCCAGTTTGATGACAATAATTAGGCAGTCTGAGGCTGCTCCTCAAATAACTGTGCCCAGTATCACATTGCATTTATGAGAACCTATTTGGATTTGTTGTCTGTGCAAATTAAAATGAAGCAGGCATGTGGTCAACCTCAAGCCGTGTAGGACTAATGAAGAGAGATTTCTGTGAGTTTGCTAGGATATTGATGGTTTGCCAGAATACTGAGTCAACACTCCCATGAAACTTGTGTTTTGTTCGCACTGAATCATTTATTTACTGCAAGTAAGCACTTAAGCTTTGAATAGCAGATATATCTGGAAAATGTATGTGGTGTTGCTAACATTTGAAATAATCTTAAAACACTAATTTCAAATAACCTAATTTTCAATTTCAGGGAATGCACCTGACATTTTCATAGTAGTATTACCTCTACATGGTGAGAAAATAAAGTGTGAAAAGTCCTAAAGTCCTGTATTAGTTTTATTTTTTGCTGTGGTTCCATTTCAACTTTCTGACCAGATGTAAATATTGAGACTTTTAGAGGAGTGCCAGCTACTTAATATGGGAGTCATGGGATTACAATAGTCTAATAGCTCTTGATACAAACATATAAAAATAGCAGAGAGCCAGAGTAACGGTTCATTTTTGATGTTTTATTTAGTGTTTAAAGACAAAAATCAGTCAACAAATAAATGTATCAACCTAATGCATCTTGACTGATAGCACTTTTTATTATTTCTCACTTTCCTCCCAACCCTCTCAGTTTTCTAAATCCATACATAAACATTGAATATTATGAGTACGTTCTCACCTTTTCCTCTCTTCATTTGTCTGACCCCCTCCATGTTTTGGGGTTTCTCACCCGCCAAGTATTACTTTCCTATATTTATTTTGTTGGATTGTGGGTTCCTTTTCATAAGGAATTACACTTAATTATTCTCTGCAAATAGTGACTATTTTTAAGAAGGATAACAATAGAACAGGTAAATTATAAGGCATTTGGTTTATTCGTTATAAAGAATATTCACAGGGCTACAGTTAATGGTATCAACTAAATCATAAGAAGCACATTTTGAAGATTCTATCTTTAAGTGGAGAAAATGCCTAGACATAAGAATGATCTGTGAAATGAAATTTAAATGTTACATTTCCTGAAATTTCTTATATCATGATTACTATGTAGCATGTGTAGTAAATATGATCTAAATTGTATACCTCTCAAATGGAAACTTTTTCAGAATTCCTTCATTTATTTTATGATTGTAAGCATTCTCCGTCCTAAATTAAAATTGTATTTGTTCCTGAATTTAGAACTGTCTTATTTTGCATAGCCCTGTGTGGTACAACTATCTCCACTACAGACAAATGTAAATTTAATTGACAAAAAAAATTTTATCAGAGTTTTTTTAGATTTCCCTTATCTCACGATATTTTTATAGCATATGATATGCATTACACTCAGACTGCTTAATCCAACGAAACCAAGTACAGGACCTGTGATGTGTGTGTGTGTGTGTGTGCACGCGCACGCACGCGCAATAGTAGAGTTTGTGAATTTAAGGCTTGTGTTTTTGTTTAGCTTGCTTTGTTTGCTTGTCTGATATTCTACCACTTGAGCCACAGTTACAGCCCATATTTTATGCTGGTTTATTTTGGAGACTAGAGTCTCATAGACTCTTCTTCATGATTGGCTTAGAACCTCAATCCTAGGATTACAACTGTGTGCTATAGGTGTTTAGGTTTTAATAGCACATTTAATTTTCCTATCTCCTTTCTTTATTTTTCATTTCTTTATTGTCAGAGTGGTGTATAGAAAGGATACAGTTTCACAACTAGGGCAGGGTGTACAATTCTTATGCTACATGTTATCTCCTCCCTCATTTTCCCGTGCCTTCTGCCCTCCCCATTTTCTTCCACTCCCCCCTTGAGTTGTGAAGTTGGTTTACACCATATGTAAGTTTTGCTGTTGCCTTGGTTTTTCTTTTTATCCTTTGTCTCTTGATTTTGGTGTTCCCTTTCCTTTCCCTAGTTGCAATATATCTATATAAAATATCCAGGGTACCAAAATCAGTTACAGTGACATCAGGGTTAACCCATAGAAAAGAAAGAAAAAAAAACCCAGCATTATTTCACAGGGCATATTGAAAATAACAGTAACAGTGATAAACCACTTCTTTCCATGACATGGACTTCATTTCTCATAGCATCTCTCATGTGTTCGTATGTACATAGCTATTGAGCTATTGTGTTGTTGTAATAGAATAATCCTAGACATGTACTAATTATTCTCCATGAGGGAAACCCTAGAGTCCATGTTTCATTGGGTCTGGCTCACTTCACTTAGTATGATTTTTTCCCAAGTCCTTCCACTTCCTTATGAATGGGACAATGTCATTCTTTCTGATAAAGGCATAGAATTCCATTGTGTCTATGTACCATATTTTCTTGATCCACTCATCGACTGGGGGGGCATATGGATTGGTTCCATATTTTAGCGATGACAAATTGTGCTGCGATGAACATAGTTGTGCTGGTGGCTTTAGTGTGGTCTTGCTTATAATCTTTTGGGTAGATGCCCAAAAGTGGGGCTGCTGGGTCATAGGGGTGCTCTATGTTTAGGCTTCTGAGGAACCTCCATACCACTTTCCAGAGTGGCTGAACAAGTTTACATTCCCACCAACAGTGTATCCATAGGTCTGTAGGTTCCTTTCTGTGTCTTCTGTTCTAGTCCATTGGTCTGAAGGACTATTCTTATGCCAATACCAAGCTGTTTTTATTACTATAGCTTTATAATACAACTTGAAGTTGGGTATTGTAATTCCAGCACTGTTCTTCCTGCTTAGGATTGTTTTGGCTATTGGGGTTCTTTTATTAGTCCATACGATTTTTTGATTGCTTCCTCTATTTCATTAAGGAATGATGTTGGGATAATGATGGGAATTGCATTGAATTTGTAGACAGTGTTTGGCAATATTGCCATTGTTCAAGATGTTAATTCTCCCAATTCAGGAGCATGGGAAGTTTTTCCACATCCTTAGTTCTGCTTTAATTTCATTTTTCAGGTTTTTTAAGTTCTTGTTGTACAGGCCTTTTGATAAGTTTATTCCTAACTATTTTATGCTTTTTTAGTCTATTTCAAGGGGAGTTGTTTTCCTGATTTCAGCCTCACTCTTTGCATTGTTGGCACAAGAAAAGCTATGGATTTTTGATGATTTATTTTATATCCTGCTACTTTGCCAAAGTTTTGGAACAGCTCAAGTAACATGCGAGTAGAGTCCACAGGGTTCTTTAAGTACAGGATCATGTCATCTGCAAAGAGAGAGAGTGAGTTTACTTCATCTTTCCTTATTTGGATCCCCTTTATATTTGTCTCTTGGTAATTGCTCTGGCTGGGAATTCCAGTACTATGTTAAAGAGGAGTGGAGAGAGTGGACATCTTTGTCTTGCTCCTGATTTTAAAGGAAATGGCTTTAACATTTCACCATTAAGTATAAGGCTCGCTATAGATTTGTCATAGACAGCCTTTATTATATTCAGAAATGTTCCGTGGAATCTTAGTTTCTTCAACACTTTCATCATAAATGGGTGCTGGAATTTGTCAATTGCTTTTTTTCTGCATCTAAGGAAATAATCACGTGATTTTTTTATCTTGCTCTTATTGTGTGGTGAATTACCTTAATTAGCTTGCATATATTGAACCAACTTTGCATCCCTGGAATGAATCCAGTTTTATCATAGCATATTTTTTTTTGATGACTTGTTGAAGTCACCATAATTTTGTGGAGAAGTCTTGCATTGATTTCATCAGTTCTCTTTCTTTGATGAGTCCTTGTCTGGTTTTGGGATAAGGGTTATACTGGCATCATAGAATGTGTTTGGTAGTGAACATCCACTTTCAATTTCATTGAAGAGCTTAAGGAATATTTGTGTGAGTTCTCTTTTGAAGGCCTTAAAGAATTCTGCTGTGAATTGCTCTGGGCCTGGGCTTTTCTTGGATGCGAGATTTATTATTGCAATTTTCATTTCATTGCTTGATATGGACTTGGTTAAATTTGGGCAGATAAATTTTTGCTAGGAATTTTCCATTGCTTTCAAATTCTGAAATTTATTAGCATATTGGTTTGCAAAATATTCCCTTATCATATTCTGAATCTTGGTTGTTTCTGTGGTGATGTTTCCAGTCTCATCTCTGATTTTGTTTATTTGAGTGTGCTGTGTTCATTTTTGGTCAGATTTGTTAGGGGTTTGTCAATTTTGTTAATTTTTCAAAGATCCAACTCTTTGTTTAGTTGATTCTTTCTATAGATTTTTGGACTCTAAGTCATTTAATTCTAATTTAATTTTAATATTTTGCTATGTCTATTTGCTTGGAGTTTGGCTTCTAGGTCTTTTTCAAGGAGCTTAAAGTACTTCATTAAATTGTTGGATCGCGATTTTTCCTTTTTGTTAAAGTAGGTGCTCAGAGCTATAAATTATCCTCTGAGTACTGCTTTTGCTGTGTTCCAAAAGAGCTGGCATTTTGTGTGATTAAATGCCATAAACATTTGATTTTCTGTTCTGAATTTTTCGATGATCCACTGGCGGTTCAGCAATGTGTTGTTCAGTCTTCATGAGTTGCAGGATTTTCTATGGTGGCTTTTGGTTTTGAGCTCTAATTTTATTCCATTGTGATCTGAGAGAATGCAGGGAATGATTTCAATATTTCTGAATTTGTACAGATTTGCTTTGTGCCGTAATATGATGTCTATTTTGGAGAAAGTTCCATGAGCTGCCGAGAAGAATGTATATTCTGGTGTTGCTGGGTGGAATATTCTGTAGATAGATGTCAGTTATGTTTAGTTGGTCTATGCAGTTGTTCAGTTCTGAAGTTTCTTTGCTCAGTTTTTGGTGTGTTGATCTGTCCAGAGGTGACAGTGGCATGTTAAGTCTTCAACAATCAATATGTCTGGATCTATGTGTGTTTTTGGAGTCCGTAGTGTTTGTTTGAAAAAGTTGGGCTTCATTATCTGGTGTATAGATGGTCATACCCTCCCGGAGGAGAGATACCTTCATCAGTTTGTAGTAACTTTTGTCTCTTCTTACTGCTTTTAATTTGAAGTCAATTTTATCTGATACTAGGATGGCAATTCCAGCCTGCTTATGGGGGCTGTTTGCTTGATAGATTTTATTCCAGCCTTTCACTTTCAGAATATGTTTTCTTTTGTTGGCAAGACATGTTTCTTGATGGCAGCGGAAAGATCAATCTTGATTTTTGATCCAACTTGTCAGTCTATGTCATTTAATTGGAGAGTTAAGCTCATTAATATTGAGAGTTACTACTGAGAGGTGATTGTTCCTTTCATCATATCTATCTTATTCAGGACTATGCCCTCCCAGTTCTTGGTCTAATAACCTGGTTTTCTATTTACTATGCTTTGCTATCAGTATTGTGATGTTATTGATTTTCAATGTGTAAGACATCTTTGAGGATTTCTTGTAATGCTGGTTTTGTGGATATACATTGTCTCAGTTTTTCCTTGCTGTGCAAGGTTTTTATTTGGCCTTCGGCTATGAATGAGAGTTTAGCTGAGTACAGTATTCTTGGTTGGTAGTTATTTTTCTTTAGGGTGTGGCACACCTCATTCCAGGCTCCCCTTGCTTTCATGGTTTCTGCTGAGAAATCTGGAGTCATTCTGATTGGTTTTCCTTCATATGTGATTGTTCCTTTCTCCCTGGCAACTTTAAGGATTCTTTCTTTTGTCTCTATGGATCCTGCCTGGATTAGAATGTGTCAGTTATATGTCCGATTCTGAGCTGGTCCTTTTGGGGTTCTAAAAGCTTCCTGTATCTGGATGGGCCTCTCCTTCTGGATATTTGGGGCATTCTCTACTAGTATTATGTTAAATTGTCTATTCCATTAGCTTCCTTCTCTAGGTTCTCTTCAATCCTTATTAGCTTTTAATTGGGCTTCCTGATTGTATCTTGGAGCTCCTGAAGCAATTTGTCTTGCCTTTTATATTGGTTTTGTATTGTTTATGTTCTTTCTCCTTAAACTCTAGGCTGTCTTCAATTCCTGAGATTCCTTCCTCTGCATCATCCAGTCTACTCTCTAGGCTGTCTTCTTTGTTGTTGTTGTTGTTTAATCTCCCTTCCTTCTCATTGGTCTTTCTTGATAGCTTCCATCTCTCTGCTATAGTTTTCTTTTAGGTCCCATAGGGACTTGTTTACCTCATTAATTTGGTTCTGAGTGCTCTCTCTCAAATCTTTTAGCTGAGTGTCTCTCCTTTCATAGGAGTCTTCCCTGGTTTCCTTGCAATGGTCTTGTTTCCTGAGGCTTGCTTGGCTGGCTTGAGTGATTTACAGTTTGCAAGGAGGGGGTCTGCTGCGACCCTCTTCCCATACTAGTTTATTCCTAGTGCTTGGGAGTGGAGGTGGGTGCCTTCTGTAACTGGGAGACGCTGGTCTGTCTGACCAGCATCCGTCTTTCCTGGCTTTTCCCTGGCTGTTTGCTGCCAGGAGCAGCTCACCATTTTTGGTTTGATATTGAGAAACTCCTGCAGCCCACTTGGCTGCAGCTTGGGTCATGGGACAGGGCCATCTGTGTTAACATGAGGCTGAAAAACATGCACCCTGGGGAAAATTCTTCCCACCTAAGTGGGGAGACCTTCCCCTGGGCTGAGCCGGTTTTCACTGCTCAGATTCCCTTGCCCTTTTCAAAGATGGCCCCTTGGGGCTCACTTTTCCCTGGCCTGCTTTATCTCCTGTCTGCTTTGGCCAGGTCTATGCCAGAGGCAAAGAGAGGCAAAGACGGCGTTTTTTCTCTGGTGGTGGGGGGTGTGGGGGAGGGCTACCTTCCAAATGCTGTTGTGTGGGCAGGAGTGCAAGTGAGAATGTCTTTTGTGGGGTACTCCTCCTTTCTCTGGATTTTTGGACCATCTGGGATCTCGTCTGGGACCATCTTGCAATCCTTGTCTGTCTGCTGCCAGCCCGGAGGATTTCTCTCCTCCTTGCAGATGTGCACTGTAGCTTAGTGGGAGCTAGGCTGGCATAGTGGCAGACAGCTGTGCTGCAGCTGCCCAGAGCTGCTCTGGTTTGTCAAGCCAGCTGCCTAGACTGTTCCTCTCTGGCCAGAATCTCTATACTGTTAAGGCTTACTTGAAATGACTTTCTAGCTGTGAAGCTTTCTCTGGAGTAGTAAAATGGGTCCTTGGAGAGAGCTTAGATATGGGTCCTCTGCTCCTCTGACATTTTCCACCTACCTTCTCCTTTTGTCCTACCCTTGCCATTTCTTTTTATATATCATAAATTCTACCTTATTCCTCAGACTGGTTTTAGATACTGAAAACAAAAACAAGTATATTTAACTTTATTTTCTCTTAAGCAAGCAGAACTTTTTTGTTTTCTTCCTACTTGTCTAGTTGTACAAGTAAATGATTCATAATCTCATCTGAAAACTGTCTTGTAATCTTCTATCTAAGTTCTGACTTGTTTTGATGGTTTCTTCCCCTGTATGAATGTCTTCTGACACATAAAGCATGTTTTTGTTCACAAGCTCCAATTATTCTGATATTTAACTGTATACATATATGATTTGTTATTTTATAAATGAAAAAATTAACCTACTATATAGTCCTCTAAGAAATAACACAATTTCACACAATACAAAAACAAACAAAAATGTGCTAATTATCAGCACACTCACTTTTCCTTGCATATTCCAGAGTCCATGAATTTCTTATTTGTGTGACTTGTGCATGTATTTCTTATTTATGTGATTCCTTGCTAATCATACTGTCTCATT
Source organism: Perognathus longimembris pacificus (assembly GCF_023159225.1). Taxonomy (NCBI): domain Eukaryota; kingdom Metazoa; phylum Chordata; class Mammalia; order Rodentia; family Heteromyidae; genus Perognathus; species Perognathus longimembris. Next base: position 43,142,460 of record NC_063181.1, on the reverse strand, counting down.
TCCTATGTTATTCTAATTCTTTGTGTGAAATGCTCATTTTGATATATCTACTATACCTCCACCCCTCCACTCCATATTTAATCTTTTTATTTTCCCAATCTTGCAAATTGAAACCTACAAGGTGTGTAGCACACATTGTTTTCCTATATTAACAAGTTGTATTAACATTTAAATATTTATATAGAGTGAAGCTGAGAACAATAACAATATCTTGTATTCTTATATCCCTCATAGTCATGCTCAGAGAAAAACAAATACAATGCTATATTCAATAACTTGTTCTGTTATAGAAATTAGAGAAATATTACATGCTGAAAAGTGGGAAAATAAAATACTTAAATTAGAAGAAAAATAAGCTGAATCTTTTTTGTTTTTAATGGATTGGTGCTTGAACTCAGAGCCTGGGCACTGCCCCTTAAATTTTAACCAGGAACTGGGCTCTGATGCTTAGGCCCTATCTCCACTTCTAATATTATAGTAGTCTCATGGACTTTTCTACCCCAAATGGCTTCAAACTGGGATCCTAGCCTACAATATACTAGGATAACATGGTGGAGTCAATGTACCCAGTTTAGATTGGTACCATGTGTAAGACAAGGATCTCACAGGATATTTGTGTTGATGTGACTGCCAATGATATGGTTCTTAACAAAGGCATTTTTCCCATTGAAAGGATAGTATTCATGTCCAACTTCTCCTTTGAAAGAGAGAAAGGCTGGTAAATACATGTAAATTATACTTGAATATTCAGCCTCCGGTCACCTAATCAATCATGACATCCACTCTCTATGAGCCTGGGAGAAGCTCTCCCCATCCATCTCTTTAGGCAGCTACAACAAATTGATTGAAACAGACATTGCAGTGGAAACCAGTTGCTAACCCTGTCCTAAGTAGCTCTTTTAGCTTGTTTCAGGTATATATCTTCTAAATTAATGAACTGCAAAAAGACAACAGCTTACCCCAATGTTCAAAAGATTTTAAGCTGTCCCATTATTTAGTATAATCAATTTATTAATTAGTATAATTGATTTCCAAGAATAAAAGTTTTACTACTTTTATATCCATATGTAAGTTTAATTTTATTTCTATAATCATTTATCTTTGTTTTACATCTTATATTAGTAATATTTTAGTTATATCTTATTTTCTTTATTTATGAATATTTTTGATACATGCAGTATCCTTTTAATCTCTAACTTCTATTTTAAATATTCCCATTTAATAAATGTTTCATTTATTAGAACTCTTCCAATTAAAATATGTTATACACTTCCACAATTATTTTCTTAGAATGTTTATGTGTATATGAGAAATCATGGTAGAAATTCCCAGTTCATTCTATATTCTACTGTAATTGAAAACTATTTTCATGAATGATTCTATTTTCAACGTAATTGCCTATGTATTATTTTCCCAGTGTTTGCATGTTCTGCTGAAGTTGCTTTTCTTTCCAGAGATGAAGTAGGCATTCTGTACTTGTTATTTTTTTCATAATGTAGGCACATCTTTATCCAGTCCTGGTGCTTGAACTCAGGGCCTGAGCACTGTCCCTGGCTTCTGTGTGCTCAAGGCTAGCACTCTACCACTTGAGCCACAGCACCACTTCTGGATTTTTCTCTATATGTGGTGCTGAGGAATTGAACCCAGGGCTTCACGCATGTTAGGCAAGCACTATACCTCTAGGCCACATTCCCAGCCCCTCTCCAGGACATTTCTTCATACTAAGTTCATATTCAGTAGTAATGAAACAGAGTATACATCAATAAGCCTTTATCCAAATAGACCTAGAGTGTGTCAAAGCCATTCACAGCTAATTGTTCTTCAAATCACATCAGTAATGAGAGTACTGAATAGGAAAAAAGTACTAATTTTAAACCATAGCACATTCTCAAACAAAATACTTAAGTAGCCTCAGTGGACCTACAGGTTTATTCATTCTGCTTATCTTTATCCTAAACAACACCCATTTGAGATATGCCAAAGAAACCCAAGAGAAATGTAGTATGCTGTATATGGACTTAAAATCCATGTATACAATGATGTCATATGCTATTTCCTAAGCCTTAACTACTATTCCTGATATAGAGTCTTTACAAATCAAACTGGATCAGAAAGGAGGATAGAAGAAGAATTTAACATAGCTGAAAATAGCAATGTGAAGGTAATAAATAATTACTAGAAATTTATTGTTTTCAAAACCTGTATCTTCTAATATTGACATTTTGAGATAATGTCCCAAAGGTTTTATTAGCAATAATTTGAACAATCAATGAAATGTTTCAATAATTTAGTAGCCTAATGCTACTATATACTATATGTACAACATATAATGCATGTGTGAACTTAGGTCACTGATTTAGAATGGAGTTAGAAAGAATGAATAAGAAACAAGATTTCTTATGAAGTCTTATGTTTATACATTTGTATATTCTTATTTTCTAAGTAGTTAAGCATATTTTACACATTTTTCATTTGCATTATGATGGAGACAGTAATTTAGTAAATTATTCTGTATTTGTTATGACTTCAATAGCAATGTTTGCATTTTATTTAGCAAATAAGAGTATAATTTTTTAAAGTTTTGTTTATTGTAAAAGTAATGTACAAAGGGAATACAGTTACATACATAAGGCAGTGAGTTACTGCCTCCTTCATTTTCTCCTACTTTCCCCCCTCCCCGGTTCCCTCCCCACCCTCCCTTGAGATGTACAGTTGGTTTACAGCATATTGTTTTGTGAGTATTGCTGTTGCATTGGTTCGCCTTTTCCCCCTCTTCTCTCCCTTTTGTTATTTCCCTCCCCTAGTTCCAATAAGTTTACATATACTACCCAGTGTACCAAAGTCAGTTAGAGTAACAACAAGGGTAAAGCCATGGGGAAGAAAGACAAAGGAAAAAGGCATAATTTCATAGGGTACATTGGAAAGAACAACAGCAAAGGAAAACCACTTATTTCCAAGTCATGAGGTTCATTTCGCTTAGCATCATCTTATGTGATCATATGTATATTGCTATTGAGCTATTGTGATCCTCTGCTAGGACTATCTTAGACACATACTAATTGCTTCCTAAGGGTGAAACCATAGAGTTTAGGTTTCTTTGGATCTGGCTCCCATCACTTAGTATGAATTTTTTCCCAAGTCTTTCCATTTCCCCCCAAATGGGGCTAAGTCATTTTTTCTAATAAATGCATACAATTCCATTGTGTATATGTACCACATTTTCTTGATCCATTCATCTATTGAGGGGCATTTTAGCAATGGTAAATTGTGCTGCAATAAACTTAGTTGTGCTGGTAGCTTAGTGTGATCTTGCTTGTAATACTTTGGGTAAATGCCCAAAAGAGTATAATTTTTAAAAAAATGAATTTGGTTAAGTTCTAAATATTTTCCTGCTTCTCCCATAGTTCATAATGCACCTATAATAATTATTGATACATAGTATGAATAGCAGAGAAAACCATACATATGGTGTTTCACAAATAGTACATGATACCATTATTACAGAGAATCAAGGTATGTTCACCCTTTTTCTCACCATTTCTGTGCTCTCCTTTCCCTCCCACAAACAGATAAATTTACATACAAGAGAAAAAAAAGTGGCTGGGGATATTGCCTAGTGGCAAGAGTGGATGCCTTGCATACATGAAGCCCTGGGTTCAATTCCCCAGCACCACATATACAGAAAATGGCCAGACATGGCGCTCTGGCTCAAGTGGCAGAGTGCTAGCCTTGAGCAAAAAGAAGCCAGGGACAGTGCTCAGGCCCTGAGTCCAAGCCCCAGGACTAGCCAAAAAAAACAAAAAACAAGAAGAGCGAAAAAGGAGGAAAAAAAGCAAAACAACAACCACCACCAAAACCCCCTCTTATTTCCCTTTCTTGGAGTTCATTTCGATAAATATCATTTTGTATGGTGATATACACAGTATCCTCTCCTGAGAATATCCTCCTTTGACCTTATTGTGTGAATGTTTAGAGTCCTGTTTAATTGGTCATGTCCAAGTATAATTTTTTTTTGTCTATTACCATCCATTGTGTTTACCTGTAGAATTATAGGCACATTCTAATTACTACAAGTGAGGGAAACCATGAAACCTATGTTCCTTTGGGTCAGACCTACTTAGCTTACTATCAGTTTTTCCAAGTCTTCCCAATAGAAATAGCTCATTTTCAATACAGGATTATTTCTCGCCTTCTCTTTGCACAGTTTATAATTTTGAAGGATTAGTTTAGAAACCCACATCTCATTTCATTGCTTCTATCAGCAACCGGAAAATCTTAGCCATGAAATAAATACACCATATTTACTTAGGATAGATTGGTTCATTAAATCTAAATCATATAAATATGCAATGTGTGGTTTCATGGAGCGCATTTTTGACTGAGGACACTTTGACTGCTCTCCTACATGATCAAGTGAGCAGGAACCATTGCTTTCCAGCCTTCACATTTTCTAGCTGCAGGAAGAGTTCATGCTCTCTTATTTGTGTCGCTGGACTCAAAGGCAGGGAGCAATGAATGATGCATAGAGCTGCCACCACGACGGGAGTATGTGCATCTGCTCGTGTTGAAAACAATACTTCTTCCTCCGAAACTGGAGGTTATCCAAGGAAGTTGCATCGATCTGTCCCCTATTCCTTTCTAATCTGTTAAGTTGCGATGATTTTCCAAGAGCAGTAGCATAAATGAATCCCTCGGGCCTTAAGAAAGTGTCTCCAGGGAACGGTTTCCAAGAGACAACACACTGGGTTCCAAACATCAGGGACAGAAAACCAGTTCTTTAAAGAATTTCATTCAAGCTCATCTTTCTTATGCATAGAGGAATTTAAAGTGTTTCTTTTCACAGTAATTCAGCCAACATAATCACAAGTTTTATCCTTAAAATACTCTCCTTTATATAATATGATACTCAAATATTTTATTATTCAGAGCTTGGGTTTTCCAACTGCTTGGTTTTGTTCTAAATTTTGCTGCCCTTTCAAGACAGATGTTGGAACAGCTCCTCTCTCTGTGTCTCTGTCTCTGTCTCTGTCTCTCTCTTTCATTCCTAGGGATTAATTCTAGGTCTATGTGCTGTCCCTGGGTTCTTTGTGCTCAAGGCTAGCACTGTACAGCTTGAGCCACAGTGCCACTTCTGGCTTCTTCTGCCACACAGACTTTCCTGTCCAGGCTGGATTTACACCACGATTCTTAGATCTCAGCCTCAACCACCTGAATAGCTAGGATTGCAGGTGTGAGACACCAGAGCCCAGCAAAGGCTCCTTTTAAGATAGACGTTCTTCATAATGATAAGTAAAATTAGAATATTTGAATGATAATACTTATACAAATAAGCCACGGATCTAAGGATATATACACAAAGTTCTAATATAGTATATATTAATATTATATAAATATATGTATGGGCCATCCATTGTCTTTGCAAGTCATCCTCTTTATTTTGAAATTTTACTTCTTTTCATTTCACCTCACGTGTCTGTTAGAATCCATTCTCAAGAATGGAACCTTCCTATTTTCTGGAATGTTGTTGTGCATGTGTGTGTTTGTGTGCATGCATGCACACGCAGGCATGCTGGCATGTGTGTTGCTCAAGTTTTATCAAATTCATTTTATGAGTTTTACATCCTAACAATTTTTTTTTCTTGTCTGAAACTTGTATCAGATGTTTTAGCAGAGCCCCCTGATTCCTGCCTGGAGAAGTATCCTTCTCTCTCTCAGCATCTTGGAGCATAGATTAGTCACACGGAGCTTAGCTAAATTGCTTGCTCTGCTGCTCTGGTCCCCATAACTCCCTGGAGCTCCATTAAGAGCACCTCCAGCCATTCCTATATTCTCTGAATATGTCCTCTCTGTAAATCTCCTAGCCAAGTTCCTGTTCCCGACCACATTCTGCAGTACAGAGAATATACTTCCTCAGACTTGGGAGTTAGCCTGTTTAATAATCAGACAGCATAGTCAGACTACTCTTCCATCTTTTACTCAGGGAGTTTTCTCAGTTTTAATCAGTTGCTACAAGCTTCAGGACTTCCTCTCTGTGCATTTGCCACTTGTGCTGTTTGTCAGATATTTTCTTAATTAGTTTATATATAAAAAATTTAGACTAATTCAGAAAAGTATCAGCTAGTTTCTCCTGCCACAAGGAACCAGACAAAATAAATAAAATACATATAAAGTTATTATATATTATTCAGGGAGACACTGCTAGAAATCATTTGAATAGCTGCTTCATTATCTGAATTGTGGAGAAAAACTTAGTTGAAAGCTATGTGGCACAAAAAAAGACTAAGGAATGTGGAACAAATATAAGAGGAAATATATTTCTCTTTATGTGAATTAAAGCTGTATCATATCATACTTATTCATGGTATGGTATGCAGTAGTAAAAATCTCGCATTTGATGAAGCCAAGATTATATTTATTGGCATATTTGTTATGAATACTAGGTTTGTAACTCCTGAATATGTGATGATATGTGTATACATATGTACGTACGTACGTATGTATGTATGTATGTATGTTTCTATCTACCTATCTATGTATCTATCTAACTAACTATTTTTCATCTATTTGAGTACAGTTGGTATTTAGTGCACAGTTTCAGAAAAAAATAATTCAGCAAACACACCAATTTTCTTCAGAAAGTCTATTTGGCATTTTTTAATTGAAGGTATGCTTTCGAACATTTTATAGTGAAGGTAAAGCTCTATGAAACAACATATAATGAGATAAGTAGTCATGCATTCCCTATATAATAAAGGAACTTTGAAAAACAATTAAATATTTAGGGGCTCATATAGTATATGGAACAAAATAGTAACATTTAAAACTCTACAAATGCCATCCTCTCCCTGCCACACTTACATTCTCATTGAAAGAGATATACCTCGGAAATAACTTTTTTTTTCAATTAGACCTACTTAAACACCTCCTGTGGACAAAATAATATCACTGCATAATAGGTCTAGAAGACATTGGTTTACCTATTACATGTTATTCAGTAGCTGCTTGTTCATTTGTTGTAGTTACAACCATTTGCAAACCCAAGACTCAGTCCTCAGATAGCTTCTGTTTCATTGAAAGAGACGGGAACTAAACAGAAGAACATTAAATTTAGTGCTAGATAAAGAAAACCACTGGGAAGCACAAAATGAACCCAGAAGAGGGGACAAGTAAAGATTAAAGGAGCACAGTACTATGTTATATGATGGGATTGGAGGAATAGTGACTTTGAGTGAAGAATAACTATTTCTGTACTCTATGGGACCCTGCTTCTCCTCACTTCTGGATCTCACTTTGTTATCTCATCTCTGGGCTCTGGCCACCTCGGCCTCCGCATAACATCTGGAACAAACATCCAAAGATATTCTTGCTCCCATGGATACGTAGCTACCAACTGCTACGACTGCTACAGAAACGCCTGGGTTTATTGAGCTTTCAATAAGGCTCAATAAAATTCAATAAAAGCACCAGCTTTTATTGTCCTCCTTCTATTTCATTGTTCAGCACTTTGAGTCTATCTGATTCAGTCAGATGTTTTTGATAATCATGCAAACAAAACTAAGTAAGTACAACAAAACGCAGCCAGGAAACATCATTTATCCTACCAACTGATCTGAGTTACAACTTGTTTCCAGTTTCATTAAGGAAAAATAACATATTTAATTTATGGACTGCTATTTGAGTCAGATATCATTTCTACTCTCTTGTCATGTAAATGTGGTCATTTGCTAAGTTATATGCTTTGTACACTTTTATCCATTCATCTAGTCCACCGGGACTTATATAATTATATAATGAAGCCTATGGATACAGAATAGAACTCTACTGAATGGTGGTTTGACAAATTCTGAAGTGTTCTGTTTTCTGATCTGTAGTGAAAAATTAATCTGTTTCATCTGAACTTTACCAAAAGATCACCAATAGGATGCTCACAGAGACCAATCAGGCCCAAATGATATCTTAGTCTCTATTAGTCATGTAGAGTCCATCAGCCTGTAAGATATTTTCAGGATACAGTGTCCAATAAAGGTTTCTCTGAGGAGTTATCCATCACCCATCCATTTCTCCTAGGCAGCTCCATTCTCTTGTGTGCTCTCTAGGAAGATCGAACAAGAGATGAGCCAGATCCTGAACCAATGCTGATAGAGAGATATCCCTGTACCAGCCTCTGTTTGGGATGATTATTTAGTTTACTTCCTTCTTCCTGTTTTTGGATGCTTGACTACTTCCCACTTCCTCTCGGTGTCTAACTTGTTACAGAAAAAGTGGAACTTACTTTTCATTTTTATCTCATTTATCAATGAGTGTAGTATGAACAGAAAAATCACAGTCCAGGACAACACCAAACAAAACTCCCAGAATTTATATAAAAAATCAAGAAACCAGAAAGGTCTGATGTTGTTGCCCAAATAGAAGAATTCTTCCCCAGAAAGTGTGGGGTCCTGAGTTTAAAACAAAACAAACAAATTTGATGTTGTAGTAAATAATATATTAATTTTGGTAAATGTGACTAATGTTAATAAGACAATTAAAATTCAAAACCAGTAGTGTTTCCTTAACTAATTGTGTTTTGATCCACTGCCCTTATTCTTATTAACATGTTGTTCTTGGTATTATCGAAAACAGATGATATTTAACTAGAAAATGATATTCATTATAGAAAAAAAGCCAATATCTCATTCTTTATTAGGTTTTCTTCCTTTTTGTTGTTCTGTACACATATTTTCCATTTGATTCTCACTGCTTTAAATAATGTGGCCTTTTTCCTTGCAGGGTTAAGCTTTCCTGCTGTGTTTCTGGAGAATTTGTTTTTCCTTAAAGATTTTTCCTTTTCCCCTGCTGGGCCTGGGCAGCAGTGCTTGCCAACAAACCTCCATGGCTTGCAATCCTAGCTAAATGGTACTTTAAAACCATCTTCGTTCTTCTAGTTCTTGGTGTTGATAACATCTGAATAGGCAAGAGACTTCTCAACCTGCTTCAGATTTTTTGTTGGCTAAGTTTTCCCCCCTATTCATATCTCTTATGAAGCTCTGGGAACTGAGAAATTTCCACATAAAGATGTTAAATCAGGGCTTGTAGCTACATAAAAGTGAATCCTCCAATTTCCTCAAATTAAAATATGAATAAGAATATGTGTATAAACATGCTTATTTTTAGAATGCATAGGCCATATAAAACAAGTTAAGAATAACTACTGGGTCACTAAAATTCTTTTTTTTTAATGCCCACATTTTTGTACAATTGTCAGTCTAGGAATGTGTGCCTCTTTTAATGCCTGCTTGTACTTCTCTTTTCTATCAGGCTAGGATAGAATCTTCTATTTCCTATCTCAAGAGGCAGCCCATTAGATTCTGATATCTTTCATCATTTTGGAAACTTTTGCCAGGCTGAAGTTCCCTCATGTTATAAAACCTGACTACAACATTTTCCACAATCCAGCTGGAAAAGAAAACTCATTCTAAATGGACATTTTCTTAAATAGAAAATTTTGAATACCATTTATGTTGAAATGTGCCTTTGTGAATTAAGTATCATAGATAAAGAAAGTGTAAATTGCCACAATAATTATAAATATACTGTACTGTTTCAGTCTCTCTCAGCATTAGTAGCTGTTTGGAGACTCATTTTCTTGGAGCTGAAAACAAAATGCCTTTCTGGTATATAAAGTTCACACTACATAATTTGGACACTTTGAGTATTTTGCTTTGAATTTTGTAATTCACTGTGTCCTGAACAATTAATTCCTGTGAATATATTGATATAGCATTTAAGTATGGGATGACTTGCTCAGAGGTAGAAGATACATTTTGTAAATGAACATTTTTTTAGTATTTAAAGTGAAAAAGACACTTTGACAACCTACTTTCTGACTCCCACAGTGCCATTATATAAGCCGATGTAATATTTATTTGCGTTTTGAGAAGAGTGGGTCAGAGAGCGGCTAAGTGATTTGTTCTGGGCTGACCACCACAGAGTAGCCTTGCACTGATCAATTCTCCGCATAAAACACTGTGATAGCACTTAGTCCCTAACTCTTATTCCTTGTCAGAGCCAATAACAGATACATGCAGTGTTAAACCTGGAGTGATCAACATTTAACAAGCACTGACACGACATGACTTACCACTTTTCCAAGAGGTTAAGCATTACGAGGAGTTTCAAGGCTTGAGAACTGAGATTAAATTTCTATGGTCACAAGGATGGTACGGATTGCCGTTTTAACAAAGTGTTATCTGAAAATTTAAATGTTCCCCAAATTACTCACCTTACTATCCAGCAGAAAGGTGTTTCTTTTGAATATGGGGATTTCTCAAGACAAGGAAGACAAATTCTGAGCAAAATAGAAAACGTTCAATTGATAGAGTTTGTCTAGGCTGCATTACTTGAATGGGGTGATTTCATTGTTACAATTATATCCATGTTTCTGAGGATTCCAATGAATCTGACAGCTTCTGCCTCTCTCTCGACCCTTTCCCTCTTCCTGGCACAATTTCAACCAGTTTCATAGTTGCAAACAATCTATTTCCATAGCGTTCAATTTCCTTCGTACTCCTTCTTAAACCTCCACTCCCACTAGTACCTACCTGTGAAAGAGTCAGTTCATATTTTAATATTAAGGAATCAAGTTTGTATTGGACATATCCAAATAATCATTTCCTTCCTTCCAGCCCCTATGCTTTATGCTACATAGCAGTACAATGAATTTATTTAATGTAATATTTTTAAATGCTTCTATCAGTCATATTATTTTTGATAGACTATTAGGAATTGTACTCAACTTTGGCATGAGACTGCAAATCAAATTGTAAAATGAGAACCATAGATAGCAGGCTTTCAAGTACCTATGCAGAGTTCTAAGGAAGGATGCTTAGAAGAAGGCATATCTGAACTATTGGTTTCTAAGCCAACAGATGCAAACTGGATCCCAGTTATTTCCATTATATATTGCTGAGGTGAATACTCCCTTAAAAAGTCTAGTGATCAATATCAAAGAACATGTGATCATATTGTTACAACCCAAACTCATCTAAGTTATTTGCTCTTCAGATAGTCTGGTACGATCTGATTCTATTTCATCTGTATAATATCCAAGTTTTGATACTTCAGGAGTTTCTCCATCCTAAGTTGATTCATTTCTTCCCATTTCTCAATCTCTTGTCCTTCAAATAGACTTGTATTGCCACCCAATTTAATGTTCCAATACGTGACTCCATGCACTCCTCATTATCATGTAGATAGATAGAGAGAGGGTTATCTATACATGGGGTATTTTATCCCTCAAAATCTTGTTTATGGGGCTGGGAATGTGGCTTAGTGGTAGAGCGCTTGCCTTGCATGCATGAACCCTTGGGTTCGATTCCCCAGCACCGCATATACAGAAAACGACCAGAAGTGGAGCGGTGGCTCAAGTGGCAGAGTGCTAGCCTTGAGCGGGAAGAAGCCAGGGACAGTACTCAGGCCCTGAGTCCACGGCCCAGGACTGGACAAAACAAAACAAAACAAAACTTGTCCATGATGGGAAATCTACTTTTCCTCATTTTTATTTTATATTTAGTCTAAATAGAACTTCAAATGCTCACATTTACTCTTCTTACAAGATTTCTATCATTTTCTTCTCAGAAGTCTCTTCATTTGAAAGGTACTCTTCTGTTATCTCTAGAGTTTCTAATCATTAGCATGCTAAAATAATATTGCATGTATAAAATATGTAATTTCTAATTGTATTTTACCTGCTCAGCATTTGTAGCTATTTGATATGTTGGTGATTTTCTATGTGCCTTAAGATAGTGTTCCTAAATATTTGAATTCATAAGTGTGTCAGTGTTGAACTTACACAACAGTAGTTAGTTCACACATATTTTATTAAATGAAGTCCTTGTCTGGCCAGAATTGTGCTACTATTCCCAAAGGTGAACATTTACATACAAGTATTTTGATACTGGTACTACCTAGATTATGGTAATTAACATTTCTCTGAATGCAGAGTTTGGGGTGATGTTCCTTTCTGATGGCACCTGTGATATAAAGTAGTCTTTTTGGTCGATATAATTTATCTTCCTTTCCATCAAGCTTAGTACACTTGGACAGAATTCACAATGAAGCCATTAGAGATTAACTCATTCACTTCTGTATTTTGTATACTAGGTTATAAAATTTACTGGAAACCATAAGCAGATTTAAGAACTGATTTTCCAAGCCTTTAGGGGGAAAAAGTTGAAAAATTCACAAAATATACTTCCATTTGTCCATGCATCTTTCTTTTAACCTGGTAATGCCTTGCTTAGAATTTTATTCACATTATTATTATTTAAAAAACATATTTTGTTGCCTTTTTGCAGAGAAATTTTAAAACCCTCATTTGACCAAGCTCTTCCTTAAATTATGGGGGAGAGGTTTACACTAGAGGCATTTATATTAATGCAACCAATACTGAGCAACCCCTCTCCTCGAATCAAGAAGGTGGGCAGATTTTGGTGTTATCTAAAAAAGGCTGAGTTTCAGAATGTAGATTATGCTAATGGTTGTTTTGTAGATGTGACATGTGATACTAAGTCGAAAAACTAAGCTAAAATAAAGACAATCTTCAAAATACCCAGGTGTATATAGACTATTGCAAACCAAGAACATTCTGACCAAAGTGTTTTGAGAGGGATGAATACAAGTGCAAGGAGTATAAAATAGGAATAAGACAGAGTCCCTTTGTTATGACAACACTGTCTTTCAGGAAATTGTGATGAGTTTTCTCTCTCTCTCTCTCTCCCTCTGTATGTGTGTGTCTCTGTGTGTCTCTCTGTCTCTGTCTCTCTGTCTCTGTTTCTCTCTGTGTGTCTCTGTCTCTGTCTCTCTCTGTCTCTCGCACTCTCTCTCTGTCTGTTTGTCTTGAATTATGGGTTTTCACATTTTGGGGTTTCACATCATCAAGAAATTTCATTTTCCATGTACAAACAGCACAAACTCCAAGAAATCTGAAATGTGTACTCATCTACTCCCAAACATTTTAGGTACAGGATATGTAGCCCCTTCTCTCTGTATTTGACATTTAAGATGGTGACAATAGCAAAAGTGAAAATGTTCCTATTTTGTTTTTGGTTTTTTTGGTCGGGTGTGGGGCTTGAACTCAGGGTTTGCAAGTCTCTGTGTGCTCAAGGCTAGTGCTCTACCACTTGAGCCACAGCACCACCTGTGTAAAATGTTTCTATTTTGGTTATAGAAATTTTATACCACAGTAACCAGGATATTTTAGGATGAGGGTAGTATTACAAAAGGATCAACAGTTAATAGTTAATATTTTAAGTAAAGATAATAATACATATTTTAAATTTAGGATAGTTAACTTAATCATTTATTTAAAGTTGTATGTTCCTACTTTCTTTCTTCTTACCCCAGGTAGTGAAAACCTAGGTGAACTGGAAAGAAAACTCAGATCTGTAAGAGAAAAAGGAAAGAACTATTTAAATAAAATGTTAACCTCATTGTCTTTGTGTAGCTTTGTTTCCCTAAAGTATTTTGTGGAAGGGATACATATCAAAATAATATCAAGTGCAGTTTTATCTAGAAAAATTGTTATCAAATTCCTAGAGGAGACGAAACAACCTCAACGCAAGAATATTTTTTCTTGTTTTCTTCATTTCCTATTCTTTAGACCCTGTGTTTTCCCATTTGCCTTTCAAAATTGGTAGAGACAGATGTATTTACTAGACCACTTTACCTTACCAAGAAAAGAAAAGGCCATCTTATTCTTGAAAGCCCATTTTTTTTCTCTTTTAGTTGTATGTAAAGTCATTACTAGGTTGTTATTTCCTTTTCTAAGGCACCTATGTCTAAACAGAATTTGTAGACATGGAATGTCCTTTCAAAAGCAGTCTGTTTGAGTATCAGATTCTGGTGATGTGGTAATCTGAAGATTGACAGCAATGGTCTCCTAAGGGTGTGGTGATCTGGGAGCAAGGCCTCTTCCACCTCAACCCTTTCAGGTTTCTGGTTTGTCTTGATCTCCACAGACCTCAAAATCTCCCTGAGCCTTCACGATTCCTCCTTTCTCCAGCCCTTCCCGTGAAGTATGACTGTCCCTAGACTTCTTGAGTCTCGGTTGTTTTGCTTACTGATAGGATTTAGTCTGGAACGTCCTCTGTTTTCACTTTACAAGCCTCCTGTTTGTGCCCATCTAGTGTCTTGTTCTGGGTTTACAGAGGTTTGCAACCAACCGCTCCTGGCTCCATTTTCTCCACTTCTTACAATGTAGTCTCTGCTTTGTAAGCAAAACTGCTTTCAAGGGAGACTATGGAATATCTGGCAAATTCCTCGTGTGAGGGCAATCACTTGGCATCTTGCCATCTGTCACACATGTGTCATGTGACACGTAAAATATTACCTCCCTACTGAATTGAACCAGAATTGGGATTAAGCATTGTAACTTGTTCCAAAGAAATAGTACATGTTTTTTTTGTTGTTGTTGTTGTTTTTGTTTTGTTTTTTGCAATTTTTATTATCAAACTGATGTACAGAGAGGTTACAGTTTCATACGTTAGGCACTGGATACATTTCTTGTACTGTTTGTTACCTTGTCCCTCATGCCCCCCTCCCCCCTTCCCCTTTCCTTCCCCCCCTCCCACGAGGTGTTCAGTTCACTTACACCAAACAGTTTTGCAAGTATTGCTTTTGTAGTTGTTGTCTTTTTTTACCCTGTGTCTCTCAATTTTGGTATTCCCTTCAATTTCCTACTTCCAATACCAGTATACACGGTTTCCAATACACTCAGATAAGATTACAGAGATAGTGTAGGTACAACCACAGGAAGGTGATACAAGAACATCATCAATAATAGAAGCTACAGATACAGATGGGACGTTGAAAGTAGTTACATCTGTGATATAACAATTGTCTCCATAACATGGAGTTCATTTCACTTAGCATCATCTTAGGTGTTCATAAGAGAAATAGTACATGTTTGATTAAATAATAATAATGATAAAAGAAGTGATTATGATTTCTTTTTTTCTTTTTCTTTTTTTTTTTTTTTTTTTTTTGGCCAGTCCTGGGCCTTGGACTCAGGGCCTGAGCACTGTCCCTGGCTTCTTTTTGCTCAAAGCTAGCACTCTGCCACTTGAACCACAGCGCCACTTCTGGCCATTTTCTGTATATGTGGTGCTGGGGAATTGAACCCAGGGCCTCATGTATACGAGGCAAGCACACTTGCCACTAGGCTATATCCCCAGCCCCAAAGAAGTAACTATGAGGAGAGTTACATTATGAGGAATTTATAGTTACCAATCAGGTAATTCGTTAAAAATATGATTTATAACCATGTTTAACAACTAGCTTGCAAAATTCCTGAAAAATTTGAAAATGGACACTTTTCAACTAACATAATCAGATCTGGTTCGCAATTGAAGCTCAAAACACAAAAGAAACTAAATATTTGCTAAGTATTATTTAATGATTTTTGAGAGGTAGACATTTTAATCTAGGTGTTTGTATGCTAGGTGTTTAGGTGTTTGTTCATGTCCTAGACCTCTGTTATCTATGAATGTGATAATAAAAAAGCATTAAAGTTATTGGTACAAGATAAATAAAAATAATAAAATAAAATATGATTTAACATATTTATAAATTTCAACATTTTTAATCATATGAGTATAATGCGCTTTAGGCATAAAATTTTAGAAATAACTTTTAAAGTTTCTATTTTGGGTACTAGGGTTTGAAATGAGGGTCTTGAAAGCATTATTTCATGTTGAATGCATTTGATAGGAATTTATATATCCAACACTAAAAACAGGAAAAATCAACTGTTAAAGTTGCTCTATAGAGTTCATTTTATACAAAGTACCGCTGGGTCACTAAAATCACAACTTAACACTTTTATGTTATAGGAAGTCTGTATTATATATGTATTAATTACTTGAGGGTTTGACCAAGGACAGTCAGAAGTTAATAAATTTTTACAAAATCAAAGAAAATCTTGAAAACATAGTTGTTGCATTTCCCAAAAACATGATACTTAGCTCTTTGATTTGGAGAAGGTCTGTCTGTCCACATTATTATTAGGTGTGTTTACATCCTTGTATCTTCTGAATAGTGTTTCTCTGATGTTAATATTCTGACTGTATATTTTCCGGAAAACAAATGGTGCTCTAAAAGAAATGTCAATAATCTGTACTTAACTGAAGAGACAGCATGAGTACTTAGATTTGCTTGTTTTTAACGGAGTTCGACAATGTTGTAGGAGAAAGGAATCAAACATTTCTAGTTAGTACTGTTAGTACGGTACTAACTGTTAGTATGGTTAGTACTGTTGGGATTATTTTTGTGTTTTTTTTTTTTGCTTTAGATGAGGTATTACTGTGTTGCTAAGGGTGGTATCAAATAATAATGTATCATTGTACCTGGTAACATAGGAATTTTTCATTTGATACACATAAAAAGGGCCAATCTAACAAAAATAAAAACAATCACTGTCCTACTTGAAAACTGTATTTTATAAAAAATTAATTTCTGTGCTCAGTGATCAAAGGTTATGTTGAAAATTGTATAAATCAGTTTATTTTAGAAAATCCATTGAATTTTTCCTTCCAACATTTATAAATAGGATAAGACAGTAAATAATGCCTTTGGCTTCTGAAATTACGTTACAATCTAGCATTACCAAGACATACCAGACTGATCATTTACAAAGTGATTTCTCCTTAGTAGACTGTATTGATGTGTTCTTTTAGAACTCAATTTTATTCATTAAAATAATGAAGAATTTCTGGATAAAATTTTTAACTAACAGCTGTAAGTGAACTTTATTTACATAGGTTCTTGTTAGTACACTGACATTTTTTGAAACATATATACTAAGCACTTTATACCTGCAATTTTAGGGACAGGTTCCAAAAGGCCTCTGCCTGCCACAAAATACAAGTGAAGCCTAATACAAGAGCTTAGAGCTGAGTGGAGTAGATGTTTTTCAAAGAACTATCTATAGAGCTAACTGTCCAGAGTATCTTGAGAGAGGAGCTTTCTTTTAGGATTGGGAAACCTGTCTGGAAATAATGAGTTTCTTGTAGTTCTAATCATCAGTTCAATAGCTCTCATAAGCAACATTGATGATAATGACTTGAGGGTGTTGTGACATTTTAATTATACAACAATAATTATTGAGCATTTTCGGGCTATTATTTTAAATTGCTTTTGTTTTTATTAATAAGAATCCTGAGTTTTATTTTAATGTTTTCTCTCTCCCTCCCTCCCTCTTGTACTTTCTTTACTTTTTTCACTGCCTTCCTCTTTCTCTTTACCTCACTTCTGCCCTTCCTCTATTTCTTCTTGCGCTGCTTCCTTCTTTCTCCCTATCCTATGTCCTTGCCTCTCCTCCCTTTCATTTTATTTCTTTCTCTTTCTTTTCCTCCCTTCACATATTCCTACTTTTCTTCTTTCATTTTTCCATCTTTTCCCTCCACTTTCCCTTCCTTCCTTCTTTCTTTCCTTCCTTCCTTCTTTCCTTCCTTCCTTCCTTTCTTCCTTCCTTCCTTCCTTTCTTCCTTCCTTCTTTCCTTTCTTCCTTCTTTCCTTCCTTGCTTCCATCCTTATTTTCCTGCTTTTCTTCTTTCCTCCCTCCTTCCTTCTTCCTCCTCTTCCTTCTTTTCATCCTTCTTTCCTTCCTTCTGTCTTTCATTCCTCCCTTCTATGCTGCATTCCACCTCTCTATCTCTTTTTTCCATTCTTGCTTTCTTTTCAGATGACACGAGAACAATATATCCTAGCAACACAACAAAACAACCTACCCAGAACCGAAAATGCACAACTTTATCCAGTGGGAATTTATGGATGGCGAAAGAGGTGCTTATACTTCTTTGTCCTTCTGCTGTTGGTTACCATGATAGTTAACTTAGCCATGACAATATGGATTTTGAAAGTTATGAATTTCACTGTGGTAAGTACCACCATGATTTTACATCTATTCACTTTGGGTTCAAAGATAATCCAGCTGTTCTTTTTTAACATTTTAATTAAAATTTATTCTTCATGATCTTTATAAGTATGTCTCTTTAAATTTCCAAAACAATCCTATTTTATCGTATGGCTAAATTTAATATGTTCAGCCATGACACACATGATCGTACTACCTGTCACCTAGCAGTGGAAAGTTTACATTGGTATAACACTGTACTTTGAGTCATTAGAAATGTAGACGTTAATTAACTGGCAATCATCTGTCAGTGCTTGTTACAACTGCAATTCTGAGAAATGGTTTTTAAATGTAGTTCACATTAATAATATTTTAATTAATTAATATTATAAATTACAAGAGAACTTGAGTTTTCTCATATAGAGTACTACCACTCTATTATTATTCTCTTTATATATAACCCACTATGTGATGGAGTTCAAACGCTGTATCTTTCCCTGGGCTGCACAGATCAATATCCATAATCATTACTCAATTATAATATTGTTCTTCCAGGGTATATGATTAGTCAAGGGAAGATAAATCAAAGTCAATTTTATAAAAAACAAATAACAGCAAAATGACACTGTAAATTATTGGTGAATTTTGTGAACATATACAATAAATTTATAAACATGACTTACTAGGAAAATCTCCTTGTTTACTCATTGTGTAGCTCCTTTTACATTTCTTGGTATGTCCATTCTTCAATTATGAGTAGTTTTGCTTCTTCTAGTGTTAGCCACTCATTTTTTGTTTGGATGCCGTAGATGTTTCACCACCAGGCAGATGTCTCTGGCATACTGATCACTCTCTTATTATTGTTTATTATCTACAGTGTCCTCAGAAAGGAACCCAAAAGCTGGCTACTAAATGTCACAGATATTACTCCACTGGTCTCTTTTTTACACTCTGCTGAGTATTGATTTAGCAACAAGAGTTTACTTCAGACTTCAGTACACCTACTTCTGACTTGAGATGAAGTAGGAACAGGAGGAGCAAGCCCAGCATATTGCTCCAGGGCAGGGCACTGCACAGAGGATGTCCCTAGGAAACTGAGCGGCCTCTCCGTCCAGAGGAGAAAGTCTCACCATGTGAATTACAGGAAGATAACATACCCGAGAAAAAAATGAGCCCAACAAGGTTTCCATTTTTCCTAAGACAGTGAAAATCTTGGAAGGTGTTTATAAAATAACACAGGAAAAGGAGAGCAGAAAGCAGTGTATTCTGTAGTGTAGAAAGAACTAACCACGGATCTAGTTGCGAGTTCTAGCTCATGACTGAAGACCGGTGAGCCTATGGTGGCTAGAGGTGAAGTTGGAACTAACAGGTAAATTATGGCTCATAAAATTCCCATGCAAACCACTAGAAACTTCTTTTGTTCAAGAAAGAGTTGAACCACTCTCCTCTCTACGTCAGGAATAATTTGGCTACTCCCTGGACCCTCTATTCTGAATATTACTTCTACCTCCCCTGACTAACTGCTTCAATGGTTTGTTTAAAACATAGTGGCGGCAGTCCTCAACCCTCCGATGATGTTTGTCCTGCCACCTTAGCTATCAAGCAAACTAGCACTTGCTGACAGCTGCTTTTTAAACCTGGTTCATTATTACACAAATGTACAAATGAAACAAAACACACAGAGGAAATAGGTTCTTTTGTCCAAAGACATGGTTTAAAATTGATCAAATTGGACTCCGTTCTTTCACTCCAGAAAGCCCTGTTTGTAACCAGGACCAGGATGTGAAAACGGTCAAGTTCAAGCTTGCAAGTTTCTCAAGCATATTTAAATTAATTAAGTAAATATACTAAGTACATAATTACAAGACTGCATGACGCACACTCTTTGTACCTTCCACATTCTGCAGCCAGGGCCAGCTGAGCCATGGATGAGAAAGAATTGAAACTGTTGCCTGTGTTCTCAGGGTTTTTGTCACCCATTGAGCTATCTAATTTCAACCTCAGCTGGCCAACGTACAAATGTTAAGTCTTAAGGATAATGAAAAGGCATTGTTTCCATAGGAGTCCTGGTATTTTTGCATATTTCACTTGTGATAGTTTTTTCTTAATTTTAAGATTATTATCAACAGGAAAACTACTTTTCCTTTAATCATGAAAAAAAATGTTTCGTGTAGCTGAAGTAGATGGAGAAATGATGCCATTATTGCATAACAATAATTTTATAACACTGTATTCTAATGGAGTCATTCATACTTGTCCGAAGCAATGCAGTATTAAATAATTAGTTACATAATCTTGAAGTTCTGAATATCACAGATTAAGTTGTTCGTTCTTGAAAAGAGTAAAATAATTCGTAATCCTCTTATGTAAGAGCAAGAAAAAAAATCAGTTTTATATTTTCACTAGTCCATTCTGTTTGGATCTCAAGAGTGAGTGAATACCAAAGACCAGTTGCCACACTTTAGCAAGAAGCAGAAAATGATGTGTGAATTGTTAGGGGACTATTATTGATCTGCACAAAATGTATTTTACTTTCATTAGAACTGTTGCCATCCAACACATGGAAATATGTAGTTGTTAACATCTTTTATTTGCTCAAACTGAGCATGTTATTGTCATCAAAATATTGTACTTTCAGCATGGCACAGAGAGCTGCCAGCCCGTTTTATGATACTGCTTACTCCAGCACTAAGCCAATACACTGAGAGATGGAGAGGACAGATAGGACCTTATTAGCTTCTGTTTCTCATTTTGTGGAAAATAAAAACATTCTTCGTATTGAGATATCCAGTTGCAAAACCCAAGGAAAAGGAAATGAGTTCATACTACATGGTGGAAAACAGGATAGTTATAAATAATAATTTCCTGGCTCTGAGTTGATAAATACGGGAATTGGTTGAAGATGGTGAGTTTGAAATTTCATGCTCCCAAGATCAATAGGACCCAACTGCTAGGTGCTTTGTTGTTGTTGTCGATTGTCCTAACTTGTATGTGGTTTAATATAAATGGTTTAGAGTAAACTGAGTACTAAACTGGCTCAGGTCTTAGGATCTCAGCTATTTAGGAAGTTGAGATGTTGGGATCGTACTTGAAGGCCAGCTTGGGGAAAAACTAAGCGAGTGAGACCTGTTCTCAAGGCCTGTTATTCTAGCTACTTGAAACTCTAAAATGGTTGAAATATACCCAGGTATGTGCCTAGAAGGAAGTGAGATGTAGTGTGAAAAATAATGAGCAAAAATCATGGCTGGAGTAGGGTGTGTGGATCAGCAGTAAAATCACCTGCCTAGCACAAAGGAAGTCCTGCCTAGCCAACAGAAGCATCTGCCCCCCAATAAGGGACCAGCCTCGTAATACTCAGATCTCATTCCAAGTTAATTGGCTCTATACACTTATCCAGCCTGTTGTTATATTTCTCAAATGAATTTATGAAACCTAGCATCTATGGATAGTCATCGGTTTTACGTAGCCATAGATTTCATGTGATTCTTTTCTCTTTAACATCATCATCATAGAGTTTCTATTTACTTGGCAGTTCTGAGGTTTGAACTGAGGTCCTCAAAACCTTAGACCGTCACTCTACCAAATTAGTTTTATGTTTTACTTAATAAATGTTCAAGAATTAATAACTTGACCAAATATATGAACAACGAAAGCAAGGTATGAAAATATGAGAAACAAAATAAGTAATGATAATGATAAACAAAATAAGTGATTCTCTGGAAACTGTTGAGACTTGCAGGACACAAAGGAGACAAAACACCCTTAGGGAATTAGAAATTTTATTTTAATAATTTTGGTTAATATCCGCCATATAAGCAATAATCAAGTGGAAAGGTTAAATTTGATCAGAGCGTGGAAGGAAAAGAAATAGATAACATGATCGAGAATAATAATGCATTGTAACTGGGTGCTTGTGGCTTACACCTGTAAACCTAGCTCCTCCAGAGAGAGCTGAGGATTGAAGTTCAAATCCAGCCCAGACAGGACAGTCCATGAGCTTCTTCTGTTTTAATTATTGTCATTGCACAGAGGGGCTGCAGTTAAGTAAGTCAAGTAATGAATACATTTCTTTTTGAGGAGTGTCACCTCTCCCCTCCTCCCCCGCCCCCTGCCACATTTCAGTTCTATAGTTCAGTGTCATAACATGTCTGGTGAGTAAAAGTTTCCAATAAAGTCTTGCTTATTCTCCAGGTTGTCTAAATAACAGGTTGATTAAATAACGAGAATTTAAACACCTCACTTCAAAAGTGCCTTGCATATACTGCCAGCAATACAAGAGTCTCCACACAGATATTTCATCCACTGTGTGAAATAACTAGATTCTTCCAATTGAGGTTATTCATAGAACAATCATAAACACATAAGGGAATCTCAGAAAATGCCTGCAAATGAATTAATACTAAATAACTGAGGACAGCTATCTTGTCGATCCTGAGAATGTGCTCACAGGCTGAGAGCAGCAGGTTGGAGCTGGCTGGCCTGACTCAGAGCAGGCCCCAGGCTGGGCTGCTTAGCAGGTTCGCCTCTTGCCGGTTCCACGCTCCCCTGGCTCCAGTGTCTTCATGTGGAAAGTGACGATTCTGATGCTGACCTTAGAGGATTTTAGAAGTGAACGAAGCCTGGGAAAAACAGAAAACAGATTCAGATAACATGCATTCTTTTAGGCATTACTTTTTTTTTAATTAAATTTCATTGACAAGGTGTTGTGCAAAAGGGGTACAGTTACATAGCAGGGCAGTGTGTACATTTCTTGTGATATCTTACACCCTCGTTTTTCTTTCCCTTCCCTAGATCAGGTAGGCATATATACAATACACAGTGTACCAAAATCATATACAGTAACCACGTAGGGTACGACACAGAAAATTCACCTAGAACTTTAAAGATAACGTCAACAGTAGAATCCTCCTGTGTCCTTCTCTTGGAGTTGTTTGTGTACATAGCTGTTGAGCTACTGTGATCCACTGACAGGTTTATTCTAGACCTTTTTATGTTTCGTAGCTGTTTGGATTTAGAGATATAATGTAAACTCTCTAACCCATACCTGTGGAAATACTATTTGAAAAGAACTTTGTTGTTTTGCAGACCTGGCCTCTACTGTCCTCCTCTCTCCCTAACATCCACATATCAAGGAGACCATGCCCCTTTGTTCTCTGTGTTCTAGGCTTGTCTCGCTCAACATTATTTGTTCAAGTTCTGACCATTTCCCTGCGAATACCAATATTTCATCATTTCTAATCGCTTTGTAGTATTCCATTGTGTATAGGTACCATATTTTTTTGATCCATTCATCTGTGGAGGGGCATCTGGGTTGTTTCCATATTTTGGCTATTGTGAATTGTGCCGCGATAAACATGGAAGTGCAAATGTCTTTTTGATATCTTGAGTTTTGCTGTTTAGGATAGATGCCTAGGAGTGGTATGGCTGGGTCATAGGGTAGGTCTATATTGAGCTTTTTGAGAAACCTCCATACTGTTCTCCAAAGTGGTTGTACTAATTTGCACTCCCACCAACAGTGGAGAAGGGTTCCTCTTTCCCCGCACCCCCTCCAGCATTTGTTGTTGCCTGAGTTCAGAGTATAGGCCATTCTAACTGGGGTGAGGTGGTATCTCAGGGTTGTTTTTATTGGCATTTCCTTTACTACCAGGGATGTTGAACATTTCCTCATATGTTTTTTTTTTTTTTTGCCATTTTTATCTCTTCTCTTGTGAAGTCTCTCTTTAGCTCCTTTGCCCATTTAATAATTGGTTTACTGGGCTTGGAGGGGGTTAGTTTTTTGAGTTCTCTGTAGATGACAGATATTAGGCCTTTGTCTGTTGCTGTGCTGGTGAAGATCCTTTCCCATATGGTTGGCTGTCTTTCTAGTTTAGTGACCATGTCTTTAGCTGTGCAGAAACTTTTTATTTTGCAGTAGTCCCATTTGTCGAGGCTCTCCCCTATCTGTTGTACCCTTGGGACTCTATTCAGGAAGTTCCTGCCTATGCCTATAAGTTCTAGCATCTTTCCTCCTCTGTCCTTCAGTAGTTTCAGAGTTTCAGATATGATGTTGAGGTCTTTAATCCATTTTGAGTTGATCTTGGTGCATGGTGATAGGCTAGGATAGAAAACTCTCCCAGCACCAGTAGTTTGAAGAGGTTATATGGTTTTTTTTCCCATTGTATGTCTTTAGCTCCCTTGTCGAATATCAGCTGACTGTAAGAATGTGGCTTTATTTCTGGGTCTTCTATCCTATTCCATTGATCTTCGGGTCTGTTTTTATGCCAGTACCAGGCTGTTTTTGTTATGATAGCTCTATAATAGTGCTTGAAGTCTGATATTATGATCCCTCCTGCACTGCTTTTTTTTGCCTAGAATTGCTTTGGCTATTCTAGGTCTTTTGCTGTTCCATATGAATTTATGGGTTGCTTTCTCTATTTCAGTGAAGAATGTAGTTGGGATCTTGATGGGGATTACATTGAATTCGTATAACAATTTGGGCAATATGGCCATTTTCACTATATTGATTCTGCCTACCCATGAGCATGGGAGGTCTTTCCATCTCCTTGTGTCCTCTTTGATTTCCCTTTTATGCATTATTTGCTGTTAATAATTAAAGCTATTTGCCAAGGAAAATAGTTTACTTCCTTGGGATGTTGCAAGGTAATAATGATTCTTAATGAAACCCTAGTTAAAAGCTGAAATATAACAAAAATTTCGGCTAAGCAGGGAGCCTGTAATTCCTGTCTATAATCTTCACCGCCCTTAGACTGCGGCCTGGAGGATCCTATTTCAAGACTCCATCTCCATTAACTACAAGAAAGATGGAGCGGAGGCATGGTTCAAGAAGTACAGTGCTCACTGTGAGAAAGAAAGCCAAGCAAGAACACTAGGCACTCAGCTCAGGCTCCTGCATAGGAAACAAACAAAAGCAAGAGGTTAGAATGTAGTCTGGGGACATGCTTCCAGTGCTGAGTCAACATACAGCAAGACAGGAGCCTAAGGTCAAACCCCTGGTACTACAATACAAACAGTTTAAGGAAAACATTGAAGAGGACCCTACAACTACCAAACATAAAAACTGTGGAGAAGAAATGAAGCTGTTTATTTTTTGATACAATTGTTAGTTGAAAGGAATCTGTCTGCATTATCTCAAACAGGAGTTTTCTCCTTTCTGAGCCACCTTGAAAATTTAGCAGTTAAAAATAGTCTGAATAATACAGCAGGCTTTCTGTCCTATTTTTGTTTTCCAGTCCTAAGGCTTAAACTCAGGGCCTGGGCACTAACCCTGAGCTTCTTTTGCTCAAGGCTAGCACTCTACCACTTGAGCCACAGCGCCACTTCTGGCTTTTACTGCTTATGTGGTACTGTGGAATCAAATCCAGGGCTTGTTGCATGGTAGACAAGCACTCTATCACTAAGCCACATTACCAGTTCGGCTTTCTGTTCTTGATCCCATATATTTTTGGCTTATTTTTTCTTCTCTTTCTCACTTTTTACTATATTTAGGTAGTCAGACAAAAAGGAAATTTCATTCAACATGCCAATTTGGGGGGTACATTGCATCTTGATCAATGTCATCTCTTCCATCATTTTCTCCAAATATCCCAACCCCGCCCATTCCCTCAAGTTTTGTAGGTCCTTTTTCATGGACTATATTAGCCATCCTTCCTCTCTCCATTCATCTTCTGTACTCCCTAACTGTATCCTCCATTGAGATTCCTTAGTGATCAGAGCATTAAATTATTATCTGATGCGGACACTGTACTCTGAATTATTACTTTAGAATACTCTTAAACACAACCTTTAGGCTATAACCTTTAAAAGAAGGTGAAAGCAAAATTTCAGATTCCAAGGGAACCTGGTTAGCATGTAGTTTATTTGGTAAGTTAATGTGTCTTACAAATCAGATCTCACTGAATTTCACAACATGCAAAAAGGTAACTGTATCTCCTTGAAGATGAAGACACAGGAGATCAGGGACATTAAACTTCCCAAGCTCACAATGATGATCAAAGACTGATCATATGCTGTAATGTCAAATTTCATACCCTTTCTAGCAGATTTCATTGTATTTATGTTGTTAAAATTAAATTAAAATATATTATTTCAATATACTTTTTATTAAGTGATTTAGATCCCTGTAAATCTGTCAGTACACTTAATACAAGATCTCTAAATAGGTAAATATAATGTCACTGCTTTTGTGTGTGTGTGTGTGAGAGAGAGAGAGAGAGAGAGAGAGAGAGAGAGAGAGAGAGAGAGAGAGAGAGACTCTCCTGGGGCTTAATTCAGGGTCTGAGCACAGTCCCTGAGCTTCTTTTGCTCACTCTACACTTGAGCCACAGACACACTACCATTTTTGTTTTTTTGTTGTTAGTTGTTGTTGTTGTTGTTGTTTGGTAGTTTAGTGGATTCTCACAGACTTTCCTGCCCAGTTTGGCTTAAACAGTAATCATCAGATCAGTGATGTGTATGGGCAAAAATCATATCAATATGACAAAATTCCCAGCTACTAATTCTATGGAAGAAAATACTGTGGTGAGTAACCCAAGCCATAAAAACTACGCTTCCAATTTCTAAATACCATTGCATTTTCGAATTTGGCATGAGAAAATTTAATCTCTCTTTCTCTCTGTCTCTCTCTCTGTCTCTCTGTCTCTGTCTCTGACTCTCTCTCTCTCTCTCTGTCTCTCCCTCTCTCTCTTGCTCTCCCTCTCTCCTTTCTGCCTCTCTGGCTTTCTGTCTCTCTGTCTCTGTGTCTGTCTATATGTCTCTCTCTCTCTGCCCACCCCAGAAATAGGGCTTGAACTCAAGACCTGGTGTTACCACTTATTTATTTCATCTATACTAGAACTCTACCACTTGAGTCACAGCTCCACTTCCAGTTTTGTTGTTATTTATATGATTAATTTCATATATGAGTTTTAGAGACTTTTCTGCCCAGGCAGGTTGCACACCAAAATCCTATATGTCAACTTGTGGAGTAGCTAGCTTCATAAGTGTGAGACATCAACTCCTAGCCAGCTCTTCCTAGAGCAATGTCGCTTATTAATGGCGTCTTAACCAAATACAGGATGGATTCTCAGAAAGTCTATTTTAGCCCTGCGATTATTATCAAGTCTTGGCACTATTTAAACTAATTGCCCATGATCACAGACTGCTTTGAAAGTGATTTAAGATCATAGTTTGGGCCCACTTTTTGGACTGTCATTTTCACTTTTCCAACTCATTCCTCAGTCCCTGCACCACAGCCCTCCCCCCAGAGCGAGGGGGGCAGCGGCTTCTGGGGAGAAGCTCCCGGTCGGTGGGAGAGCACCAGCAGCAGGCCGCCCTCCGCCCCTCAGTGTGGTGTGCAGGGATTTATGACAGAGTCCGTGATAGTGAATAATACAGTTAATGTTGCAAGACTGCTTCCATTATAACCCTCTGTGTGTACCTCCTCATAATTTCCTGACAAATTGTCCCTCTCAGATGAAATCTTTCATGCTTAGTTTTAGCCCAGCGGTACATTTTCTTTCCTTGTCTTTATAAAGAAAAATTTAGTCATTTTCATCTGAGTTCAATCACCTACTAAGCAATCATTCTTTTGAGCTGAAATAAACTATAAAAATGATGGCAGAAGGCACAAACTGTTAAGGGTCATGTGGCTGAGGAAGTTCATTAGGATACCGTATGCGTGTTTGTGTGTGTGTCTGCACACATATACATATATGTGGATAACACACACGCATATATATGCTATATGTTGTAGAAAATCAGTCATGCAATGATAAATTTATAGAAATTAACTACTTTTAGTTCTTATGCTTAATACATTATATAATTTATGCACTGGAGCTGGAAAAGATGAATATTTTCTTTATCGATGAGAGAGAAGTCTAAAACGTCACAACCATTTGCCTACTGTATAGCTCATAAGCATGTCACAAGAATCTAAATGTCATTGCAATTTGTGAGCTATATGTGGCTCGGTTCATCCACTTATTCCTACAAGTAATAATATGTCTTACATACTTCGACTATTTTAGCAGGAATTTTTTGCAGAAATGTTTTAAAGTTTTGAAATGAAAATAAGGACACTTATAAAAGTTTAATACTTTTATACTCTTATGTATGAAGAAAGGGATCATTTGCCTTTCAAAAGGAGAATTGAAATTTTATCATAGTAGTTATTTTCAAGATAATATTTAATAAATTGGTCCCCTTAATCAATTCATATCTTGCTCTTTTGAATAACAGTAGTTTAGAAACTCATCTCAGACCAAAAAAAACTATTGTACTACTACTTGGATTTTTTTTGCAGTGTTTCGTCCCTGCTGTTTAATTCAAAGTATTCGTGAAAATATCCATCAAAAATTCTTTTTTATTATTACTGTAATCTAGAGGCTGTTTCTTTTATCTGATAACTGGACCTTCAGATGGAGTTTCCTTTCATTCCCACAGGCATAGGAAGGGAACATGACACCTCTATTAGAGTGCCAAACACATTTCAACTTGTTCTTTAAAGTTCAGTCATTGGATAGTGCCATGCGAGCAGGGCTTATGTGTTTCCTTGTGATACACTTTTGTTCACAGCCCAGAAATCTGGCTGCGTAGGAAATTTCAAACGGTATCTTTAGGTTATTCTAGGTACTAAAACCCTTCTCTTTGTAACTGTCGGTCTGTATCCCACCTCTCTTTCTCTCTTGCACATGTATGAAATACACACAATTTATAACATATATACTAGACCATTGTTTTTATTATTCTATTTGAATATTTAAATACATGTTTTTGTCTGTGATTTCATAAAGCTATTTGTTATAGTAACACTAAGTGTGTGTGTGTGCGTGTGTGTGTGTGCGTGCGTGTGCACATGGGTAGATATTTAGATCCTGATATATTCTCATTTTTTCTTTCTTTCTTTTCTTCTGGGTGTGGGTAGGGGTGAAGGGAGGCTGTGTTCCTTAAACTCCGGGCCTGGGCACTGCCCCTGAGCTTTTTTGCTCAAGGCTAGCTTTCTAGCACTTCGATCCACAGCATCACTTCCATAAAGCTAAGAGTCTCAAAGCCTTTCCTACTCGGGCCAGCTCTCCTCAGATCTCAGCCTCCTGAGTAGCTTGGATTACAGGGGTGAGCCATTGTTGCCAGGCATTCTGATACATTCTTTTTCATTTGCTTGAATTACACTTACTCTCTTTTTCATACAACACACTCTGCTAAGAATGGCAGTATTGAGAAATGGCCATTGCTAAAACTAGAAGACTGGAATCAAAGAGAAAAACCAAAGAAAATCTAAGCTGCAGAGATTTTTTTTTCCACATCAAGTAACAGCGACATAATTTGTGTTTAATGAACCAGCAGGATATCAATTTACAAAGTAACATGGGAGGTTCTGACTGCCTAACTGGATTGGTCATGTGAGCTGGAAAAGTTCCTTAATCTCAGCTGTGTATAGTTACATTCTGGCATGGAAAGAGGTAGCAGTTCATTTTTCTGATTTGTTACTAATTATATACATCCTATACACACATAGAGATATGCATATTTATGTATATGCACAAACAATATATACATATACACTCACAAACACACCCAATTTTGTTTATCTGACCCTTTGGACACTTGTAAAAAGGATCACTATGTTTCCATGTAAATTCATATAGAAAAGGCTAATGATTAAGAAATTTTGCATGATGCCTGTTGGTCTTCAGAAATACCCAATGGCTGATGCGATTTGAAAATTTTTTATGCCCTTGAGGGCTACTTTCAGCTGAAAGGACAAAGATTTTGTTTTCAAACTGACTATCTAAACACTGTTTCAAACTATTTCAAAATAAAAGTTTGTCAGTATTTAAAGTAGGAAATTCTAGATATATTGTTTAGTGCATAAACCTTTTTAAATAAGATTTTGATATCTCCCATCACTCAATTCACAGATTTAACAAAAACATAAGTAGAATTTACTCATATTTGAAGAAGATTCAGATATGTAAGTCTAACAAATCTGATGTACAACTCAAAAATCACTGAAGTTTCCTTAAAATCAAAATGTCATAATGCATAACATGTATTGCTAAATGTTTAAAACAAATACTCTAAGAAAAAATAAAAAACAACAGAATAGAATGGAAATTAGAATTAGAAATGACTATATTTAACGGGGAATTTATATGCACATTTTTTCTCTTCATTTGCATAGGAATAAATGAAAATTTTAAATTATAAGAATTTTCAAAAAAAAAACCTCAAACTAAAAATGCATATGTTGAATAATTTTGTCCCTTACAATAATTTATGTGTACCTGTTGCACTGGAATCCAGAGTGTCATTTATTCTTAGTCTCTTAAGAAAGTAGACTTTTCTCATCCTAGCCCTGAGCTCCACGATTAAATCTCTCTGTTTCAAAATGAATTGAAAATGGCAATGCAGAATACTGTTAGCTGCTTATCGATAATAGTACTGAAATTATTACAATCGGTGTATTGCTTAAACCCTTAGAAAATTGTATGCACCATCAATTGCATTGTTCAGCTAAAAAAGTGCATATTGTATATTTAGATAGCTTGGTCATTAGATTACAAGGTTGGGAAATATTTCATCCTTAGTAGCAGAAATACTATACTTCAATTTTCTTAGAAACATACACTGCATTATTACCATTGATTGTATGGCTATACCTTGCTATACTGAGTTGTATGAATGATTTGTAGAAAATTCATAAGGAAATCAAGAACCTAATATCATTTAAACTTCTTCTTATATTGTGTATGGTGTGTGGTGTGGATTTCTGTGCTTTCTGGCTTCTAGACATTTGTTTCCTTCCCACTAATCTTACAAAAGATGATTTTGTCTTTTGTAAAGAATATTTAGTTTGGGTTATCAGGATTTCAATGCAAGGCCTCAAGAGTACTCTGCAGATATTTGAACACTTGAGCCACATCCCCAACCTCTTTAGGTTTTAGTTATTTTCAAATAACGCCTTAATTTTACAACCCTAGGCTGGCCTCAGATTGCTACAAATCTTTCTATGTGGGCCAGAAATGCAGCTTAGTGGTAGAGTGCTTGCCTAGCATCCATGAAGCCCTGGGTTCGATTCCTCAGCGCCACATAAACAGAAAAAGGCAGAAGTAGCTCATGGTTCAAGTGATAGAGTGCTAGCTTTGAGAGAGAAAAAAAAGCTAATCGACAGTGCCCAGGCCCTGAATTCAAGTCCCAGAACAGTCCAAAAAACAATCAATAAATAAAAATATTTCCATGCCTCCCTCAAAGCTGGTAGGATTATAGGCTTGAGCCATTAAACTGGCCAGTCAGCTTAATAATGAAATCACTACCTCCTTAAAGAGCGTCACTGACAGCAACCTCAGAAGGACGTAGAAAAATGTGTTGAATGAATAAATGATCATCTTGTCCCACTCATTCTACCTCTTCGACTTTTCCCTTTTCTCTGAATGTGTCATTTTCCCCTCAGTTTTTATGAGCACATAAGCAATGAGCAAAGCCTCGAGATTCATCTGTGATGCAAAATGGGAGTCAGAAAAAAAAGTTCAATAGCCAAAGGCCACAAACGAGCCTTAATCTTTCGACGACAGCACAAGGTAAAATTATCCACATTGTCCATCCCCTTCCAGAGTGATCATTAAATTCTCCCAACACCAGCACAGAAGACACTTTCAGGGTGATAAACTTCTGCAGATACAGATGGCATTTGCAAATGCCCAATTTTGGAAGTAAACAAGTAAAAAGATGAACCTGAAGTGTAGTAAAGCATCTACTTAATTTGAGTACAGCAAATTAACAATCTGCAATGGAGGAAGTTAAATCTTTGCAGTCAGCGCTGACACTAGGGAGCATTCATTAGAGGTAACAGAAGGAAACCAGACATGAGTAGACTTAAAATAAAACCCAAACCATACTTGTAGAGATCCAATGACACTTGGGAGGAGATATTGATTATATGGGACACAAGTATTCAATTGTCTTTATATACCTATATAAAGACATATTAAAGTGAATTGTATATACAATTGAATATATAATGTATATGTGTATAAAGCTTTTCCCTGAATATCCTTCATTTTGTGTTCTAAAACCTTTGTTTACATACATCTATATGCTGAGAAATTGTTATATTCTTTCAGGAGCCTGAGGGGAAAAGATGCATACATCAGACATTCAAATGGCACAACTTACTTTTAGATAAATTCATTTGTCTTAAATGTGGTTTATGTTTATATAGTAATGTGATACCAAAGGCTATCAAAATACCAAAATCCTTGATTTCAGAATTGTTTTGTTCTCTTCACACCAATGTTGAGAATAATTTTATTATTGGTTACTTACTCCAAAATAAATTTTTTTATTGACGCAGATTATAGTTAGATATATTTCCTTCAAAGAAAAATTATGAACTACAAAAATACATATTTCAAAAAATATGGGCTGGGAATATGGCCTAGTGGCAAGAGAGCTCGCCTCGTATACATGAAGCCCTGGGTTCGATTCTCCAGTACCACATATATAGAAAACGGCCAGAAGTGGCGCTGTGGCTCAAGTGGCAGAGTGCTAGCCTTGAGCAAAAAGAAGCCAGGGACAGTGCTCAGGCCCTGAGTCCAAGCCCCAGGACTGGCCAAAAAAAAAAATATATATATATATATATATATATTAAAGAGTATATAGATATTTTGAGACATTGTTTATTTTATCTAAGCTTAGACTCTAGATTTGTTTTTTTCAATTGATAAGTGCTCATATGCCCATAACTCTACTTAAGCCTCTTTAAATTTTTCTTTTTGAAATTATTAAAAAATCACAAAACATTCCAAAACAATACAATATCCCTATGTTTCCTTTACACAGATTCCCATGAAAATATTTCACATATACATCATACAGTTTAACATTAATATATGAATTTTTCTCACTTGGATCATTTAAATACACATTACATATGCATATATATATTAATCCATTCTCCAAAATGTCCCTGGAAGTATCTTGAAATATTAGCACTACCATAAACTCATTTTAGTGAAATTCTCAGAAGTCTTCAAAGGAGGACATCGTATCAGATAAAAGAACAAATATTAATGTCATGCAACTCCAATACATTTTACATCACTTCATGAAAATTCTGAAGACTTGCAAAACAAATTCTGTGCTATTATGGTATCTTTCCTTCATGTTTAAGTACTATTTGGGGTTAAATGAAACCATTTTAATTACAGTTCAAGTGGTGCCCAGGAGGACATGAAGTAGAAAATGCCATTGCTAATCAAGTAATATTCATGATATGCTTTTCTGTAAAGTGAAATCCTATTGTGGACCATTGTAAGGCCAATTGAAATGACTTTATTAGCATATTATTAGATGTATACTGGCACAGTTACATGGTATTTTCAGGAGAAAGAAATCTAATCTTTGTTATACATATTGCTTGCAATTCAAAATGAAGGAAAATGCATCCTTTTTCTTTTTTTTTTTCCAAGCAGAGCTCTTAAAGTCTTTACTACTCAAAATAGCATACTCAAATTTAAATAATTCACAATTCTAATAGTGTTAATCGAGCCCTAAAATGCTTTATACTGCTTTAGGAAAATAATGCTTCTTGAGTTGTATAGTTTGTTCACAGGTAAAGCACAGTTACAAATTATTAAGCACAATCTTTTGTTGGTAGGCTAACACGCATCAGAGGATTAGTAAACAAACCTAGAGGAGTCACAAGGAATTTTTAAAGAGATATGACATACTATTTTCACTTTCCTGATTTCATTTTAATTGTGAAATCACTCAGATAAAATAACTTATATGAGTCATACTGAAATTTAAAAATGTCCTTCCCTTTTATTTATTTATTTATTTTATTTTTTATTTTTGGCCAGTCCTGGGCCTTGAACTCAGGGCCTGAGCACTGTCCCTGGCTTCTTCCCGCTCAAGGCTTGCACTCTGCCACTTGAGCCACAGCGCCGCTTCTGGCCATTTTCTGTATATGTGGTGCTGGGGAATCGAACCTAGGGCCTCGTGTATCCGAGGCAGGCACTCTTGCCACTAGGCTATAGCCCCAGCCCTTCCCTTTTATTTACAAAGAGAATATGGGTTAACTGTTTACCCCAAAGCATACAATATTAAAATGGCTATCAGTGTTAGTCTACAATGTTCAGGATTCTCTGATAGCTACTGGATATTATTATTGTAAAGGCGCGCAAATGGCCCTGCAATAAGTTTATACTCTGTGGGAACAAAGTTTTGAGATCTAACTATCAAACACTTTCTCCTCCCATGGATGAAAACCTGTTTCAGATTAAGTCTTCTTTTTTTTAAAATTATTTCTGTCATTTTGAAAATGATCTTCCTAATGGGAGATGATCAATGAATGTTGATTTGATCAATAAGTAGTCGATGAGCCAAAGGGCAGGAAAATGGAAGGCAGAGAGTGCAAAGGGACAGCTCTAGAAGCCTGTGGTCCTAGGTAGAAAGACTTCAGGCTGGTCTTACTCTTTAGTTCAGGCAGTGCCTGCAGGGCCTGTGTTCTCCTCCCACATGTTGTAGCATCCTGCCATCTCCCACCACAACTGCAGTCAGGGTGAACCAGCCTTGCTCTTAGCCCCTGAGTCTCCTCGCTTTTCCCTGCCTCTCCCGTTTGGTGGCTGCTTTCCTTCTTGTTAGCATCAGCTCTGCTTGAATTCTAACATCCTAACCTTTAGAAAACGTGAAGTTACATGCCGGCAAGGAAACCCAGGACCCTGTAAGCCTGTCTTACATCAAAATGAATCTAGAACTGACCTGAGGACTATTCAAGTTAATTTAATAATGAGGTTTATTCAGGCATTAACATGCATTTCAATTACTTAAAAAAAAAATAATAACCAGCCATGAATTTCAAAACTATCACACAGAGGTAGAATGAATATTAAATGCAATAAAGACAAATATTTTCTATTGGATCTCCCAAGAGTTTTATCTGATAAAATATATTTGGATATTTTTACCTCAAATACTATAAATACAAAATACAGTATTGATCAGATCATTTTTAAAGTTTTCACATGTTTTTGGATGCATTCAAATATAATTCTGAAAAGAAAGTCATCAATTTTTATTTAGAGAAGAAAATTCATTGGATATAAAATGTGGCAAGGTGGAGATGAAACTGTGAAACAACTTCATCTGACATTTTTAGCAATCTAACAGCTGTGGAAGAAAAATTATAGCCCTCTAGTTTCTTTTTGTTTTTGCCAGTACTGGGGCTTGAACTCTGGGCCTGAGCACTGTCCCTGGCTTCTTTTTGCTCAAGGCTAGCACTCTACCACTTGAGCCACAGCGACACTTCTGGCTTTTTCTATATATGTGGTGCTGAGGAATCGAACCCAGGGCTTCATGCATGCAAGGCAAGCGCTCTACCACTAGGCCACATCCCCAGACCCTAGCCCTCAAGTGTTTGTTAGTGATTTGATTTACTACACTTCTGCTGTATTTTGATAGTAATGCTATGTGACATAAACACACCACACACACACACACACACACACACACACACACACACACACATTGTGAGACATGAATGTCATGATAGACAGAGCTTTCAACAGCTTTAAAGTACAGTTCTTGCTGGATTTTTTTCCCCTTGAATTTTAATGTGTTATCATTTCCTGGAATACATAGCTAATGTCATTCCACTTCATTCTCACCAAGTTTACTAACCATTAGCACTTTAGGTCTTCACTATGGTTCCCATTCCACAATGCTACAGTGCTAAAACCCCAAGTCAATTCTAGGTCTGTCTCTTTCACTCAGTGACTCTGCGGAGTCACTGCGGAGGTAACAGGTGGTTAATCTGTTGGTGTCTGTGGAGTCCATTCTCAACTCTCTGCCTCCTAAAGACTCCAAAATAGATTTGCTCCTGCTTGAAAGTAAATGCAGCCTCTCCTTTGAAATTGCTTTCAGATCCAGGGAAAACACTCTTCTCTTCTGCATCATCTGAGCACCTACGCGATTTGGCGTGCTTCACTTTAGTAACAGGCACATGGGCGCCTCTGCGGATTTATAAAATGATATCCAATATATCTGTAGAAATTTGAGCATGTTCTTCAAGTATAAACTAAAAAGAGACTGTCTTTAACTATATGGAACTATGTGTTCTGATTACTAGAGAAAAAAAAATGCTTTCCATTGTGCAAACATCAAAATAATGACTACCACTCTTACCTATCCTAGCACTTGCCAGACAGGCTCCTTCACACTTGAATCGTGCCAGAGCCCCTTCGTCTGGGTCATTTCCGAGACAGGATCTCACTTTGCACTTCATGCTCTGGTTCTTCTGATGTGAGATCCCAAGTCGCTGAGGGTCACAAGCACAAACCACGTCCCTCAGCTACCGGGTCACCCATTGGACACCCTTGTCACTCACTGGTTGAGACAGAATGGAAAACATTTCCTTGTTCCCTGGCTGGTTTCGAACTGCCATTTTTCCCCTCCCAGTTTCTCTAGTAGTTAGAATTACAGGATTGGGCCTCGAGACCTCGTTTTATATCATGTGTAACAAATTTTTAATTGTGATAGATACTGTATTCAAGTAAGATTGGTTTTATAGATCCTAGTATGTTTCTATTTGAATTTTTGGGGGTTGTTGTGGGGCTTAAACTCCGGGCCTTGAGCCATTTTGTGCTCAAAAGTAGAGCTCTACCATTTGAGCCACAGCCTCACTTCCAGTAAATTTTTATTTGAGGACACAGCTAAAATAAATAGATAAATAAATAAGTAAATAAATAAGTAAAATTGTATTTAAGGGCTAAGATTATTGAACCTCACCACTTTGTATATGATTATAATTTCACTTATAATTTAGTTATAATATTATTATAATATATTATATTTTACAGTTTAAAAACCATCAAATAGTGGTTCTTAAAATAATTCTGAGCCTGATGCCAGTTGTTCACACCTGTAATCCTAGTTACTCAGGAGGCCGAGTGTGAGGTTCACAGTTCAAAGCCAGCCAGGGCTGAAAAGTCCATGAAACTCTTATCTTGAGTTAACCACCAGAAAACCCAAAGTGGTGCTGTGGCTCGACTGGCAGAATGCTAGCCTTGGCTGCAGAGCTCTGCAACAGTGCCCAGGCCCCAAGTTCAAGCCCCACAACTGAAAAAAATAATTCTGGATTTACTTCTTGAAATTGTAATTTGATTATCATTAAGTAGTTGTACAAAAATGTTACCATTCAATATATCTGGTTCTAAGGATAGTGCATCTTTATCGATGTCCTTCTTAGTCCTTCCCAACCCAATCCTTCCCCTCAATCTTCTTAGTTTCAAAAGATCCTCATTGGGAATCCTATGTCTGTATTGTGGCCTCCCCTTTCCTCCGTTACTTTGATTTGAATGCTAGTAATCAATGAAAGTAACTAGTATAAGTGATATTATTTGAAGCTCAGGTACAAAAAAAAAAAACAAAGAAAAGGAATTCTATCAACTATGTCAGGCACCTCATTATCTCTGTGTCTACCCTGTGCATCTTGTTCATAACTATTGGAGTTATTTCAGATTTCTTTGTTTTAGGGAACTGTTGGACTGTCAGAATTAAGTGGACTGCTAGTGAATCGTCCTGATAATGATATTAGCCTTATTACAATTCATTCTTGACAAAAATAGTTTAACCTGTAGAATTACGAAGTCATATAACTACTGTGGGTTTTTTTGGGTTTTTTTGTAGTTGTTGTTGATCGTGGGGCTGGAACTCTGGCCCTGGGCACTGTCCCTGAGCTGGTCAGCTGAAGGTAGTGCTCTACCACATGAGCCACAGCACCACTTCCATGCTACTCTTTTTGAAAAAAAATTATTTTTATTTTAAATGTGATGTCCATACGGGTAATGGTTACTGAAGTCAGAGAAAGAGTACATTTCTTCTTGAACAATGTCAGCCTTTCCCTAGTTGTCTCCCAGTTTTACCTCCCATCTCACCCACAAGCTGTATAGTGCATTTTCAAGCATCTGTTCACCCATTGTCTTACCATTTCTGTGGCCCCTTGACCCTCTCAAAGACAGATAAATGAACAAGCAAGACAAAATGAAATGGAAACAAAAACAGCCACAGAGGGGGAAAAAACACTGTTGTTTCTATTTCCTGGAGTTCCATTCGGTAAATAGTTTGATATGGTCCGATGTGATCCTCTTCTAATAATATTTCCCCTTTATCTCACCTTGTGTGATAATCAGTCGTTAACGCTATAGTCTACACTTCATTATGCCTTCAAAGATTTCCGAAGAGTGTCTCTACCCCCGTGCAATAAAATGATATCTGCTAATGGACAGGCATTCAAGATTGCGCTAAAAATATGAGTGCAAGGGATAAAATGCTCCCAAAAGTTTAGATCCATTCAACAGAAACCCTTAACAATGATCAAAGAGAGTCAGGTTTTTCCTGGAAAAAAAACCAAAATCAATAAAATTTAAATTCAAAATTATGATGTATTTGTTTGATGGAAGACTTGTAAATAAGTCATAAACCTGATTCTCTTTATTGATGTATTTATTTATTTATTGCCAGTTCTGGGGCTTGAACTCAGGGCCTGGGCTGGGTCCCTAAGCCTCTCTGTGCTCGAGGCCTCCAGTGCTCTACCACTTGAGCCACTTCTGGCATTTTTCTGATTA
The DNA here is from genome assembly GCF_023159225.1 of Perognathus longimembris pacificus. Lineage (NCBI taxonomy): Eukaryota > Metazoa > Chordata > Mammalia > Rodentia > Heteromyidae > Perognathus > Perognathus longimembris. The sequence goes on along the minus strand of NC_063181.1, from coordinate 43,103,967 downwards.
GTTTATTGAAGGTAAGATTCTCACAGACTTTCCTACCTTGCCTGACTTTGAAGGGCAATCCTCAAATCTCAGTCTCCTGAGTAGCTAGGTTTACAGGTGTACACTGGTACCCGGCTAGTCATAAATTTTAAACCACAAATATTACCAATACTTTGGAACTAATTTGAAGAGGAAGTACATTTATTTTTGTTTTTCAGGTAAATGGAATATGCATTTTAATCTTGTACTTAGGCATCTTCAGAGTAAACTATATTTTATGAGAGTTCAAATGATTATATATAGATTTTAATGTGTTTAATGTTTTGACTGTTTGTACTTAGTCATTGCCTAATTCAGTAGAGGTAATTTTTCCTTAATAAACATTTCTGAAAAGAAGCACAAGTAGGCCACATTTCAATATACATTATATATTTTAAAAAATATATTCCTATGTGATTCCCTTTTGGCCACATCCCCTCCAGCATTTGTTATTATTAGTTTTCCTGATAATGGGCATTCTTACTGGGGTGAGGTGGAATCTCAGTGTTGTTTTGATTTGCATTTCTTTTATGGCCAGTGATGTAGAGCACTTCTCCGTGTGTCTCTTGGCCATTCTCATTTCCTCTTCAGAGAAGTCTCTTTTTAGGTCTCTAAGTCCATTTGTTGAGGGGCCATTGGTTCTTTAGTCAATTTTTTGTAGGAGTTTAATTTTCTTAGCTCCGTATATATTTTAGATATGTAGCCTTTGTCTGTTGTATGGTTGGTAAAGATCTTCTCCTAATCTGTGGGCTTTCTATTTTTCTTACAAGCTATGTCCTTTGCCCTGCAGAAGCTCTGCAGTTTGTTATAGTCCCATTTGTCCAACCTTTCTTTGATTTGTTGTGTTTCTGGGCCTTTATTAAGAAAGTTTCATCCTGTGCCAAGGAGCCCAAGTGTCTCTCCTATTCCTTCTTGCAATGTTTTCAGAGTATCTGATTTTACTTCGAGGTCTTTGATCCATTTGGAAATGATTTTGGTGCAGGGTGATATATAAGGATCTAGTTTTAGTTTGTTACAGGTGTTGAACCAGTTTTGCCAGCACCATTTGTTAAAGAGGCTGTCTTTCTTCCATCCTATTTTCTTAGCTCATTTATGAAAGATTAAGTAGCCATAGTTCTGAGGTTTCATTTCTGGATCTTCAGTTCATGGGAGTACAAACTTGTTCAACCACTGTGGAAAGCAAAATGGAGGTTCCTCAGAAGACTAAACATAGAGCTCCCCTACAACCTAGGAGCCCCACTTCTGGACATCTACCCAAAAGATTACAACCAAGGCCACACTATAGCCACCAGTAGTGGGCTGGGAATATGGCCTCGTGGTAGAGTGCTTGCCTCATATACATGAAGCCCTAGGTTCGATTCCACAGCACCACATTTATAGAAAAAGCCAAAAGTGACACTGTGGCTCAAGTTGGCAGAGTGCTAGCCTTGGGCAGAAAGAAGCCAGGGACAGTGCTCAGGCCCTGAGTCCAAGCTGCAGCACTGGCAAAAGAAAAAAAAAAAAAAAAGGAAAAAAAAAAGCCACCAGCACAACTATGTTCTTCACAGCACAATTTGTCATTGCTAAAGTATGGAATCAACCCAGGTGCCCCTCAGTAGACAGCAGGACCAGGAAAATGTGGTACATATACACAATAGAATTCTATGCCTCTATCAGAAAGAATGGCATTGCCCCATTCGTGAGGAAATGGAAGGACTTGGAAAAAAATCATACTAAGTGAAGTGAGCTAGACCTAAAGAAACATGGACTCTATGGTTTCCCTCATAGTGAATAACGAGTACAGGTTTAGGCTAGTCACAGCAGAAGATCACAAGAGCCCAATAGCTAAGATGATGCTAAATGAAATGAACTCCACGTTATGGAAACAAGTTTTATATCATTGTTGTAATTATTTTCAACAAGCCATGTGAAACAGTAGCATTTTTTGTTTCTCTCATATTCCCTTCTTGTGTTTGTACCCCTGCTATCACTGTATCTTATCTGAGTACCCTGGATATTGTATATACATGTATGAGAACTAAGGAAGGGAAAGGAATATCAAAATTGAGAGACAAAGGATAAAAAGTCAAATGAATCCAAAAACAATACTTGCAAAACCTTTTGATGTAAACCAACTGTACAACTCATGGGGGGAGAGATAAAGGGGAGAGGAGAGGCAGGGGCGGGGGGGGAATGAGGGAGGAAGTAACAAGTTGAACAAGAAATATACCCACTTCCTTGCATATGAAACTATAACCCCTCTGTACTTCTCTTTGACAATAAAGGAAAAAATAAAAATATATACTCCTATAAAAGTGCACTAATATATTCAAATGTTACTATTTATTACAATGAAGATAAGATTAAGCGAATGCTTGAGGAAGCCGTGCTAAAGCATTTCAAAGAGGATAATAGACATGAAATGATTGCTAAAACAGTTCTGAGAGACATATTAACTTTCAGTTCCCATGAAATTCTCAAGGAAATATTACGACAAAATTAGAAAAACACACTTTTGGTAATATTAGTGTACTCGTGTTAAGTATCTCTATTGCATATGCAAGTGTTCCTCATGTAGGAATGATCATAAAAAGAGCAAACTAGATAAAACCTAATGTATAGGCCTGGCGTTTGCTGCCACACTGATTGAAGCTGACAGCCCTATGCTGTTTGCAAGAAAACTTCACAGGGCGTTTGGAACAGATGCTAAACAATATGGTACATTTGATTTCATGCTGCTCACGCGTGCCAGCCCCTGGCATTCTTTATGAGGTCAGAGGATTAGTAAAATTCTAGTCAGCAGGAATGCAGGGAAGGTAAGGAGAAGGCGCCAAGCAGGTGTGCTGGAATGAATTAGATATGGGCTTTCCCTAGGTGTATCTAACTTGCCCTTCAGCATATGCTTATAAGGTCATAAGGGACAAAAACTTATGCCCAAGTAATTCAATACAAGTAATGCAATTAGTTATGTTCTTTACATATTGTGTATGAAATGTGAAGGTATGATAGACTGAATACTTCTAAACTTAATTTAATGTTCCTTAAAAAGCAAATTTACCTAATGGTAATTCATCAAAATGATGATATTCAAACATCAATGAAAGACAAGATAATGTGAATGCATAGAATTAAATGGTATATAAAACACTTATTACTGGAAATGCACTGGAAATTCCCCACTTCCAATACAGCATAAACCGTGCTTTATACTAGCATTTTATTTTCAGTAATGATATACAGTCTATGCAAAGTAGGAATGGCTGCCTTCATATTGTAATATGCCAGAGAGTGTATTAAATTTAGTTCTCATGTCACATTTGTACATTCAGTACTGAGGTTGAGGACATTTTCTATTAGAAGGCAATGATAAAAATCACAAGCCTCAGAAAATAAAAAAATCAACAATGTTCAAAAATATTGCTAACCATTTTGATGTTCTCCTTCCCTACTTCAGATAAACGTATATACAGTACACAGAGCACAAAATCAAATACAATGACAACAGAGGTAAAACCACAGGGAAGAAAAACAAAAGAAAAAGACATAATTCCACATGATATATTGAAAATAACAACAACAATGACAAACTGCTTGCTTTCACAACTTAGAGTTCATTTTGCTTAGCATCATCTTATGCAATCATCTGTCCATAGCTATTGAGCTATTGTGGTTATCTGCCAGAATTATCCTAGAGATATACTAGTTATTACCAATGAGGGAAACCAAGAATCTATGTTTATTTGGGTCTGGGTCACTTCACTTAGTATGATTTACCAATTGGGGAATGTCATTAAAAGATGAACCGAGGCAACAGCAATACTTACAAGAAAATATGCTGTACTCCAACTGTACAAATGGGGGGGGAGAGGGAAATGGGAAATATGTAAATATGTATGTAAGTGTAACCTATCCATACAGTACCTTTACATTAAAAAAAAGTGTTAGAAGGAGAGTGAAATGGCAACAAGAAGTTTATACAAACAGCTATCTTAGGCCAATAGTACTTTTAAACCAAATCGAAGGAGATGATGGGTAGCAATGACACAAGTATTTGAAAAAAATAAGAACTCTCTGTTACATAATATTTCAATTTTTGGCAAAAATAGAAGTTTTTGAAAAATTAACTATATGTGTGATAACTAAGGTAAATATAAATTTTTAAAAAGAAAGCTAAAAATAAATGATATATATATACATACATGCACACATACACACACACACACACACACACACACACACACACACACACATATCTGTAACCCCAGGCTTGATTATGTTTGTGCTCAGTAAAAAGTTGGTAAAGAATATTCTCACAAAATTCCCTTCAATTACCAGGGTTCTTTTAATCTTTGGATGTTCAATGGTAGAACTTCAATGGTAGAATTTTCTAGATGCAGGTAACTTGAGGGAGTGCATGGGGTTGGAACAGAAGGGAGTAGGGAGAATGATGGGCGGGATGCATCAAGATGCATTGCACTCACAAATTAATATATTGAACTGAAGCCTCTTTGTACAATTAAATATAATGAAAATAAATAAATTATTAAAAATAAGTGAATATAACAAAAATGAAGACATTTTTTCAAGGATTGTTAAATGCACAATTTAATTCACCAGCATGATGGTTGGAGGTTTTTGTACTTCATTTCCTATGTAGTTAGAAGACAGATCTTCTTATGTAAAGCCTGGAAAGCTTACCCTCTAATTTTCCTTACTTTCTTGTTCTTTGAGATATTCTTGTTATTCTGTTTCTGAAATATATGCACAAATAGTCTTCCTGCCTCTTCTTTATAGTAAAAAAAAAAAAAAACTTCATTATTTTGGATGTGAATCAGAATATTTTCTCAAAAAGCCACTTCTTTTTTATGTCATTGTTATGTACACTACCAATGTATAATTATTAATTAAAAGGTATTAAATAATATAATTTCCATGCAAAGATACTCATTATGATTACGAAGAAGGTTAGGGGTACTTATTTAATCATTTTAGAATTGCTCTGAAATTTCACTTTATTTACATATATCTCCATTCAGTTATGATAGTTTTTAGAGCTTAATTATCACAGGAAAAAATATAAACAACATTAAAATGGAAATGAATCCCAAATTAAGAGGTTTTTATAGAGAAGATTGAATGAGGTATTGGAACATTCATTCCAAAGAGGTGGGAAGCATATTCTTCTATCAGTGAAGGTCACGTGTAGGCAAATAACAATGGGCAATAATGAATAGCAATGAAAGAGTTTCAGACGAGTAGCTATGAGTTGAGACCTCTTGATCAGCCAGTAGGAAATGTCCGCCACCTTTCTAATGCCACGACCATTCTCACTGTCTGCTGGCCACACAGTGGCCATTCCGCCTCAACCCCCTTATGCTGTGTGCCCACCTGGGCCTCTAAAGCTAGCCTACCCAAACCAGAATGACCCCAGACGCAGTGCATTGGTGGCCCTGCATCCCCGCAGCACATGTGGAGCTAATTACAGCCAAATAATCTATAAGGAAACTACGCTGGGCCCCCATCCCCAGCCCACATGAAACCAAAGTGACTATTCCAGATTACAGTGTCACCCCCACACATAACTTCGGGAGAAAGCTGTGAACTATGGAAAGGGTAGAGATAACTGGTCGACCAGGTACATTAATCATAATGTAGAATTGTGAACAATATGAGCAAACAAGTTAACAAGACACTCCAATTAAATGCAGTGATGAGTGATGAGCCTCCCACAGTATTGATGAAATGCGCAGTGAGAAGGCTCAGTGAGCTGGGCTCTGGTGGCTCACACCTGTGATCCTGACTACTCAGGAGTCTAAGATCATGTTCAAAGCCAGCCCTGACAGAAAAGTCCCTGAGATTCTCACCTCCAATTCAACCATCAGATAACGGTGGCGCTGTGGCTCAAGTGCTAGAGCACTAGTCTTGAGCTGCGGAGCTCAAGGACAGCACCCAGGCCCAGATTTCAAGCCCCAAGACCAACAAAAAAAAAGGGCTCAGTGAGAGTCAAAAGAATACTAGGAATTCATGTGATTAGGAAGATGATATGCATGAAAAATTCAGGAAATTTAGAGATATCTTCCAAAAAGCATAAGATGGAAATCTTGGGAATGAGGAATTCAACAAGTTAAACTACATATTCACAAACTCCCATCAGAATATTAGATCGCTGTGGAGGAACGAATAGCTAAACTGTCAGAAGTTTTTGGCAGTATTACAGAAAAATCAAATAATAATGATTATCATAATCATCACATGATCAGCGACACTAGTGATATCGTTAAACAAAGAAATATTTCTACTTATTTTTTAAATTTATTTATTTTTTATTAATTGAACATAAATTGTTTTACAAATTTCTACTTATTGTGAACCAAAGGGAAGAATAAGAGACAGAAATGGCAAGCCTATTCAATAAAATGTAGCTGAAATTTCCCCAGTCTTGAAGACATGTACATTCAGGTAAAGAAGGTTCTCAGGTCACATAGAAGGAAGATAAAAGAACTGTAAATTTGAATTTAATCCGACTAAAAATAGAAAAAACAACACAGAATTTTTTTAAATAGTGATGAATTTGTTTAGCCCCTATAAAGACTAACAAATATTGTTTTAAAAAGGAAGATAACAAGTCACATAGTACCAGAGAAAGGAAAAAGCAGAAGATATTATTCCAGACTCTACAGATATCCTTGGAGAAGTATGAAAATACCTGGGAAAACTCTCGACATAGTCAAAACAGACCAACTACTCTCAAAACTCAAACTATCAAAACTCAAATTAAAATCGAATAAATTCCTATGACTTTTGAGGAAAGTAGGTGTTAATTTGAAAATACTGCCAACCTTTTTCAAGATAATTTTACTAAATAATACTGTTAAGTATTTAGAAAAAAAGCCCAAAAAACAACAATAAAAAAACAAACAAACAGTTGGTGGTGGCTCACATCTGCATTCCCAGCTCCTCTGGAGACTGAGATCTGATCATTGATGTTCAAAGCTAGCACAGGGCAGGAAAGTTCATGAGACTCTAGCTAGCCAGGCAGGAAAGTTCATGAGACTCTTATCTCAAATTAACAACCAACCAACCAACCAAACAAACAAACAAACAAAAAAAAGAAAATCCAAAAAAATCCCAAGAATTTGAACTGTGGCTTGAACTGGTAGAGCGCTATGCAGAATAGCTCAGGGACAGCAGCCAAGTCCTGAGTTCAAGCTCCATGACTGACAAAAAAAAAACAACAAAAAAAAAACATCAAAACAAAACAAAACAAAGCAAAACAAAAAATACAGAAAAAACATGCTTAAATAATCAGTCCAATAAAATAGAAGAAAGAACCACACATACTGCCTTTCATGGTAGAATTATTAAGTTAAATGTAAATCAGAGAGTTGATGCCAAAAATTAACAAAGTAAACCAATATGCCTCATGATTATTATAAAATCCCTAACCAAATTTTAACTAAGGGAGTTAAGCAGGATTTACCAAGAACCATACAACATTCCTAGATTGTTTATACTAAAAAGTGGTTCAGAACTGGTAAACTAGTTAAGATAATCTTTCTGATTAAAAGCATAAAATTGGAATATGATGAAATCATATTTAGCAATAAGATATTTGACAAAATTTATACTTATGTTTAATCATCTCAGAGAGTTGAAAAATTGTTCAACTTGATCTAGAGCATCAACAACAAAATTATAGCTCACATCATACTTTATTTGTAAAAATCTTATTATTTTCTTCTTAAGATGAGAAAAAATAATGATGCCTACTTTGGGGCTCTTATATAGTAGGCACTGCATATTTAAGACACATATAGAATAAGCAGAGTATAAGTGAAGAAGACAACATCTATTTTGAGATGACATATTTATGATGAAATTCCAAGAAAGCAGTGAAAAAAAAAGTAGAGAAAAAATTAAAGAAAGGAAAAGAAGTGAATGAAAGAAAGAAGATAAAAAGAAAATGACACTTCCCCATTCGTAAGGAAATGGAAGGAAATAGAAAAAAAAAACAATACTAAGTGAAGTGAGCCAGACCCAAAGAAACATGGACTCTATGGTTTCCCTCATTGGGAATAATTAGTACATGTCTAGGACAGACCTAGCAGAAGATCACAATAGCTCAATAGAACAAATAAGGTGATGTTAAGTGAAATGAACTCCAAGTTATGGAAACAAGTGGTTTATCATTGTTGTTGTTATTTTCAACATACCATCTGTAATTATGCCCTTTTCCTTTTATCTTTCTTTCCCGTGGTTTTACCCCTGATATTGCTGTAACTGATTTTAGTATCCTGGATATTGTACATACATTTATTGGGACTAGGGAAGGGGAAAGGAATACCAAAATCAAGAGACAAAAGATAAAAAGACAAACCAATGCAACAGCAATACTTACAAAACTATATGGTGTAAACCAACTGTACAACTCATGGGGGGAGGGGGGAAATGGGAGGGAGGAAGGCAGGGGAAAATGAGGGAGGAGGTCACAAGTTGGATAAAAAATGTACTCACTATCTTTCTTCCATCCTATTTTTTTTAGCTCCTTCATCAAAGATTAAGTAGCCATACTTCTGCGAGTTCATTTCTGGGTCTTCAGTTCTCTTCCATTGGTCCTCAGGCCTGTTCTTGTGCCAATACCAAGCTGTTTTTATTACCTTAGCTTTGTAATACAGGTTGAAGTTTGGTACTGAAATTCCTCTAGCACTGTTCTTTCTACTTAGTATTGTTTTTGCTGCTATTCGTGGTCTTTTATTGTTCCATATGAATTTCTGAATTGCTTCCTCTATTTCATTAAAAAATGGTGTTGGGATATTAATGGGTATTGCATTGAATTTGTAGCTAGCCTCTGGCAATATTGCCATTTTGATTATATTAATCCTCCCAATCCAGGAGCATGGGAGGTTTTTCCATTTCCTTAGTTTTGCCTTAATTTCATTTTTCATGTCTTTCACTTCTTTGGTTAAGGTTATTCCTAGGTATTTTATGTTTTTTGAGGCTATTGCAAAAGGAGTTGCTTTCCTGATTTCGGCCTTGGTCTTCGGGTCATTAGCATATAGAAAGGCCATTGATTTTTGAGGGTTTATTTTATATCCTGCTTCTTTGTCAAAATTTTGGATCAGCTCTAGTAGCTTGGGAGTAGAGTCTATGGGGTTCTTTACGTATAGCATCATGTCATCTATGAAGAGAGAAGGTTTAGCTTCCTTCATCTTTTCCTATTTGGATCCCCTTTATATTTTCTTATTGCTTAATTTCTCTGGCCAGGAATTCTAGTCCTATGTTGAAAAGGAGAGGAGAGAGTGGACATCCCTGTCTTGCTTCTAATTTTAAAGGGAATGGCTTTAGCTTTTCACCATTTAGAATTATGCTTGCTGTTGGGGTGTCATAGACTGCCTTTAGAGGATCACAAGAGACTAATAGCTATGCTCTTATGAATGCATAAGATGATGCGGGGCTGGGGATATAGCCTAGTGGCAAGAGTGCTTGCCTTGTATACATGATGCCCTGGGTTCGATTCCCCAGCACCACATATACAGAAAATGGCCAGAAGTGGCGCTGTGACTCAAGTGGCAGAGTGCTAGCCTTGAGCAAAAAGAAGCCAGGGACAGTGCTCAGGCCCTGAGTCCGAGGCCCAGGACTGGCAAAAAAATAAATAAATAAAATAAAAATAAATAAATAAAAAGATGATGCTAAGTGAAAGGAACTCCATGTTCCAAGTGTTACATCAGTGTTGTAATTATTTTCAACATGCCATGCGAAACCATAGCTTCTATTGTTGATGATCTTCTTGTATCCCCTTCCTGTGGTTGTACCAGCGCTATCACTGTATCTCATCTGAGTACAGTGGATACTATATATACGTGTATTAGAACTAGGGATGGGAAAGGGAATATCAAAATCGAGAGACAAAGGATTAAAAAGACAAAAGGGCGGGGGGGAATGAGGGAGGAAATAACAAACAGCACAAGAAATTTACCCAAGGCCTTAAGTATGAAACAGTAACCTCTCTTACATCACTTTGACAATAAAGAAATTTTTTTTAAAGGTAAAAAGTCCTTTTTGAAAGAGCTCAGGGACAGCATCAAAGCTCTCTGAGTTCAAGCTCCATGTTCAACAACAACAACAAAATCACTCATATAATGTACGGCTTGATAAATTACATTATAGAATACAAGATAAATATCACAGCCAGTCGTGATGCAATTCTAACAAAGAAGAAATTTCACAGTTTTAAAAATATGTGACAATTACATGTAATTGCCCCAAAGTCTAACTTGGGCATAAATATTAAAAATAAACCTTTGTAGTATTTTCTGTGAAAAAGACTATGCTGATGAAATGAGATGAAGTTATTTGTAAAGGACAGATATTTCTGGAAAACTTCTGAATTTGTCAGTTCTCTCCAAATTGATAAAATCACAAACAGAAGTTTTGGTGTTGAGATTCTTTTGCAATTTATGTAAAAATAAGAGTACTCTATAATAGCTATATCAATTTTGACAAAAATAACAAATGGGAGAAATCAGTCCTCCTTATTTTAAGATACACATGTGGATAAATATACACACAGACATACACACACACACACACACCAATTACAAATTTTCAGAATTTATATTCATTCCAGGGAAGGGGATGTGCAGAGAGAAAACAGGCACTAAAAATAGTAATACTACTATTAGATATAACAGAAATTCAAGTTAATGCTGGTTTTAGATATCAATACATATTCATCAAAATATCTAAATAAAAAATTCCATAAATATTGGCAAAGGTCCTAGGAAAGTATATCACTTATGCATCCTGAGAGGAAGAGTAAAATGATTCATACTCTAGAATGCTTTTTGGCTTTATTTTCATAAAATTAAGTATCTAACTAGTATGTGATGCAGTAACTCTACTCCTAGACATTTATCCCAAACACTGTCTTCATAAAAAAATCTATTCTGTTTACTGAAATTTTATCTGTAATTGCCAATTGGAAACAGCTTAAAGACCCTTTAGAAGGTTACAGCTTAAAAAATTGCAATGCATCCATCACACACAACACATACACACACACACGCACACACACACACAGTTTAGAAATAAAGGGAAAACATACTTTCAAAACATTGGTGAATATGAGCAATGTGTGAGCTCACATTTGAACTTACACACGCAAGCAAACTAAGATCTATAGGAAGGAGCATGTAAACGTAGGACTATATTGTTATCCATGTATATTCTTAGTGCACCTGCTGTTCTTCCATGTGAGGCTCAATGGTAACATTTAGTAAGGAATAAGAGAAAGGTTTCTACTGCTAAGCCAGGCATGGTGGCAACCATTTGTACCCGCAGCACTCTAGACGCTGAGGCAGGCATGGTGGCAACCATTTGTACCCTCAGCACTCTAGACGCTGAGGCAGGCATGGTGGCAACCATTTGTACCCTCAGCACTCTAGACGCTGAGGCAGGCATGGTGGCAACCATTTGTACCCTCAGCACTCTAGACGCTGAGGCAGGCATGGTGGCAACCATTTGTACCCTCAGCACTCTAGACGCTGAGGCAGGCATGGTGGCAACCATTTGTACCCTCAGCACTCTAGACGCTGAGGCAGGCATGGTGGCAACCATTTGTACCCTCAGCACTCTAGACGCTGAGGCAGGCATGGTGGCAACCATTTGTACCCTCAGCACTCTAGACGCTGAGGCAGGCATGGTGGCAACCATTTGTACCCTCAGCACTCTAGACGCTGAGGCAGGAGGATAATCCACCCAAAGCCAATGGAGGCTTCTCTGAGTTGGAAGCTACAAACCCAGAATCTGTCTCAAAATGCAAGAGAAAAAGAGGATATGAAGAAAAACTTCATATATTGGTAAAGGCGGTAATTATTAGTAAAAGTAATTAAGAATATAAGACCAGTCTACATAATTAATCCTTTCAAATTCTTGAAGCTGTGCATTTTCAAGGAAAAATACAGTTGTCACAAAAACTGATGTGTTGATGAAGTTTGATAAGAAATATACCCACTACCTTACATATGTAACTATTATCCCTGTGCACATCACCTTGACAATAAAAATTAAAAACAAAAACAAAAGATGTGTGAATGCGAACTCCTTTGACAACTACTTAGATAATAAGATATTTCTTAAAATATAACACACTGTATGGAATGCATGTTAGGCTCCAAACAGAAAAATCTATCTTTTAAAAGGCTTATCTCAGATGAAGCTTATAAGATTTTCAAAATATTATAAGGAGTATTTCTTTGTTTTATGATTTTCTACAGCCTGGAAAATATAAAACTTCTTACTTTATTTGGCACATAAATTCGCCACACTTTTTCACAAGTATAAATTTAATAACATCAAATTAAACAACCTCTCTAAGACTTTACTAAACTGACTGCACATTATAGCAGACAGGGATTATATATTCACAAAGAATGTTCATGTGAATCCAATTTATGGTCTTTCAAAGTACAGAGAGGATATTCAAATTCAATTTGGTAGGTGATATAAAGTCTACTGTACTCCAATAAAGCAGATTATGTTATCCTTATGTCAACTGAGGTTCTTAAATCGCTTGCCAAAACTCAATTTTAAGTCTGTGAGTCAAAAGTCTTTTAACTAGTTTCTATGACTCCCTTCTTCAGGATGTTTGGTTTAATTCCGTTGTTTGATTTAGGCTCTCAAATGCTAACATCTTCCCATGAGAAATGGAGGAGGCATAACTAAGGGTCCTTTATGGGTTTGTACAAATATCTACTTCCACCAACTTCTGGGTAACTACTAATGCACTGGTCACAGAAGGACGATCACAGAGCTGTGATTGATGGCACATTTTCCCTCCATTTTGTTTTTCCTTAGTCTAACACTAATTATGGAACTATCCAATTATCTTAATGACAGAAATATTTTCACACTCTAGGCCACAGGTTTTTGTTTCTACATCAAATTATAGGAGAATCAATACTCAACAATTTTTTACCTTGATTTATAAAAGTTCAATAGTAAAATCTTAACAATGTCATTATGTCTGGATGACACCATTTTTAAGAGTTTCAAAGAGTCAACTCAGCGAACCATTAAATGTCCTTGGAGGTTTTCTGTGGGTCAATTTATGCACATATATGTTTCAGTTTCCACGGTAACTGATAGTACAAAAAGATGTTTTTGGTAGAAATAAGTTTCAGTGAAAAACAGAGCAGAAGTACTTTACAGTTCACTTTTGATATGACATCTAAATCAATTTTTGTGAAAAGTACTGATGAAATACTGAAAAACAACTTTGCAATATCTATGTTTGTGTTAAGAAGTGTCTATGTTTGTGTTAAGAAATGAGGAAGGGAGTAGAAAGGGAGATAGATTTGCCTGCCTGCACATTTTATAATCCATTTTATTTTCCCTACTGCTTGAATAAACTCTAAAGTCTTATGTATTATTTTAATTTAATTATTCTTTCAAGTTTCTAAATTTTATGATTGCCCTTGTAGATAATTTAGTGGGAAAAATAGTTTCATCATAAACACACACAAGTACTGGTGGATCACACCTGTAATCTTAGCTGCTCAGAAGTCTGAGACATCAGAGAATCATAGTGCAAAGCCAGCACCGGCAAGATAATCCATGAGTTTTATCTCCAAATATCCATTAAAAAAAAAACAAAACAGAAATGGAGCTGTGGCTCAAGTGTTATCCTTCAGCATAAAATCTCTGTGACAAAGCTTGGGCCCTGAGTTCAATCCCCAGAGCCAGCACACATGTGCATGTGTATACACACACACAGACACACACACACATCAAAAAATTAGTTCACAGCATTTTAAGAAATTATCGGACAGAGAACTTTCCATATTCTAAAATAAAAATGAATACCCTTATTGTGCTACTAGACAATAGGAACAGGTAGGAATGCAATAAACAACGCACCCCCAAATCATTCATTTTTAATATAAATGCAAGGAAAATACCTAATGAAAAAGCACCAACATTTTATATAATAGTTTTGAAATGTTTCTTGAAAGACATATTACTCAGAGTCCAGAACCACAAGTAATGATAACATTATGAATTTAAATTTCAATAAATATCTACAGGTATTTTGAAATAAATCATGTATCTCAAAAACATAACTACGTTCACTGACATGAACATGTACATAATAACCTTGGCTATGTAATGGTTTATACTACAAATAATTATAAATTAATGTGTGCTAACAAGGTAAATTTTTTCTAGTTAAACGGATACTGATAATGAAATCAAGAAATTGAGACTATACCGATATTCAGTAGGTTACATATCTGCATTAGATCTGTTGTAACAGTAAGAGTAAAGATGCAGTATAACTTGGGTGGTGTCTTCCTCCTGGAAATGAGATGCCATGGTATCTTTTCTGCTATTGAAATTTCCACCTGTGACAAAGATGTAAAAATAGCTTTAGTGTAAATGGGATTCCTTAGAGAATAGTTGAAAGGAACATGACGGAAGCACAAACTCGGGTGAGCGGTGAGTGTTGAAAGCAGCAGTTGCCTGAGAGGCGATGTGCTAGCAGTCACCATGGTGTAGCCGTTCTGCGGGGTGGGAGGGGAACTGAGGGAGCTTTCAGAGCAACGTGAAAGTAGAGGCTCCAGGCAGCTCAGGGATTTGCCTCCCAGGCCTCAGGTCAGGTTATGAGGGAATGCCTAGTTACTCAAGGGGGAAGAAATGAGCATTGCTATAGCCGGGAACTACGAAAGGACCTTATGCCTAACAGGTCATCTGGAAAGTTCTCCAACCCAACAAAAATTGAGAGATATCAGGGTAGAAAATTTCTACAGTTACTTAAATGCAAACGTTCTAAGAGCTAAAATTTAAATATCAGTTGCAATCTGAATAATACACAGGAAAAATAGATGACTGAAAATCCCCAACAGAAAATAGTTTTATGGATGAGTAATAAGTGATTGCTTAGTTGAAATCTCCATATACATTACCCGTCGTCTCGCCGTTTTGAAGTTCCCCTTCCCTTTCCTGACTCAGACAAACATATACACTACCCAGGGTACCAAAATCCAATACAGTGACAGCAAGGGCCAGATGCCCCTCAGTGGCTTACTTGTCACTTGGATTGCTGGATATCAAAAGGGCATCTTAAAACAAGATAAGGCCATTTATGACTCTCTTCATTTTGCATCTCATTTGCCTTAATCTTTTGGTAAGATTCCTGTTCAAATCTGCACCTAGGCATGTTCATCTTTTAAGGAATGCACGTACAGTTTTTAACCTTTCCCCCCTCCTAGGATAAACAGGAATAACTAAGAGATCTTCAACAGATTGTGAATTGCTAGCATTGAGGACACACTTATGGCACCTTGTCAAGACTCCTTCAGTCATTTCTCTATGCCTTCCAGCGACAACAGGGTCTTGGAGACAGATCACCTCATAGTAAGCCTTCTCTCCAAAGCTGGAGTGATCATTTCATGAGAATGCATGAAGGATCACATAGCTCATCCTAAAAATCCAAGGAATAAGAAAGAGTTTATCTCTTGAGCGGCAGCAATTTTCTTGGCACCCATCAGACTGTGTGAACAGAACTGAGATAACGATCAATCAGAGCAGAGTTTGAGCAAAAGGGCTTGACTGCACACCATATTTTGCTGTATAACCTTGGAGGTTATGTGGGTACCCTCCACGCAGGACACGTGATCTCCCTTGTCTTCCAAGGATGATCTCATGGGACAGGGAACTCCTTTCATGACTGCTACCATCACCTTTTCCTTTGACTTCTGTGATAAGTGGGTTGACTTGATTTATGGCGACCCCTGGAGTGGCCTGTGGCCATGCCTCTGCCCACATAAGATGCTATCGGCATAGCAATCATTGCACTACACATATGTTCTAAAGAATGACACTATAAGCACGAACAATTTAGTTATAATTTCTTCATGTGCTTTAGACTTTCCCTTCCTCTGTATAATTCTACCTGACACTGGTTGTGATTACACAGTCATGGTGAATTGTAAGAAGTGGATAAATTGAACCAGGCATGGTGACACACACCTGAAATCCAAGCATTAGGCACTAGGGAGTCACAAGCATTAGGATTGTTCTTTCAAAGCCAGCCTACACTGTGTTGGAAATTCCAAGGCAGCCAGTAACAAAAAAAGAAAGGTGAATTAAAACAAAACACCAACTTATAAAGGGGAATATACAGACCCTTACATTTTAGAGGAAAAAACAATAAAGAATGGTGTGAGAAACCAGGCTTAAAGGATAGCACATATATCAATTCATTACCCATTAGCTTTTTAAATTTTATTTTTGGCCAGTCCTGGTGCTTGGACTCAGGGCCTGAGCACTGTCCCTGGCTTCTTTTTGCTCAAGGCTAGCACTCTGCCACTTGAGCCACAGCGCCACTTATGGCTTTTTCTGTGTATGTGGTGCTGAGGAAAAAAATCTAGGGCTTTGTGCATGCTAGGCAAGCACTCTACCACTAAGCCACATTCCCAGCCCCACCCATTAGCTTTTAACAATGAAGTTAAAGTACCTTACTGAGTACCTCAAGAACTACTGAGATAGAAGCAACCAGAAAAATGAATCTAGCATTCAGATTTCTTCCCATTAAAGACTGAACTATGGATTTAGAATATTCCAGGAATACATTTTCCAAATTCTATCTAGATTGGAGACCCAGTTAACCAATTGTCTTCTGTGGAAACACAGATTAATATATTTGAAAGAAATGATAAAACAGAATGAGACCTGTCATAACACTTACTAAGATATATGAACTCCAATTTCTGGAATAGTTTTAAGATTAAAACACTTGCTTTGGCAGTGTACTTGCTAAAATTGGAAAAACACAGGCAAGATTAGCAGGGTCCTTGTGCAAGTATGTGAATTTTAATGAAATAGTATTATGACAAGTGTAATACTACTAATTCTCCCAGGTACTGGCAGATGACAATTCTCTCTAGGATTAAGAGCATTAGCAGAGGACTCAGAAATGTTTGACTTTATCCTCAGCTACTAAATATGATTGTCACAAGACAGGAGAGCAAGGATTTGAGATAGTGCACATTTCAAATCAAAGGCTTAAAACCTGAAATATGCATATTGCTAATCAGCACATCTAGAACACGACAAAATAAAAAGAAAGGATGAACACTTTTAGGTAGTCACACTGTGTGAAATACATGCCTTTGTTATATTCCATTTGTCATATTCCATTGCCAATATTAAGAGGATACTGTTAAATCACTGTAATTGCAAGTGTTTTAACAGGGCTTGATAGAGAATGTTTCAAAAAAATTCTGTTCAGAAAGAAGAGGACAGTTTTTACAATTATATAAGGAAATTTTTTGAGGTGGAATGACAGTAAGGACAAAAATTTCATTTGCCACATCACTGAAATCTATCTAATTTAAGAGATTATTTTTTTTCTTTTAAGTTTTTATTATCAAACTGAATTACAGAGAGGATACAGTTTCATACATTAGGCATTGGATACATTTCTTGTACTGTTTGTTACCTCCTCCCTCATTCCCCGCTCCCTCCCCCCCTTTCCCTCCCCCCCATGAGTTGTTCAGTTCATTTACACCAAATAGTTTTGCAAGTATTGCTTTTGTAGTTGTTTGTCTTTTTTTACCCTGTGTCTCTTGATTTTGATAATCCCTTTCAATTTCCTAGTCCTAATACCAGTATACAGGGTTTCCAATGTACTCAGCTAAGATACAGAGAAAGTGTAGGTACAACCACAGGAAGGTGATACCAGAAGATCATCAATAATAGAAGCTACAGTTACACATGGCACGTTGAAAGTAGTTACAACTGTGATATAACAATCGTTTCCATAACATGGAGTTCATTTCACTTAGCATCATCTTATGTGTTCATAAGGACATAGCTATTGGGCTTGTAAGGAAATGGAAGGACTTGGAAAAAGTTATACTAAGTGAGCCAGACCCAAAGAAACATGGACTCTATGGTCTCCCTTATAGTGAATAATTAGCATAGGTTTAGGCAAGTCACAGCAGAGGATCATAAGAGATGATTTTTTAAAATATTAAACTAAGGGGTAATTATCACATCATGGACAAAGTCACAAGCCATGAGTCTGGATTCATACAGTCGTTAACCCAAAAATCGAGCACTTCACTGTTCTGATTGCGATATTTGGGTAGTATACAGGTTTCAAATAACATGGCTGTTCACAGATAAATAGAGCTTCACGATGTGCTCCAGCCAGTGATAATCTCTTCCCAGGTGGATGACTCTGTTTTGTTCAGTGAGAGCTATTTCCTGGCATTTTAACTCTACAAGATTTTCACCCGAATAATTAGCTAGGATACTTAATCACTCGATATGAATTGCAACTCATTCAATGTTGACTCTGAGTAAGTTCTATCCTAGTATTTCAAAATAAGGCTTAGCATATAGACTAAGCGGCTGGAGTATCAGGACACTAAAAATCAGTGACTTTGATATAATGGAGGAATCAAAATTACAGAAGATAAATGTGGGAACTTAGTAGTGTAAAGTAAAGCTAAAAGGCCAATGTGATAGGAATGGTTATGAAGAAATCCATGCATTATCTGGATATAGGTTGAAGCTAAAGACTCCTTTAAGAAGAAAGCTATCATTTGAGAAAACAAAGAAGAAAGAAGTTCAAGAAAGAAGAATAAAGCAAGCCATTTGCAAAGCAAAGAATGAAAGAATAGCTATTTTTCTACTTAAGAGTCTGAAGAGACTCCCTCAACTTTTGTCCCTTTTCTCTTTGATTTAAATGCAGTTGCCATTTCTAGTCTTAAAGATTTGGGGATGTAACAATGTTGGTCCCACCCAATCCTTTTTAAAAACAAACTTGTGCTTTAGAATTTTAGCTTGCTAGGAAAATTAAAAGCATTATCCAGCAGTTTCCCATCCATCCAACTCTCTCCTCACACTCACTGTATGGTCAACCTCAAATCCGAGCATTTGCCGTCATTGCTGGACACATATTGACCTGACCTTACTGCCGTGACTGGTTCAGTGTTTACTGCGTGTCCAAGGGATTTGTGTGTGGAGAGTTTGTTCCCTGGTGTGGCAGTTCTGAGTGACGGACGGCAAGACCTTTAGAAGCTGGGACCTAGTGGCAGATCATGGGGAGAGATGTTCAAGGTGATTCTCAGGGGATTCTGGCTTCTTTCCATGAAGGTTCTTCTACAAGCCTGAACCTGACTCTGCACAGTGTTTCTGGCTTCCTGTGTGTATGGCATCTCATCTTCCCCACTGTCAGAATGTCTCCCAAAGCGGCAGTGCCATTTTGCATTGCCACATGGAATGGAAGTGCTCTTCCATATTCTCATACAAGAGAGTTCCTGCTGCTCCACACCCCCCCCCCACTGCCCCAGACTGGGGGTGCTTGCTTTCCATTATTATCTCCATTATTTTTTTTCTAAGCCTACTTTAAAATGAGTGCTTTCAGTTCAGCCTCCCACCCCCAACTTTTGCGAGCAATCTTGAGTAAGATCCTTGAGTTTTTAAAAAGATGAGTAAAGAGAACATTTGTTAAAAAATATATTAAGCTCCTCACGTTGAGTACTTAGGGAATTGTCACTAAAGCAGCAATGTCATAATGTATAATTAATTGAATAAGTTATACTAGCTGGATAGGATGTTGGTTTTCCCATTTATATTTTCTATACTTCTCTCTCCACATAAGGTAGCTAAGGTATATTAGTGTGTTTTTGTTGTTGTTGTTGTTGTTGTTTTTGCTTTTTCTTTTATATATATAATCAAACTGAATTACAGAGAGGTTACAGTTTCATACGTTAGGCAGTGGATACATTTCTTTTTTTTTTTTACTTTTTAAAATTAATTAACTTTATTGTTATTATAGAGGTATGGTGCATAGGGTTTATGATTACATGAGTCAGGTAATGATTATATTTCTTTTTTTTTTTTCTCAAATTTTTATTATCAAACTGACGTACAGAGAGGTTACAGTATCATACGTTGGGCATTGGATACATTTCTTGTACTGTTTGTTGCCTTGTCCCTCATGCCCCCCTCCCTCCCCCCCTTTCACTACCCCCCCAGGTGTTCAGTTCACTTACACCAAACAGTTTTGCAAGTATTGCTTTTGTAGTTATTTCTCTTTTTTTACCCTGTGTCTCTCGAATTTGGTATTCCCTTTGAATTTCCTACTTCCAATAGCGAGAAGCTGGAACCAACCCAGATGCCCCTCCATAGATGAATGGATCAGGAAAATGTGGTACAATTACACAATGGAATTTTATGCCTCTATCAGAAAGAATGATATTGTTCCATTTGTAAGGAAATGGAAGGACTTGGAAAAAGTTATACTAAGTGAAGTGAGCCAGACCCAAAGAAACATGGACTCTATGGCCTCCCTTATTGGGAATAATTAGTACAGGTTTAGGCAAGCCATAGCAGAGCATCACAAGGCCCAATAGCTATACACTTAGAAACAAATAAGATGATGCTAAGTGAAATGAACTCCATGTTATGGAAACAAGTGATATATCACAGTTGTAACTATTTTCAACATCCTATGTGTATGTGTAGTTTCTATTATTGATGATGTTTTGTATCACCTTCCTATGATTGTACCTACACTATCTCTGTAATCTTATCTGAGTATATTGGATACATTTCTTATACTGTTTGTTACCTAGTCCCTCATACCCCCCTCCGCCCTCCCTCTGTCCCTTCCCCCTCCCCCCATGAGTTGTTCAGTTGTTCAGTTCATTTTCACCAAACAGTTTGTAAGTAGTGCTTTTGTAGTTGTTTGTCTTTTTTACCCTGTGTCTCTCAATTTTGGTATGACATTTCCCCATTTGTAAGGAAATGTAAGGACTTGGAAAAAGTTATACTAAGTGGAGTGAGCCAGACCCAAAGAAACATGGACTCTATGGTTTTCCTCATAGGGAATAATTAGCACAGGGTTAGGCTAGTCACAGCAGAGGATCACAAGAGCCCAATAGCTATACCCTTATGAACACATAAGATGATGCTAAGTGAAATGAACTCCATGTTATGGAAATGCTTGTTATATCACAGTTGTAACTACTGTCAACGTGCCATATTATGTAACTGTAGCCTGTATTATTGATGATATTCCTGTATCACCTTTCTGTGGTTGTACCTACACTATCTCTGTATCTTATCTGAGTATATTGGAAACCGGGTATACTGGTATTAGAACCAGGAAATTAGAAGGGAATACCAAAATCAAGAGACACAGGGTATATTAGTGTTTTCACACAAAAAAATCAGAATACTTAAAATATTTTCTTATGATGCTTAGAAATTTGCATTTCATATTTTTATTGGAATTATTTCAGTGTAGATTTAGTTAAACAGAATTGTGTGTTACTTGGTATATCATACAGACTCTTTTAGGTGGGTTTAGTAAATGATAAAGAATGGAAGGGTATAAACAGTATAAAGTTCCCATAAGAAGGTATCTAATAAAAATAAGATAATTGTGTCCTTTCTACCACCCAAACTCAATTTAGAATACTAATGGGGTAATAAAAATCACTAGTACGTAAAAGAAGTCACAGTGTTAAGAAACATAAAAAATATAGGTAGTCAATTTCATTTCAGTGAAAAATATTAACGTTCATTTATGAGCTCATAATACTCAAAAAATTTACAACCAAAATACTCCAGTATCTCAAAGTTTAAATTTTTTTCTTCTGTATTCTTCTCGGGAGCAACTTTAGATTTTTCTTTATTATGAGCTCCAATAATGGCAGGGCAGTGGAGATGGATACAAAGAATTTGAAAGGAAGATATTCTATAGAATTGAAGAATGTGTTTATAGTTTATTACTGTAAATTATTCACCAAAGCAAAAAATACTCAAAACAAAACAAAGAAACAATGAATGAGCTAACAAGACAGAAAATATTACATGAAATAGAACAAGGAGAGTATGTTGAAATCATAAATCAGGGGAAGAAACCTTGTAAACAGCAATGACTCCTGAGAGACTTCTCAGAGGGAACAGAATGTTCTGGAGAGCATGTTAGGGGGAGAGGATAATTATTACTGTATAGGTTGATTTTTGTCTCTTTCCAGCTGTGAATGGAGGATTTGGGGGGGTGATACCCCAAGACAGTTAGCTACAGACCAAACAGTGTAAATAAGAAGAGCTCTGGATTTTCAATCTCCTTTCATCGTTTAATTTAACAGAACTCTAGTAGTTTTCCTAACTGGTCACAAATCCATCTGAAAATGCTGATATTCATATTTACCTTACCTAGTAGTTGCTAAAATAATAATAACACTATATTTATTAGCATTTCTAAGAAATTCTATTTTACTAAAATGATGGTATAAATCCTTCAGTTTGTCATACAAGGTTTAGAACTCTATTCTTATAGACTTCTGTGCTTTAAAATCATTTTTCCTAAAATGACAATTTAGTAAATAATTTCACAACAACGTGCTAGAGTAAAGAAAATAAAAATGAGTGTCTGAATACTTACCTTCTCTGGCACAGATTTCTAGCCTTTTCATTTGAAGAAGACCAAAAAATACCTTTTATTACAGTGGGTTTGACCTTTACAAATTTATCACATATGAACTGGAATGATGTTCTTGCAAGATTAAAGCTGTCTGTGGCTTTAAAATGTATAATATATAAAAAGTACATCTTTCTGGTAGATAAAATCCTTAGGATACAATAAAAGGTTTTGTCAAGGTCACATAATTGATTTTGAGTGTAAATCCAAATCTAACTGCACATTAAAGTATTTTATTTTCTGAATATATTTTTGGTTCTTTAGATGAAAATGTCTGTAATATGTAATATAGAAAAGTATTTTAATAGGTATATTCTAATTTTACATGCAGCTCTACATAATCTGATTTATCTTCTCCAATCCTGAGATTAATTCAAAGACTCATTATAAAGAGAAAGTATGTCTAAACATTGAGGGAGAATTATGAGGACTATTATGGCAAAATGTACCCCAGATATTAATCAGCTAAGGAGATATTTTTACCCATCTCTTCCGTGTGAACACATGAACTAATCAGTGTGTATAGAAGGGCACAAATAAGGAGTGAATAGACTGAAGATTAACCCTTCCTTTTCACATTAAATTTGCCAAGATATTTAAATGTGACTCCGTAGATTGGAAGGTCACCTGTGCAGAATGAGTTTGAACAAATACTATGATGGAAACTGAATACTAAATCGATAACATTATTTATTTGTTGGGTTAGTAATTTAGTACAAATATTTTTAGTACTTTAGTGTTAAAGTATGCTAATTAAGTTTTTGTATTATGAGAATAATATGTTTTATTTTTTCATGTCATGATTCCTTGTAGCAAGAGCCATTTATTATTACAAGAGTGGTCTCCCTTTGAAGAAATCATTATTCATTTCAGCTGTTATAACCCTTCATAACACAATAATGCATGTGCACAGACACACACGTGTGCACACACATTTATTAAATGTTTAGCAATAAATACTGCATCAATGGGGGTAGTATTCAAATATATTATTTGTCGTTAAAGCTGTTTTTTCTTTTGCTAAAATATAGTGTCAGAATCAATACTTATTTGTACACTTCACCATCATTTCTAATAAATCTTAGATCATTGAAAATGGCAGTTCTAAATTATTACTTTATTTTTTGTAGATATATTTATTTTGCTATTTTTAAATTAACAATATTTTCTTCCATAATATTAACTCTACTGTGGTGGTGATTACACTGATAACTATAATGTAGTAATACACTTACATAACATGATTGAACCTGAGAGCAATAGCACATGGAAGGGAACTTTTATTTTTACCCTTAGTTACCTTGTACATAAAGTTGCACTTTGAAAATAGTTATAATTTCAAGTTGTTATTTTGGCAAATAGAATTTTATCTTTTCATATAACAAGGCATACAAAAACTACTGCATAA
This sequence comes from Perognathus longimembris pacificus, assembly GCF_023159225.1. Taxonomy (NCBI): domain Eukaryota; kingdom Metazoa; phylum Chordata; class Mammalia; order Rodentia; family Heteromyidae; genus Perognathus; species Perognathus longimembris. Next base: position 43,080,058 of record NC_063181.1, on the reverse strand, counting down.
CCCATTGTAATATATCTTAATATGTGTATCAATGGGTATGAATTTCATTATAGATTTTGATTCATTCCAAATTATCTCTTTAATGTTCAGTGATCCCATTACTTATTTACTTTAAATGAGAATTTTTCCTGTGTTTCATTCAGAATTAACAAAGTCTATGAACTACAGAGTAGTGTCTTTTATATGAACTTTTTTCCCCTTGTATTCTAATCAATGAGTGCAGTGTCTTTCTTCATAAACCAGTCCAAGAGCTGACAATCACTAGTGAGCTGATAGTTATGCTTAGGATCTGAATCCTTAAAGATCAAATAAGCAAGGGAAAATGTCCATACTACTTATTAGTGTGGCCATCTAAATAACTAAATTATGAGTTGTTTTTGCATCAAATGAAGGATCGCGCAGATTGTTTTTGTCTCAGTCAGTCCTGCTTCTAAGACTCATCAGCTTTTTCTTTTTTTTTTTGCCCTTTCTATTTTTGAGTGGTTTAACTTCTGATACTTCCCATTTCACCATGTGCTCTTTCCAACTCCACATCAGAATCATGATCGATTTAATTACAAATTATGCTCCATCATCATATATTTAGTATTCTTTATGTCCTCAGAGTTGCATGCAGGAAGAAAATAGAATAAGCACATTTAAAGTCATTTTCTAAAGGTGATTTTCCCACGTCATTACACAAAGATATAAGAATCAAAAGTGTTAAGCGTGGTAGGTTTTGCGCTGGAACACTTTTTACATGTGACTTTTAACTTTCTTAACTTTTATTAGAGTTTGTTTCTTAATTGCTAACAGAAAACTAATAGTAACAGTTACTTCAAAAGGGCAAATAAATGTGTGTCCCTTACTTCCACTAAATTGTATTTATTGGGCACATACTCTGTGCCAGCAACTCTACTGCACATCAAAGGGTGTGTGCTAGAAGGGCAAGTCTCCCTCATTTAATCACATGAAGGTAGATTTGCAGTTCCTGCTCATACTACAAAGGAGCACTTCCTGCTCATGGGACAGGAACTTGAGAACACAAAGTGATTCCAGTCCAATGTAAGAACACGATGGTCAAACTCAGACCTTAAGAACCAGTAAATTAAATAGAAAAACGAAAGGAGGAAGAACACAAGGAGATACAACTGTAATAATAAATGTGATAATAGACAGTGGACTAAGAAAACAGTGATTTAGGGGGGAAAGACTGAAATTTTAAACTTTGATGTCTGGGCTTGAAGTCTTTTGCCTATAAGACATTTACAATTTCACTTTTGTTTTCAGACATTGTTGGTTTTGCTTATCAGGGAATAAAGCTATATATACATATATATCCTACATGACATTCAAAGAAGTATTTACCAATTTTTCCTCTAGTACTTGCATGATTCATCTTATGCTTGTCTCCATAACACACTTAACTATTTTCTAAATGACAGCCAGAGTTCCCAGTGGCTTTTATTAAAAGCTCATTTTTAACTCAGTCATGTGAAATTTCACCTGCTTCTTAATTTATATTCATGTAGGCATGTAAGTCTACTTATTTTATTTCCATGGACTGTTGATTCCTTCATCAATTCCATAATAGATTTATTGTATAAGTTTATATTTTTATTTCTATCCAAATGAAGAACCACCACCCCCCCCCTTGGAGATTTCTTTTTACAGTATTTTCTGAGTCTTGTCTGTTTTGTGTATGAAATTTAGTATCTAGTTTTTACCTTAAATAGCTTTTGGGGATTTACTGAAATTGATTTTTCATTCATTACATAAATTAGATAAATATTTGCCTTAGCAATACAATGGCAGAGGAGGAGACACAAGTAAAGTCTGAAATTGTATTTTGGTGGAACCTGGTTTTCTGAGTTATAAGCATCCTTGTCAGGAAAGTATTTGGTCAGAATATTTGAGGTAGCACATTTTCTCTGGCTTAATTGGGACAGTGAAGTAATGCAAGTTGCTGATATCCAGATCTGTTGTGCCATCATGGTGCTTTACTACCCCAAACTAAACTATCCTACCACTAATGCAGCCATCAGCCCTTCATGAAGAATGTATTAGAAATCCTGCCATTGCGCCCGATGGCTTTTGTTCCAGGACACAAGATGTCTGAAAGTCTAATAGACCCAGCAAGAATTTCAACTGGGGCTGTCAGGGCTTTAGATGAACTTTATATGAACACTAGTTTTTAATTCATCTGTGTAAAGAACAAGGAGCTCAACTGCTGTGTTATATGCTTACAGTAGGTTTGTTCTTGTAAGAAACCATTGTAATTCCCAAACTGGCTGTACCGCTTCGCATCCTCACCAGAAAAGAATGGGAGAGGTCTCTGCTTTCTGTCTCCTCACCCATATCCATGATCACCAGTGTTTTGGAGTTAGGTCAGTATCATCATTTTAACTTAATTTCCCAATGTCACATGATGTTAATATTTCCATATACTTACCTCCCGTAAACTCTGCTTAGCAAACTGGATACCCAGTTCTCTTGCCCAGTTTTGAATTCATTCTGAAAATTTAAGAAGTCTTTGGTATTGTCGAAAACAGCATTTTATTGGTTGTGTCTTTTGCCAATATTTTCTCCCAGTCAGCAGCTGGTATTCATATTTTACTGATCTTGTTTTTGGTAAGATTTTCATATTGGCATCTACTAATTGTACAAAGAGGATTTCATTGTGAAATTTCCACATATACATACAAAATACCTTAATTGAACTACCCTTCTCCTAAACTCACCCCCGCCCATACACACACCATCTCCTCTCCCTTAGCCCATCTTCATAAGACATCAGGCGCCATTGTTTTATCATCACAGGAAGATATAAAATACTTTACCACATCCATACCCTTATTTTTCTCAAGTGACCCTCCATACTCCTGCTATTATGAGAGCTTGTTTTGCTGTATGTGAGCTATTTTTAATTTGGTTTCATAATGTGAAAATATGGCATTTTCAAACATGAACAAAAAATGTCAAGTACAAGAAAGGCCATCCATTTCTTAATTCACTGATATTTCTACTTGGTACCACTGCACCCATCATGTAATTGAATTTCATTGTTAACAATAGATTGCTGCCAGATTGCATATTCTGGAGTGGAAAAACCCCAAACCATTCATCATGTAAATATTCATAAAATATAAACAGAACAGGAAAACTGAAGAACATGAAAAGAGCTTAATTTCATAGAGAATTTGTTTTCATTTCTATCAGTTTTCAAATACTTCATTTTTAGTTGAAAAGGAGACTTATGTATAGATCCCTAAAGTCTTAAAGGTTGTTCTGCTTTAAACATGAACAGTGAGATGGATAATTTTCTAAGTATGAAACAGCTAACTAGTTTTGACCTTGGGGAACACTTAAAACAAGTACCCTCTGCTCTCCTGGTGAGCTTGGAGCAAAGCAGCTGTATTTTGCATACCACACTGAATCATAATGGGCCATGTGCTGCTATGAATATTCATAAAGTTACCCCATTCTGCAAGCCTCTAGATGATTCCACTGGATATGGCTAGAGGGATTTGAAATACCACTTTTGTGGTATCCTTGAAAAGAATACACACATCAGGAAAACAGAGCTGGAGCCCAAGTAATTCTGTCCTTCATGTATACTTCAGAGCTCTCCTTGCAATGATTTTGCCCTGTAGCAAAGCCACAGAAATCCATCATAAGGACAGAGATGTGAGGTTTAAACTTTCTGTGAATCTTAAAATAGGTTAAATTAAAATCTAAGTGGTCGCTGTGGTGTGGTTTTACTGACTGTTGCGCTTCCTCAGACATAAAAAGAACTAGTATTCTACCGAATAGCAATGGTCATTGGGAGTTGTGATTTCTGGATGATACACTTAAATAAAATTATAGCTTCTTTCAAATTGCTGCCAAAGACAACCACTGCACTCTTGATAAGCCAGATGATTATAGTTCAACATACACATTTTCTCCTATACTTTCAACTTCATGCTCTATGGCTCACTACCCTTCAGATTCTTTAGGTAGGGCTGGGATGGCTATAATGCCTTTTCCTACATGCTTTGTCTTCTTTCTATCCCCCGGTGGGGATTAAGATGGCACAGACATAGCTATCACTCAAGCACTTGGGCGTTCTGGAGCGTGTCACTGGAGAGAGGATGATGATGGTTGACTCTGAACTGAACTGTACTCATTGTCAGAACATTGGAATGTTGGTGAGGAATTATGCTGGAAATTTGATTTCTGTATCTTGACCTCACCCTACAAGGAAGGATGGATTAATGCTCATTCATAGTGTCAACTCATTCCACAAGGATGGATAGATTTTTTTCTGCTTTTTATGAGTCGAATTTTCATTTTCACATTTACTTTTCTTTATACTCTAAAGGAATTATGTGTTACATGATGATATATGTAGTATTATTTGTTCTATTATAGAATTCACGTTGTGTTGCTCACATTCCCTTGTTCTAACAACAATATACACAATGAGGGAGAGTTTTTTAGAGTGAATCTAGCAGTTCACCCTATCTGGCCCATTCCTGGGATCTGCCACTACATTATTCTCATTTTTTTTTCAAACCTTAAAGCATGGATGATCTTTTGAAAGCCTAGGATGTTTGGAAATGAGCACCTAATAAATTTCAGAAATTTACCAAAAGAAATTCTCTTCATGAGTAAGGAGTAGCTTCCTGTTGACAAGATTTCTTATGTCAACATTTCCTCCTAGGGAGTGACATGGGTGAAAAAAGAAGTATAGATGTGAAACATTGAACTAAATACTAAGACAGCTTAGCTTGAGTTATTGATCCGGCAGACACACTGATGACATAAGTAGGTCACTGAGTGGATGGTAGTCATGAATGATGGAGAAGGAACTGTACAAGAATTAAAGGAACAGCTTCATCAGTATTTTAAAATAAATATGTAGGATATTGAAACACAAGCTAGATTATACCTAGAAAATCTATATGCCATAAACATTAGATTTCACAATACCATCCTAATTACTTTCTTCAAATGTTTCGGACAGGTAAATAGCACGAAAACGTGAAACGTTATCCTCACCTGTGTACTCTAAAATTCATCTGTAGGAGGAGCCAGGAAGTTTGTTGCTTTAGCCTCACGTGGCATGAAAGTGAGAGGATCTATGGCCCTTACTTACATGGATAAAGTCAGTAAATTCTTCTGGGCAATGATCTTCCTCCCTACAATCTGTGTTGTGACTGGGCTACAGCAACCTGCTGACAGGAGTGGTTGTGTGTACTGAGAAGAGGTCAGAAGGCACAGGGAGATTGGTCCACATCTGTTTATCTGTTATTTAACTTGTGTTTGTTTGGACAGCAAAAAATAAGCAAAACAATGAATAATCAAATTAATAAAGGAGAAAACAAATTGATCAGAGAGTTCTCAGCAGAATGAAAATGATTGATAAATTCATTAAAAAATGACCAACATCCTTATGCACAAAGGAAAAGACATTGAGAATCCATTTCACTCCGTCAAAATGGATATTGTGAAGAAATGTCAACCAATATACACGAAAGATATTTGCACACACGTATGCATAGACGTACTATTTACATTATGGGAGATACGGTGCATGCCTTGGTGTCCAGTGACTGAATAAAGAAAATGTGCTACGTCTATAATTTGGAGTGTTATTCAGCCATAGATAAGAACATAATTATGTCATATGAAGGAAAATTGATCAATCATCAAGTTAAGGAAGCAAAGTTACACTCAGAAAGTGCATGGTTTCACTCATATGAAGAAACTGGGCCTTAAAAATGTAATATGTAATAATTATAAGAGGGGTAGTTTGGGTGAAAGTATCAGTGGGTAAAGAAGGTAGGGAAGGATAGAGAACTTGGACGAACATGATAAAAACACTTATATTTATGTGTGAAAATAGAAAATGACCCCCCCTCCCCCCGCCAAACTTTACATTTCGGAAGAAGGGAAGGAGGTTAACAAAATAATATAGATAGGGTGAAATTGATCAAAGCATATTATATCTTTATGCTAAAGATCACATTGATCTCCATTGGCGCAATTCAATTATACTGTAAGATTCTTCTTTTTTCCCCTCTTTGTTGTCAAAGTGAAGTATGAGGGCAAGGAAAGGGAACACCAAAAACGAGAGACAAAGGATAAAAAGGTGAGAGAGAGAGAGAGAGAGAGAGACAGAGCGCCGGATGTGATCCCGGGGTTGGGGATTTTCCAGTGGTCACTGGAGCCCGTTGGGATGGCTTACTCCAGAGGAGACTGGGGCCTGGGTCATGGTGAAGTGGGCGCTTGCAGCAGCACAGTGGCCGCGGTGCGGATTCTTCCCTCTGTCGTAAGCCGATCTTCACTGTGTCTTGCTCCAGGCAGGATATACAAGATGTTCTTGGCAACAGACGACTCCAGGGTGAACTCTGATTCTCTGTTTTAGCTACAGGTGCATCTAGAAGCCTGGTACTTTCCTGGTGACAGCTTCCTAGCATCTATATTCTAATTCTTGTTTACAATACCTGGTACTAGTTCACAAAAATTCTAATGTTCATTTTAATTGTACATTTTTTAAATTTTTCTCCTTTTATATGTATTCACTCCATTTTCAAACTGCTATAGGATGCAAACTAGAATTCACCTAGATGAACACATGGGTGTTGGGCCCCTGGACTTTGAGCTGATGTATGTCAATGCAAGCACACTTCTCAAACATGTCCTCAAGGCGATTGCGTTGGTTAGCATCCTGTTTCTGTGACAAAATAACTGGGAATATAAACTTGTAGTTGGGAAAGAAAAATTCTGTGTCATGAATTCAGGGACATCAGATCCTGCTCTCTGGCTCTTTTGATCTGGGCCTGTAGCAGCAGAATATATCATGGCAGGTTCTTTTGCCTATTTACCTCAAAGTTTTTGGGAAGCAACAGTCAATAGGAAAATCTTGCTTTGGTGGTATCTCTTTCAATGCTCACAAATGACCTAACTTCCTCCAACGATTTTCACCATCTTGAAGGTCTCATTTCCGTAGTGTGGCAACTTGGAATCCAAGCCTTTAACACATTCGAAGACATTCGTGATTCAAACTCTAATCGCTTCTAGGTTAATGTTTGAATTATTGTAGATTATGTAAACAATTAGATTAATATGCTAAGATTATAGGAAATTGCACAGTAGTAATATCGATTGGTTTTAAATTTTTAATGGTTTTTAGGGTACCTAATTTACTCCCTAAGCATCGCTCAGTTTAATTACAAAATTAAACATCATTAGTGATTGCATAATATTCTCTTTGTATTTTTTAAATCATGTTTAAGTAGCTAGCAACAGTGGTTTAATTCACCCTCTTTATGAATACGGTGAGTCGTGGTCCATGTCCTCCCTTCAGCATTTTCCCCATCGCTCCCTGTCCCACGCATCTCCCCAATTTTCTTAGCCCATTTTCATATTCATGCGTTGAATAGTATGACCGCATTCCTCCACACTTCCTCTTCACTCCTCCGCCACTTTCTTCTTAACGCCCCTTACCCCTACCTAACCGTATTTGTTGCCCCTTCATGGAATTTATTTTGTTAATACTCTCCTAAATATTTCACTTGGTGTTTTAGTAACCCAGTACGTCTGAATCTCTAGTACATATATGTATGTGTGTGTATCAAATTTTATACAACTTGCATATGTAAATAGATCAAGGTTTCTGTTGTTCACAAACAAAAATATGTTTTGCCTCATGGAAAGCCTAATGACCATGACAAAATATCACACGTTAGTTTGACTTATCCCATTTCTACTTGACAACTACCTTTAAATACCTGAAAGAACACTTTTCCCTTCGTCTGTCTGACTGAGCATACGCGTAAGGCTCCGCGTCTTCTTTTGCGTGCTTTGGAAAGCTGAGATCCTAATGTATTGAACACAGTTCATTTTTGAGAGAGGTATATGTTTCCTGGAAAGCGTGATATCTATGGGAATTTTATTTCCTTTTGAATTTTGGAATTACACTGACCAATAAATGCACACACAGAATTATAAACATATATGTATATGTATATGTATATGTATATGTATATACATATATACATATATAAGTATTATGTACGTATATATATATATATATTCATTTGATTTATCTTTTCCATAAGAGTGAATCAGGCATTCCAACATCATTTATTAAAATATTCATTTTTGTACCTTATCATTAAAGATGATTGACTATAATATTTAGTACATGTGGAATATATAGTAGTCCTTGTATAGCTGGACCTATTTTTGCTATTTATCTTTATCTCATAAAACTTTATCTGTGTACCTGTTCATGAGCTAGAAATTCACTCTTTCAACAGAGGAGCTAGCTTCCTCTATGATGTTTCCAAGAGTCATAAATTGATAATTTATAATTCACTGTTTTATTCTGTATGAGGTGGCATTATGACTTATGAATACAGTGTGAAGTAATTGAGCCAACCTAGTTAACACTCGTATTCATAAATACTCAGCATGGTGTGATGATAACAATTCAAATTTTCCCTTTTCATGACTATATGACATACACTGGCTTCCTGTTATCCACATTAACTAGAATATTCATTAGATCCCCAAATTATATTTCTCACAACTGAAACATGTACCCCATGATCAATAGATCCTCATTTTTCTCCTTAGCTATTATATCCATCATTCTCATCTCGGCTTCATTGTACCTGATACACATAAGTGAAATTATACCACAATTTGTTTCCGTGCCTTCCCTGTTTAATTTAGCATAATCTTCTATAGTCTAATGTGACCTTAAAGGAGAATGTGAGATTGGACTTCCTTAGTACTTTCCTTATCTTAGGAATAAAAGATAATTTTTATTATCAGATACACTGTCATCCTTTGGTGGTGTGTGGATTCTGTTTATCTAAAGTTACAAAGCCTATTTTTGCTCCCTATTTTCTGAGTTATAATAATGAATACATGTTGCATTCTGTTCATTTTTTCTGCGTCAATCCATATGATTATCTAATTTCTCTTCTCTAGGTGACATTATGGGTTATAGGATACATTTTCAGATGCAGAGCAAGGTTTGCCTCTATAGAAATAGCCATACTGGTCATACTGGATGTCTAATTTTATGTTGTGAATTTAATTTGCTAATGTTTTACTATGGATGATGTCTGTATTTATGAAATATGTTCACTGGCTGTTTTCTTTTCTGGACTGTCTTTGATTTTGATACCAGAGTAATATAAAAGTCGTAGACTGAGTTAGAAATAGCACGTTGTATTAGTTTTTGGAAAATTATCCAGTCATTATTGTCTAGAAATTTTTAAACATTAAAACCATTTTCATTTATTTATTTTCTTGTCAGTCACGGGGCTTGAACTTGGCATGCACACTGTCCCTGAAAGCTAGTGCTCTACCACTTGAGCCTCAGCTCCACGTCCGGTTTTCTGGTGGTTATTTGGAGATAAGACTCTCCTGGACTTTCCTGCTTGGGCTGGCTTTGAACTATTCATACTGTCTGCCTCGTATTAAATATCATCTGATGTGCATTTTAACTACATTTTCCCATGTATAGACAGTTTTTTTGTACTATAACTATTTCTATTCTTTGGTGTCTATTGGGATACTCCTTAGGACTTGGGACTCTTTCCTACCTCTAACTTTTTGGAGGTTTATAGATTTTATTGATATTTCCCAAACAACAACTTCTAAAATTTTTCTTTCTTATTTTTTATTTTCTTCTTTCTTGATTACTTTCAATCTTTACCATCTCTGCTCCACAGAATAGGTTTTTGTTTAATAAAAATATATGTGGATATTCTTTATTTTCTATGTTCTTGAAGTGGGACTTCAGGTAATTTCTTTGATAATTTTCTTGTTTCCCACAAGATGTATTTAGCATTGCAAATGTCCCCTCCAAACTACTTTACCTGTGGCCTCTATATTGGAATATATTGTGGGAATTTTCATTCAGTTTTAAGGTGTGCCTGACATCACTTACTTGATCAATGGATAATTCCCTAGGAGTTGTTCAGTTCCCAAGTTTTTATGTAGCTTCCTGTTATTCCTTCTAGTTAACTCCCACTGCTATGGATATTAAAGAGTACACTGTAAAGTTGCAATTTCTTTAAACTGGCTGACTTTGTGCAATGGTCCCTGATATTGTAAAATCAGCTATTTGTTCTGCAGACACTTTAAAAGAACATAGGACTTCTAGCGATCATTTGTAAACACAAGCAAAAATCTACACAAATTAAGGAATCAGCAGCTCTTGTTAGAACTATAGGAGAGGTGAGCTCATGGAACATATTCGGCCCACAATAGGGAAGGAAACTAGAAGATATGAACAATTCTAATGCGGTGAATTAGAAATCTCTGTGCAAACAAGAGGATAAGAAACTCTGAACTGTAATTAGTAAATTTCTGGAGGCTAAGAAAGCAAATATCTGAAAGGTAAGATCCGCAGGGCCCCTGTAACATGGGGCCCCCGGGCTTTCTTAAATCTTGTGTCACAGGTGCTTCGTCACAGAAAATGTTGGAGAACAGTTTCATCATGTTTCCAGCAAGAGAATTGGAAACGATTCATTCTGAAATATATTTAAGCAGTCTATCCTGAAAAAAAAAATATCTTGGAGACGTAGTTAGTTAAAAACCAATTAACCAGAAACTATTTAACCATTGGTGAACCTGCTGAGATTCTGTGAAAATCAAACCATCCTAGAGAAAGAGATAGACTCAGCTCCTTTCAACTGTGTTCTTCATTGCCAAACTGGCCATTTTGTTCTCCCAAAAGCGAGGGATAGTGCTAGGGCATACCATGTTCACTGTACACTCAGCGCAAATCAGAGGACTATGAAGTACTCCCACCCACAACCTCATCACCCCACGTGTCAAACTGGAATATACTTTACTCACCTGTCATGTTCCTTTTAAAACAATCACCAGGCCTACTAATGAGGAAAGTATACCATCTGAAGACAGCAAGCATCTCACCTAGATTGAAAAGTCATACTGGATTATTGCATAAAAGATTTAAAGCCACCATTGCTAATATGCAAAGGGCAGTAAAAGAAAAAAAGGGCACAGAAAAAAAAACTGAAAATGTTAGCAGAGAGATGGAAATTTTAATAATAACTAAATCATCAGGGAGACTGGGCCCACTGTGACATGAATGTTGAGTTACTCAGAAAAGAAACGAGAAATGAGCTGATTACATGCAAACCAACCTCCCAAACTGAGACTCAAAGGAGGATGGAGCATAATATCAAAGAACAGTAGAACATCTACAAGATATAACCGTGCATAATTATAATTACAAAAGAAGAGGGAGGAGGGTGAGTGTCAGAAAATATCTTTGAACACTAATGACAGAGAATTCCCCACAGACTAGCATCAGACACTCTAAGGTAGTTCTGAGAATTTCAAGGAACTTCAAGAACCCTAAACTTGATCCCAATGTCTATTATTTTTGATACTTATGTCTCTTATTTTTAAATTATAGGAAATTTAAGATAAAGAAAATAGCCTGAAAGTAGTCAAAGGAAAAGTGAAGAGTTTACCTGTAGAGGAGGCAATACCAGAATTATGTAAAACTTTGAATAAGCCACACATTTAAGAACAGAGTAAGACATTTAAATTTTTAAAAAGGAAAATAAAACCTATACCCCTCTATTCTGTGAGATGTTCTCAAATGAGAAAGAGAAGCTAAGCTTTCTCAAACACTAAATTTACAGTCAATAGATAGATCGACCTTCTTATTTTTTTCTTTATAAAATCACTAGGTGTAAAATGTCAAAGGAATATTGAAATACTGTCTTTAAAGAACTAGCAATGCCTGGAAAATGAAGGACTATTTGAGATAGACTGAGTTTATGCCAGTGATATTTGAAAGTATTGCAATTTATATTAAAGCAATGACTCCAACTTTAAAATGAAGAATTTGGAAATGGCAAGGTCACTGAGAGCTGAGTGGCCAATCTCCAGGGTTAAAGATCTCTTCCCCTGTTCGAGCCTCACATCACATCTAGCTAGTGTTATTAAAAGATTTCTCCCAGCATTTGCGATTTTGAGTAGTGCCCCCTGCAGTCTGACAGTTTATCTTGAATCCTAAAGAGCGCCATGAAGACCCAGGCAATTCTTAGAACCACTCCAGGATTACTTTTTTTAGGTCTGAATTGAATAATTGTTATTTACAGACATTTTTCTGTGTCTTGTTTTTGGTTTACATTGCAATTTTCCTTACATCAAATCAAAGAGGAAACTTCTTACCTTAGCTCTCAGTCAGTTGTGGGTAAGTATATCTATTACATTGTTATTTTTAAAAGTGTTTGATTACTGAATTTCGATGTTAAATCCATATATAACCCTCAGAACAATATTTATATTAAATTTATATCTGTATACATTATTGTACACACAATTGAAACACACTCATTGTCAGATGACAAATACTTTTGACAACATAGGACAACATACAGTAATAGAAATTAATTCAATGAATCATATTATAAATGTGAAACTTGAAGAAAAGCCTGGCTCCATGTTTTGGAAATACAAACGTGATTACCAGTGAGTGTCCTGAGCTTGAGACTCTCAGGATACTGTGGTACAAATGTGGAAGCTATTGTTCAGGGACTGATTGTTTCCTTGTTTGTGGGGTGTGTGTGTGTGTGTGTGTGTGTGTGTGTGTGTGTGTGTGTGTGTGTATTGGGGCTTGCACTCAGTTCCTGTAGCTGCCACGGAGTATAGTACTCAAGGTTGGCACTCTACCACTTGAGTCACAATTCTACTTCCTGATTTCTTTCTTTCTTTCTTTTTGGGGGGGTGGGTGGGTAGTTAATTGAATGTAGGCATCTCAAGGACTTTCTTTCCAGAGCTAACTTCAAATCATGACCCTCAGGTCTTAGCTTCCTGCGTTGCTGGGCTCACAGGCGTGAGCCACAGACACTGGTTTATTTTTGCAGTACAATGTTCTTAAGTTTGAATCCAAAGCCTCGTACGCACACACACTTCTGGTGCTTTAACAATTGAGTCGAGTCCCAGCCTTGCTATTTGCTGGTTATTCTAGAGACATAGTTTCATGGACTTTTCTCCCAGGATTGTCTTTTAACTATGATCTGCTGAGTGGCTAAGATTACTGGTGTGAGCGAGGCTTGCTGTTGAGATGTTACTGGGTTATAATCACATCATTTGAGATCAAATGGACATAGTCTATGACAGTCAAATTTGACCCATAGCTTATATCATAATAAAATAAAATTGCATATTAACTTTTATTTTCTTCTGTATTATTCATCTCTCTTCTTATATTAATTAGTTTTGTATTCAATTATTTCCTCTGATACTGAAGAGTATCAAAATCAGATACATTCTTCATTTTATTACATTTTTACATCCTTTTTAAAAATTGAACTTAATTATAACAGCCTTTGGCAGTAACTGGTTTCATATTGAATCCCCAGGTTTATTCTCCAAAGTGATAGGATTTATTCTCAGTAAAACAATAATAAAAAACTCTAATAAAAGTAGTCTTTAGCAGCATTAAACAAATATTATGACCAATTATCAATAACTACTAATTTCCTGTAATGATGGATATATAGATAAAATATTTCCTTAGTATAATTTCTTTCTAAAGTATGTGAATTTTTTCTTCCTAGAAAATTACCTATCATAATATGAATATGTGAAAAAATACATAATTAAGGAATCAAAGAGCTAGGAGTCTAAGGACACATATTACACATATTTTGCTTCACAAAATATGTGTAATAAATATGATTTATAATAAATACATTCTGTTGAGCCTATTTTCTAGAATTATGAGTACACAAGATAGCAGTTCCATTCTTCTTCCTGCATGATAATCAGTTAGAATTGTTTCTTAGTGATTAAACCTTTACAAACTTGGGCTGGGAATATGACCTAGTGGTAGAGTGCTCGGCTAGCATGCATGAAGCCCTGGGTTCGATGCCTTGAGCAAAAAGAAGCCAGGGACAGTACTCAGGCTCTGAGTTCAAGACCCAGGACTGGCAAAACGACAACAACAACAACAACAAAACCATCTTTACGAACTTCATATCTATCTTATCCTTATGAAAAGTAAAAGTTTACACTTAGTAGCAATTGTTCTCACAGGACTGGTTCCTCAATACTCATAAATTACATAATAGAGATTTGTTTAGCATGTGTGACCATTTGAGAAAATATTTTATGACATAATGACTTTTTAATTATAATACTCAAACTTTATAGTAAACTATTTGAGTGAATGTTAGATTTTTATATGGCAAACTATTTAAAACACAGATTTAATTTTGCTTTTATAATATAGAGGGATGAATTTTGAGGTATGACTTTATTCAATGGTGTCAATGTCCATACATTTTAAAAATCAAGTTGGTTTTTTGTGTTATTTTTGTTGTTGTTGTTGCTGTTGTTTTTGTTTTGGTCAATCCTGTGGCTTCAATTCATGGCCTGCGTGCTGTTCCTGAGCTCTTTTGTTCAAGTCAAGCACTCTAACACTTTGAGCCACAGTTCCAATTCCAGTTTCCTCACGGTTAATTGGAGAGAAGAACCTCGTGGGCTTTCCTGCCAGGGTTGGCTTCGAACTGCTCTCCTCAGATGTCAGCCTGATGAGTAGCTAGGATCACAGGTGGAAGCCACTGGAAATGGGCTTAAACTCAAATTTTTACTTTAGAAGAATATAGAAAATATAGAATGCACAACATATATAAAATATAAAAGTTGAATGATACTTTTTAGGCCAACAATAATAAAAATGTTTTTTCCAGATTTTTATTAGCTTATTTAATTATACAAAAGGGGATTTGTTTATGCTGCATTCCAATCCTTCTCTCTAGTAAAATTTTTAATGTAGTAGTCCATAAACTCTAAACTCCTAAGTCTTGTCCCAAACAGAAACATGCTGTTTTTACATGATAGGAGTAAAGGGGATGTGAGAATAAATTGGAGAATAAAAAATGAGCAGAAGGAAGACAGGTTTATAAGGAATTAAAACGAATATGATTTGATTGCTGATTCATTTTCACCATTTCTTTGGGAGACCAAAAGCTAGATGAAACAGTTCTAGGAAAAGACTGAATCCTAGAGGATCACTGGGGTCAGGAGGAGATAAACAATTGAAGCAAATAGAACATCGTAAGTACTATCTTCACAACAAGGTAGATATTTATGCCAATAATCAGTTAGATGCAATAATGAAAGCTCATAATGGAAATTTTGAGATATTGGCTAATTTATATGTCATACATCTATAGCTAAAATGGAAATTCCCTATTATCAAAACACAGTGAACTTTATGACATTTTCTTCCTGTCACCAATGTGTCTTGCATAAAACTGAATTTTAATATTTCCCAACTCTATTACAACACAATATTAACACTGCAGGGATTACTGAAAAGAAATAAATCCTTATTTACCTTCATATCATTATTATTAGCACAGAGTATATTATAACCTATATTAAATAGAAACCCAATAAAATAACTCAGGTTTTAGATTCTATTTTTCTTTAGGCCCCAGGTAAATGGGAAATATTACCCATTGATTGAAATCACTTCATCTTAGGTTGCATTTTTAAAATTAAATATCAATATCTACCATTTGTTTCATGCTTACTATAGTCAGAGAACTCTAATTTATTACTCATTTGATTTGGTTTGATTCATTTATAAATTACAGTTACAGGTTCATTTACAGGTTCAGGCAAGCAACTACGTTTATACAAGGTGAGTGAGTTGAGATCAGATAGCTGTCATTTAATGCAACTATACCTCTAGTAATTGGATTTAGACCCCCCCCCATAAAATCTGGTGTTCTCTCATTTCAAAATTATTAATGATACAGGTAAAAGGCCATACTTTAAAATCAAGTCACCTTCACAGGACGTGTCTGTGGAGTCCCTCGGTATTCAGTGGCTCACAAGTTCCTTGTGATCACAACACTCCTTTGTCATGCTTTCACACCCTCATTCCTCTCCTTCAGCCCCAGTACTGCTGCCATCTCCTTGAATTTCTGGAACATATCCTGGAGTGATTATCCTCGGAACTTTCCTGACTGTTTTGAATTGTGCACTAAGTGCTTGTTCTTCACCCTGTCATCTCCTTCAGTCTTACCCCAATGACCATTTCCTTTGTGAAGGTCACTATGTATTTTCTCAATCACCAACTTTATACCAACTAATGTTTCTTTTACTACCCTATAAAAATATCCTCCCTCACTCTGGGATCTATTCATAGCTCCCTACCTGTTTGATTCGGTTTGCTCTCCATCACTGATTACTTTATAATGCACCTTAAATCTTTTTTGCTGCTACTTAGATTTCCTTTCTTTTCTGTTCATATATGAATTCCTTTCATCTGGAATAGTATCTAGAACATTGGTTCATGGAACATAAGTAAGCATTAAAAAATGTTGGAGGAGCTGATCCTTGTTACTCGCAATTCTTTATTAGAATTCCATTTTTACTGCAAATTCTCTCCTTAATTTAATCTAAACTAGTATTAAAATATTTATGTATGAATCTGATTTTAAATTTCTGAATACCTGGCCTTCTTAAGAACTTAAGGCTAAGGTCCACCAGTTAGAAACTTCTGACTAATTTTGTTCTTGAAATGATAGACTAAATCTTCTGAAACGTTGAGCACAATAAATCTTTTCCCCCTAAAGTTGCTTTTGTCAGGTATTTTCTCACAGAAGCACAAAAGTAACAAATACTTTTGTCAACACTAAAATATGGAACCAACCCAGATGCCCCTCAGTAGATGAGTGGATCAAGAAAATGGGGTACATATACACAATGGAATTCTATGCCTTGATCAGAAAGAATGACATTGCCCCATTCGTAAGGAAATGGAAGGACTTGGAAAAAATCATGTTAAGTGAAGTGAGCCAAACCCAAAGAAACATGGACTCTATGGTTTCCCTCATTGGTAATAATTAGTACGTGCCTAGGATAATCCTAGATCACAATAGATATATCCATATGAACACATAAGATGATGATAAGCAAAATGAACTCCAATTTATGGAAACAAGTGGTTTATCATTGTTGTTATTTTCAACATACCATGTGAAATTATGCCCTTTGTCTTTTGTCTTCCTTTCCTGTGGTTTTACCCCTGATGTCACTGTAACTGATTTTGGTACCCCGGATATTGTATATATGTGTATTGTAACTAGGGAAGGGAAAGGGAATACCAAAATTGAGAGACAAGGATAAAAAGACAAACCAATGCAACAGAAATACTTAGAAAACTATATGGTGTAAACCAACTGTACAATTCATGCAGGGGAGAGGGAAGTAGGGAGGGGGAGGGGGAGGAGGTAACAAGTTGGATAAGAAATGTAGGCACTGTCTTATGTATGAAACTGTTAGCCCTCTGTAAAAAAACAAAAACAAAAACAAAAACAAAAAAAAACAAGTTTCCTTGACTTTATGTGTTGCTAAGTGCAGGACATAAAATATACCCATGCTTCTAATTTGTTTCGTTTGAAGTGTATGTTTAGGAGAACCCTGAAAATACAAACAATAAGAAATAATAAAAGGAGAGAGTCATATTAGTAAATAATATAAGGTAAAAAAATAAAAATTACAATGTCTAGGGTCGTAAGACATTCTACACAATTTAACAAGCAATAAAAAAGAATAAAATCAATATAGTCGGCATAGTGAATATAACAGAAAAGACTGTGCGTAGCAAATGAAGAAAATACAGTTTTCAACAAATCATATTTGGCATTTAGCTCAGTGAATTGTGAAGCAGAAAATAAGTCCTATCTTCTAATTGAATGAAGAGTGAAGAGGGTCTCTGCTTCCTATGGATATGGAAACAAGCACCAATCTTTTCAGGATAAAGGCTGAACTCGCAAGTGAATTCAGAATGCAATATTCTTCTTTGCAATAAATTTGTAGCAACATTGCCTAAAATAAGCCTAGTGGAAATTTAAGAGAAATCGAAATCAAGCATGTTCTACCAAAAAAAAATTTATTTTGCCTCATTATACATAGATTTGATATAGAAATTAGTACTGGATATTTCTTTTCATGAAATACTGTAACTCTTATCAAGTTAACCAAGAGTTAAAATGGAGGATTTTATAGCACTTAGCAAGGAAGGAAAAAATGATGGATGATATATTTTCTAGGCTGACTAGTGGTGCAAAGGTAATGAAATAGCTTTGGTTAACAAAAAATGTGCTGTATGTCAAAACAAAAATACACATAAGACAAAAACTAAAACCACTGACAAATATTTGGAGAGACATTGATAACAATTCTAAACTCTGAAAAATGTACCAGAAGTTATAAATTCTTTATTCATCTTAGTTCAAAGAAAGGAATAAGATGAGTTGTATTATTCACATTTCTCACCTGGTAGGATATTTCCTTAGCTAGAGACTTAGATATGAATGTTGCTACTTCAGGTATCCCCTCAGTATTTTTTAGACTCCAAATTAATTTATATAAATTTAAATAGTTTTCTTATTCCATTAATTTAGTTATATATGAAATACTTTTATTACATATATATTTCTGAACCATAAGAAATTAATTTTAAGTCCATATCTGGGTTTCTTCAGCTTCCCATTCATTAAAACCCAACATGCAGTTTTATATTTAATGCCAACATATTAATGCTATTGCCTAGGTTGACTAGGTCCCAATAGTTAGCATAAAGATATATTGACTTTATTCCAAATCAGTAATTACACACTATTCATTTGATAAATCCAAAATATCTTCTTAAATTTTTTCTGATTAAGTGTTTGGAATCCCTGCTAAGGTTCTAATTGGTAAATAAGTGCTTTCATACTTTCAATGTTTCCACTTTTATGGCAACAAATAGATAGATAGATAGATAGATAGATAGATCGATAGATAGATAGATCGATAGATCGATAGATCGATAGATCGATAGATAGATAGATAGATAGATAGATAGATAGATAGATAGATAGATAGATAGATAGATAGATAGATATACGTAGGTAGGCAGGCAGGCAGGCAGACAGACATCTTTTACAGATTATTTGTACCATTTGAAGGAAAAATTTGAATCTATCATTATAATTGGTAATTCTTTGGTCAATATGAATAACAATGTCAGTTTCAAAGCAAAAGAAGGGCCAAAACTTGTAGTGGATGTCTGAATAATAAAAGAAAATGGGACATAATTTTAGTTAACTACTTGAATCTATGCAATAAAAATGTCTTTGGCTATAATTCTAAAAACATTTATTCTGTCAGTAGACTAGAAAAATGACACTGAGGTCACAAAAAGGTATCATAACACATTTGACTTAACATTAAAAACAGTTTATGTATTTTTAATGTAAATTATCTCCATTGCTTTTCAAATTTATTTTGCTAATCTATGGGCAAAGAAGACACATGGTTTCTCATAGTTAAGAAGAACATATAAACATTAATGATCTTGAGAAAGCAAGAATATGTAGCTGGCAGAGTATCAGGAAAAAAATAGAAGGAGTGGGACAAAGATGATGATTGCAGTTTGTTGGACAATAGCCAGGTAGATAGGGGTTTCTTTTCACACTTATCCAGTATCCATGTCTCAACATAATCCCAGATCATGGAAGGAATAACTGAGAGTGGGAGGGTGAATAACGAGAATATATCTGTAACAGCTGAAGAAAATTGCTTTTTAAGTGTAACTACCTGAGGCGTTTGGACTTTGAGCCTTCACACTTTCTGTAAGGAGCATGTGGCTCACTTCCCAGAGGCAAAGGACAAGACTGGCTCTGGGCTTACTCTGGGCAACTATGGCCAATACACTTGGAACTAGGTGACCAATGCCTTTGCTCAGTAGTTAAGTTTCTTATACATGAGAACCTCTCTTCTACCTACTCTGTTTTAATCTCCTTTGCATCTCCATGACTAGTTCTCAAGCTATGAGATAAACAGGGTAGGCATGGAATAATATCTTTCCCCTTTGACTTCCTCAACCACTTCATTTTCTTGAGGAACTTTAAGGGGCAAACTAGATCCTAGAAGGAAATATAATAATAGAGGTGTAACTACTACATGCCTTCCGTCTGTACTGAATATTATGGTTTCCTAAAAATGATGTCATAAAAGTGCTATGTCTTATAATAATACCTTATGTATAGCATTGAAACTTCAGAAAACATATCTGTTGGTCTGTTACTTCTTCAATAAATTATGGCATGGATAGTCTTTGGTAAATCAGTGACAAAAATGAGACTTAGACAAACTAAATGGTGTTCACTATGCTTACAAGCTAAAACAACGACTGGCCAAGTATGTTTTCAAATTTAGCCTATAATAAAACTTTCCTTCTGTTACATCAAAGTGCTTCTTTCAGCAATGATGAAAAAGCATACTAAAGAATGGAGTGGGCAGTTATTAGGCATAATTTTTGTACATAACAACATGTGTATATGTGTATTGGAACTAGGGATGGGAAAGGGAATACCAAAATCAAGAGACAAATGATAGAAAGACAAAACAATGCAACAGTAATACTTACAAAACTATATGGTGTAAACCAACTGAACAACTCATGGGGTAAGAGGGAAATGAGGAGGGGAGGCAGGGGAAAAATGAGGGAGGAATAATAAGTTGGATAAGAAATGTGCCCATTGCCTTACATATGAAACTGTAACCCCTCTGTACAGCACTTTGACAATTAGGAAAAGGGGCGGGGGGGAGCCAGCCCGGGCAGGAAAAAAAAGAAATATGGTCTCAGAATGATTCTCAGTATACTATCATATCTAAAGAAAGTCTTGACAATGTTCTTATCCTTTTAAAAATAAAGATATCATTAATTCAAAATATGAAAATCTATGTTGATTTAGCAGAGTAAATTTAAACTAGTATAAATTTACTGATAGATAAATTTACTGATTTACTTGTTATCTATTAACACACACACACACACACACACACACACACACACAACTGTAATTCAGTTCCTGGATTCTTTGTCTAAAAGAACTATTCACCTTTTACAGATCTTCTGGAAATGATGTTCCACATTCTAGTATAAAAGAGAGAGGGAAAAAGAGAGAGAAAAAAAAGAGAGAGAGAGTTAATCCTAGTATCTGGTCTTTTATGATTTTTCTCTCTAGACAAATTGGATATCGCTACAAGTACTATAAGAATAGTAATATGTATTGCTGCTAATGCAATCCACAACTTCTGCTGCTATAATTTAGATAGCATACTGGAAAGTGACTTGAAAACTATAAAATGGCAACAACAAATAGAGCAAATACATCACTGCAAGGTGTGTAATTGTTCTGACTTGGATGCCCTGTTATTGAAGCAGGTTAGGAAATGACCAGCAGGGTAGGTAAAAGTTTTTCTGCCCTCACTTATCAGAAGATCTTCATACAATCCACCACAAATCTGTGCAAGGCAGCAACAAGAAAAGCTCTTGCACAATTTCAGTTCAGTCAAAGATTGGAAATAATTTATCTGAGTCTTTTTAAATTTTAAAATATATTTTCACCCCCTCCCCAAGAAAATTGCTCTTTCTCATCATATATAAATACACACATATGTGTGTGTATATATATGATGAGACTAAATTATATATATATAAATACACACATATGTGTGTGTATATATATATATATAATTTAGTTTCTATTTAATTTAAGGAATAATTCAAAAGTGCTATGCATGAGTTTTATTCAAACAACTAAAATTCCATAGATGAAACCAACCAATTTATTTATGGCAATTGTCTTATTTAGTGCAATGTGATTTCTGCAACTTTATATTCGTTTTTCTGACTTCATAATGCTTTTCTCCTTTGCTGTTTTTATTCAAATGTGAATCAATCATTGCAGAACTATTTCTCTCTATGTTTTATAATTATCACATCAGCTCACACATTTGTTGTCATTTTGAATTTTATATGCAGAAAAATTATAATATGCTTGTGATTATTCCTAAGCTTTTATATTGCAACGAACACTATTTTATAGTATTTCGTGCCTTAACTATAATGTCAGTTTGTAACTAATATGCCTGTGTTTATGTTTAAATGATTCACTAATGCTTGTGGGGCATTATTTAATGTTCTCTTATTCACTAATATCAATGGGAGCAATGAACCAAGTGCTATTTCTTTGAAGTTTGTTGAAATTATACAAAATTCCTTCTTTAGGGCATTTAAAAACCAATCTGTTCTTAATAAAAAAAAAAAAACTTCAATAACTGTAACATTTTCAAGCACCTCATTAAACACAATTTATCAAAATAGTAAAGAAACGAAGAGCTGAATAAGGGTGATTTTCTCAAATTGTGTTCTAATTTTAAGTGTCTACTTTAATCAGCTACTCCAGAAACAATAATATCAAAATTGGTTGCCAACTCAGTTAAATCTTCTAGGTACAATGGTAGGTGCTGATTTCAAAGAGTTTTGTGTTAATTAATGTTAATAAACACTAATATACTTCCCTTTTTACTTACTGACTGTAATTCCTTCCGTTTTCAAAAAGTATTCAGTAATGCCATAGATTTGAGGCATGATTGGTAAAAAGTAATAGTCATGCTTCATAGAAGGTTATCTTGTTGTCTTGAAAGGGAGTCATTTTTTGAAATCCATGATTTGTGGGACTCCTCAGAAGTTTCAGACTTGAATATAATTGAATGATGATGAACTATTGATGGACTTTTTTTTGCCTAAATTTATTTCAGGCACACTAAGAAGCATGACATAAATTAAAGCCTTCCAGGCACTCCCCTGGTGCATATAAAATGAGAATTTTTGCAGATGTCAATCTTGATATTTAACTTGAATTCTCAATTATTATGTGAAGCCAGTTGTGGTAACTACTAATTTGTGTATGTACAGACCATTGTGACCGAAACATGTGACATGTCTATATCACATCATGATAAAAAGCTGATAATGAAATAAAAACACAAAGTCAATTTTTGCAAGATTCTCTCTGTGGATGTGGTGTGTGCTATCTTACTTTTGTCAGTTTTTAATCTCTCAAAATTCATGTCAAGCTCTCATTTTATGGGTATATTTTAGTTTTGTGACTCTAAAAAATGCTATATTAGGTTTCCCAACTGTTTTAATATATATTTATTTAACTTTATTGGATATGTACTTGAAAATGTTTAGATCAAGAGCTAAAGAATTACCAAGGTAGGAAAGCATACTGGTAATTACATGTAGTACCCACTTATTTAACCTATTCCTATTGCAAAATTTCAACAATTCTGGAAGTCCAGATAATCAAAACCAAGCAAACTTTCTTCTAGGAATTATATTCTAAAAGATATGCCCGCAAATGTATTTAGAAGACGTAGTTCTGTAGTTAGCACATTCTGACAGGATTGCTGAAGACATGTAATCAGGTGCATACAGAAGAAAAGTGCTTTTAGTACTTTAGAATGAAGAGAAAATGGAGATGTAATGGGAATTGTTACTTAGAACATTGATCAATTTAAAATTGGAGTGAAAGCCAAGGAATTGATCATCAGCACGGATTACAGAAATCACTCCGCTTCTCACCACACACCCAGAGATGTGCTCCCACAAGATCCATTTTCATTGGAAAACAATTTCTGTTCTTAACAGGAACTGAAAGTTCCTTTCTCTTATGGTAGAGTCCTAAAAGAAAAAAAAAAGTCCAAATTATGTATTTTCCTTAGCTTCCTTTGCTTACACAGGGGTGGGGTGGATTTCATTGTTCCATTTCTACACGTTCATCATGTATTCCAACCTTACTCCCACATCATCTTCCTTTTCCATTTATTTACCTTTTTGCTGAAACATTTTCAACAAGTTCCATGATTTCTTTTAGCCTTACTTGTCCTCTTTCAACTTCCTATTTCGTGAAGTGCCCCCCTGCCCCTCCTCCCTCCCCCCTCCTCCCTCCCCCCCCCCCAAGTTACCAACTACCTGGCACAGTCTATTTCTGGTAGAGTCCTTTTATCTTTTCCAGATTCTTCATTCCCATTAATCAACAGCACTCATTGAGGTTGTACAGAAAGAGATAAAAGTAAAATCAAATTCAGTGAATACCATAGACAAGCAAATATAAATAATTAAGCGCAAATGAAAGTTTATCTTTCAATTATAAAAGCTAACCTTATCTTTCCCACACAATGAAAAAATGTTCCGAAGTCCTTTGAATAATCTTTGCCCTTTGTGGATTGAAATAATTGCAGTATTACCCAGGAGATTGTCAAGGCAATATCATAACGATATTTCGGTGCTCTGCTGTTCTTGTCTGTGAGTCTATCTCTTGCTCTCTTATCGACTGAAGAGAAGGAATTGATAAGAATGTCAAGGTTAAAACTTTAATGAGGAGATTTTGGTCCGTTTTTGCACACTTATTGTTATACAAAGCATAAGAAGTCTTACAATTTTGATCTTTAAATTCTGGAACAGAATCTGACTTTTTTTGTATTTTGAAGAGCTTCATATGTAAGTTGTAAATTGCATTTAATTCCTTATAGTTTTATTTGCTTACATAAGCCACACTTTTAAATGCTGTTCCTTTAATAATCCAAAGCAACCCCCCCCAAAAAAAACCCATGTTCTTCTTTGTTAGCTGTATCTGTCAAGTTTCAGAATGTCAAATAATCTAATGTTTTAATTAAAATTCTATGAGCCTTTTAGTTTGTGCTGGATATTAGGTGACCATCGAATACACTAGCCCTTGTGAGGTATATTCCACAGGTGTCCGTAACATGTGCTAAAAGGAATAGCTCTCCCGATGGAAGCTGCCTAAAAGGCTAGATTGGGGCTGGGAATATGGCCTAGTGGTAGAGTGCTTGCCTGACATACATGAAGCCCTGGGTTCAATTCCTCAGCACCACATATAGAGAAAATGCCAGAAGTGGCGCTGTGGCTCAAATGGCAGAGTGCTAGCCTTGAGCAAAAAGAAGCCAGGGACAGTGCTCAGGACCTGAGTTCAAGACCCAAGACTGGCAAAGAAAAGGAAAAAGGCTGGGTTGCTCATTAAGATGTTCACTGTTGTGGACTGAGAGATGATGCTGAGTGTGTTTTTACCTTATGACTAGGTGAATTATTCAGCCAGAACAGCTGCAAGCACAAAGGCCTGGGAGCATGCATTTTGAGATTGTTTATTTGTATTGGGATACGATTCATTTTAACATTTCAACATAGATGCATCCATATAAATGACACATTCACATATACACATGCCCAGTGTGCATATACAGATGCTTGGTGGAGACTGTGTTCAGACAGGTGACCTTCAACCCTTAACTACACCTACCAGTCTTCACCGTTGTTTGAAGTTTTAAGTAAAAGAATAAACAAGCCTTGTCCATCAGTGTCACACAGGGCTTAAGTGCAGGCCTAAGAAAATAAATCCCACAGAAATACATGTGAATTCGTATTTAGTTTACCTTAAAACACACTTTTATCTGCCAGTCAGTTCATTTTTTTCAAAAAAATTTAAAATTATCTTTAATAGTTGTCCAAAGGAGTTTCCATTTAACAAAGCTGTTTTTGAAATACAATTCTAACTGCCACTGGCTAGGTAGCAATAAAATACATATAATCATTAGCCAAATACATGTGCCCTTGCCTTTAAGAAGGGTTCATTACGTGTATTCTTACTCTCCATTCTCCTCACAGTCTTCTGATTTCCTTCAGAACGATCTTGTGATGGAATACTTGCTAGAACTCCCTCCCTCCCATGTGCATGGGTATCATAGAGACTGCTTATTTTGGAAACAGTTCATTTCTATTATTGCTACTTCAATGTAGTTGGACTGTATTCTATTTTTGCTTCGATCACAAATTCCCTGGAATAACTATTTGACAGAGAATAAAGCTTTATTTCGACTCATAGATTGAGAGTTCAAAGCCAAGTTTGAAAGGAGAGGTGGTGTGCATCTGTGCTGTTCCTTCGGTTAGGCATCACATATGGAAAGAGCGGGTGGTGGAGCAAACTGTTCACATTTTCATCCAGGAAACAAAAATAAAGACTGGGATCTGTATTCCCGTTCACAAGCATGTTTCCCAATGACTTAAGTATATCTGGTTAGGCCATGCCTTTTAAAAGATTTCTACACCTACTAATAAAGTTCAGCCTCTTAGAATGGATTGTTAGAGATCCTCAACATCTAACAACATTCACACGTCTCTGGAACATTAGTCAATGTTTAGCATTGTATAAATTTATATACAATTTTAGAAATATAGAAAACCCTGTTAAAACATATATATATATATATATGCATAGTGTATATTACCTATGTGCAAGACGTTGGATTGGATGGCAGGTATTAGAAATTTGCAACATGACCTCTGACCACAGAAAGCTTACCTCGTAGAGGAGGTAATTTAGAAATATATAATTACTTATAATTCTTGGACTTGAAACAATAAAGGCAGCAAAGTAATGCATTCTTGATCTCCCTGTGGTTATGTCATTATAAACCTGATCTTGCTTTCAGCATAATTAAGCATTATGTGTAATGAACCAAGAGTTTTCTAAATTGTAGTAGACATGACCTTAAGAATTTTTCCTGAGTATCAGAATGCTAATGTGTGTAGGCAAAAAGCAACTGTCCTGAATGATAAATGTTATACATAAACCTTTATATTTATATTATTTGCAAACAAAAGTAGACTCTGAAGGAAGGTCTGTACTATGTTAGACTTGATGGATTCTTTAAAAAGGTAAATTAATATTACTCATTTTACTAATTTGAAAAATAACTCAGAAAAGTAGTAAAAAAAAATCAACTCAGTTGCTTCCATAATCATTTCATTCACTAAACAATGAAATCATTTATAATCAGAAAGTTCTTTATGTTTTTAATTAATTTATTAACTTATTGTCAAAGTGATGTACAGAGGTGTTACAGTTTCATATGTAAGGTAGTGTGCATATTTCTTATCAAACTATCATATTTTCTGGATTCTTAGTTCTTTTGATGAACAGGAGAACTCTTTGGTTTGGGTGTTTGAATTGATATTAAAATTTTCAAAAAGAACAAACCATTGGGGAAACATTCAGCAACACTGTTTAGTATAAGCATATATATATGAAACAAAAGTCAGTTTGAAGAAGAGAAATATTTTTTCTACAAAATCTTAATTAACATCAATTACATAAAACATCTGTTAGTGTCCAAAATATTTTCCTTATGCAATTTTTTTTGGCCAGTCCTAGGGCTTGAACTCAGGGCTTGAGCACTGTCCCTGGCTTCTTTTTGCTCAAGGCCAGCACTCTATCACTTGAGCCACAGCGCCACTTCTGGCTTTTTCTGTACACGTGGTGCTGAGGAATCAAACCCAGGGCTTCATATATGCCAGGCAAGTACTTTACCACTAGGTCATATTCCCAGCCCATCCTTATGCAAATTTTGATGTAGAAAAAATTCTACCTAGAGAGTCATGTCAGTCATTGACATTATGCCTTTTCCTCACTGTCCTTATATTATACAAATAGAAAATATTTTACTTTCATGGACCATGCCCCCTATCTAAAACCTGGTTATCAAAGCAAGTATCTTCTGTTAGTTCATTTCCTGTAATCTGTTTATCTCAAGTAAGAGTTATACACTCGCTTTTTTTTCCAAATTTTTATTATCAAACTGATGTACAGAGAGGTTACAGTTTCATACATTAGGTATTGGATACATTTCTTGTACTGTTTGTTACCTTGTCCCTCATACCCCCCTCCCTCCCCCCTTTCCCTTCCCCCCCCCCCCCGGAGGTGTTCAGTTCACTTACACCAAACAGTTTTGCAAGTATTGCTTTTGTAGTTGTTTCTCTTTTCTTACCCTGTGTCTCTCAAATTTGGTATTCCCTTTGAAAATTTGTCATAGCGAGAATCTGGAACCAACCCAGATGCCCCTCAGTAGACGAATGGATCAGGAAAATGTGGTCCATATACACAATGGAATTTTATGCCTCTATCAGAAAGAATGACATTGTTCCATTTGTAAGGAAATGGAAGGACTTGGAAAAAGTTATACTAAGTGAAGTGAGCCAGACCCAAAGAAACATGGACTCTATGGTCTCCCTTATTGGGAATAATTAGTACAGGTTTAGGCAAGCCATAGCAGAGCATCACAAGGCCCAATAGCTATACCCTTAGGAACACATAAGATGATGCTAAGTGAAATGAACTCCATGTTTTGGAAACAATTGTTATATCACAGTTGTAACTGCTTTCAACGTCCTATGTGTATGTGTAGCTTCTATTATTGATGATGTTCTTGTATTACATTCCTGTGGTTGTACCTACACTATCTTTGTAATCTTATCTGAGTATATTGGAAACCGTGTTTACTGGTATTGGAAGTAGGATATACACTCGCTTTTAAGGATTCTTTTGCTCAAGCCAGGTGCTGGTAGCTCAAGTCTGTAGACTTAGCTAGTCAGGAGGCTAACATCTGAGGATCACCATTTAATTCCAGCCCAGGGCAGGAAAGTCTATGAGACTCTTATCTCCAATTAACCACCATAAAACTGGGAGTTTGTTTTTATGTTGCTCAAAGTGGTAGAGCACTAGCCTTGAGTAAAAGAGTTCAGCGACAGTGAGCATGCCCTGAATTCAATCCCCATGACTGACAAAACCAAAAACAAGCAAACAAAATAGTGTTTTGCTCCTCTAATACATGTAGTAATATTATTCAGTATATGGATCATTCTTCACATTTGGAAATGACAGCAATACCGTCTAACTAGCAGTCTACTTTTCATAACTAATTGGCAATATATGCACACTACTATATTTCATTTTTACAAGATTCAGAATAGGATTGAATTGAAGGTCTCTTCAACAGTTATTATTCATATCATCAGAAATGTGGACTCTATAACCATGAACAAGTCTGTTCTTACATTTAGTCCTCTCTGGAATGATAGGATTGCTCTATGAACCCCTTTGACTTACTCAGGTTGAACAAAGATACCCTCTAGCCTGCCAATAACCAGGAGGTCCTAGAAGCAAATTCAGGAGACGTTAAGAGTAGTAAAATGAGTGGAGTGAAAAGAACAAACTTAACCTCATTTCAATGTAAAAGTTGAAAAGAGTACAAAAGTAAGAAAAACAACATTAAAATGATACAAAACAATAGAACAACAACAAAAAACAACAGTGGTAGTAATCCAAAGGAAATTAAAAAAAATTTAAAAACAAAACAAACCCATATTAATAACTACGTAGCTGTGGAAGAATACTGCTAAATCGGAGGGTACTGAGCTTGGGAGGTAGAGATATCTGGTAACTGGAGGCTGAGTTTTGTCTCTACCCAGCGGGGAAGGAAGCCTACTTACTGCCCTTGTCTATGTTACTAAGGATGAGGACAAAAAAGGAGACGAATTTAAAAATGTAAATTTTCTGAGTTAAAAAATAAAATGTTGTGATAAAAAGGAAAGAAAATTAACGAATATAAAAGGGGAGAGAGAAGAAAAAAAAAAGAAGAAGAAAGGGAGAGATGTGAGAACCAAGTAAAAAAAAATTTTAAATTAAGATTAAAAGCTGAAAAGTTATGATTGTTGAAAGGACGTCTTCCTGGCTGGGGTGGTCTCGTGTCTGTCCTGTGTCCTCTCTGCAGATGTGAATGGGGCCTCTGGTTTCCCTGCGGCGGTCTGTGGTCCTGTGGGTTGACTGGTTTGGGTGACAGATTCCAGGGCCCCCCTTCCTGGCTAGTTTATTCTCAGGAGTGGGGTGCCCTCTGTAACTGGAAGATGCTGGTCTGTCTTGGGAAGCGTGGCTTCTCCTAGTCTCTTTGCTGAGGTGCTCTTTCCTCCCACCAGGAGCTGCTCTCCACCTTTCCTATGAATTTTAGGAACTGCAGATTGGCAGTGGGGTTAGCCGCACGGGGGGCTGTGTTAACCTGAGGCTGAAAGCCTTGCACCTCTGGGGAAATTCCTCCCACCCTGGGTGGGGAGACCTTCCCCTGGGTGGAGCTGGCTTTCACTGCTCAGATTCCCTTGCCCTTTTCAAAGATGGCCCCTTGGGCCTCACTTTTCCCTGGCCTGCTTTATCTCCTGTCTGCTCTGGCCAGGTCCATGCAAGAGTCAAGATGGTGTTTTTTCCTCTGGTAATGGGGGAAGGGCTGCCTTCCAAATGCTGGTCTGTGGGCGCAAGCACAAGTGAGAATGTCTGTGGTGGGGTACTCACCCTTTCTCTGGATTTTCGGACCTTTGGCTTAAGACTTACTTGATATAAGTTTCTAGGTGTGGAAGTTTCTCTGGAGTAGTAAAAGTGGGTTCTTGGAGAGAGCTTGGATAGGGATCCGCTGTTCCTCCAACATTTTCCTCTGTCCTCACATCAATTATTTTTCTTAAATTCTGAAGTTTCATCTGGTGTGCCTCTGCCCGCATTGGGCTATTGAAGTAAAAAATCAAGAGTAAATATGCTTTAATTAAAATCAGTCTCTAAAATAGGACCTGATTCCTACCCTATCCTGAATTCGTATTATCTGCTTCTTAAATAATCACACCTTCACTGCTTGTCTACTTTTATATTTTCAGTTTAGATTAAAACAAATAGGAGAAAAGAAAGGAGAGGAGAACCAAGAGGCTCCCTTCCCACCCCCAGTAATTAGAATTCAAATGATTAAGAAAATGGCTAATAATTATGACAAATGTGAGCCAATTGCATGTCACAGTGCAAATGTTCTTGCACCTCAATTGAAGATATCTGCTTAGTTCAAAAAAAAGAGACAAACCTTCTATCCTAAAAAAATATCGAAGCCATCTAAAAGCAAATTGCTTGTCAACTTTAATATTTAGTTCTCATGGATTTGAACCCAGTTAAGTGGGTGTCCTATGATTAGAGATCCAATCCAAACTTTCTTTTTCTAAGGTTTGGGGTTTTGCTTTGTTTTGGTTTGTTTTGCAACAGTCTTGCTCACATTGCATAGGCTGGTATTAACCTGAATTTTCCTGCCTCTACCTCTCAGTAGTTGGGGATTAGAGATGTGCCATCACAGGTAAGTAACAAATTATTTCTCATGCATATAGTTTTGCATTGTTATACGGTGAAAGCACAGAATTGAAAATCAGTAATTTCAAGGCTTTGATATGATCACATATACAGAATCTCACAGCAGAGTAATTTTAACATTCTCATTATATTTCTACCCTTTATCTTTAAAAAAAACATACAAGTCACTCATAACTCGGGCAAGCATGATTCTGCACAAGGGCATATTAGGATCAAGTGAGGATTTTTATTTACACAACCAATGATGTGTGTATTGAGCTAACAAGGTAGCATTGAGCGTTACATATGCATTTTATCTTTAATCTTAATGGAATATGTATCTGAAAAATTGTAGTGGAGAAATTATTTAAAAGAGTAACCACATCTCTTAGCTTTGAAACAGAATTTAACACAAGGAATTAAGTAGAAACACAAGAGAAGATAAGGGTACATGGGTTTCACACTGGTAGGAAAACTTTTATCATATTTAAACACAAGGAGACAGGAAGGAGGTAGTAATAACCCAGAAACTCTCCAAAGCTCTCAGAGGGGAAAGGTGACAAGGTGTAGGAAGATGTTCCCAGGTTTGATCTTGAATCACGATGGGGAGGCTATCCTGCCCAGTTTGCAGACCAGGGGACTTAAATACTCATGCCCCCTTTCCTCCTGCCTAACACCAATAAACCAAATCTAACTCAAGCAAGTGGGCAAAAAAACTCCAACAAGCTCAGAGACAGCACATAGGTCTTGAGTTCAAGAATTGGGATTAGGGTATGAGGGGGAATACACACACTATTGTTTCCAGATGTCAGTATCTTGAGCTATGCAAAAAGCACAGGCCTATCTGGGAACAAACATCACAATAACAAGCGTACTTTTCAGTTGCACAAACATAAAAGCATCATTGGAAAACGTATCTGCCAAAGTCTGAACTTCCTTTTATAATCATCCTTAAATCTCTGCATCAATTCTCAGTAGTAACAAATCAGAAATATTCTTTCTGACTATTGGAAAAAGAATGTGCCTAATTTGCAGTGGAAACCTGATCTTTAAACTTCCTCACCTAATTCAAAATCTAAATGTCATTTTAATCATTTATCATTATTTCTGAGTATGAAAAGAACTTTTAAGGTTATTTGAAACTTCTAGCATTCTGTCTCATCTCTTTCAGTGTTAATAAATCCCAAATGATACAGAATTGAAATCTCTTTTTCGGAGTCATATTGCTAGTGAGTTAATGTTACTATTTCATTGAAATGAATATTCTTAGCATTATTTATTTATTTATTTGCTGTTATATCATTACAGTGGATTGAATTCAAGACCTTGTGCTCCACGCTTCACTTTCTGGCTAACGGCTAGCACTCTACCACTTGAGCCACACCTCCATTTCTTTCTTTTTCATGGGTAATTTGAAATAGGAGTCTCGGGCTGGGAAAATGGCCTGGTAGAGTGCTTGCATCATATACATGAAGCCCTGGGTTTGATTCCTCAGCACCACATATATAGAAAAAGCCAGAAGTGGCGCTGTGACTCAAGTGGCAGAGTGCTATCCATGAGCAAAAAGAAGCCAGGGACAGTGCTCAGGCCCTGAGTGCAAGGCCCAGGACTGGCAAAAAAAAAAAAAAAAAGAAAAGAAAAAGAGAGAGAGAGGGAGAAAGAAACAGGAGTCCAATGAATTTGTCTGACTGGGCAGACTTTGAACCACCCTTCCTTGCTCTCTGCCTTGTGAGGAGCAAGATTTACAGACGTGATCCACCAGGTCCTACCTTTCTTAGCATGAATTAGCTTCATTCCTTAGCATAATATAATGCTAGAGACTTTTTTTACACCAATTTTACATCCACTGGGCACTAGACAAACTTATGTGATTATAAAATATAATTTGTGCTGCATCATGTAGGGTTTGTTTTTTTTTCAGCTTAGCCTGCATCTGAGATTGCCATGAGAGTAAGATTTAAATTAAGCTAAAGCTAAGCACTCTGGTCCCTGCCACCATCCCATCAACGATGCTCCCATGGCCTCCCGTCCCTTCTTCACGGGTCTCAGATGCATCATCTATTAGTTTCCAGGTCCTCTCCTCTGCCTTCCACATTGAATGCCTCTGAAGTTGCTGTCCATGCATAGCTACCTGCCAGAACATTTCGGTCTTTATTTTTTTTTTTTTCAGTATTCAGACAGAAGGTAAATCTTTATTCAGCGGAACTGCTGGCTGGCTGCTAAATCCAAGGCACGTGTCACGGGCTCCATTTTGGTCTTTAAATTCCTCTCAAAATAATTCTGTAAACTAAAACTAGACTCTGGAGTATGGCTGATGCTTTGGAAGTTGTGAGAAATAAGAAGTGTAGAACTGGGCCTGGGAATGTGGCTTTGCAGTAGAGTCCTTGCCTAGCATGCATGAAGTCCTGGGTTCAATTCCCCAGCACCACATATACAGAAAAGGCCAGAGGTGGCGCTGTGGCTCAAGGGGTAGAGTGCTAGCCTTGAGCAAAAAGAAGCCAGGGACAGTGCTCAGGCCCTGAGTCCAAGGACCAGGAATGGCAAAAAGTCGTGTATAACTGACAAGCTTAAGAGACTAATTATAAACATGATTTTGTGTGAATATTGCATATATATAGTACACATATATAAGTAGTGTTGTATATATTCCAAAGTACAGACCTTTCAATGAAATTAAAAACTAAAGAAATTATACTCTGAACCTCAAGGAATATAAAGTTAATATTTTGAGAAAATATTGATTCATGAAATGAAGTGTTATTTGGCCTCTGGAGACTTAAGTAAACCACAACTTAGTACAGCAAAGAGATTTGTTTTATAATAAAACGTATATGACTTAAGTTTCTTCTAAAAAATCATTGGCAGGATATTATAATTTTAAAAGTTACAGAAATTCTCAGATTTAAAAGAATATGTTTCTGTAGGCTCCAGATACCAACTCATTCCATCTCCTGTTTCATTTCTGTCTGTTTCACAAGTACAAGGACACAGCACATTCTGGACTTAGAAACAAGACAGATCTTTTACACATGATCTGTTTTTTTCCCACTGTGCTGCTTTCCACTGGATTAAAACCACACGAGAGGAAAAGAAATAGCTTACTTTTCTTAGAGTGACTAACTATACACTGTGACCTAGATTTATATAATGGGCAATGTAGAAAAAGGTAAGAAATATCTCATGTTATTATGTTAGTATAGTCAAGCATGATCAATTTTAGCTGTG
Organism: Perognathus longimembris pacificus; assembly: GCF_023159225.1. Taxonomy (NCBI): domain Eukaryota; kingdom Metazoa; phylum Chordata; class Mammalia; order Rodentia; family Heteromyidae; genus Perognathus; species Perognathus longimembris. The sequence goes on along the minus strand of NC_063181.1, from coordinate 43,045,940 downwards.
AATTAAACTATATCTTAATCTATTTGAATGGAAAAATAAAGGGCAAAATAGGCTAGATCCATGAATAAACAAAAATATCTATATTGGGTAGAACTAGTCCGCATCCTGTAAATCACTGGTTTCCAAACCACATTCAATTCATTGCCGAAACGTCAAATATTATACAAATTTGTCACATGGTGTTGTTTGAAACATGCTGAAAATAACAAAGTAGAACACAATTTCTTTCTTTTTTTTTTTTTTTTTTTTTTGGCCTGTCCTGGGCCTTGGACTCAGGGCCTAAGCACTGTCCCTGGCTTCTTCCCGCTCAAGGCTAGCACTCTGCCACTTGAGCCACAGCGCCACTTCTGGCCGTTTTCTGTATACGTGGTGCTGGGGAATCGAACCTAGGGCTTCATGTATGGGAGGCAAGCACTCTTGCCACTAGGCCATATCCCCAGCCCCTTAGAACACAATTTCACGTATCCAATTATATAAATTTATTTGAACTTTTTGAAGATTAAAAAAGGAAATCAATTTGTGGTACTAGGGATATCGTAATAATTTTTGAGTATTTCATGAATTCACTACTTTACAAAAACATGTCATATATTTAATTTTCTTTCCAAAAGGTATCAAATTCTAAATGTTTTCTTTACATTTGTGAAAATACAGGGGCAACAATAGATATCCATAAAAAATTTCTAAAGTGGGACATCTTGAGACATAAAAGGATTAAGGTAAGCGTAGGTGTGTAAATCCAATATTATTCAGATTAATGCAGAAGAAGCATACGTTTAAGGGCAGCCTGAACTACCTTGCAAAATTCTCATTTAAAAATAAATACATAAATAAATTTATACACATCAACTTTTATATCTCTAGCATATTGTAATCTGGTTAGATAGCACTATTATTACCATCATGCAAATATTACAATAATCTAATGTTTCTATTACGAATATTTTCCTTCTATAAGAAATGCTAAAGAATAATCTCACAATTCACACGTTTGTGTCTGTCAATGTGAATTGCTAATGTACAATAATCCCCAAACTCGTCCACGATGCATGCTCATGTCTGTATGTTCATTCTTCATGACTGAGGAGAGTCCAGTTATAGAGAGCTTTTAATGTGAAAGAGCATGGCGTGAGTCAATCTCCAGGATGGAAATGAAGAAGAGAAAGCATCAAATGATAATGAGTGAATACACAGAATCTGTTCTATTCAATCAACAGAATAACATTTTTCAACAAAGGAGTAAAGTACAGAATTATGCTGTATGAGTGAATCCCCAAACAGAAATTATACATTAAATAAAGTCACAAAGGACCTCATCTATGTGATATCATTTATATCAAATATACAGAATAAGCAAACACATAGAGACACAAAGAAGATCAGCAGTTGTCTAAGGCTTATTGGAATTGTTGATTGCAAGTAGATTAAGAGAAGGAATGTAACTGACAAGGAATGGACAGACAGTAAAGAATAAATTTTAAAATTCCATTTTTGCATATAGTGATTATTGATAAGTATACTGAAGAGATTGAATTACACAGTTTAACGAGGCAAACTACTATCGTATTTCAATATTTTAAAGCTCATTAAAATAACACAAATAATTGAGCGTTATCGATTAAGCAAAAAATACTTGGAAGGGGTATGAAAAGGTTGAAAGTGACAAATAAGTTACAGTCTTGAGCCAAGCACTGGTGGCTCATGTCTAGTTCTAGCTACTCCCGAGGCTGAGATCTCAGGATCCATGCAGCCAGCAGGGCTGGAAAGTCTGTGAGACACTTAATCTCCATTTAACACCCAGAAAACTGGAAGTGGAGCTGTGGCTCAAAGTAGCAGAGTGCTAGTTTTGATCCATGCAGCTCAGGAACCATGCTCAGGCCCTGAGTTCAAGTTCCTGGACTGAAAAATTAACTAAAAAGTACAATTTTGTCTTTAAGTAGACCCTTACATATTCAAAGGAAGACATAAAATGTTGAAGCTTTGTGGGTTTAGTAGGAGGCAGTCTACACATCCAGAGTGTCAATGATGTAGCCTGTGAAAAAGCGATTACAGGAAAGTCCCACTTGTCATGGTTACTTGAGCATTATTGGGGCAAATGAACAGTGGAGTAGAGGACCTAGAAAAACGCCCAGGCAGCAAGACCCACAAGTACTTGTGCTCCATTAGTTGGATGCAAATCTGTCTGACAGTGAAAGATTCTATCCTTCATTTTCTCTCCTTTGCTTTTTCTATCCCAGAAAAAATTGGACCACTTGATGTCAATTGCAGGTAGAGAGAAGCAGCTCAGGGCAGGGCAAGGCAGAGTGAGATGGTAAATGAGGTGGCGGCAAATGTAGTGTTTGCTTAGGGATGGCAGTCTTAGCTGAGGCCCTCGAGGAAGAACTTTGATGCATGTGAATGGAAGGTGAAGATGATAATGACATATGAAAGAAAGATGACACAATGAGTGAGCTTTGGTCAAGTTTCACTCATATCTTTGAGGGCCACATAACTACGTGTGTCCTTCCTGAGTTATTTCTCTCTCTCATCAGTCTTTCTATATCTGTCTGTCTATCTATCTATCTATCTATCTGTCTATCTATCTATCTACGTACCCACCCACTCATCCATCCATTTATCTATCTATTGAAAGTCCTTAACATGACTTAATGTCAACATACTTCAAACTTTATTTTTTTATTATTATTATTTTTTACTGTGAAAGTGATGTACAGAGATGTTACAGTTTCATATATTAGGCATTGGATACATTTCTTGTACTGTTTGTTACCTCCTCCCTCATTCCCCCCTCCCCGTTCCCCCTTTTCCCCTTTCCCCCCTTTCCCCCTTTTCCTCCCCCCCGCCCATGAGTTGTTCAGTTGATTTACACCAAAAATTTTTGCAAGCTTTTCTTTTGTAGTCGTTTGTCTTTTTATCCTGTGTCTCTCAATATTGGTATTCCCTTTCACTTTCCTCGTTCTAATACCAGTATACACAGTTTCCAATGTACTCAGATAAGATACAGAGATAGTGCAGGTACAACCACATGAAGGGGATAAAAGAGGATCATCAACAATAGAAGCTACGGTTTCACATGGCATGTTGAAAATAATTACAACAGTGATATAACAATCGTTTCCATAACATGGAGTTCATTTCACTTAGCATCATCTTATGTGATCATAAGGGTATAGCTATTGGGCTCTTGTGATCCTCTGCTGTGACTTGCCTAAACCTGTGCTAATTATTCCCTATGAGGGAAACCATAGAGTCCATCTTTCTTTGGGTCTGGCTCACTTCACTTAGTATGATTTTTTCCAAGTCCTTCCATTTTCTTACGAATAGGGCAATGTCTTTCTTTCTGATAGAGGCATAAAATTCCATTGTGTATATGTACCACATTTTCCTGATCCATTCGTCTACTGAGGGGCATCTGGGTTGGTTCCAGATTCTCGCTATGACAAATTGTGCTGCGATGAACATTGTTGTGCTGGTGGCTTTAGTGTGTTCTTGTTTGCAGTCTTTTGGATAGATACCAAAAAGTGGGGCTGCTGGGTCATAGAGGAGTTCTGTTTAGCCTTCTGTGGAATCTCCATACTGCTTTCCAGAGTGGTTGAACCAGTTTACATTCCCACCAACAATGAAGTAGAGTTCCCTTTTGGCCACATCCCCTCCAACAAAAGACATAATTGTCTCATCTTTACCATAAGAATAATGTTACCCTTATTGCAGTAGGGATGATAATATTAGAATCTCATCTTTGGACAAGGGGCACATTTTTTAGACTTTTAAATTTAATGTGGAAAATACTTATTTTATTGTGCTGTGTTAGAAACATAGGAGGTTATTTGCATTTTTAGTGCTTATTGAAGTGAGTATTTGAACTTAACAGTCCTGTTGTAGTAGAAAGCCTAAAACTAAATTTAGACAATTTGTAATTAGATCTTTCTTCCAATTAAAATAGATGCTATTGCTTTTAATACACATTTGCCCCTGTAGAAGTATGAACGAAACTGCATTATATCAATAATTTTCTTTATTCTGTTCTTGAGAATAAGCATGAGAGAATTCTAAGAAAGCAATGGTAGTACACAAAGTAGGCTAGGTAGTTGGCAGTGCATAGCTTTCTGCTTACTAATTTCCTGATTGATTGATAGGTTAACTGATCAATAGGTTAGTTGATTGGTTGGAACAAGAGTAGAATATTATAATCAGTGGAAATTGCTGTTTTCATCATTATCAAAGGAAGACATAAAGGTGAGTCAGGAAAGTAACAATATTAGAAATACCTTTGATTATAGATATTCCTTAAACATTATTACCTGAAAACCAAGATAAAAATCAATGTGAAAATTGAGAGATTTACAGTGTGACTTTAATAATTTTAATAGGTATAATGTTCATGAAAACAGATTTTTTGGAGTTGTTTATTTCTGAAACAAAACAATGTTATCTGTAACTGAACTTACTTGCTCACACAGACTATTTAATGATTCTAATGATACTTGCTCCTAATATTTTATTCAACAGACTTAGTCTCAAATGGTCCCATGAGGATGTTAGAGTGAATTACACACTTTTGTGGACATCTGGATGCTGTAAAGACATGGTTTACTTTAAATTCCAAATTTGATAAATGTCAGATGTTTCCTAAAGGTGTCTACCATCTGGGAGGAATCTTATTAGTTCTTTGAATATTTGAAATGTCTTCATGTGAAACAAAACAGCAAGAGGGATAATTTTATTGACTTTCATGGGGTAAAAATTATGCAGCTTTTTTTCAAGCTAACTTATTCATTTGTATATTTTACTTCTTAACCCCTGATGAATAATGTATTCATGTGTGTGAGGGCCAAAAATGCTTATGCATACACTCTGAAATACCCCTTATAATACATTTGCATTGTGTTCTTGGTAAAACAAATGGAAGTAGAAACTTGCTTTAATCTATTAAAATGTTTAACATGTACATACAGGTTTATCATATACTAATCATTAAGGTAAATTTTTGTACTGAATAGAAAATAATGAATCCTATATGAAAAACTAGAATGCCTAATAGCATTTCCTAAAGGTCTTGAAACACATATTTTTCTATGCATAATAAAAACCAAATATCTAAATATATTTAATTCAATGAACTGTTCATGAAGTATTACCTAACTCATACAGATCTAAATAGAAAAACACACTTAAATTCAATAAATTTGAAAATGAACACTGAATTTTCTACCCCAGAGTTAATGGTGTCTTGTGTTTTTACTTTATATAATGCACTATTTGTTTCACCTGCATATTATCTAATTTATTTTAAAATGTGTATACATCATATTGTATTAAAGATATTAGAACATCTTTGTAAATTGCATGAAAAATATATGAGAGTTAGTAAAAAGAAACCCAGCATATATATATAAACTATTACGTGACTCTAAAATAATCGATGCTTTCTTTTTATTTTGATTCTGGCAATCTGGAGTCAGGGACTTAGCATTTGAGTTCTACCATCAGTTCATTTTTCCCAAGTTTTCAGATAGGGACTCACTTTTTTGTCTAGACCAAGCTTAGACTGTGATTCTCCTTCTTCTGCCTCCAGGCCCTCCGGAATCACAAGCCAGAGTCAAATCTGAGAAAGCAAAACACATAGTGATGGAAGCTAATCTGTGTACCATGAACACAAGAATCAGATATGAGACAATGCCATCACTAAAGCACATATTAGAGTAAGACATTTTACTATATTAAAAGTACATTTTTCTGTCAAAATGTTATTTAATAATTGATTAATGAAAATAAACTGTTTGCTCAGTTTATTTTCATTAATTGATTTATCAATTATACTTTAGAACTTCATATTCTATATTCCTAATTAGTTCTAATCACCCAATTAATTTCTTAGTAGTTAATTAATTGGGCAATTAAACAGCAAAAGAGAAGCATATTTATAGAAAAAAGCTTAACAACGATTGCGTAAATTCAAACATTTTACACAATAAATAGTAAATAACAGCTAATTTTTACTATTTGACAAAAATATAATAAAATTATTTCTGAAGATGCAATAAAATAGAAAAGAAAAAGGATAGAAGTAGGAATGCAGAGCGTGAAAAGAATCAATGAAGGAGGATATTCTTTGTTAGACAAGGTTAATAAAATTCATAGTATTTTCAATATTGACCAATAACCAATAGAGATAATAAATAAAAGAAGATCACAAACTGAAATGAGAGAATTAGTGTGATCTTATGCATTAAAAGCTCATAGCATGTTTTATGAATATTATGTGCTAATTTATTAGTTTATATGAAATAAAGTTCTTTTAATAACAAAATGTTTAATAAAGATGACACATAACCAAAAAATAAAAAATAATTTATTTATACTAACCTTTTCAAATAGGCTTTTGTATGAGTTTTCCAAATGCTTGAAGAATCATCAGTAATAATTAATTCTTATAAAGACAAACAGTTATGGAAAGAATATCTAATTTGTAACAAGAGTAAAAGCTACAATCTTAAATAAATATTATAATAAAGAGAATTATAGAAAAATAACATCATGGACAAAAATATATGCAATTTTATACAACTCAGCAAGTCAAATAAAGCAATATTATATGTCCATTTAGGATTACTACTTAACTCAGTCAGTACAGTGCCTGTCTAGGAAGCACCTGCCCTAAGTTCAAACTCTTATTGCCAAAAGGAAATGGAATCTCTGTCAGTTGACTCATGATGTTAAAAGTGTGCTTGAAGGAGCTGCTAAGTGAATAATGCTAAGTTCACCAAGTTTTGTCCTTTGCAATTCATAGATTGTTTGAGAAGCAGTCATTTGTTATTGAAATAGTAAACAGTTAAATGGAAAGAATTTGTAAAACACATTTTTTGGAAACAGAACGTTATCTTAAAATATATAGCAAAAGACTTAACAATTTGAATAAAGCCTTGTAAGGGAATATATTATTTAACTTAAAGTCATAATGTTGTTGGGCTGCAGAAAAGTCTCAAAATAGGAAGAGCTTATTACTATTTCGATGATAGAGCTAGAAAAATGGCTCAATATTATTTTTAATATTCTGTATCTAATTTTACTATATAAAGAGAAAACAGGATGGTAGAAGAAATTTGAAACATGAAATGTGAGATTTTTGGAAGAAATAGGAGAGAACAGTTTATGACATTGGAGGCAGAAGCATTTTTTTAGCTAGGCTAAGAAGTCTAGCTAATTACATACAATACCATTATCATATAAAGTAATTATCAAATACAGGTGTACCTTATTATTATCCATATGTATAACTTGTCCTATATATTATAAACAACATGACATTTTAAACAGTGTAATTTAAATTTTCTCCAATGGAGAACTAAATAGGCAAACTTAATCCATAGTTGGCAGATAGGGAAAATGTTTACAATAGCAACAGACCAGACCAGACTCTACAATAAAAAATAAGAAAATAATGAAGTTCAGTGGAACAATATGAAAATGATATAAAAAGGAATTTTATAAGAAAAAAGATAAAATGGTTATGAAAATATAATGCACTCATTGCCTTTAAAATAGAGAGAGGAATGATGAGAAATGGTAATTTTCACCTGTACATCTCCAGCTGTTAGAGAAAATGCGCATAATGTCGAAGAGGAATCCAGTGAGTCCTGGGCCATGCCTGTGCTCCTAACCACTTGGAAGCTGTAGATCAGAAGGATCATGATTTTAAGTCATCATGGGCCAACATGGCCGCAAGATCCCGTGTCAGAAGAAAAAGTGTGTTTTCATGGCATGTGCCCATCATTCCATGGTTGCAAAAGTAATCAGGTAGATAAAGGTCCAGGGCAGCCAGAGGGGAGAAGAAATAAAAACTTTTTCTAAAATTAACCAGGAGTGGCTGGGAATGTGGCTTAGCAGTAGAGTGCTTGCCTAGCATACATGAAGTCCTGGGTTCGATTCCTCAGAACCTCATACACAGAAAAAGCTGGAAGTTGCGCTGTGGCTCACGTAGTACAGTAATAGCCTTGAGTTTGTTTTTTCTTGTTGTTTTTTTTGTTTGTTTGTTTTTTCTTAAAGGAGAAGCCAAGACAGTGTTCAGGCCCTGAGCACCCAGGACTGGCATAGATAGGTAGGTAGGTAGGTAGATAGGATAGATAGATAGATAGATAGATAGATAGATAGATAGATAGATAGATAGATAGATAGATAGATAGATAGATAGTTAGATACCTAATGAATAAATAAAAATAAACAGGAAAAATGGGCCTGGCCAGGGGTGTAAGCAGTAGTGCACCTTCCTAGTACAAAGCTTGGAATTCAAATATTAGCACTAACAAAAAGAAAAAGAATCAAATGTCAAGGAGAAGGGATAGAGTGACACAAATCCTAACACTTTGATGCTGAGAATCAAAATAGGCAGAGGATTAATTAATATAAGGAACTCCTAATGAAATCGTCAATATGACCAAAAACAGCTCCATTAGACCTATAGGCCTGAAGAAAAATAACATCAGGTATTATGCCAAAATGCTAATATATTGTTTGTGTTGTAGGCAATAAGCCATCAGAAGTTAATAAATATGATTATGTATAGATAAATAGGAAAATATGTAAATGAAATGATGCAGATGAATTTCATTGTATCTATTCTGCATTAAAAGCAGTAATTTGTACCCAACATATTATATGTAATAAGCTATAAATAGGATGAAACTGAAAATTGTATATACTTAAAGCCCACACACAAATAATTAATTTTATGTCTTTAAAAGGCATGTACAAAATGTAGCACCTTTGAGTAGTTAAGAAAGAATTAAAATCACAGAAGTGAACAATAATAATGAATGAGAACATGTATATACAGATGTTCCCAAAAAAGAAAGCATAAAACCAAAGGGGAAATAGTTGCATACAGGTTGGCTGGCTAAACATTTTCTGAAGAAGCAAGAATTAAAGAAAGATTGTATCTTCCCAGTGTATTGCACAAGAAAGCGATGTCGTTCCTGCAGTGTTAACATCGGATCTGGATATTTCCAGAGGAAATGTAGGGAAAAGTGAGTTCTGTGGCATTTGCAAATGTGGCTTCAAAGACCTCAAATCTCTGCTCCAGTAGCTGCTGCAGTGCAATTGTGCAGTAACAACTGGCTGAATAAAAGTGATGGAAGGATTAATATGTCCTACCTTTTGTTAGCCAGCTGTTAGGATGATAGTTGGTACAAAGCGTCAAAGTATCAGCCCTTCTTTATCATTGAAATACTAGAACCAAATGTTATTGTTGGTGAAAAAAATGAAAAGAACCAGGCCATCTGGACACATATACTGTCTGTTCTGATGGAGTGTCTTGAGCTTATTACCTATGGGTGTAAAACAAAATGCCAAAGTGCTGCTGGCAACTGATCCAAAATTATACTGCACGTGAATGTATCTGAATGTCCAAGATGTCACCTTCAGACTGTATCCAGAGGGGCTTAGTCTTAGCTGAACTCCAGTGGGATTTTGGTTGTTTGTTTATTGCATGGCTGTTGATATCCAACATATATGCATATAGGATTGCCAGTGAATAAAAGAAGGGGAGATATTTGGCATTGTGTGAAAGGTCCCATGTATTTTATAATGTCATTAGGGAACCTGTCACCATTAAAGCAACATATACCAACTGTCAGTTACAATTCCTTTTCAGATGTCTTTAGTGCTATGGAACAGATAGGCCATAAAGAATGTTTCTGCATTCAGAATTCTGATTAAGAAACGTTTATATAGACTATCACATTATCTTTTGACATCTAGGCTGTCACTTTGAAAATCTCATGGAGATAACATACAAAATCAGAATCCATATATTAAGTCACATAAAAAGTGTTTAAATATTATACTGTTTGTTCCTTTTATTGCTAAAAGAAAACATTTAAATCTGAAATTTGAATTCCATGAGTTACTACTTTCCATCCTTGGTCAAAATTCAGTCATTACTTCCTTCGTTTATTTTTATTTTTACAAGGATTTACTTCAGTTAAAGAACTTAAAATAGGGAGAAAAGACAAAGAGTGAGAAATATTTCTCATTCTCCATGGGAATGGGATTCAATAGCCTCATTTGTGTTTTTCAGAAAATGTTTAATGAGCCACTTTACTTGTCACCACTTCTTTTCTGTTGTTGTTGTTGTTGTTTACTTTCCACTATACAGGAAAAATACAGAATTGAAAAATGTCCATTATAAAATAATTTTGGCAACTCACATCTGACCATTATATATTATAGATAGCTAGATTAACCGTAACATCACTCAGTAGTTTCTTGATGGAAAGGGCTTCCTTAGAGGAAGTTGCTCCTTAAATAACCATGAGAACTTGATAATGCAGCTTAAAGGTCTTATGTAACCTAGGTGAGATTTTTTATAATCATGCAAAGACCTTGTTTTTGCACAATGTAAAGAGTACTACATTGGAATGATTTTAAGTATTTCTTGAGCAAAGTATATTGATCTACAGTATTGTTCAATTCTTAGAAAAACCTTAGCAAGAATTTTGGGAGACCCAGAGAAGCTTATCTTAAAATTTACATTGAATGCTATTCCCTAGAGTAGCGAAGTGAACGATATCAAAAATAAATTCAATGAGCTATGCAACTTGTGGGCAGAGATGGGAGGGGGAAACTGATGGAAAGAAAAATGGGGGGGACACAGGGTGAACAAATTCAGCAGTGGTCCTCACCAGACACTGTGTTGAAAATGAACTATACAATTTGTGTATGAGATTGGAGAGCGAGGGAGGAATGAAAGAAATGACTTCTTTATCTGAATAATGTAATTGTAACCCTTCTGTACATCACTTTTACCATAACAATAAAAATGCATAAAAGGGAAAAAAGAGTATTGTTCCAGGACATTTATAATTCACAAAGATAAGAAAATAACCTTGATCTAAATCTTACACCACTTAACAACTAGATCAAAGTCGATTATGGGCCTAGGTGTATATCATCTTTGAACAGATTACATATTGGCTAAACAGTTGAATATCTGTACTTTGAGATGACTTCAAACAACAGAAAAGAGCAAACTATGGATTGTTTATACTAATAGGACTAGACTTTGTCAGTAAACATGAGGAAGTTAATTCTACTTTTCAAATTTTAGACACATGAACATTAAATATTACATTTTCTTCAGAAAAATATGATCTCTAAATTTGTTTTCCATCTTATTTTCGCCTCTAAAATAACTGATAAATTGAAAATACATGATGAATATATCAATATATTTATTTATAGGCATTTATAGATAAGAATATCACTGTAATTACAAGTAGAAACTGATATTTTATTAATTAATTTATTATTTTTTTGCCAGTATTGGGTCGTGAAGGAAAAAAATTCCTAATTGGAACAAATGCAGTGATTTCAGGAGAACATTAATTTCCAAATATCTAAGATCATGCCCAAATTCAGTTACCATTAAAATACTTTATTAGAATACTTTACAAGAGGTTTTCTGATTCTATTATTTTGAAAAGATTATCAATATTTTGTCAGTATAGTTCTCAATATAAAGTAATCAGTTTTTCAGAAATATTCTTTCTTCATATACTAACTAAAGTTTAGCCATACTTTACATTTACATCTGTTGACCACAAAATTTCAAATCGAACCACTCAAAAATAAAGTAAAATATCCATTACCAGGAAAACCCAGAAAGCAAAGAAAGTTGTTTTGAATTTATTGCTGTAATTTATTCATATCCTCACAAAAATCAAAAATATAATGTTCTATTTATATTATTTATTCATAAAGGACAGTTTTAGAGATTTGGTAGATGGCTAAGCAATTGAAAATCTGCCTCATTTTTTATAGTTTTATTCCTTAGTTGTTTTGTTTAACTATGTGGTATGGACAAAAGCCAAGTCTTATTCTTCACTGGGTACCAATTTAGAATGAAAATATCAATCTGACAGTGTTAGGGCACAGGTGACAGGGATAGTGAATGTGTAGCCCAAATCAGGCTGATAATAGAAATGAAGACAGATACACACAGATTCATAGAATATGTTTTTATGGAAACTGAAATAAATTAATAAGTGAATAAATATATGATTTTAATATGAGACAATGCTAATATAGAATTTGTAAAAAGTTTAATTCTTGCTGTATGTTCTTTCTGGGTCACAAGTAGAAAATTATTGTCAAAACAATTGTTAAGACACATTTTCTCCATATTTTCTTCTAGCCATGTTAGAGATTGGATTCTGATGCATAAGAATTAGATATAGACAAAGACCACAGAATGGGAGAAGATTTTTTTCTAGCTATACATCAGATCAGGCCTCATATATAAAATATACTTAGCTCAAGAAAAAAATAATTCCCCAATTAATAAATGGGCTAAAGACTTAAAGAGAGACTTCTCAGATGAAGAAGTAAGAATGGCCAATAGACTCATGAAGAAATATTCAATTTCTCTGGTAATAAAAGAAATGCAAATCAAAACAACTTTGAGATTCTACCTCACCCCAGCAAGAGTGGCCATTATCAAGAAAACTAATAACATCAGAAGCTGGTGGAAATGTGGCTCAAAGGGAACTCTACAACACTGTTGTTGGGAGTGTAAAACTAGTCCATCCACTCTGGAATGGCAGTATGGAGGTTTCTTAAACGATGAAACATACAGCTAACCTAAGACCCAGAAATACCACTTCTGGGCATCTACCCAACAGGACACAAATAAGGCCACACTTAAGATACCAGCACAATCATGTTCATTGCAGCCGTGTTTACCGGAGCCACAGTAGAGAATACCTTGGTGCCCCTCGTAGATGAACGGATCAAAAAATGTGTACATATACACATATATCCATCAAAAAGAATGATACTGTACAATTCGTGAGAAAATGGAAAGACTTGGAAAAAACATATTAAGTAAGCCAGATCTCAAAAATATAGGTTGCGGGTTATATATGTATAAATATGCATGTCTATACATATGTACTATATATACATACTAGCTACTGTATATATACATATACACACATATATATGTACACACAGTGAAACATGATAAATTATATAGATCTCTAGACATGGACACATTGAGATTTAAGGAGAATATGCATAGAATTAGATCAAAAGATTCAATAATTATGTGCATATGATCATATAAAATATCTTATGAAATGAACTCCAAGAAAAGGAAATTAGTGTTGTTGTTAGTTGACATTGTTACTATTTTTGTTTACTTTATCTTGTTTGTTATTTTTTGTTTTCCTTTGGGAGGGTAAGGGGTGCAGAGAAAGTTGGAACAAAGAGTGAACAAATACATCAGTGGTACTTCCTAGACACTATATCAAAATGAGCTACACATTTTGTGGGTGGGGAGAGGAGGAGAAAAATTGGGAAAGAGTGAGGGAAAGGGAAACATAGTTCAAAAGAATTTTACTCATAACCTGACTCATGTAATTGTAATTCCTGTGCATATCACCTCGACAGCAACAATAGAATGTAACAAAATAATTTGCTTATATATATATATACACACACTCATGTGTGTGTGTGTGTGTGAGAGAGAGAGAGAGAAAGAGAGAGATAAGGACCCAATATCATTGTTTTGCATGCAGATTTCTAGTTTTCTCGATATTGGCAATTGAAATTATCATTTCCTCACTACCATTGTCAATTGTCAACTGACTCTAAATGCGTATCACACTCCTGCTTTGGTAATATAGACCAAATCCACAAACAAAATTGTAATATAGAAGAAAGTAAACCACTGTATTAATGTTGGTCATTTTACTCAAATCCTGGTAGATATTGAACCTATAGAGAAGGATTTGTAATCTTATTTTTATGTTGTTATTCAAAAGACACTGACTAGATCAACAGCTTTGTACATATGAGCATCTAAGAGGGGGCTAAGCAAAAAGAACTCCAAGATATGGAAACAGGAGGCTTTTCTTTGTTGTTATTTTCAATGTACTGTGTGATGTTATTTCTTTTTTGTTTCACTTGTTTTTTTCCTTTGGCTTATCTCTTGTTGCCACTGTATTTGATTTTTGATACTCTTTGTCTTGTACATACATTTATCTGAATTGGGGAACAGAAAGGGGACAATAAAATGGTAAGACAAAGAACAAAGGGCAAATTGACAAAACAAAATGCTGGAAATGACCTTTGTAACTGGAGGGGAATGGGGAAGGGAAAGTAGAAGGAAAAAGAGAGAGGGAGTAATCATGTTCAACATGAAATGTACTCATTACTTGTATTCGTTATGAATTCATTTGGAGTCACGAAAATACCGTGAGTTTTTAAGTAAAAATAAAAATTTTGTCCCTATTTTACTACTGATTGAAGTTATAAATTATCTTGCATTCCTGACATGGTTATAGCAAGACATCTGCTTCTGGCTTATAAACCAACAGAGTACATGCACATATTGGGGAAGAATAAAATGTGCAATAAAGATTGAAGAGATTGACACCATAAGTTCGATACAATAATAACATATTGGGATTCAAGGACAGTGTTAGGACAAATGTGTTGTTTGTAGCAATAGCAATTCCATCTTGGGAATTGAAATTGAAACACATGTATCCTTTTAGAAAATATTCAGTTCTTTTTTTTTTTTTTTTTTTTTTTTGCCAGTCCTGGGGCCTGGACTCCACTCTGCCACTTGAGCCACAGCGCCACTTCTGGCCATTTTGTGTATATGTGGTGCTGGGGAATTGAACCCAGGGCCTCATGTATATGAGGCAGGCACTCCCTAAAGTATGAAACTGTAACCTCTCTGTACATCAGTTTGATAATAAAAATTTGGAAAAAAAAGAAAATATTCAGGAAATAACTATGTTGTATGCTGAAAAAAAACTGCAGAAGAATAAATCTAGATGTTTATAGATTCCTCACAACAAATTTTGAAAAAACATTATTGTGTAACTTTATAAAACTTATGCTGTCATTTTAATGTTTGCTATACTTATAATATTCAAAAATAAATATGCTAAAATAAATATGCTATTTGGGGATTTAAAGAAATGTTATTTCTTTTCAGAAGATTGGGACAAAGTACTTTTTAGATTTTTAGAAATAACATTTAATTTACTGTATATATAATTTTCAGGTAAATGGATAGACGTGAATAAAATTATTGTAAGTGATAAGGCTCCTAAAGACAAAAGATAAATATTTTCTCTTACATGAGTTCTAACTTATAAATGCATATGCAAACATACACAGGGTCATATGTACATGTATACAAACATATTAAGTATGGTATGTGTGGAGGAAAATTCCAATGTTGTAACCCTTTTGAAAAACAAACTTATAGTTTAACAAAATGACTATCAGGAAAGGGGAAAAGGTGCTGTCAGAAGGGGAGGAGGTCCAAGGGATAAAGAGAAGACAAATGGAGAGAAGAAAGGAAGGTAAAGGAAGTTATAACGTTCAATGTGCATGTGTGAAAACAAAGTGATGTAAATTGAGGGAACTTTTGGAGTTGGATGAGGTGGGGGTAATGATGAAAGGTTAATTTTTAAAGGAGAAAGGCACAGAGTAATCTGAACAAAACCAAACCATAATTGCTAAATAATTTAAGCTGAATAGTTGAGAAATTTGATTTCATTTAGGTAGCTAAGGAGGATATGAAGAAACATAAATAGTTACTGCTAAATTGTTAGGACTAAATTTGTTTGCATAGATAATTATAAGATTATTATGAATTTTAATAACAACTTTAAATATCATTCATAACAATATGTATATGAAGGTAATAATGTTGCTTATAGCCCAGCAATGTTCATGCCTGTAATCATTGCTACTGAGGAGGCTGAGATCTGAGGACTGTATTTCAAAGCCAGCCCAGGCAGGAAAGTCCATAACACTTTTATCTCCAATTAAACACCAAAAAGCTTTAAGTGGAAGTGTGGCTCAAGTGGTAAAGCACTACCTTGAGCAAGAAAGCTCAAGCCCTGGGGTTCAAGCCTCAGGATTGGCAGCAAAATAATAATAATAATAATAACAATAATAATAATGATGATGATGATGATAATGTTGCTTACAGTGATTTTACCAAAATGTGTCATGTATCTAATCCTTACATGTTATACAACTAATTGTTACAATAGTGAAGGCAATTTCATTTTAGTGGAAATGCAACTGAACATCTCGCTCCTGTTCTTACATGCAGCACTACAGGTCTGTCTCCACGTAAGCCCCCAAGCTCAGCTCACGGACAGTCTCAAGGTAAAACAAAAACAAGCATACAAAATGCCTGTTTGGGCATATAGTCAAGACTGGAAAGAAATTCATATGCCAAATTTTAAAGACCAATATAAGGAAAACAATCATTGCAAGAATGTATGGAAAGTCTTTCAAGTAAAAATAATCTAAAATCCTATGTTGTCTTCCTCTCCTCTTTGCATTTGTATTTCAGTTGAAAAAAAAATGGAACTTTTTTTGAGTTTTTTTCACTATCTCTATATAGCTTTATATGTATTTATAATCTAACTTTCCCCAGAAAAGTGTTCTTTAGAATAAAGCCTTACAATGGTTAAATAAACACTTAAGATTGATAGTGATAGAACATCAGCTTAAGTAAAGAGATGAAAACAAGACTGATGTTTATAATGAAACTGTAAGCAGAGTTTCTTTATGGATACTAAACCCAAGCATTGGCATTCAATTCCTAACAGCAAAAGTTAAAAAGGAGTTTTGATAAGTCACATGCCCCTCCGTGCCCATAAAGTAAAGTGTTCAGAATCAGTGTAACCACAAAATTGCAGCATGCTTCAAATTTTATTGCCAGGAATACCTGTGATAGAAATGTAACCATGTTATAGACTCCACACTTTATTTCCATAGCTAGACTCACTGGATTCCAGAGAAATGCCCTCCTCGGTGAAAGTGAGAAAAGAGGGAAATGATAGAAACCCAAGTCAAATGCCACTGCAGAAGCAATGTGACAGTGTCAAGGGGCACAGTCAAGATTCACAGCACAAGCTAATTGAGAGGATTGACCCTGACCCGTGAAACAGATAAAACACGAGCGGTGAAACTCTCGGGGCTTATTTGACATAGAAAAACTGTCTAAAATACCAGCAGTGGAAATTTTTAAAGCATCCGTAATCAGGTAATCTTACTCATTAAATCATTTCTGCCAAAAAATGCTTAAACTCTGCTATAATTAATAGCTTAAGTTCATGTCATATTCTGGCTGTAGGTGGTGAGCCCCAGGAAATAAATTTGAGATGGAAGTTTCTGGCCATGAGGATTTAGGAAGTGAGGAAAGTAGTCTCCCCTAGGTCAATACCTGTGAGAAAAAGAAGTTACACTGGTAGAGAGAAGAGTAACCTAACTAAGCAGTTCTACAAAGATTCCAGCTGTTCCACAGAAACATATGAAGGTGGAAAATTATCATTTCTTGATGCAACAGCTGCCATAAGAGTACATTTACCACTTCAAATGTGTGGCAGAATCTCATCTTACGCCTGGGGCAGTTCCTGGAGAGGGATTCAGCCAAGAATCCTCAATGGCCAATACACCTGGTTGCAGATTAAGATGATCAAATACAAATGTATTTAGAGAAGTCTATGAAAGGGATGGTTTTGTTTTGAACAATTCTTTCTAGGTCGCTTTTTTTGGTTAGTATTCAAAGCTGATGTAGAGACCTTGGCAGAAGTCCCATGGTCATTTCATAATCATGTTTGTACAATAACATGTTAATACTTGATCAAGTCTTAAGAGTGGGCATGGAGGCACAGTACATAAGTCTGTAAACTATAATAGTTTCATTAATAAGTGGATACAGAAAATCAAAACTTTATTGCCTCTAATTTCTGAAAATTGTCAATTGTGTGTTTCTTAAAATAAAACCATTAAGTGCATCATTATGGTGTAGAGAATCCTCAATAAAGATACTTAAGGGAGTAACTTGGAATCACAGAATAAGCCCTTATCAGATTAATGCCAGATGGGCTACTGGAGAGAATTTCATGAATCCTTACAAAGTAGAAGGTTGGAGCAAACATCATTACTCTACGTGTGATCCTGCGAAGGTCGAGTGAATGAGAAAAGACAGACTATGGAAGAGAAATATTAACAGAAGTCTGATACAAGCAAGGGAGGATGCTAATGGTGTAACTCCTTTGAAGAACTAAGAGTTTAAACAAATGGGTGCCAGAAAGCTGAAATGTGTTTCTCTGGGGCTATAAGGTCAGGTGTTAAAGGTGTAAACCAAGGGAGAAATGAAAGATGGGCACAAATGAAGTCATAACACTCCACTGTACACATGTGAAAGGGAGCCAGGTAAATTGAGGGGATGGGTGGGTTGGGAGAGATGGAAGAATGTTGGACGGGATGACATTGGTCAAGATGCATCGTATTGGCAAGCTGACATGCTGAATTGAAACATCTGTCCTCTGTGTACCCCTACAGAAAGATAGCAAAAGTAATTCCTCTAATAGAGAAGAAGAACCCTCAGACCCCTTTGCAGGAGATGACAAGAAAGCTTGCAATTCTATCTGAAGAAGGAAAAGTTGCAGGTGGTGATTTAAACCCAAGGACTCCTCTTAGCAGTCGTAGGATAGGAATCGCCACATGAAAATAGTCTCTTGTGTTTCTTCTTTTTTCTGCATACATTGCCTTGTAGTATCTGAAGGAATTCCATTCCAGGACTCCTGTGGGTATCACAGATGGCTCAAGTTTCTCATTTTTAAAAAGGGCCTCATATTTACATATAAACTACACACATCTGTTCATATACTTTTAATCATCTGCAGATTACTTAGAATATTTAATGGGGTGTAAATTCTAGGCAAAGACTTCTCCTACTTCTTCTTTAAAAAATGTACATTCAGTATAAATGCTACTTTTGTACAAATCTATTTCCTCTGCATTGGCTGAACCCATGAATATAAAGCACACAGTAGAGAGGCCTAATTAAACCTGAACACACAGCAACAGAGATGCAAACAAAGGCAGGTTTCTGGGTAGCTTCTCCCAGACACCTCTGTTTTTACGTTTATTCACTTTCACTGAAGGTGAAGTTTTCCAGGTCTTGTACTTGCTTTAGAGATAGTAGTTCTGTATCCCTGCCTCAAAAAAGACCAGAAGATAACGGCTGGAGAAACTATTATTCTTTTGATTATGTGTCTCCTCAGCTTCCCAAAACAAATTCATACAACACCCCAATCTCAATGATTAAATTTAGCTTCTCTCTATTTTTAGCACCCAAATTTGATTTTCTTTTGAGACAGGAAAGGTGTGAATTTGGCCCTAATATTGTAGGAGGTGGAGAAAGAGAAATCAAATCTCCTCCCACTTGATAGACAACATCAGAAGTTCAAACAATTTCAAAGGAAAGTGTGACATGGGGGCCTTTGTCTGTTGTATGGCCAGTGAAGACCCTCGTCCAGTGTGTGGGCTTTCTACTTATCTTGCAAGCTATGTCCTTTGTTGTGCAGAAGCTCTGCAATTTCATGCAATCCCATTTGTCCAACTATTGTTTGATTTGTTGTGTCTCTGAGTCTTTATTAAGAAAGTTTCAACATGTTCCAAAGAGTCCTAGTGTTTCTGCTACTCCTTCCTGAAATGCTTTTAGGATACCTGCTTTTACCTCGAGGTCTTTAATCCATTTAGAATTGATTCGGGTGCAGGGTGATCTATAAGGATCAAGTTGTAGTTTGTTACAGGTGTATAGCCTAGTTTGCCTGCAACATTTGTTGTTGAAGACGCTATATTTCTTACCTCCTATTTTGTTGTTGTTGTTGCCTTGTTGAAGATGAGGTGGCCATAGGTCTGTGGGTTCATTTCTGGGTCTTCAGTTCTATTCGATCGGTTCTCGAGCCTGTTCTTGTGCCAATACCAAGCTGTTTTTATTACTATAGCTTTGTAATACAGCTTGAAGTTTGGTGTTGATATTCCTCCAACACTGTTCTTCCTGCAAAGGATTGTTTTTACTATTTGGTGCCTTTTAGTGTTCCATATGAATTTTTGGATTGCCCCCTCCATTTCATTAAAGAATGATGCTGGGATATTGATGGTTTTGAATTGAATTTGTAAATAGCCTTTGGCAGTATTTCCATTTTCACTATGCTAATCCTTCCAATTCAGGGGCACAGAAGTTTTTTCCACTTCCTTAGTTCTGCTTTAATTTCCCTTTTCAGGTTTTATGAAGTTTCTATCACAGAGGTCTTGCACTTCTCTGGTTAAGGTTATTCCTAAGTATTTCATTTTTTTTTTGAGGCTATTGCAAAAGGAGTTGCATTCCTGGCCAAAACAAATTCTCAAAGAAACAACTGCCCATTAATTTGTGGGCTAAAGACATAAAGAGAAACTTCTCAGAAGAGGAAATAAGAATAGCCAAGAGACACATGAAGAAGTGCTCTACATCACTGGCCATAAAGAAATGCAAATCAAAACAACACAAAGATTCCACCTCACCCAGTTAGAATGGCCATTATCAAGAAAACTAATAACAACACTTGTTGGTGGAGA
Organism: Perognathus longimembris pacificus; assembly: GCF_023159225.1. Lineage (NCBI taxonomy): Eukaryota > Metazoa > Chordata > Mammalia > Rodentia > Heteromyidae > Perognathus > Perognathus longimembris. The sequence continues at coordinate 43,025,495 of NC_063181.1, read as the reverse complement.
TGTGGCCATAGGGAACCCTACTACATTGTTGGTGGGAGTGTAAGCTTGTTCAACCACTCTGGAAAGCAGTGTGGAGCTTCCTCAAAATGCTAAACATAGAGCTCCCCTATGACCCAGCAGCCCTACTTCTGGGCATTTACCCAAAGGATCACAAACAAACCCAAACTAAAGCTGCCAGCAAATCATGTTCATAGCAGCATTATCTACCATAGGTAAAATATGTAACCAACACCTATGCTCTTCAGTAGATGAATGGATCAAGAAATTATGGTATATATACACAGTTTAATTCTATTTCTTTCAGAAAGAATGGCATTGCTCTATTCACAAGAAAAAGGAAAAAATCATACTAAGTAAAGTGAGCCAGACACAAAGAAACACAAACTCTACGGTCTCCCTTATTGGTAACAATTAGTACATGTCTAAGATAGTTCTAGCAGATGATCACAATAGCTCAATAGATATTTACATATGATCACATAAGATGATGCTAAGAGGAATGACCTCCAAAATATGGAAGCTAATGATTTATCATTCAATTTATTATTTTCAACTTGCTATGTGAAATTATTTCTTTTTTCCTCTGTTCATCTTCCCTGTGATTTAGCCTCTGTTGTAACTGTATTTGCTTCTGGTACACTAGGTATTTTATATGTGTCTGTTTGAATTAGGAAAGACAAGGGAAGGGGAACATTAAAACTGTGAGACAAAGAGTAAAAGGCAAACCAATGCAACAGCAACATTTACAAGACAATATGTTGTAAATTCACTTTACAATTTTAAGGAGACTGGGGAGGAGGGGAGGTGGAAAAAATGAGGGAGAGGTATCAAGTTGGACAGAAAATGTACTCACTGCCTAATATATGTAACTACAACCCCTCTGTACTTCACCTAGACAATTAAAAAGATAAAACAGAAAAGCGTGACTGCTTTTTTAAGGATTTCCCTCTTATGCACTGCCATTGTACTGCCATCTTCCTGATGTTAAGTAAGACAGAGCTAACCGAGAGGTCAAGCTAAGCATAGTTATAAAGCATAGTTTGATCAAATAGAAGCATTCAGCCTTTTTGTACTGCTTGGTTTTTTGTTGTGATGGTGGTGATGGTTGTGGTTGTTTCATTTTTTTTTTTTTGTCTTTCTAGTTAACTCTATTATGTTCAATGGAAACTATATCATCTTAATACATTTGTTCACATTTGGTTTAGAAGTGCTTTTTAAAATTTTAGCTTTACCATTTTGGTAGCTTTCTACATTTTCTCCTTGATACTTAGTTCAAAGTTATGAAGAGGTTGACAAAAACCATCTGATTAAATATATTAAGTTTTTATTCATTGTAGCAGTGCTTAGTGGTGAAATTGGATTGTAAAAGTGCTCTCTAGAGAGATTACGAGCGCTGTTTTGCTTTTTCTTTGAAGAAAAATTAATTTTAGACAATGGCAGAGCAAAAATTGTGTTTTAAAAATATAGTCATCCAGGCACAGTGGCTCGAGATTGTAATCTCGGCTGCTCAATTCTGTGCCTGTCATCCAGTGGTGGAATTTACGTACAAGGATTGAGGTCTGAAGTCTAACGGGGCAAAAGTAAGACTCCATAAAAAATAATTTAAAGCAAAAGAAGGAACAGGAACATGAGTTAACTGCTAGAATACTTTTCTTACAAGCCCAAGAGCCTGAGTTCAAACCCTAGCTTGATCAATAAGTATATGTGTGTATGCGTTTATATATATGCATGTGCACATATGTATTTATATGTGTGTATTTATGCACATATATCAGTATGTACATATAATTATATGTGCATATATTTGCATAAAATATTTGATTTTGTTATATCATAATATTTATTAATAATTTTTATTTTCTGTTTCATTTTTTCCTTTGACAAAGAAAATGAATTATCCAGGAGAATCCACTACTTCACAGTGAATTCGGAGTAGCCATTATAACTGGAGTAGTATGTCTGGTTTTACTAGGTCTATTGATGTGTAATAAAATTTTCTAAGAATCAGAAGACAGTCAAAATCTTGTAGAATGTTTCTTTTCTTGAAACAAATTCTTGATACTGTGCAGTTTTTCCCAATTACTCTAAAGAAATGTTTAGAATAGTACAATTGTTTTGTCTAAGCTATTCTTTCCAAAAAAAAATCAGTATCATGTCTTACCACGATCAATGTAATTCCTAGGCTCCTAACTCAGCTTTATCAAGGCAAAAAAAATGTGATTTTCACAAAAGCTTAAATTGCATTGCATAATTAATGCACAACTCAGTGACATTACTAACATTCATGAGTTGTTTCCAACTATTTCCTGTTTGTAAAAAACAAATTTTTCTTGAGAAAATTATATGTGTATTTAATCTAAATATTATTTTACAAGATTAAGTAGATACCATCTTATTCCACTGGTTTGTAGAATAAGATGGTGTATATATACACACACACACATATATATATATATATATCCATTGATAACTAACTTCTGCAACTTTATCATTTATCTGACAGGTTTCAGGGTACTTTTGACTGTTTAATTATATGTTGTAGGATTTATTAAATACATATCTACCTTATTAGGTTAATGCATATACTTCAATTCTTTCAATTTTTTAATTTACCAAATTTTCATCCCAAAAGTTCCAGATTACTAAGAGTAATATATTGAGAGCTGGAACAAGAAAGAAAAATGTTTCAGGGTATTGTATTACTAGAAAATGAAATGTTTTAGAAAAATTAATTTTTAATATATTTCTAAGGAAATATTCACACACTAAAAGAATACCAATGTAATACAGACAATATAAAATGTTTATTTTCCTACTCTATACACATATAAATATATAAATATTATATATATTGACTATATAGGGCAAGAGTGACAATAATATATAATATATATAAATCCCCTATAAAAACGATAGAAATATATGCATTAAAATTTCTTTGAGGAAACCATTGTAAAAGTTAAAAGTTGGTAAATCATGTCCTATATGATAAAATTTGTATTATTACCAGAAAACTCTAAAAATATTCCCATACGAGTGAATTCGAAGTCAAATTACTCTAACAATTTTTATCTTTGTAGAGTGTAGTGCCTAGTAATATGTAAAAATAAGAAAACTGATTAAATTGACAATCAAATACCATGTTATAGCAAATACCATGCTAAAAACACATTTCTTTTAAAGTGGTGTCACCTCAAGCTTTATTTGTTCTTTTACCTATACTTAGAAGAAAAGTAGATTATTATGGAACTAAATACAATCAACATAAAATAGGTGAAAAAAGAAAATACTTAGCTCTTTTAAAGATTGCCTCTCCTTTTTAAATTAGAAATTGAGAATTTAATCAAGTTTTATTAATATATTATTCATTCAAGTATACATAAAAGGAAAAATGGCAGGATAATCTAGGTACTGGGTAATGCTGCCTTTATAAGGGACGTAATCCTATTTATAAAAGAGTAATTCTTATACCAGCACACACTAGCATAATGGCCATTAAGTTTCAAGAGCTAAATTCAGTAAGGGACACTTGTAAGCCACAAGTGAGGTTGTTAGAAGATGAATATAAGCATCGTAAAGGTTATATAATGGTGGAACATTATACATTATAATTGTTAAGGTGATAAATATTTGATGTAAAATCTACTGTGCTATAATGATAATACCTCTGAAAATAACATAATTGCTGTAATAATATGTGAAATAAAAATGAAACCATTTAAACAGTGTGTTAATAATTAAAACTCTTTAGTGTGTCTATATAAATTAGCCACTATTTTAAGTTCTTTATAACCTCATGTAATCTTTGCAATAGAAATATCTTCCATTATTATTCCTTTTATAGAAGACAAGATTTAAAGCACAGAAATTAGTTAATTGGTTCAAGCTTACAACTAGATAGTAAAAGAACCAAGACAGGGTTGGTGACAGCAGTGATTAGATTCTGCTGTCTTCTGTTTGTTGGCAGTGCCAGTCCTTAAGACAAAATTCAGAATTACTTTCTATCTTTCATATCATCATGAGACTAGGAAGAGAGTGAATCAGGAAGTTCTCAGGACAATAACTCCAACCACTTCCTGACCCTCCTGGAAGGAAACCAAATGCTCACTGGACCTAAAGCCTAAGTGTGAGGAACCAGTTAATTACATACTGAATAAATATTGTAGAGCTTAATGTATCTTATAAATGAATCTACATAGAGAGGAAAATATTTAAATTCATTTTAGTCATAGTCATAAGAAAGATGATACAGAAACAGGCACAAATATAAGTTTGGTGGAGTGGGTCATATTTTCAAAGCAATGTTCTAAGAAAAATCCAATGTTTGGGGCTGGGAATGTGGCTTTGCGATAGAGTGCTTGCCCAGCATGCATGAAGCCCTGGGTTCGATTCCTCAGCACCATATAAACAACAATGCTGAAAGTGGCACTGTGGCTCAAGAGGTAGAGTGCTAGCCTTGAACAAAAATGAGGGACGAGGTAACAAACAGTACAAGTAATGTATCCAAAGCTTAACGTATGAAACTGTAACCTCTCTGTACATCAGTTTAATAATAAAATATTTGAAAAAAAAAAAAAAAAAAGGAAGCCAAAGACAGTGCTCAAGCCCTGAGGTCAAGCCCCAGAACTGGCAAAAAGAAAAAAAAAAAGCACCTTTATTTGCATAAGTGAATTTTATCTGATAAAACAGAGATAAGCATTTGTCTATGTGCATTTGTGTTGTGTTCAGTAGTAAATATAGGAAAGTCACTGAGCTTAAGACTGATAACATTCCCTTAATTAATAAGCATACGCCACATACAATATCACAGTTGGCTTTGGATATCCACTGTACCTGTTTATAAGCAGTTTATTAAAGCATTTTGAGATTAATAGTCAAATCAGAATCACATTTTTGGAAGAACTTGTTTTTACTGTCCTGTCTGACAAGGGGTATTTCCACAGCAACGCATCGGAGAAACGTGCCAGAGCAGTTTCTTCTGACACAAGGAAATAGATAGACAGCCAGGTGATCCTTAATCCAACATTTCTAAGATAAATTCAAGCTTATTGTCACACTATGTATTCTAATATTTTTGCTTTCTGCAGTACTCACTTAACCTTTACTTTACCTGTGCAATTGTTGCCTGGTTCTTAGGTCTGGAGAGTCTTCCACCTTCAAGGGCTCCATATACAAAGTTAGAGAGAGGTAACAAATTTGATTAAAAATGTACTCACTGCCTTATGTGTGAAACTGTAACTCCTCTGTACATCAATTCAACAATAAAAAGTTGGTGAAAGTTTAAAAAAAGTTAAAAGCTATAAAACGTTCTATCTTCTGGTAACTTTTGTTAGCCTTAGACTTTTATGTAACATCATTTACAGTCTTTGACTCATTCCTGTTTTGGGAGTCCTCTTCTGCGGTTTCCTTGTCACTGCCCATTCTGATAATTAATGAACAACCATTTAAGAAGCATCACTCTTCAGATTTCTCCTACTTTGCCATATAACCTTCTGTCATTTCTCATTTATAGTCTTTCTGTCTGTTAATTCTGCTTGTTGGTGTTTCATAGATTATTATCTGGCTTTGAAATCACACACTCATAAGCCTATAAATGACAACCATGTCACTTAAAGTCTTTTGGAAATGCATGAAGACCTTGTCACAAAGAAAAATACTGTTTTATTCTTTGACAAATGTTTGCTTTCTCTCATAGATCATCTCCAGTGCTGCTTGCAATTCTCCTATTTATGCACTTAGTTTTGATTGGTTCCTTCATGAGTATTCCTGTGGCAGCTTTAAACTTCTTCACTTGTCTCAAGAAACAAATTCTTTACCTCTATAGTAAGCTTAATTCAAGCATAATCTATTACTTTTTCCTTTTTTGAAAAGATTGTGAACTCACTTCTTTGTAACCAATCTCTCTTCAATTTACTTTCTTCAAAACATTGCCCACATTGATTATTTTCTATGTTAATACCATCATGTTACATTATCGTTTTTTGTCTTTTTTGGAAAGAAAGGGTGTATAATACGCCATGTACCAAAGTCAGTTACAGGGACAACAGGGATAAAAGCATGGGGAAGAAAGACAAAAGAAAAAGGCATAATTTCAGAGGGTACATTGGAAAGAACAACAGCAAAGATAAATCACTTATTTCTAAATCTTGTAGTTCATTTCACTTAGGATCATCTTATGTGATCATAATGCTATTGAGCTATTGTTCTCTTTTTTAGGACTGTCCTACACACGTACTAATTGTTTCCAATGAGTGAACCTATAGAGCTTATGTTTCTTTGGGTCTGGCTCTCTTACTATTATTATTTTCCAAGTCTTTCCATTTCCCTAAGAATGGGGCAGTGTCATTCTTTCTAATAGATGCATAGAATTCCATTGTGTATATGTACCATATTTTCTTGATCCATTCATCTACTGAGGGGCCTCTGGATTGGTTCCATATTTTAGCGATGGTAGATTGTTCTGTGATAAACACAGTTGTGCTGGTAGCTTTAGTGTGATATTGCTTGTAATCCTTTGAGTAAATCACCAAAAGTAAGGTTACTGGGACATGGGGGAGCTCTATGTTTAGCCTGTGTGTTTATCAGAACTAGGGAAGGGGAGCATCACAATAGAGAGACAAAGGATAAAAGGCAAATCAATGCAGAAACAAGACTTACAAGACACTATGCTGTCAACCAACTGTAGATCTCAGAGGAGGGTAGGAAGGGAATCAGGAGGGGGGAAGGTGGGAGAAAAATGAAGGAGAAGGTAAAAAGTTTGATAAGAAATGTACTCACTGTATGTGGCTGACAATAAAGTAAATTAAAAAAAAAAAACAGTGTAGAAGTTGGTGCTGTTGTAGAGTTCTCATTTCCCTTTTATACTGACCACAGTTTCCTTGCATGTCTAAACTACCTCTTCCAAATCACACCATGCCATTGTGGAAGGCTTTCTCTTGGTCTGTTGCATACATTGTTTCGCATGTTAGTTTCTGGCCCTTGTGCTAAGCTGAAGCACACCACAAGCAATCATTGTTCCCCTATGTGGTTTTGACAGATGTACTCACTGAAAGTGACAGAGGTAAAGTTTGCACAGATATCCCAAAATAGCAAGAGTCTAGAGCTAAATAACTGCTGGAATTTCATCTAAATATTTTACTTTTCCAGTTTAAAGAATTGTGAAACCTGTAATTATTCGTGTTTCTCTGTCGAATCACCAAGTCCACAAAAGGCTCTTTCACCATATTGTTTATAGTTATTACCAGGTGGTGGTTTTTTATTGACTTTGTAAACCATACCCATAATCCAGCCAGATAGCCTTCTGGAAGCTTACACTCTAGTCATTTCAAGCCACTGAGCCATTTAAGTACTCTCTTCCTTTCTCCTCTGACAAACTGATTGAACTCCAGAGGCCTTACATTCTTACTCCTGGATTTTCTTTCTCTGCCCCAAATAGGTTCTCATTGTTCTTTTTTATTTTTTCTTCTCTTGACTTTCCAAAGCAGGAAACCGTACAACTAGCCATATCCAATGACTTGTTCTTTGCTCAATGTTGCCTACCAACATGTTCATTTTGTTCCCCATACAGCAGCTTTCTCCTGTTGAAATTTAAAATTTTATAAACTTGTATCAAAGTCTCTTCCTGATAAATGGTTTGATTTCTTACTAAATGTGAATCCCCTTTCTTTCATATTAGTCTTCTGCTTTTACTCATTTTATTCTGTCTCTTGAATATTATTTGTGTATTGATCTTATACTTCTCCATAGATGACTATTTACCTAAAGATAGGATATGTGTTTACTAATGGTTTGACTGCTCAAGCACCATGTATCCTTACACCAATCATCAACTAGTTGCTAACGATCATTATGCAAAATAGAATATTTAAATATTGTAGAATTATTTGGATATTTCTAGCAATATGATTATAATTCTTCAAAAAGTTTTTATTCCAAGTCCAGTGGCAAGTAGGATACCCTAATAAACAGTCAAACTAATGAATGAAGGAACTAAAGGATTTGTTCATAGGTCAATCATAGTCTCAAGTAGAGCAAGGAAGAAACATTGGTCTTTCCTCTTCTGTCAGTTCATGTTACTTAGAGCCCTTTGTACGTATGCAAAGAACTGCAGATTCATGAAGTGAATTCAATCTCTCATTTTCCTGAAATCATCGCTGATTTGATCTCACTGTTTCTCAAATTAGGCCTAAGAAAATGTGGCCATACATTCATTCTCTAATTAACCTAAAAGTGAACTATATTTCATTGCTTGTAGGATGGTATGGGAAATCTGAGAGTCAACAAGAAGGGAATCCGACTTGAAGGTATATCTGAGTTTCTCCTTCCATTGTATGTGAAAGAAATTCATTCCCGAAAGGTATGTGATACTGCCTTTGGCTTACTATAAAAAACGTATGTAGAGTTTGTGGACTACCTTGAAATAGGATAGTAGACTCCCCTGAACTCTTCATGTTTTAATTTTCTTAAGCTAAAGACCTAATTAGAGAAATTCAAATAATGAGATAATTATTAAAAAGAGTGGGAAGTTTAATATCAAAATAAAAGATCAGAAATTTTGACCTGAAGGTCAGGTAACTTTTGTAAGTCTATGAACTTTGCCCTTTAATTTCACTGGAAATTAAAAGCACACCATTAGAGTAGTTCCAAAGGGGGACATTTGAGGTATTTACAATAAGATTAAAAAAATACTGACAAGAATTAATTATTTTGATTCATTATATATTACACACTTTTCATCTTCAATGGACATGGTTTGGCTAAAAGATGAGTTTTTTAATGACCAAATCACATTTATTTGTGGATTTACATTACTTAAATGAGGCAGAATATTGACATTTGAATTTATATGTTAATTCTGTATGTGTTTTATAATTTAGTAGCATGCTAAATCCAAGATTATAGACTACTTATTGTACATTTGATAGAAAATATTCCTTCCCAGAAAGTAATATCCATTTTATGCTACATCAAAAACTTTAAAAATCTAATAGATATCCTTCGTGTATGCATATGTAGAAATACATGGGCACTATATAGATATAAATTTATTAATATAGAAATAGTGGGAAGTTCATTGTATAAAAGTAATAAGATATAATCCTTATTTCACAAATGAGAAATCTTTTTTAGAAGGAAATCATATTCAAATCTACCAATATTAGCCTATAGGTTCTATAGTAAGCCATAATTTGATTAATGCCCTTCAATGCTATTTTTTTCACTTAATAGCAAAGTAAAATAAGGAAAAAAGGATTGATATCATAAATTTGAAATTAGGATAAAATTTTAACTCATTTTTGTAATACCTGAAAGATCTTTTTCACTCAGGTATGGAATAACTTATTTTGATACAACTTTATTTTCCATAGTTACTTTGACCAGATATATCTGGCCATACAAAATTAAATTTAAAAATGATTAAATTGCAAAAAAAATTTGGAAGAACATTTGATTGTAAGTATAAAATTCTGAGTACTACTAAAATAATTGTTTAGACCTTTGGGTAATTTTTGGTTTTGTTTTTATGAAAAGTGTAAGCAGCATTCTTGTATATCATTCTGCTCATTTGGCAAAAGTTTAATGTTGAAAGAATTAGATATTTGAATATGGAAACCAAGGGTTTTTAATATTATAAGTGTGAGAGGTATCATAGCCAGAAACTTTTGAAAATTTATTAAAATTTACTAAAATATATTAATTCCACAGACAGGAAAATTGTTTATCTGTAAAGTCATTTATGATACTCTGTGTGTCTGGAACTAGAACTTTAATAAAAGCTACTGATCCACTAAGAATGGAGGAGCCAAAAATTTATTTCCTAAATTGGGGTGACTTTGATATTCTAGTACTGAGAATGTGGATGGTTGTCAAAAATATCAGTGGCTAAAATAAGGTGTGGAGCACTAATTTTGCAATGATGAAGCAGGAGGTGGTAGCAGCCAGGTTTTCTAGTCTTGTTACCTGGGAAAACTTAAGTTCAGAAGCATTTCCAAAATCTGCTGATGATATTGATTGAGAATCACAGCCTCCCCTCCTTATCCAAAAGTACTGTTGCTTATCCTTTCCATGGCCTTTCTTTTATTATTCTGTGTCTACCAATGACTAGAAAACAAGGCAACATACAAAAAGTGGAATCATTGGTATTCAGGGAGTAAATCGGATTTCAGATTAGCAGTAGAAGACAAATAAACTCTGAGAAGAATTTTCCTAAATGTTCACTGCAATAAACAAACAAACAGAATTAAATATTTTATAGGCAATTTCTCTATTACCATTCATTTTTTTTCTGAATGTGTGCAGTTGTTCATTCCTGTCGTGCTGTTTAAAAATACAACCCTAATTTGTCTTTTCTCACTTTTCATTAAAAAGTAAATTCATAGCTAGATATTGAAGGATTATACTTAGCCACTCTCTAGAAAGAAATCTTGATATTTTCTGTTTGAACCCACCCTGCTGAGGAAAGCCCATGAGATTATTATCCTCAATTAAGCAATAATGAACTGTGACTAAAGCAGTAAAGTGCTAGCCATGGAAAAAAATGCTCAGTGTAAGTATGAAAGCCCCAGGGTTTGCAAAATAATAACAACAATAATAAAAATAATAAATTTGGCAGAAAGTTTTCAAAATACTTAATTCTTAAGTTAAGAACATAAAAACATATAGCCTTTAAAAGATTTTAATTATTCTTTCTTTCAAATAAATATTAAATAAAAATTGTGCATATCAAACCTGTTCTAAATTTCATATACTCAAGATTTTATGGTAAGATTCCAGGATTCATGTATAATGTAAATAAAATGTATTCACTTTAAAAATTTCCTAGGTTCAACTACACTAGTTAAAATAATATTTTGTATGACTTTGTGAATTTCCCTTCCATTTAAGCAGCCTATTGACTTCCTTATAATTAGCCAATATTCCACTCAGAATTTTCTTAAGTTAGAATTTTCTTTCAGTGCATGTAGTTTTTAATGATACATGTGAAGAAGTAAGTGACATATCCATACTGAATAGAAAATATGGTCTCCCATAAGCATGTATCTGTATTTGGTGGTAACCAAACAAACTTACTTAGTTTTTATTGTTGTCCATATTAAAATACTATCTCCTTTTTTATTTTCAAAACTTTTTCTAAGTGTTTTTCATCTGAACAATACATCTTTCAAATTGAGTACTATTATTTTCTAAAAGGATTTTCTGAACATGTACCTAGTAAGTGTTTCGAGGTTTCAAGTAGAAAACAGATGAAGAATGTACTGTTTAGCTTACCTTACATAATGCTAACAATGATAACATTCTGTGTAAATCTTACAGGAACCGTGTCTTATATTAGGGCAAACAGTTAGAAAATCAAGGAATTTAATAGCAAGACAGCAAGATTATTAAGACATGTAATCCATCAGACTTTCATGAAATGTAATTGGAGTCTCAAGTACTAATGGGGCTCAATTATATAGATTTCACAGATAATTACTTGCAATATTTGATTCATGTATTTGGAACCAAATTAATTATCACCAAACTCCCTATAAAACTAACTGCCCTCTCGTTTGCATTTTGATTTTCCGTTTAATATTTCTTAAAGTTGCTATGTGATCCTTAAAGCATCCAATTCCAGTTCCAGTCCCTGGATGGAAAGAAAGAACATGAGCAAGGTTTGCTTTCACTCGTATGACCATAGAGCTGATTTAAAATACATGGTGCTAGGTTAGATTCGGCTTATAGTCAGTTTTATGGTTGGTATATGTAATTCTCCTTAATCAAGCTCTGAAACAAAGCATGGGGCTGGATTAGCACAATAAATGTCCTTTCTGTGTACACAGTATGCCAGCATCTTTCCCTGTCTGTTTACATTAGCATGCAAATGTCTACTATGCAAGTTACTCTCCCATATAAACTAGCTCATGAAATGGTATCTGAAAGTTTCTGTAATTTTTCTACCATCATTATTTTCATTAATTTCTACCTTTAGATGCTCTATAGAGATGACATTTATGAAGTATAACAATGTCTTTTTAATTCATGTGTAAAACAGCATAAAGCATTTCAAAATCTTTACATTCAGAAACACACCCATATCCACATTATTGTATACATCAATATATTATTATGTGTATACACATATAAAAGGATAGAGTAGAGAGACATGTATTATTTATAAGTATTTCATACAATGTAAAATATTAAGAATCTCAGATAAATTGGAGAAGTTATATTTGGGTTTAGATATCAGTGTTTTGTAGAACTTGTCTTTGTCATTAGGAATAAGGTACAAGTCCATACCATAAAGAAGCTGGTATATTAACTTCATGTTTTAATTTCAGACACTGTTAACTCCCTGCAGTGTAATTTGATGTGACTAGCTGCTCTCCAAATTGTCCTCATCCATCTTCAGTTTCAGTTTTTCCATAATTATATCATTTTAACTTTGTCAAATTTCATAATATTTATGCAGTGTGTACCTTTAATTTCTTGAACACTTTGGTCTTATTTCTACAAATGAATGGTGACTGGACTCAACACCAGTCATCTTACCAAAAACTCCATTCTTTGTTCAATATTCAAATCTTTCTTTATGGTGTGTATGTGTGTGTGTGTTAAGCCATTGCTAGGTGATTCTTAGTGTTTTTTACTAGAGAGATTGGCAAGAAGAAAGACTGATTGGGGGGGTTACATTTTTTCTTTATAGTCAACGTGATGTACAGAGGGGTTACAGTTTCATACGTAAGGCAGTGAGTACATTTCTTATCCAACTTGTTACCTCCTCCCTCATTTTCCCCCAGCCTCCCCCTCCCTCTTTCCCTCTCCACCCATGAGGTGTACAGTTGGTTTACACCATATAGTTTTGTAAGTATGAACACATAAGATGATGGTAAGCAAAATGAACCTCAAGTTACAGATACACGTGGTACATCACTCTTGTTATTTTCAACATACCATGTGAAACCTTGTCCCCTGTTTTTTCTTTTGTATTCCCTTCATGTGGGTTTTACCCCTAATATCACTGTAACCGATTTTAGTTCCCTGGATATTGTATATATGTGTACTGAAACTAGGGAAGGGAAAAGGAATACAAAAATCGGGAGACAAAGGATAAAAAGACAAAACAAACATTGATTTGTCTTTGTCTTCTGAGGGTCTTGGTGCTCCTACTTGACAGTGATCCAGACAGATCTATGGACTTTTCTGCCTTTGCAAAATCTATCTTGTACTGTATAGTATATTCCATTCTTGAGCTTTTCCAGTGTTATCTGCTGGCTACCTCCTTTTTCCTCTCTAAAAATGGACTATTTTAATTAATACAAAATATTGACAGTCTTCCTGATAAGTTAAGAAATGCTAAGACGTTGAATTTTGGAGTTTTGATGACAATCATCACTATCTTCCATAACGTTTACCAGAAACGATAAATCATCTGTCTTCTAGGAAGCTATGTATAGAAATAAAGAGATGTTAGTAATAAATACAAAATTGATAGCACTTACTTGTAGGTTTAAATTTTTTAATATGAGATCCCAATGAAAATATGAATATATACGTAAAGTTTGGCTGTCTCAGAGATGTCCTTGAATACATCCAAGTATCACATATGTAAACATTAATCCACCCATGTGTTTACTGGTATACTTTTAAATAGTAAACAATAAACTTCATGAAAAAGTTAAATATATTCCTGGGCACCACAGAGATTAATAAACATTACTTTGTGCAATATAGTTTCTACTGGTGACTCCTTAGCCTTAAATCCAAGTTACTAAACAATTTATTGTAGCCATATGTAATCTTTTTCACATATGATCTTAGCATATCCTCTACAACTATAACAAAATGCCATAGTTTGGGAAAATTATAAACAATAGAATCTCATTGGGGCACAATTTGATAGACTGGGAATTTCTGCGATTATATTTGATGAGAGCTTTCTTCTTGCTGCATTATATTGTGATGAAAAAAATCACAGGAAAGAGAACAAATAAAGACAGAAAGAATATCAAACACTTTTTGCAGCACAGCTATTTCTGGAATAATCACTTTATTGTGTTTGTGAATATAGTATATTCATTACATTGCCTCTTAATGATACTGTCTCTTACCAATGTCACACAGGAAATTACACTTCAAGATGTGTTTGGGGGAAAATATTCAAACCATGGGTCATTCTCTTTAGCAAATCAATATTCTTATTTATGTGGATAAAAAAGGAAGAAAGTATAGGAGTGGTGTGAACACATTAGACTATTTTAGAAATGAAAGAGAGAAATATTAATACCATCCATAACAGGAAAACCTCATAAAATTCAGAGGTCCAGTATTTCTTGGCCTTAAAGGGGGAAACTAACAAATTCAGCAATGGTAATCACTGGACACTATGTTGAAAATGAATTATGCATCTTATAGCATGCATGGGGGGGGAGGAAATGGGTAGAGCGAGGGAAGGGAGTGACACTGTACAAAAAGAAATATTCTGTTTACCTGACATATGTAACTGTAACTCTTCTGTATATCACCTTTATAATAACAATTTTAAAAAAATTTAAAGGAGGAAACTCCAGCGATATTTCTAAAGGATTTTTAATTGTTACATAGATGTCTTCTAGAAATTACACTATCTTTCCTTTCTGGTGTCTCTCGGCATTACTGAAGCCTGAAAAGAAATGATGATTCTCTTACTTAGTTGTTTCATCAAGTCTTTCAAATAACTCACATGTGGATCTTCACTTCTCCCCCTCTCCAACAAATCACATATGTATGTGCACACAGTGCTGACTTAGACCTCTATCTGTCCCCAGGAGGGATGGGAGACCATGTTCTAGCAGTCCCAGGACAAGAGGCAGCACACACCTGGGCAGGCTTCCTGGTGCAGGGTCAGACGCCTCTGTAGCCTCTGTGAAGTCGCATTGTCAAAAGCGAAACCAGAAAGATGCTCACAAGATCAGCTTCACAATTCTGTTATGATTCCCGTGCTGGGGAACTCAGGAGACTGTCTCTAAAATATTTTTCTTGAAATTCATCCTGTGGAGTTTGTTGCCAAATGGGCGCTTAAGTGCTCTAAGATTTTTTTTTTTCATGAGATGGAGAGAATTAACCCACTGTAATCTCAATGACAAGAGTGGCATTAAAGGATTGTTCATTTCTCACAATGATACTGAAATGAATTACTATCTAGGGTTTTTTTTTTTCTGTACACTAATCTCACATACTCAAATACTTTATCCAAAGTGGCTCTGTGGCTCAAGTGGTAGAGTCAGGAACAGAACTCAAATACATGATCCACTAAATTGATTTCACAATGCTTTTATATGCTTGGTATACAGCCTAAAGAAATGTGTAGGGCAGCTAATAGCAAATTAAATATATAAAAAGTACACCTATGTATTAGCTAATATACATGAATTAGCTAATTGAATATACATTCAATGTATGTGTAACAAACTATTCCTTAGCAGCAATGATGTTCCTGGTATCACAGTGGAGAATATTGTTAAATACCTTGAACCACAAAGGACAAAGTGGAAAAGTCTTGTTGACTTATAGATATAGGGAATTTATTTATTTATTTTGTTGCTCTGAGGATTAAATCCCGAGCCTTGTACTTCCTAGAAAAATGGCCTATTTCTTGAAACATAGTCCCAGCAATTTACATATTTTGTAAATATAGGTTTTAGAAATGAAGAAAGTTTTGTTTCTTTCTTTTTTCTTCCTTTCAGGCTTGTCTCAAACCCTGTTTTCCAGTCTCCTCTTTCTCAACTCTGATTTCAGTGGGGCGTCACCACAGTGAAGTTTTAACTTGTCATTACAGCGTATTTACACTCAGAAAAAGATCTCGATATCTGGGACTAGGAACCTAATTGAGAGAATTGAGACACAAAATGGTCGGTGCCTTCAAAGAATATAAACTAAATCTCTCCAAAGAATATAAATTAGTTCCCTACAAAAAGGTCCTTCCCTGTCAGAGGAGACAACTAAAACAGCTTCTAAAACTGCACCATATTTGCACTTGAATTTAATTTCAGTAAGACTTCTTTTTTCACGTTTCAGTTTCTTGTTCTCAAAAGTAAGACCTCAGAACTACAAATAGTATGAATATCAATGACAATAATTTGATTTGAAATCTAAATAATTTAGCCTGAAAAAGATGGCTTTGATCCTTGCCTCTTTGGTAGTGGTAATTTGTCATGGTGGTTGGGGGACAGGGCTATCAAAACAACCACCATGACAAATATTAAAATAAATTTCCCCACTTTAAAGTTCCATGTGATATTATAACCATGATTTTGCCTTTCTATGCTCTTCTACAGTGCTTCCTCCCTCATTTTCCTTTGGTTACCATTAAGATATCAACCAGTAATTTTCTCTTTCTATGTTAATTAAAGTTTCTTTTAGGTGTTAGGCAATCTCCTACAAATTAAAACTTGCTTGGAATTGGCATATTTCTTTAAAAAATAAGTAAATTTTATTACCAATTTACAAATATCAATATTCTTAAAATCCCAGTGACCCAGTGATCAACAAAAGTATATATGTATATATGTACATATATGTACATTTACATATATACATATAGATTATATACTAGGTTATATTATATAGATTATATATTGTATTTTTATATATTATACATATATATTACTATGATTTTTTAAAATTTAATTTTGAATAGATAAGTTCTTTTATACTTGAAACACTTATGTTTACATCCTGATTTTACATCCAATTATGCCTCTCATATTTCTTTTTTATTTTTTTATTTTTTTTCAAATTTTTATTATCAAACTGATGTACAGAGAGGTTACAGTTTCATATGTTAGGTGTTGGATACATTTCTTGTACTGTTTGTTACCTTGTCCCCCCTACCCCCCTCCCTCGCCTCTCATATTTCTGAGGTTTCCAGAAAATGTGACCTGTGATCACTGACTCTCCAATTTGATGTCCTTTTAGGTCATAACACAAAAGTAGTTTGAAATAAAACATTAAACAACCTATTCTTTAAAATTATTTAACCATTCTGGGCTATTATTTGTCTCTGATCATCCACTCCTATTCTATCACAAACAATACCGCAAATGCCTTCTATTTGAGTGTATATAAATTATCTCACCAAATAAAGCACACAAGAATGTCATTTAGAAATATGTGTCTTTAAATGTTTATTAAAAACTTAAGATATCATCAGACTGTAAGTCAATCCACCGCCCATGCTACACCCCATTTGATTCCCAATATTGTCTTGTGATTTGATCTCTTTCTTAATTATAGGACCTTTCTCTTTGACTGACCAAAGTTTAGGTTAAAATCTACAGTTTAGAAAAAGAAAAGAAATGGGTTGTGAGAGAAAAAGTGAGAAATTCTGGAACTATTTTCAGATTAGAAAAATTCAGTGGAGACCAAAAAATAATTAAGTATTTAGTTAATTCTTACACAGATTTTCAACACTGCAAAATTTAAAAAACAGGTTTTGAGGCAAGTACTCTAACACTAGGCCATATCCCCAGCCATCCCCGTCCCCGCCCCCAGAAAAAGGTTTTTTTTTTGGCCAGTCCTGGGCCTTGGACTCAGGGCCTGAGCACTGTCCCTGGCTTCTTCCCGCTCAAGGCTAGCACTCTGCCACTTGAGCCACAGCGCCGCTTCTGGCCGTTTTCTGTATATGTGGTGCTGGGGAATCGAACCTAGGGCCTCGTGTATCCGAGGCAGGCACTCTTGCCACTAGGCTATATCCCCAGCCCCCAGAAAAAGGTTTTGAAAGATAAGATTTTACTGCGTGATGTTCTTTAACCTTGAAATCACACTGAGGTTGAATTGCATGGAGCTAATCTTTAATCTGCAAAAGCCATTAACGTTGAAATTTTGCCCTCCTGTTTATGATTTACCATCAGCATCACAAGGTTTCACTCAACTTCTAGTGTTTTTATCATTTGGGATTTCTCTTTTTCATTATGATCCTTGAAGAGCTGTACAGAGGACTTGCCGTTTAACAATGCAGTTCATGAGTACACTGCATGTTTTTTCTTTATTGTCAAAGTGCTGTCCAAAGGTGGCTACAGTTTCATACATAAGTCAGTGTGGAGATTTCTTAGCCAGCTTGTGACCCCTCCTTCATTTTCCCTCACCTTCCCCCATCCCCATTACTCTCACATCATGAGTTGTGCAGTTGGTTTACACCATATAGGTTTGTTTGTTTTGGTTTGGGTTTTTTTTTGGCCAGTCCTGGGGCTTGAACTCAGGGCCTGAGCACTGTCCCTCGCTTCTTTTTGCTCAAGGCTAGCACTCTGACACTTGAGCCACAGCGCCACTTCTGGCTTTTTCTATATATGTGGTGTGGAGGAGTAGAACCCAGAGCTTCATGTATACAAGGCAAGCACTCTACCACTGGGCCATATTCCCAGCCCCACCATATAGGTTTGTAAGAATTGCCAATGCATTGGTTTGTCTTTTATCCATTGTCTCCCATTTTGGTATTCCACTTCCCTTCCCTAATTCCAATATACATACATAAAATATCCAAGGTAGCAAAATCAGTTACAGTGACATCAGGGGTGAAAACAATGGAAAGAAAGATAAAAGAAAAAGGGCAGAATTCCACATGGCATGTTGAAAATAACAATGATTCACCATGTGTTTCCATAACTTGGAGTTCATTCCACTTAGTATCATCTTATGTGTTATATGGACATAGCTACTGAGCTATTGTGATCTTCTGCTAGGACTATCCTAGACGTGTAGTAATCATTATCAATGAGGGAAACCATTGTCTAGGTTTCTTTGGGTCTGGCTCACTTCACTTATGATTTTATCCAACTCCTTCCATTTCCTTACAAATAGGACAATGCTATTATTTCTGATAGAGGCATAGAATTCCATTGTGTATATGGACCACATTTTCCTGATCCATTCGTCTACTGAGGGGTATATGGTTTGGTTCCATAATTTAGCAATGGCAAATTGTGCTGCGATGAACATAGTTGTGCTGGTGGCTTTAGTGTGGTATTGCTTGTAATCTTTTGGGTAAATGCCCAAAAGTGGGGCTTCTGGGTCTAGCGGAGCTCTATGTTTAGCCTTCTGCAGAAGCTCCACACTGCTTTCCAGGGTGGTTGAACCAGTTCACATTCCCACCAACAGTGTAGTAGGGTTCCCTTTTGGCAACATCCTATCCAGCATCTGTTATTATTAGTTTTGATCATGGACATTCTTACTGGGATAAGATGGGGTGATATGTATTTCTTTTATGGCCAGTGATGGTGAGCACTTCTTCATGTGTCTCTTGGCCATTCACATTTCCCCTTCAGAGAAGTCTCTTTTTAGGACTCTAGCCCATTTGTGGAAGGGGCCGTTGGTTCTTTGAGGATTTTTTTTAAGGAATTTAATTTTTTTGAGTTCTAAGTAAATTTCAGATATGAGGCCTTTGTCTGTTGTATAGCCAGTAAAGATCTTCTGTGGGCAAGCAATGTCCTTTGCCATGCAGAAGCTCTGCAGTTTGATGCAGTCCCATTTGTCCAGCCTTTCTATGATTTGTTGCATTTCTGGGCCTTTATTAAGGAAGTTTCGTCCTGTGCCAAGGAACCCAATTGTTTCTCCTATTCCTTCTTGCAATGTTTTCAGGGTATCTGATTTTACCCAGGAGTCTTTGATCCATTTGGAACTGATTCTGGTGCAGGGTGATATATACGGATCTAGTTCTAGTTTGTTACAGGTGTTGAACCACTTTTGCCAGCACCATTTATTGAAGAGACTCTTTCTTCCATCCTCTTTTTTTAGCTCCTTTATCAAAGATCAAGTAGCGATAGGTCTGTGGGTTCATTTCTGGGTCTTCAGTTCTATTTCAGTGGTCCTCAGACCTGTTCTTGAGCCAGTACCAAGCTGTTTTTAATACTAAGGCTTTGAAATACAGCTTGAGTTTGTTATTGATATTGAAATTCCTCCAGCACTGTTCTTCCTGCAAAGGATTGTTTTTGCTATTTGGGGTCTTTATTGTTCCATATGAATTTTTGGATTACTTCCTCTATTTCATTAAAGAGTGGTGTTGGGATATTGATGGGTATTGAATTGAATTTGTAGATAGCCTTTGGCAATATTGCCATTTTCATGATGTTAATCCTCCCAATTCAGGAACATGGGAGGTTTTTCCATATCCTTAGTTCTGCCTTAATTTCCTTTTTCTGGATTTTAAACTTCTCATTATACAGGTTTTCACTTCTTTGGTTAAGGTTATTCCTAAGTATTTTATGTTTTTTGAGGCTATTGCAAAAAGTGTTGCTTTCCTGATTCCAGCCTTGCTTTTCTCATTGTTGTCATACAGAAAAGTCATTGCTTTTTGAGGATTTATTTTATATCCTGCTACTTTGCCAACACTTTGGATCAGCTCAAGTAACTTGGGAGTCAGTCTATGGGTTCTTTAAATAAAGGATCATGTTATCTGCAAAGAGATAGACAGTTTAACTTCACCTTTCCCTATCTTGATCCCCTTTATATCTGCCTCTTGAGTTATTGCTCCTGATTTTAAAGGAAATGGCTCTAACTTTTCACCATTAAGTATAATGCTCATTGTAGATTTGTCATAGACAGCCTTTGTTATATTCAGGAATGTTCCCTAGAATCCTAGTTTCTCCAAAGCTTTCCTCATAAATGGGTGCTGGATTTTGTCAAATGCTTTTTCTGTGTTTAAAGAAAGAAATCATGTAATTCTTGACATTGCTCCTCTTAATGTGGTGTATTACCTTAATTATCTTGCATATATTGAATCAGCTTTGCATCCGTGGAATGCATCGGTTTGGTCAAAGCGCATGATTTTTTTAAATGACTTGTTGAAGTTGATTGGCCAGAAATATGTTAAGAAGTTTTGCATTGATGTTCATGAAATAAATGGGTCTAAAGTTCTCTTCCTTTGATTAATCCCTGTCTGGTTTGGGATAGGGGTTATACAGACATCATAGAATGTGTTTGGTAGTGAACTTTCACTTTTAATATCATTAAGGAGTTTGAGGAGTATTGGTGTGAGTCCTGTTTTGAAGGCTTTATAGAATTCTACTGTGAATCCATCTGAATCCGCTCACTACTAAGGAACAGTACTACACTGTTTCTGGAGTGCAAACTTGTTCAACATCTCTGGAAAGCAGTGTAGAGGTTCCTCAAATGGCTAAATATAGAGCTTTCCCATGATCCAGCAGCCCCACTTTTGGGCAGTTACCCAACAGATCGCAAACAAGACCATACCAGCACAATCACATTCATGGAAGTATTATTTACCATAGCTAAAATATGGAAACAACCCAGATGCCTGTCAGTAGATGAGTAGTAGTATAGTAGCATTCCCATTTGGCCACATCCCTGCAAGCATCTATTATTTGTTTTCTTGATAATGGCCACTCTAATTGGGGAGAGGTAGAATCTCAATGTAGTTTTGATTTGCATTTCTTTTATGGCCAGAGATATTGATCATTTCTTCATGTGTCTATTGGCTATTCTTTCTTCTGCTCCAGAGAAGTCTCTTTTTTATTTCGTTAGCCCACTTATTAATAGGGTGGTTGTTTCCTTGAGGATTTGTTTTGGAGGGGTTTAATTTTTTGAGCTCTAGATATGTTTTTGATATGAGACAATTGTCTGTTGTATAGTTGATGAAGATCTTCTCCCAGTCTGTGAGCTTTCTGTTTACATTGCTAGCTATGTCCTTTGCCACACAGATATTCTGCAGTTTAATGTGATCTCAGTTATCTAGGCTTTCTTTGATGTGTTGGGTTTCCAGATAATTATTTATAAAGTTTCAACCTGTGGCAAGAAACCCTAATGTACCCCCATCTCTTCCAGTAGTATTTTCAAGGCCACACTAAAGCTACCAGCACAACTATGTTCATTGAAGCATTATTTGTCATAGCTAACATATGAAACCAACCCAGATGCTGCTCAGTAGGTGAATCGATCAAGAAATTGTGGTATGTATACACAATAGAATTATATGCTTCTATCAGAAATAATGACGTTTCCTCATTTGTAAAGAAATGGAAAGATTTGGAAAAAAAATCATGCCAAGTAAAGTGAGCCAGATCCAAAGAAACATAGATAACATGGTTTTACTCATTGGTAATAATTAGTATATATCTAAGATAGTCCTAGAAGATGATCCCTTGATTTTAAGTCATTCATTTTTTTATCTGTTTACTTTTTCTGGTGATTAGACAGTTCAATCTGCAGTCTGCAGATCTAATGTTGCATAGGCTTTTACATAATATAAAAGCTTTACAAACAGTACAAGAAATGAATCCAATGCCTAACGTATGAAACTGTAACCTCTCTGTACATCAGTTTTATAATAAAAACTTAAAAAAATAAAAAATATTTTAAAAAAGCTTTACAACAATATATTTCTATACATTTAATTTTTTCCTACTTTGGTAGAGAATTTCTTCCTTATAAAGACAAAAATATCTTCATTATTTTGTTTAAACAGTGCAATAGGTCTAATAAATATGAAGACTTGCTAAGTACTTATCTAAACATTTACTGTGTGGCCAATACTAATTCTTATAATCAAAATTTAATTTATTATAGTTTTTCACTATTTCTTATATAGTTATTATAAACTTTCCTCTCATTTAGATTACATATTTCTGTGTAATTATTTATCTAGAAAACTTTTATTATAATGTCCAGTCAGTACCCTATTTTCTTAATTAAATATTGAGTTTCATTTTGGCAAGCAATTGACCTCCTGAAATATTGGACCAATGTTGTTGTTACATTAGATGCTTTGGTGATACGTTTAATGCTTTGCTAGACAATCTTCCAGTTGCTCTTGGTACTCATGCATAGTTATTCTTTAGACTCAGCTGTAAGTCCTTAGGTCAATGAGGTCATTTTCTGGTCTGAAGTGTCACTTCCAGGAATCTATGATCTCTACTCCCAACACCTCAGTAATTCTCCCAGGATTCTTGGGCAGCACAGATCTATGCTATGTGTCTCTGTCTTTGGTCATAGACCCAATGAAAGATGGCTGCAGAATTCTGAATCTCTTCCTTTTCACTACCCTGTCCCTCTCTGTCTTCTAGCTTCCAACAAATTATGTGGCATAAAATTCTCAAATTTAGAATAGTTACTGCTCTTTGGCCAAATTCTAACACTATCATTTGAAAGTGTTAAACATTTTCAAGGCAGAAAGCATTGTTAGAAATGGAATTATTCTCATTTGTTTTTACTCTGCAAGCGTGTTAATGATTATTGTCAGAAATGCATTTGGAAAATTTACTTCAATCTGTAACAGGTTTAAATAAATGTTTATAATATACAAAATAATACAACCAAACATAAAACTTGTTTCATGTGTTTTTTGTACCTAGACCACTGTTTCCCCTTCCTTAATATAACTTTTATTTTTGAGGTGCACAAAACACAGTTAAGAATTTAATCTTTATAGTATGGAATTTAGGAAATAAAAGCACACTCCTACCTCAAAAAATAAGAAGATTGTATAGGGTTATATGCCAAACAAAAGAGAGAACAATAGAATACTCTGATAGTACAGACTTCACTAAAAGGACAATAAAAATCTTGAGATGGTCATTAACTCTATGCCTTAAGAAAGGAAGATTTTATCTTTAACATATGACAGTAGGAATTTATCTTCTTACCCACACCTCTTTATGTGTATCAATGTCTTTATCAATCTGTCTATCCATCTATCTATCTATCCTCTATGTAGCTACCTCTATAAAATGATCATGCACTTGTGACTTATTTTATAATAAGAGCTAAATTCTCCTCTTCTCATTCCATGGAAATTGTACAAGAGAAGCCACATCATTACCTACTTTTACAAATTCTCCCTTTAAAAGGAAGTATTTTGGAATCTTCTTGATTGTATGTTATACTATAAATTGATACACCATACCACTACTTTACCAACATTATTTCCAGAACTTTATAAGTAGAATCATATAGTAAATAGCATTTTGAGACAAGTTGCTTTCATTTGGAATAATCCACTTTGAGAGTAATTCATCTTGTTGCATATACTAAGGTGACTGAATTGTAATGCTAGGCAGCATTACACTGTATAAATGGACTATAGTTCCCTAATTGATTTGCCAATCGAGGGGCTGTGAATATGGCCTAATGGTAAAGTGCTCTAAAAACAGCATTCAGAACACACACTAAATAAAACAGTATAGGTTATGTGTGTTGTACATGCACCTGAGAAAAAAAGAAAAGGTTCGCATGTTATATTGTGAGCTTAGAAAGATTACAAGAGAATATCAAGAGGGGAATGAACAATGTGAACCAGGCCAAGGATAATTATAAAACTGAGAATGCAAATTACACTTTCTCATTTGCTGTGTTAGCTTGTTTCCATTTTGGTCAGTGCTAAGACAGAACAATAGTTTACTAATGTGGAGTAATTAGCTTAGGAAAGGTATAGACACCGATACAGAAAATGGTAAAATGCTGAATTCTTTTTCTTTTAGCAATATATGCTATCTCTCAGATCAATAAAATTTCTATAATTTCAAAATAAATTTCAGTGGGTCACTGGCCTTCTTCACATAGCTGTAATTAGCTCCAGGTTTTGGTGTGTTTTTTTTTTTAATGGACTAGAAAGGAGTTGACATTAAATATGTGTTTATTTATAAACTGAGCCATTGTTTACACTCTTTGGGATTATTGTAACCTTCATACACGAAGTGACCCAGTTCATCATGTTTAGAAGTCCAAGTCACAGGTGAAGATTCTGCAGTGTGAACTGTGAATGTCAATTAACTGGGTGTCTTCCAATGAAACAAAGCGTTTAGTTTTGATTCTTATGCTTTCCATTATTTCTAAAGCTATGTCTTGGGGAACACAGAAATATTTCCTCCGGAATCACATTAGACTATTTATGTAAGGGAAATGAAAAACAACATTGGCAATTGCCTCTTATTTGTGTTCTGTAAAGAGCCTGAGTATAATTTAAGTGTGTTTGTTTCTACATATATCATCTTCCTTTTTCACAAGGTTTTTTCTTAATTTGCATCTGATATATGTAGTTTCACTGAAGATTTCCACATATTCTTTATTTTTTACTTCCTAAAACTCTTTTTCTTTAGAATCCATTTCAGTTTTTTTAAAGACATCTTTGACTTAGTTTTTAGATCCTTTCTGAAGTATTTATGGGATCAATATATCTTTGGTAACTTATGCTAATTTCTCCCAGGTAAGAAACCAACTGTTTTTGTATTTTGAAAGTAAAGAATTTTGAGGATTTTCAAATTGTTTAGATCTTATATAAGAGTACATTCCACTAAATGTGTTTTGTGCATTATTGAAAAAATGTTAGTGATAGCTATAATCTAATAACAAGGTGTGTTATATATAGTTTTAAACTATAGTTTCAAAAGAATAGAATGATAATGCTTTTTATGCTATCTAACAAATGAGAGAATTAAGGTATGAAGCTGTTCCCTGACTTGTCTAGTCACACTACAGTAAATGATAGAATCAGGATTTTAATAGAGACATCTCTAGCTGTCTTTATAAAATTCTCTAGATTACATAAAAGTAATATATGAGACACAAAATAGCAAGTATCAATAAAAAGAATAATCAGAGCATTCATACATTTTGTAGAAATGCAAAATAGGACTCTTACTGTAAATCAATGCCCTAAACATTAAAAAGCAAAGCAGTGACCTAGCAATCTCACTCCTAAATATATTCCTCCAAATGGAAATCAAATATGTTAATGTGAATGAGCACAGTAGCCCTATTTACAACAATTGCAAAGTAGGAGCAATCCAAATGTCCTTTAATGAATGGATAAGTTATGATGAATTCATATGATAGAATTTTATTCAGCTATGAAAGTAAGTGAAGTAGTGATACAGTGTGTCATATTTTAAAATGATGAACTTAAAAATATTGTGAGAAATTAAACAGAGACTACATGTTACATATCATATGATTCTGTCCTTTAAAATATCCATTGTAATATCATCTTCAGTGAAGAGAGAAAATTAGAAGATACTAGTAGCAAGAATAAGAAGTGAGGCATTGTTGATAAAAGGGTTCACCTTTAGTGTGGTTTTGTTTGTGATTTGGCAAATGCCCAGGAGTGGGATATAACCCTATACAATGGGACACAGGGGAGCTCTATGATTAGTCTTTTGAGGAACCTCAATACTGTTTTCCACAGGTGCTGGACCAGTTTACATTCCCGCCAACAATGTAGTAGAGTTCCCTTTTGGCCACATTCCCATGCATCTGTTTTCTTGATAATGACCATTCTAACTGGGATGAGGTGGAATCTCAATGTAATTTTTGTTTTTGTTTTTGTTGTTGTTGTTTTTTTTTTTTTTTTGCCAGTCCTGGGGCTTGGACTCAGGGCCTGAGCACTGTCCCTGGCTTCTTTTTGCTCAAGGCTAGCATTCTGCCACTTGAGCCACAGCGCCACTTCTGGCCACTTTCTGTATATGTGGTGCTGGGGAATCGAACCCAGGGCCTCATGTATATGAGGCAGGCACTCTTGCCACTAGGCCATATCCCCAGCCCCTCAATGTAGTTTTGATTTGCATTTCTTTTACAGCCAGAGATGTTGAACATTTCTTCATGTGTCTATTGGCTATTCTTCTGCTCCAGAGAAGTCTCTTTTTAATTCTATAGCCCACTTATTAATAGGGTGGTTGTATCTTTGAGGATGTTTTATTTGGGGGGGGTTACCTTTTTTAGCTCTACGTATGTTTTTGATATGAGTCCCTTGACTGTGTGTAGCTAGTTAAGATATTCTCCCAATCTGAGGGCTTTCTATTTATATTGCTAGCTGTGTCCATTTGCCATTCAGTAGCTCTGCAGTTTATTATGACCTCAGCTATCTAGCCTTTGCTTCATTTGTTTGTTGTGTTTCTAGATCATTATTCAGGAAGTTTCTACCTGTGCCAAGGAACCCTAATGTATCCCCTATCCCTTCCTGTAAATTTTCAAGGACACACTAAATCTACCAGCACAAATATGTTCATTGTGTATTATTTACCATAGCTAAGATATGGAACCAATCAAGAAAATGTTATAAATATACTCAATGGATTGTATGCTTCCATCAGAAAGAATGGCATTGTCTCATTCATAACAAAATGGACAGACTTGGAAAGAATGATGTTAAGTGAAGTAAGCCAGACCCAAAGAAACATGGACTCCATGATTTCCCTTGTCTCTAATAATTAGAATATGTCTAGATAGTCCTAGCAAAGTATCACAATAGCTCAATAGCTATTTGCAAATGACCATATAAAATGATGCAATCAAAATGAATGCCAAGACATGGAGACAAGAGGTTTTTGTTGTTGTTGTTGGTGGTGGTGGTGGTGGTAGTGGTGTGTTTTTTTAATGTACCAAGTGAAGTTGTTTCTTTTTTCTTTCATTCTCTCCCCCACTGGGGTTTATCCCTTTTTGTTTTTGATTTTTGTATCCTGTGTCTTGTATATATGGTTAGCTGATTTGTGGAAGGGAAGAGGAATAACAAAATTATACTCACAAGACACAATGCTGGAAATGAACTTTATAACTTGGGGGAAGGAGGAGCCAGAGGGAGGAAAAGTGGGATTAAACAAGGGAGCAGTAACAATATTTGACAAAAATATACTCATTACCTTGTTATAGAATAAAGGTACACTTGCTGGATGCCAGTGGCTCCTGCCTCAATTCTAGGTCCTCAGGAGGCTGAGACCTGAGAATCTGGTCAAAACCTGCACAGGTAGGAAAGTCCATGTGACTCTTATCCCCAATTAATCACAGAAAAGACTAAAGTGGAGCTGTGGTTTAAGTTGCAGAGCACTAGTCTTGAGTAAAAATTCAGAGGAACTGTATCCAGGCCCTGAGTTCAAGCCACAGGACCAATATTAACAATGTTATGGCTTTGGGGTAATAAAAATTTCTGTAGTTATATACAGATAATAGCTAACA
This sequence comes from Perognathus longimembris pacificus, assembly GCF_023159225.1. NCBI lineage: Eukaryota > Metazoa > Chordata > Mammalia > Rodentia > Heteromyidae > Perognathus > Perognathus longimembris. The sequence continues at coordinate 42,997,580 of NC_063181.1, read as the reverse complement.
ATATTGTTGACATATTTAATGCCTTTTAATTGTGCACTTTAAAATAATCAAAATGATAAATTTTAGACCATGAATATTTACTACAATAAAAATAAAGGCAAGCAAGCTAGATTCCTGTGGCACAGGCCTTAATTCTTACTATTCAGGAGGCCGAGATCTGAGAATCACAGTTTGAAGCCAGTGGGGATTGGAATGTTTGTGAGACTGTAATCTCCAGTTAAGTCACAGAAAAAGCTGCAAGGGGCTCAAGTGGTTGAGTTCTAGCCTTGAGCAAAAGGATGTCAGGGCCAGCATCCAGGCCAAGAGTTCAAGACCCAGGACTGGCAAATTAATTAATTTGTAAAGGCGAACAAAATAGATCTTCTTTAAGCATTTTTAATTTTTTATGTTTAATAGCTTTATTATTACAGTTACATAAGATAATGAGTACATTTGTTTTTAAACACCTCATTTTTTCTTGCTTACACCTCCCTCCAGATATAAAAAGAAATCCACAGTCACATAATTAAGGCTAACCAACGCTCTTGATTATATTTTGAGATCTTACAGTTTCCATGTTGTATCCAGGACCACATAACAGAACCAACAGTACACTCACACACAATATACACTTGTTTATACTTGTTCTCCTTGCCAAAAGGCATTGTTTTTCTTCTCCCAAGTAGGTGAAAACACATGAACAAACATCAACAAATCATGTGCCTTGTCATTGTTCACCCAAAGGCAGTAAGTGTCATCATTCCCCTAGCAGACATGGCTAAATACTCAGAACCTTAGGCTGCATTCTGGGCTCCCAGTCACCACATATACCAGCTCAGCACACTAAACATCATTTGCTACTTGCGATTCACCTTACAAACAAAGAAACCTGTTTCTGTTTCTGTAGACAAGCTAAGCTAAGCTGTGGAATTCTTAGCCAGTGGGCTAAATGGACTCCAATGTCTGAGTTCAAATTAGGATGCTACTATCACCACCTAAAATAAATACAATAGCATGTTATAAATATTATTAAATTTTGTTAGTGGTATCATGGAAGATCTATACATTATTGTTAATAGTAAAGTGACATATAGAGGTGATAAATATAATACTGATATTCTGTAAATACTAAACCTTTCCATTCCTTTCCCACAAATATAAACCTGAACTTGTCAAAAGTGTAAGAACTGATAATAATGCCACTATTTTGATGGTAATGGTCTAAAAAGCCCTTGTAAAACAGTACTGTTGATACTGCGCTAGAAAAGACACTTTTTTAATATACTTATTTATTGTCAAAGTGATGTACAGAGATGTTACAGTTTCATCCGTTAGGCCTTGGGTACATTTCTTGTACTGTTTGTTACCTCCTCCCTCATTCCCTCCTCCTCCTCCCCTCTCCCTCTCCCCCCATGAGTTGTTCAGTTGGTTTACATCAAACAGTTTTGCAAGTATTGCTTTTGTAGTCATTTGTCTTTTTATCCTTTGTCTCTCGATTTTGCTATTCCCTTTCCCTTCCCTAGTTCTAATACCAGTATATACAGTTTCCAGGGTACTCAGATGAGATACAGTCATAGCGCAGGTACAACCACAGGAAGGGCATACAAGAGGATCATCAACAATAGAAGCTACGGTTTCACATGGCATGTTGATAGTAATTACAACAGTGATATAACAGTTATTTCCAGAACATGGAGTTCATTTCACTTAACATCATCTTATGCGTTCATAAGGACACAGCTCTTGTGATCCTCTGCTGTGACTTGCCTAAACCTGTGCTGATTATTCCCTATGAAGGAGACCATAGAGTCCACGTTTCTTTGGGTCTGGCTCACTTCACTTAGTATAATTTTTTCCAAGTCCTTCCATTTCCTTACGAATGGGGCAATGTCATTCTTTCTGAAAGAGGCATAGAATTCGATTGTGTATATGTACCACATTTTCCTGATCCGTGTGCTGGATTTGAGACTAGAAAGCACAGATATCTTACAAGGAAATAAACTATGAATTTGGACTGTTTTTAACTGGACAGAGATCTACAGTTTAATATACCTGTTCATGGACTCTTATCCATTAATATTATCAAAAAGCAAGGCAAAATAGAAGCACATTTCTTTAGATAATAAATAATGTTCAGTTAAGTTTCCCACTCAGTGTCCCAGTAAGATAGAGAAAGGAAAATATGGTCTACTTTATATCTTAATCTCTCAGTTTCTTAGACAATTCTGTTAAAACCATCATCAGATGTGTCTGGGTACTGCTAAAAGTGTTCATGATAATTTTGCTAATTACACTGATAGAAGCTTTCAGAAGATAATAATGGGAACACAAATCACTTCAATTGTTTTAAGGGCAATTTTATGAATGTTTTAACAACTTGAAAAATGTTCAAAAACTTCAATATGTCAAATTCTTTTTTGAAAATAAACCTTAAGAATAGTTTTATTCACTGGTGTTGCGCTGTTTGCTACTAATTCGTAAACAAAAGTTAGTTTTCCTTCTTACTTCTTGTTTACATAGAGACATGGAATTTGAACTCCGAGCTTCACATTTGCTAGGAAGGCGCTTCACCCCTAGGACCCATCCCCAGCCTTTTTGACTTGGCTTGGTTTTCAGAATGGGTCACTGGTTTCCTTTCCTTGATCTTGACCTGTGACCCTCTGTCTCCCGCACAACTTGGATGAGTCATCACCACTAGGCCAATTTATTGATGGAGAAGGAGGTTCGCTATTCTTTTTGCTTCAGGCAGGCCTCAAGCCACAGTGTTCTTCATCTCCTCTTAAATAACCTAGCACGCTACAATTTTCACCCCTTATAAACAAAACTATAAACCATACTTTCCTATAAGTCAGCATGTATTATACTAACATAACATTAACATCACTGATGTAATAGGTTTACTACATCAAATCCGATCTACCTAATACTAATCCTATCTACCTAATACAAAAATGGGAATTCTCTGGTAGAAAATGTCACCTGTAGACATTTTTTGCACATTTATATACAATGCCCAGCACAAAATTTATAGTATTGCACACATACAAAGAAGCACACAGAAAAGACAATAGAAAACAAACAACAGGACAAAGCATACACTTTTACCATTGGAATAAGTAAAGAAGTTCTTCAGTAGGAGTTATTTCAATGTAATAATGCAAATAAAAAGAGACAAGTTTAAGAGTTTAAGAGACAAGTTTAAGAAAATTAGCATAAATTATATATTTTTGAATGAAAATGTTTAATATATAAAATTAAGGAAAAATGTTTCCTTTGAATAGTGAATGGAATCAGAAAATAAGGTTAATTTATAAATAACCTAAATTGAAACTAAAAATTTCTAAGACAGGTTTCAACTAAAAATACTCAAGCTAATATTAAATGCAGTTTTATAAAGTGTTTATTCAGAAGGTGATGATTAGAGTAAAAAATAAGTCAAATATTTAAAAGCAAAGTATTTTCAATCTAAGTCGTTGGATAATTGAAAATAAAATGATAAAAAGATATAGCATATAAATCTGGTAAAAGATAGTGTAGCTTAGTATAGTCAGGACAAATTGACTTGTGTAGAATAAAGAGAAACTACATTTTAATAATAAAAAGATAAATTCAAAAGGAACACACTGGAATCCTAAATTGACAGGTATATAAGAATTTCAAAAATGTAAATAAAAAGTCAAAGAGATAAAAAAATTGAGCAAAATTGTTTTAAAAGAAGAGAAAATCATATTGCTTTTATTTGGAAACTAACAGTTTAGGAATATAAGGAAGGGCTGCCTCTTGTTTTTGTAAATAAAATCATAGAGGTATACAACTACTCGAGAAGAATCTGTGGGTGCTTTGAGATACAGAGAGTACAGTTGAGTGGTTAGGATGTACACACACACACACACACACACACACACACACACACAAATAAAATATTTACTGTCTGGATTGCTAGAAAAAGTTGGCTGGCTCTTGTTTTAGAAATCTGCACCTCTGTATTTAACATCCTAAATGAAGTGACTACAGCAGGTGGCTTGAGAGGTTGCTGTTGCTTATGGTTTCTTAACACACTTAAGCATCTAGTATAAAGCAGAATTATCTACTCAAAGTGCTCTTAAATGGTTTAGGAGAAGTACTTTCTATTTATACACAGAAGGATTGTTGAGAAGATTATAGGGCTAAGCAGAGGCCAGAGTACATGGGGTTGACTTGATTCTTTTTATAAGTAGAGAATGTTTATTTTCTGAACAATCAAAAGTGCTCATGTCCTGAATGTCTGAAATGCAATGGCCTGCTGACACAGTTGTGACAGAGAAAAGCGAAGGGAGAGCTTCAGACACATAAATACGTTAAAACGTAATTGAGCAGAATGAAAAGGAAGGGTTCCTGAAATGACTTAGGAAAACTGCTCTATCTTGACTGTCCACATGAAAACCCTTACGAGACTGGCCTCCTTGTTTGTGGGATTAGTTCCAGAAAAGTTCCAATATATTTGAGAAAGGCACATAGAAAATGATGAGCTAAATTATTATATAGGCTCTCATTTCCCTGTTTGTATCAACAGAAGGAGTATGTGTTAAAAAATATATTTGAAAGGAAGTGTCCATTTTTTTCTTCATGTTGCAGCTAGTTCTCTTTCTATGTGTAACACAATGAGCTAAGAAAATGATATTTTTTAAGCTAGGTAAAGAAACCAAAATGTAACAAATATGCACTAAAGGAAAGGTCAAACCAAGAATGGAAAATGTGTAAGGACATAAGTTCTTTGTTTGAAAGACATTCAAAATGAGTTGCACACAAATTGACTTTCTTACCTCAAGGAAACCAATATTGGAAACCAATATCATCAGTACCAGTGTTACACCTTAATATTTACAGAGGTAGTATAAAACTCTGAACACCATTGAGATACTCAGAGGTTTGAGCTTTAAAAGCTTAGTAACAAATGCCAAAGCAATATTCATATTAGAGTCATAATTTATGTGGATACAGTATTAATAATGAATAGCATTTAGTCCAATATCTATGCAAATTTGGTAACAATAGCCTTTCCTTTTAAAGAAAGGTATAGCAACATTTAATCCGTTTGATTCCTAAGATGTAAAGTATATGATATGTATACCTATATGATATATATACATATGATTACATACATAAGCACACATATGCATGTATAAGTATATAGCACATTTGATAGATTCCATGGATATATCATTCTAATTGGCAGTGTTGGAAGACTGAGTGCATAGTCAGCTTTATGCTTATATTTATCAAAGTAGAGTAGACTATTTGTGCTTCTGATTCAAATATAATGCAATTTCATATGGCTCAAAAATAAGTCTCTGTGTAGCCTCTACCGTGCTAAAGGCATTGACAAAATGACCGAGAGTAAACCTCCAGAGGTCCCAAATATTTTTTACTCAGCCCCAGCTCATTTAAAGAAAGATAAAAATGCATGTTAACAGTTCAGATTAAGAATGAGATTTCACAAGGGACTAGTTAATTCTCATTTTTCTCAATGAACAACAATAGAATATGGCATTTGTGGAGGATTCCAATCAGAACAAATGGTGGATTTTCTGAAATCTCAGAGCAATTTAAAACCAATGCAGTCTCTGAGTCTACAAATCTATTTTGGAGACACTAAGATTGGCTTCTATCTATGGTCTATTTGGAATAATTGACATGATTTTTAACCAAAACTTGTCCAGGTAACAGCATCGTATGATAAAACGCTGTAGCTAAGAAATGTCATGCATCTTCGTTGTTGTTGCTGTTTATGAAGTAGGATCAAAATTTATTTCTATTGTGACAAAATTAGAGAATTTTTGGTGTTATCTAACAGCCTCATGTGGCAATAGAGTTTTCCTCTTTGTTACAAAAAAATAAAAAAGGAAGTTTAATTATTAAGAGATAATTTCCTGTGAAGTATTCAAATCTGTATGCACCTCAGTGCTAAATCCATAACTCTGTTTTGAGTGTCTGGCTATTTGTCATGGCAGTCCGGGAGAATTCTAAAAAGCTCAGTATTGTGTCAAGGTTATGAATGTTATGTTTTAGAAACATCCTCTATCTCAATTCTCAAAGTAACTCCAAAGGTGAACTTACTTCTTTTCCCTCCTTCCTGCTATTTCCCATGGATTTATTACCTTCATTAATAAAGTGTTAGCACATTGGGCTTTTACTTCAGGCTCTGATTTGTAGGAAATTCAACCTAAAATTGTAATTAAGGTTAAATTATATGGCAAGAACAGAAATGAGGCAATATCTTCCTATTATTTCATTTGGCAAAGACATTTCTCCATTATGCCTAAGATAGAAAATCAGAGTCATTTCATTAACACATTATTTTATCATGAGAGAGAAAAAGATGGTTTTCTAGGGTTTTATGATAGCCAGACTTTCTGTGAAAGCATCATTTAAAACCACCTTGTGGATTATTACTATTATTTCTCAAGGGCTTTGTTCTTATTTTGAACACAATACAAATACCAAATCTCAAGTAGAAATAGAATACAGTATAACAACATTTTACACCCTCCTCAGGAGGCGCTGTTACCTTCAGTGATTTAAAAATTTGACCCCATATATAAGACTAGATTCCTAATAGTAAACTTATGTAAAATAGTTGATCATCTCATTTTCCAAACATACGTTATTCAGAGGACAGAATTTTGACATCTTATTTCAAAACACTGCCATTATATTTTATAATCCCCCTTCTTGTTTTGAGAGTTGTTGTTTTTTTTTTAACATGCCATGGGTTAGTAAAATTTTTATGTATTTGAGAATTGTTGTGTTTTTTTTTACCTAGGTTAAAAACATGGAATTTTATTATATACTTCATCTCATACAATCTTTTTTTTTCTCAAATTTTTATTATCAAACTGATGTACAGAGAGGTTACAGTTTCATACGTTGGGCATTGGATACATTTCTTGTACTGTTTGTTACCTTGTCCCTCATGCCCCCCTCCCTCCCCCCCTTTCCCTCCCCCCCCCCCCAGGTGTTCAGTTCACTTATACCAAACAGTTTTGCAAGTATTGCTTTTGTAGTTATTTCTCTTTTTTTACCCTGTGTCTCTCAAATTTGGTATGGCCTCCCTTATTGGGAATAATTAGTACAGGTTTAGGCAAGCCATAGCAGAGCATCACAAGGCCCAATAGCTATACCCTTATGAACACATAAGATGATGCTAAGTGAAATGAACTCCATGTTATGGAAACAATTGATATATCACAGTTGTAACTACTTTCAACGTCCTATGTGTATGTGTAGTTTCTATTATTGATGATGTTCTTGTATCACATTCCTGTGGTTGTACCTACACTATCTCTGTAATCTTATCTGAGTATATTGAGAGTTGTTGTTTTTAACATGCCATTGGTTAGTAAAATTTTTATGTACCTGTTATCACATGTGGTGACTTCCTGCATCATTTTATAATTAAGGTTACTTCCCTCACTTTAGAATCCCTACAAAATGCACAGGACCAAACTGGACAAAGCAGATCACCTGGGGTCTGTGGTAAAGAGGCTACGGTGATGAGAATTACACTGTTTGAAAATCAGTGAAACTAACTACCATTACATGATTTTCCCTCCCTGATTGTATTTCCCGCGTTATGTTCCTGATGCTTTTCCTTCCCATCAGCACATTGCACATTTAATGGCTTTTTGTTCATTGATTTATTTGCAATCATTCACTTATTGATAGATTATAGCAAGAAGTCTGCCCTTCAGTCATATTGAAAAGACAGATTTTATGAGCAAACCATAATGGGCTATTGAGTCTGACTAAGTGGTGTTGCAAAACCGCGTTTCAAATGAGCCAACTCATTAAATGTGGAAGGAATAGATTCCAGTGAAAGAAATCATGTAAAATTGTTCATGTTTGGTGAAATATTTGTTGCTGAAATCATGGGAAGGAAAGACAATAAACCCTTTCTCAGAATACATGGCAAAGGATTAAAAATAGCAATAATTTTGATAATTTGATAGAAAATGTCATTGAATTCTGCTCTATTTCAATCATAACACTTAGTACTGCAGATACAGACATTGATGGTTTAAGACTCCTGGGAAGCTGCCCCAAGGTGATTAAATGGAATTGTTTTCATGACAGTTTCAGTTGAGTCTCAACTGAGTACAGAGTTTATTCAAAATAAGATCTAAAACTACCATGAGGGCTTTTGAAAAGAAGCATTGGAAAATAACACTATTTCTAATGCTGGTCAAAGAAAAGAACATATTCCTATAGTCTTTCTTTTTGTCTTCAAAGATTTGTAGGCAAGTGCAGGTGGCTCATGCTTGTAATCCTAACCACTTAGGAGGGTGAGATCTGAGGGTCACAGTTCAAAGCCATCGCAGGCAGGAAAGTGCATGAGACTCATCTGCAAGTAACCAACGAATCCAGAACTGGAGCTGTGGCTCCACAGTCGAGCACCAGCCCGGAGGTGGAAAAGCTCAGTTATAGCAGCCAGACCCTGAGTTTTGTGCTGGGACCAGCACAAAACAAAGCGAACATTTCAACTGTTGTATCAGTTAGTTGTACAAAGGGAGTTAATGTTAACATGTACAAGGTGGCTACGCATATACTGTACCTTCATTAGACTCTTCATCACCCTCCTACCTCCTTTCTTAAATTTCAACAAGCTTAATTGTGCATATCATAGTTTGACCATATTCAACATCCATTATTCTCTATATTTGTCCTACTCCTCCAACTAGTATCCCCACCTCTGGTGAGGTATGGTTTACCTTCCTAATTTCTTTCATTAGAGTGCATTTGTTTAAGTGGCTTTGCCATGGCAGTTCCTAGGAAGACGTGGCCAAAGCTCTACCGGACCAGCGTTGTTTCGGTTAGAGAGGTTTAAACAATGAGAACTTGGCAGACTAGGAAGGCTTTTACCCTCAGTTGTGCGGGAGAGTTTGCCTCTTCAGTTAAATGTTTGGTATACTATGACTGGAACGGACAAGAAGAAGTTTTGTGCTTTAACATATACAAATTAGCTGCCACAAAAAGTTTAAAATATAAGTACATATTTAAAAAGAGATTTTAAAAAGACAACAATTCTAACACTGATCACATTACTGAAATACTAGAGTGATTAAGTCACTATGTTTTGAGTTGATATTAAGTATTAAATATATATTTTGTTATGCATCCCCAGAGAGGTTTCTGCAATGCTTATTAGTTTCTATACTTAGCATTCAGGTCACAGTTGACGCTTTCCTTTGTTAAGAATGAGTCTTAGAGTTTCCTCAATACAACCTGATATAGAGCTTTAAGATTTCCTACCCTCTCCTTTGTATTTTATCACTTGATGATTCAGGATAGAATATGAAAAAAATGTTTCAACATTAAATTTAAGGGCTGAGTATATTATAATAATATAGTAAGATATTTTGGCTGATTAAAAACAAAATAAAATCAGGCCTGGCTCTGGTGGCTCATGCTTGTTATCCTCTATGCTCCAGAGGCTGAGATCTGAGGATAGCTATTTGAAGCCATCCAGGGGCTAGAAGGCCCATGAGATTCTTCTCTATAGGAGCTGTCACTCAACGTGGTAGATCACTAACCCTGGGCAAAAATGCTCCGGGACAGTGCCAAGAATCTGAGTCCAAAGCCTCTGTTTGACAAGGAAGGGAGGGAGGGAGGGAGGGGGAGGAAGGAGGGAGGGAGGGAGGAAGGAAGGAAGGAAGGAAGGAAGGAAGGAAGGAAGGAAGGAAGGAAGGAAGGAAGGAAGGAAGGAAGGAAGGAAGGAGAAAGAAAGAAGTCAGAATTTGAATGTTACAATGTTTAGAGGATGAACACAAGGAACCTGGACAAGGAGTACTTTCTTTGCATGATCTCAAAAGGGCCAGGTTTTGAACTGTCTGCTTCTTTCAGGACTGTAGAGACAATTCACTCAGAGTCATTGATCTTGGCAAATTTCTGGAGCATTCCCACTTAGATCAGATTGCTAAATTAACAGTGTGATGTCAAAGTGTTCATCTTGCAGAATGTTTGGTTGTTTGTGAATATTTTATTGTCTTTAAGAAGTTGTACAAACGAGTTGGCACTCAACAAAGCAGTTTATAAAACAGTGCATCTTGATCAGCGTCTCCCCTTTCGATATTCTCACCTATCACTGCCAGCTCACCCCTTCTCTCCTTATAATTTTAGATGATGCATTGACGTTTTGCCACTTAACAGAGTGTACCGTGCATCTTTTTGTTTTCTTTTTGGTCAGTCAAGGGACTGGAAATCAGGGCCTGAGTATTATCTCTCGGCAATTATGTTCAAGGCTAGCATTCTACCTCTTTGAGGCAGAGCACTACTTCTGATATTTGAAATAACATGTCAGAGACAAAGGTTTCATGGGGACTTTTCTGCCTAGTTTGGCGTCAAACAACAACTTTCAGATCTCAGTCTCCTAGTAGCTAGGAATACTGGTGTGAGCCAGCAGAGATACTGATTTGTGTCATCACATCAACATGGTCGGCCTCCTTCCACCCACCCCTTGCCTTATATTTCTCCATTCTGTGGTATATACATGGTGAATTCTTGCCTACCCACCCCCTTCATTTTCACCCCTCTTCCCTTGATCCCAGTCTCTCCTCTTGTAAGCATCCATTTCTTGGCAGTTATTTTGTTGGTCTTTGACTTCGTCTTTTTAATGAATTACACTACTTGTACTCTCTACAGAATTTATTACACTCCAGTTAATATGTTTGTAACACCTTGATTGGACCAGTGTGTTTATTTATATATTTATGGGCACCTTCTAGCTACCACAAATGGGGAAAACCATGCAACCTGTGTTGCTCTGGTCTGGCTGGTTTACCTCACTTACTATATTTTTCCCAGCTTAAACAACTATCCAAACTATCCTCAGAAATTTCTGTCAGAGAGGTCAATGGTCCAAAGACAATGTGCATCAGAGTGAATCTGAACTTTGAGTGTGCAGCTCGGCTCAAAAACATACTCTGGGATTATCTTGTGAGCTGGGCCAATGCACAGTGGTCTGGCTTGCCTCTGGAAGATTTCATATGTTTCTGAAGCACTGCTGACACGTAAAATCATAAAAAAAAGTACTAGGAAGACAAACCAGTATGATCCTATTTCAGGAAACTTAGGCTAAGGAATTCGATATTTGCTCAACGATTTGGGCTTGTGAATCTTTAGGTATTACTTTATCTGAAAATATTTGATACATTGTAATGCCCAATAATAGAGAAATTTTAGAATAAATTCATCATAATAGGAGAAAACATATCTGAACCATTAAAGATTGTTCTCAAATAATAATTGAAATATAAAAGTGATTACAATATTATGTGATGGTAAAAAAACACAAACATATCTCTACTAAAGTATATTCCCATTTATACAATGATATGACAAAATCTATGAAAGTACATCATACACAGAAAACATCCAAGCATGGAAACCTAATAATTTTGTTGTAGTGACATAAAATAAGATGAAATTTGATTTTAATTGCTTTTTGTATACTTTTCAAATTATAGTGTATAATTAATAAAAACTTGTACTAACTTTTAACATATGTACTTAATAATTGGAATACATATCATACTGTATTTTCACTAATTATATAGATTCTGTCCATCACATTACTGTTAAGGTGCTATATTCTAATATTTTATTTAATATACTACAGTCAAATGAGAGTGTTTCTTGAATGCAAATGTAAATTCAATATCAATTTAATAATTTTATTCTTATGATTTTCCAACCCCTAATAACACTTCTGAATCCAAATCTCCCTAAAGAAAAATTTGTTTATTTCTACAATGAAACTGAAAACTAAGACAATAATAAAATGTATGGAGTTTTCAAAGGAAAAATAGCCAATACTAGTTAAAATATTTCCTCAACTTTGGTTGTTAGCTAAAATACTTCCTGGAAAAGTACAGTGAATTTTTTGTGAGTAAAATGACGTTGTGCTCAGTTATTAAAAGCCCAACAAGTAGTAAATACCAATAACCTCACCAGATTTCAACCCGAAGTCTCAGAATGCACATACAAAATGATAAGCAGGGCACACAATGCCCGGCATCTCCATGTTCAAGTCCTGTCTCCTGGCTGCTCTCCAGTCACCAGAGAGTTCCATTCAGCTCTCACTGGAGCTGAATTGGTTTGTTGGTATTGTTTTCATTGTTTCTTTCCTCTACAGCCTGCTTCATAACTGTGTTAAGCATATTTTCGGACTGTTGGTCTTTAAGCAGAAGTCCATCATGCCGTCTCTGGCCTTTTAAGAACGACTCCAATATTCGACCTCTAAAAAAATGATATGCAGCAAAACTAAAGATGGTGCAGATATCAATTATGAATCAAATGAACACACACATATATAATTATATATAAGTAACTTCTACATGGATTAATTGTACAATTAAAGTATTGTACCTTCACTGTTTCTATTTTTGTCATTTAACTTTTTGATTACCAAAGATTTCAAAGACCCTAATAAATATTACCACTGGAATTTTAGAATGCTAAAATACTATATGCATTTTATAATGGGTAAACAATACATGGTTTTACTACATATATTATGCAAATATAATGTATTCTATATAATATAAACATGTAAAATATGCATATACATATGTATGCCAAAATGCATGTAAAAGGAAGTTTATAATTTTATTTTAGATAAATTCATATGTACATGTTATTGTTTTAAATGGAACATATGACCAAATTTGAATAAGCTTACCTGGATTTTTCCTAACAACAAATGCAAGAAAAATGAAAGTGATAAACTAATATAAAATATAGGTACATGCAACTATAAAAGGAAGTGAAAAGTTTTTATTTTTTATTGTAAAAGTGATATCCAGAGGGTTTACATTTACATAAGTAAGGAAATGAGTACAATTCTTGTCAAACATTGTTACCCCCTCCCTCATTTTATCCCCCTCCCCTCCCCCAGGTTGTAAAGTCCATTTCCAACACAATGTCTCTGTGATGCTCACTGTTGCATTGGTTGAGCCTTTGTCCTTTGTCTCACCATTTCTGTGATTCCCCTTCCTATGGCCAAGTCAGATGACCTTATGTACAAATGAAAGAATACCAAGATCAAAAACAGTGTCAATTGGGGGCAGGGAGAGGGCAGGGGGGAGGGAAACCAAAGCTGGGGAAAAGGAAATAACTGCATACACTACTAAAAACAAAAACTGAAACAAAACACAAACCTCTTGTTTCCATATCTTGTAGTTCACTGTGATTAGCTACAGTTTATAAGGTCATAGGTACATGGCTGTTGAACTATTGTGATCCTGAGTAGAACTATCCTAGACATACACTAGCTACTATAAATGTGGGAAACCATGGAGCCTGTGTTTCATAGGGTATGGCTTTTCCACTTAATATGAATTTTTCCAAGGCTTTCCATTTCCTTATGAATAGGGCAATGTCATTCTTTCTGATGGAAGTACAGAATTCCTTCATGTATATATGCCACGTTTTCTTGATCCATTCAATATATCTGGCCATAGAAGAAATACAAATCAAAACAACATTGAGATTCCACCTCGCCCCAGATGCTGGGGTGGATGTGACCAAAAGAGAATGCTACTACAGTGTTGATGGGAATGTAAACTGGTTCAACCACTCTAGAAGATTCCTCAGAATATTAAACGTAGAGCTCTCCTATGACCCAGCAGGCCCATTCCAAGGCATTTACCCAAATGATAAGAAAGGAGGCCACACTAAGGCCAGCACAACCGTGTGCACTATAACATAACATTATTTACCATAGCCAAGATACAGAATCAACCCAGATGCTCCTCAATGGATGAATGGATAAGGTGGATGTGTGTGTGTGTGTGTGTGTGTGTGTGTGTGTGTGTGTGTGTGTGTTTTAACTAACTATAATGACCCACTAAAGGATTAAATACACTCTTCAGATTTTAATCTCCCAATTGGGAAGGTCCTGTGCCATTATTTTTTAATGAGTTATTTCAAACATCTTTTGCCTGGCTTTACATTATTATATTTTTAAATTCCATTTCTACACACTTATTTCATGATATATCTTTCATAGTTATAAATAATATTTGCATTATACTTTTAAGGCTCTCACAGCCTTCAAATTCGATTATAATACACAAGCAATGACTGTCAGGAATTATTTTGAATACTAAGATATAATATATTATTTTCTATTAAATGTAGATAATAAGGGACATACATTTATAGAGCTCTATTTTTTGAGGCTCTAATTATTCCAGTTGGCTGAAAGCAACTACACAGATGTTAGATTTTAAATTAATTAAAAAATTAAACCAAATTTTAAATTTAACTCTTTATTCCACATGCTCAGTAATTTCTCTGTGGTTGATGGCCTCTCTACTGAACAATTCCAACCACCCTTTTCCATACAGATATTGATTGTACAGAGATGATTGGAAAATATAGAGCAACTGAACAAAAGGCTACATACTATGTTTTTTCAATACTTTGTACTTACCAATGTTACCATTTTTAGAGTGCTATCATACGTTACTAGTGTTTATAGCTAGAGATATTAAGTTTACTAAAAATAAGGTTAATTTAATACATTTAGTACATAATTTACTTATGAGCATACAATGAGTACATTTTGTCACAGACCTTTACTATGTCAAAACGTACACCATCGTCTTTCAATGATTACTTTTCATATCCTGTTTCAATTTCATTGGGCATCAGTGAGGTATGACTGATTTGATCTTTTGTATATCAGCAAGCTTGATGAAACTTTAGGAATAAATTTACCTTCTACTTTATAAATACAGTTTTGTTCTTTTGCTTTTCTTATAGCACTTATGCATTCAAGTGGCCTCAAAACTCTGTTAGCTTTTTAATATTCACTTTGCTATACCCTGGTGAATAAAATCTTATAAGCAGAATAATTGATTGAGCAATTGGTGGAAATTGTCACTCCATCCTAAAGCAATTACTCATCTTGAGAATGGGTTAATCATTCTGTTTATCAGCCCGAGTAGTTTTCTCCACATTACATTTTGTCCAATTGCTTGACAAGTAAATTGAACAATAACTATAAACATATACTTCAGTCAAAGAGCTAATGTGTGGCATTAATCCAAATGATCAAGCTGAATGCATTATTTCAGAGGCTGACAAAATAATATGCATGATAAAATTTCTAAAAGAATCGACTCATTATACACATTCAGAAAAATACTGATGATCTACATGACCTTAACTTGTAAAGAAATGTTTACAGAAATATCAGTATTTAATAACTAGATCATAACTGATCACGATATTGATCATTTTTCTTCTGAAACACATTGAATGTATTTATTTATATAACAGCTTTTTTTACAATGTAACAAAATTACTCCTTTTATTTTATTTTAAACCCTTCTTTAAAAACTTATATTGTATACATATAATTGGCTTACAGTGTGATGATCAGATAATTGTATTCACTGTGTATCGGAATACTTTTCATGTCTTTGTGTGGGGAACCTATGAACTTTTCTCTCCCAATGGCTTATTAAATGTAAAATAAATCACTGTAGACTGGTATTTAGAACCCTATAATGTATCCATCCTATTTAACTACATTTTGGTAAACATTATCGAATTTCCTTTTTTCCACTTCTACCCCCTAGTGACTATTTTACATTCTACTTTGCGAAGTCAAATTTTCCAAGTTTTATATAGAAATTGAAATGTTGGTTTTTGCTTTTGGTATGTGTATTCGTTTTTGTTTATCATCTTAGCTGTCTCTATCACTGCTCCTAGGAAAGATCTGGAGAAGCTTTAGAGTTCATGAGATTTCCCATTGCAAAATTCATACTTTCAACTTCTAAAGAAATATAATATGCCACCTTCTCAAACATTTCTATTGATATGTGTTTTTCTAATAAAGCAAGTATAATATAGTTTATCTGTGGTACAATTGTGAAAATCCATGATAAAGCAAAATTTGCACTGACATTATGAATAGCATATTTCAGATCTCTAAGTTAGCTTTCAGTTTTCAAAAATTACTAACATATACGAGAACGGTTTCTAGTATGCTTTGTAGTCAAACATCCTTGTACTGGTGGCTCTCTCTCTGGCCCTAAAGGAAATGCAAATTATAACAACACTGAGATTCCATCTCACCCTAGTTAGAGTAGTCATCACAAAGAATCCTAACAACAAAAACTCTGGTTTCCATTTCTTGGAGTTCATTTTGATAAACATCGTTTTATATCATCATATGCACATAGCTATTGAGAAATAGAAACAGGGTTGTTGCTTTGTTAAATCATTGTACTGTTTGCAGTTATTTCTCCCTCCCCCCTCCTTGGTTTATTCCCTGTTGTCACTGTTTTTTACTTCTGTACCTTTTGCCCTTTGTGCCCTATGAGCTTACGTGACTTGGGGAGGGGAAGGGGAACTTCAGAAATTGTGGGAGAAAGGGTGGACCAATTCACCGTGGCATTCACTGACACTATGTTAGCAATGAACGTTTTGACTTGGGGAGGGGAGTGGGAGAAAATGGGGGAGGGGATAACACTGTTCAAGAAGAAATGTACTCATTACCTTAATTATGTAAATGTAACCTCTCTGAACATCACCTTTAAAATTAAAATTGGAAAAAGAAAATTCTAACAACAACAGACGCCTGCAAGCATGCTGTCAAACAGGGATCCTACTAAGCTTGTTGACTCCCTCTTGAAAGCACTGTGGAGATGCCCTGAGATTCAACAATTCTTCTCCTGGCAATTTATCCAGATTCCTTTTTCCCCCCCTCAAAAAAAAAAATAACAGTGGGAAAAGAAACACAATTTAAAGAAGTACAAACCTAAGAACTGATTCGGTTTTAAAAATCAGTTTTTGCTTATCCCTCGACTTTCATTCGTCTGGTGGTTTGTTGTTCTTTACAAGAGCAGGAACTCTGGCGGCCACCCGTCCTGGACGGCCAGACTCCTTCGGGGTCTCAGGTCAGCAGCCTTGGGGATAGTCTCCGTAAAGCAGGCCAAGGTTTGATTGAACTGAAGAGGAAGTTCCTTAAGTGAGAAAGTTTAAACTTTGCTAAAGCTACAATTAGGGGAAAAATATATGTCTCAGAACAAGTCTCTTTGCTTAGTTTTTATCGCAGAATGAAAATTTTATAACATAGCATTTTTATTTTGCCCCAACTGCCAAGAAAATGCAATATAAAATTCTACTTCCAGTCCCAGAACAAGCAAGAAGCTAAGGGCCTGGGCATGATTATTTTTTATGTTTTAAAAGGCCTGTAAGCTGTTTATAGATTTTAGTGCCCAATTTAGTATTATTTAAATTTGCAACACATTATCATTTTGTAAGAAACATTGTTTTAATAAAACCATAAATGTTTGATGTGTTGTTCATCTGTTTGCTGTTCAGCTTACATTTGTCTTTTTAATATTTTTGTGAAAACCAGGACAATTGAGAAAAAAGCTGATAGTGTAGAAACAGACTTCGAAAGTTGCAATGATAATTTTACAGTAAAGAAGGGCTGTACTTAATTCTCAGATAACACTAATTCTGCAGTTTAATAGAAAAACAACATGTACATCAGTATTTCTTAATTTTATATGAGTTAATTTATAACATTTGCTTTTATTTTTTCTATTTTAACATAGATAATCTGACTTATTAAAAACAGAAGACATTTATTATTAGTCATTTAAAAGTATTTTTCAAAATAACAGTGCCAGTGACTGTGTTTATCTTGTAACATTACGTCAGTTTCCTTCCACTGTCATCCCTACCATAACAAGAATTTAATTTAAAATATGTTCTCTGTGTATCTCTCTGTGTTTCCTTTTCCCAAACATGCACAACTTTTATTTAATTAATTTTTTTATTTTCCTAAGTGAAGGGGCCCTATTGACCCAGGTATTAAGTTTTCAAACACAGAATATTAAAATAATAAATATAATATTGTTTAAGAAATAAACAGTAGGAGTAAATGCTGGTGCCTCATACCTCTATTTCTAGCTACTTGGGAGGCTGAGATCTGGAGTACCACTTTTCAAAGCCAACATCACCATATACATACATACATGCATATATATACATATACATATACACACACACATACATATGTGAGGTGTGTGTGTGTGTGTGTGTGTGTGTATAAAAATAAAAACTGTGAGCCTGGTTCAGGTTGTAAAGCATTATCTAAGAAAACAGAGCATGTGGGGGGGGGGGGGCAGTCCTGAATTCGAACACTAATTTTTCCAAGTAAATTGAATAATATAGAAGTGAAAAATGGGATAAGAACAGAAAAAAAAAACAGTAACAGTAGTATTAATATATTAGTCCAGAGAGTTTGAAAGAAAAATAAAATGTATTAGTTCATATATAAATTAGTACAAGAAGAATTTAACACAAATGGATTTGACATCTACATTTATCATAATAAAAACGCTTCCTTATAATGCAGTCCATATACAATTAACATTGCACATTATACAGTAATACTACATTGTAAGAGAATGATCTGTTTAATGTTTGCTACAATTTTGAGTTCTGACACCAAGAAATTCAACCTACATAAGAATTCAGCAACCTAGAAGTTCAAGCTGTCTGTCTTTATTATTTTTAATTTTATTATGATATACCCACTCCTATTTATGTCTACTCTATGGTTTGTTTTGTTTTGTTTTAATTTCTGGTCCTAGGTGTCTTCAAATCAGAGCCTGGGTGCTGTCCCTGAGCTTCTATGCCTAAGGCTGACTTTCTAGCAGTTGAGCCACAGCTCCACTTCTGGCTTTTTTGGTAGCTCACTGGGAATCAGGTCTCAAGGGTTTTCTGCTGTGGTTGGCTAAACCTGGATCTTCAGAAGTCAGCCTACTAAGCAGCTAGGATTATCATTCTAAGCCGCTAGTGCTCAGCTTTTATGGTTCTTTTTGAACTACAATAGCACGGTTGAGTATGCTCTACCCAAACTCCACGGCCTATAAAGCCTAATGTAGATACTATCACCCCATTTGTGATAGCAGCAGGGTTTGAACTCATTTCCTAGGCAAATGCTCTGCCTCCTGAGCTGCACCTCCTAGCTATCTTCCCATTTAAATATCCAAGCATGGAGTTTCATCAAGAACATGACGTAGACTTCTGTAGCATCCGACAGTCACATTATTGGTCATATGTCAAAAGAAATCGGGATTCTTAAGTGATCACCTCACTCCCAGGTCCAGTGCCGTGAATACACTGCGAGGAATGAAAATAGTATTGGTGCTCATCAACTGATTCAAGGGAAAAGGAAACATGGCACTTGTCATTTGTGGCAGTATGGACCATTGTGTTGAGGGAAATAAGCCAATCAGAGAAAAATAAAGAATGAATCATTTCAGTCACCTACTGAATACTGAGATAGATGGAGGAATGATTATGAAAGGCGTGACTGGTTACTCCTTTTATGTATTGGGCATATAAATTGGCATGTTGCAGTAGAACTCGTTATGCAACTACTTAAGGATGATGGTGATGGAAATGGTGATGATGATGAGATGATGATGATATTGATCTCAGAAACTGACAATAGAGTAGTGGTCACAAGAGGCCAAAGACAGCAGCAATAGGGAAATTTGTCAGAGCTTGATTAACAGGGAATTATTACATAGAGGCAGAGGGTAAGTTCTTGTTTTCTGTTACATACTAGGTTGACTATGGAGAACATATTATACTATATATTGCAGAAATAGGAGAAATTATTCTGAAAGTTTTACTGCAAGCTAATAATAAATCATTGTGTAGAAAGTTATTTTTACTCTGAATTAAGCTTCATATAAAGAATACAAAACCATCACACAGCTTGCCATTAATATGTACAATGTTTTTGTTTTTGTACCTTTTAAAAACAACTTTGATTTAAATCATGAAAAAGGAAGAACTGGAAATTTCAAACTGCTACGTGCACAGAGAAAAGTAAACTGGTTTTATAAACACAGTTTTTCAATGGAAATTGTGAGACGGAAGGTGCCCATATCCTAATTTGTGGATTTGTCATGAGCTTGGCATGCATGCCAGAGAGAACAGTTGAAAATTATTACTTTTGAGAGAGTTGCAATTTTCTGTCTGATTCACAGACTCAGGCCAACTTCCAGATATAAACTATCCTGGCAGGCAGCATTGCCGAAGTTGATCTCTAATCTGACATCTCAGTCAGCCCATTGGGGTCCCATGCCACAATCGTATTCAGAGCAATACCACGGGCATCACTGGGGAGATCATTGAGACCACAGTTGATTCTTAAACATACAGAGATAAATTGAAAACTCAGCCCGAATTCTTTGAGGTATTTGACTTTTTAAAAATAAGAATGCTTGATTTTATGAGAAAAAGAAAGATTTCTTTCAAGTAGGACACACAAATCACATGAACATAGGTATTTCTAAGGTAAATGATGGAAAACGTGATCTTTCTTCCTTCTTTCCCCAAAGCAGAAAATAAATAAATATATCTTATTTGAGAATGTTATTGTAAACAGAATCACCCCATATGAGAAAGTGTGTGTGTATATATATATATATACACACACACACACATTTGTTGTAGCAAAATGCTGAAATTGATAGTAAAAAGAGAGTCGTACAAGATGAACATTTTTTGCCTTCAAATATTTGTACCAGGAAGTTTTGATTTAACATTCATTTACTTATACACTGTATCTTTTTTACAATTTGGAATCCATAATTTTCCTTTTCTTCCAATACTGCTAATCAAGTAGGACCAACTTAAGTAATATTTTCTACACTTAATTTAATGTACTAATATAATGTGAAGCTTATTTGATATGCAAGTGATTATATCAGAGTCTCTATCATCTGTTTCATACAAATTCATTATGATCTTTATCACAACCATTATAATCATCCCTATTACTACTATAAGGACATGTAAAATTAAGGTGGTGGTAGCCAAAAATTTCAAAGGTTTTGTAAGCCTTTCACTCACTTTTTACATTATTTTCCAGAACGATTTATTCAAATTATATAGAAATCAATTAGCATTTTATTATAAAAGAAGAAGAAAGGCTTTGTACTAAGTTTGGCCAGAGATATTTATGAAGCCATTATTGAAAAACCATTCTAGAACACTTTTATTATTTCTGTGATGCAGAATGTCTTATTTACAAGAAATCTTTTATACTTGAATATTAAGAAAAAATGAATTGGTCAACAAAGCCATTCAATGGGAGAATAGGACTTTGTCTTATCCATTTGCATTAAAATATGCATTTTACAAAGCACTGTGTATATTTTCACATGCCTTCTAAAGTTTCTGTTTGTCAAAGTATGATAGAGGCTGCATACATATTCTACTTACGACATATGGGCTGATCCTCAGCAAATAGGGTGCACCAGAACCAGTCTTTCATAATGGGCACCCTCGCTGGGTACAGACAAACAACAGTCAAAATGAACGAAGTTAACTCCTCAGATGAGTTTGAGGGTAAGGTCGGCTTGAAAAAGCAAGGAAAGAGCAGCTGGAGAATAAAAGTGGAAACCTAGCCTGAATTGGAGCTACTAAAAGGAGAATATTTATCTAGTGCTCCAGATATTGTCTGAGAGGAAGAGATATCTCTGGGAATTTTGTACACCTGAAGAAAAGAAAAAGAGTCTCCCATTTAGCTGGAAATTTGTTCCATTATGAAGAATATTTTTCTGTTTCAGGACCGTTATTTTAGGAGCATTCATTTTTTAAATGTTAACTAAACTATTTTGTTATTATTAAGTTAATTGTATAAGGGGTTATAATTCCATAAGTAAGGTTCAAGTACATGCTTCTTGGTTAATGTAGCCTCTTCCTTTATTCTTCCTCATCCCCTTCCCATACCTACCTTCAAGTTACATAGTTTAATTTTTACATAATGTACATTGGCCATAATTTGCTTACCAGAAATATTTTGTAGGCCTCCCTTTAGAAGAAGTTCCAGATAGAGCACTTGAATGACGTGGCAGATTTCAAGGATGGCTTGCTAATGGAATGCCATGTGTAAAATTGCTTCTTGTGGCATTTTTCTGAATATATATCTAGCAGTGTAATCAGAAGTAAGAAAGTCTCTAGAAAGACATGTTGATTTCTTTCATGATTACAGTATGGTATGAAAGAGGGAGGCAAAGGCGGGAAAGCTGTTCAAATCATGCAACCTTGCCTGAAGATACTTCTAACAGTGGCTTTCCTGACTACGTAATTTACAGCACAGAGAGGTACTAGTGGCTCACACCTGCAATCCAAGCTACTCAGAAGGCTGAGATCTGGAAATCACAGTTTGAAGCCAACTCAGGCAGGAAAGTCTATGACACTCTTATGTACAATAAACCACTCAGAAAAATCCAGAAGTGGTGCCGTGGTTCAAGTTGTAGAGTACGAGCCTTGAGCATTAAGTGCCTCAGGAGCAGTGTTCAGTCCCTGAGTTCAAGCCCTAGGACTGTCAAACCAACGGACCAACAAACACACAAACAAAACAGTATTGGAGTAGACATGCATAAAACTTGCTTATGAGTAAATATTACCTCTTCTGGGCACAAAATAGATTAAATTACCAGAATGTGAGAAGGTTAGGCTAACACCTGAAGATATATTCCTTTTCTATAATTAGAACTTCTAACTCTAATGCTTAAAAAAGTTCTACTTAAATAATTTGTATTCTGAAGGAAATGAATTTTCAAATAATCTTTTTTATTAACCAAAGATTATTTTTTAATTACCTATTTTTAAATGGGTCAAATACTTAATGAAAAGAATGAAGTGGCTGCCTTGGGCACAGAGATGATGAATATAAATCAAATCATAATTTGATATTACTTGTTCCATGTAAATGGCATTTTACTATCCTTGTTCTGAGAAAAATGAAAAGTAGAAAAGAAGAAGAAAGGGAAAGAGAGTCGCAAGAGCTTTGTGACTTTCTCTGTGACCTGACCAGGAGTCTAGACGAATGCTCTTAATGAGGGCAGGTTGTGTGGCAAATGTACTCAGCATATTGCATCTGGTCAGTAT
This sequence comes from Perognathus longimembris pacificus, assembly GCF_023159225.1. Taxonomy (NCBI): domain Eukaryota; kingdom Metazoa; phylum Chordata; class Mammalia; order Rodentia; family Heteromyidae; genus Perognathus; species Perognathus longimembris. Next base: position 42,974,621 of record NC_063181.1, on the reverse strand, counting down.
ACAGTTACTGACCATAAACTACATGTCAAACATGACAAAACGGTGTTTTCAGAGTCTTCGGGAGAAAAAGATATGATGACAGATGATATTTTTAGGACAATATAGTCAAACGGGGGGTACAAACACATGAACACTTAAAGAAGACGCAAAAGCTGCAATAGACATCCAGACTTGTTGAGTGGAGGGAAGAGCTGATGAATTTTTATTTTAGAGAAGTTGGAAGGCTGCACAGAGGATGTAAGTTTGTGCTAAGACTTGAAAAATAACTACAATTTTACCAGATAATGAGAAGTGGATATGAATTGCAGGCATATAGGAAAGAGAAGATGGGAATGATTATAAATGGTATCTAAGAAAGATGGGAGTCTAACTCCCATTTCCTGCCTGGAGGACAGGAAATCATCTGTCTCTCTCCCTCCTGCCTCCCCCTGCCCCTTTGCTTTCTCTATTCATTAACCCTATTATACTACACTTAATTCCTTGAGAAAACTTGCGCATGGTGAGGCTCTCTTTTCAACAAAGTCTCCTCAAGTACTTTTCACCATGGATCTCAAGAACTTGTGATTTTCTGTGGAACCTGAATAGCAGAAGAAAACCCTTCACCATTTTGTGATGGCTTCATTGGCACCCTGAGTCAGGAGTTGGCTCACAACACAGCCACCTTTGGTGGAGGCCCAATCCTTTTCATTGCAACAAAAACAGGGCCTAATTGTCTGTCCTAGTGGTCTTCCTTGGATCTCCTTCTAAATGGAGTTGCAAGGTAACTGGGAATGCTAAATCGATTACACAGATCAAAAGATTCCCAGGGTAACCTTCCTTTCGGTTCCTGATCATCAGGGGACTGAACCTGATGCAGCATCCTCTGGGTACAAGGTCTGCCAAACAAACTTTCCAGGTCTCCTCCCAAATCAGACAGGGGAAAATGAGTTTTGCTCCCTTCTAGGTAGAGCCAGCAGACCACGTTCATCTGAGAAGCAGCTGCCAAAGAGGGAGGTCTTCCCAAGGCACCCCCTTTTCATATTGAAAGGGGATAAAGTTGTTAAGAGTAAAAGTTACATCATTTTTTAAATAACTATTAGAAAGGCAAGGCTCAAGTTGGAATTAGGAAGCAACTAACAAAGCAGGTCAGCTTCCCTCCTTTCAAGTGCTTAGTTACAAGGCCTGGGAGATACTAAAGGAGTTCACTTTCTAAAATGCCCTCTCTTTTAAAGTGGTAAAAACTTGGCAATTCTGAGTGAATGGTTGTGGACAGCAGGAAGAGGCTTCCCGAAGGGAAGGAAAGCCGTAGCTCACCTATTGTTCCTGTATCCCGGATGATCTAGACACATCTGCAGCTCCATATTTTAGAATAATAAGTAATACCCACATTGACTACCCAGAACCAGAACCTCTGTCTGAAGATGAGAGGCTTCAGAAACACAACACGCCAAAGAAAGGCTGGGCAAATGGGATTGCATCAGACTGCAGAGCTTCTGCTGGGCAAAGGACATGGCTTGCAAGATAAACAGAAAGCCCACAGATTGGGAGAACATCTTCATTGGCCTTCACTGATCTTGACATACAACAGACAAGGAAGGGTCTCATACCTTGCCTCCTACACATGAAGCTCTGGGTTCAATTCCCCAGCACCACATATATGGAAAATGGCCAGAAGGGGCGATGTGGCTCAGGTGGCAGAGTGCTGGCCTTGAGCGGGAAGAAGCCAGGGACCGTGCTCAGGCCCTGAGTCCAAGGCCCAGGACTGGCCAAAAAATAAATAAATAAATAAATAAATAAAATAAAATACACCTAGAACTCAAAAAATTAAAGTCATCCAAAAAAATCCTCAAAGAACCAACTGCCCCTTAACAAATGGACTTAGAGACCTAAAAAGAGACTTCTCTGAAGAGGAAATGAGAATGGCCAAGAGACACATGAAGAAGTGCTCTACATCACTGGCCATAAAATGAATGCAAATCAAAACAACATTGAGATTCTATCTCACCCCAGTAAGAATGTCTGTTATCAAAACTAATAATAACAAATGCTGGAGAGGATGTGGCTAACAGGGAACCCTACTACACTGTTGGTGGAGGGTAAACTTGTTCAAAGACTCTGGAAAACAGTGTGGATGTTCCTCAAAAGACTAAAAATAGAGCTCCCCTACTACCCAGCAGCCCCACTTTTGGGCATCTATCCGAAATATTATAAGCAAGACCACACTGATGCCACCAGCAAAACAATGTTCATCACAGCACAATTTGTCATCACTAAAATATGGAACCAACCCAGATGCCCCTCAGTAGACAAGTGGATCAAAAAATGTGGTACATATACACAATGGAATTCTATGCCTCTATCAAAATGAATGACATTGCCCCATTCGTAAGGAAATAGAAGGACATAAAAAAAAAAAAGTCATACTAACTGAAGTGAGCCAGACCCAAAGAAACATGGACTCTATGGTTTCCCTCATAGGGAATAATTAGGACATTTCTAGGAAAATTCTAGCAGAAGATCACAATAGCCCAATAGCTATGTCCATATGAACACACAACATGATGCTAAGCAAAATGAACTCCAAGTTATGGAAGCAAGTGGTTTATCATTGTTGATGTTTTCAACGTGCCATGTGAAATTATGCTTTTTCTTGTCTTTCTTCCCTGTGGTTTTACCCCTGATATCACTGTAACTGATTTTGGTACCCTGGGTATTGTACATACGTTTATCGGAACTAGGGAGGGGAAGAAAATGGAGAAACAAAGGGTAAAAGGTGATCCAATGCAACAGCAATACTTAAAAAACTATATGCTGTAAACCAAGTGTTTAATTCATGGTGAAGGGAAATGAAGAGGGGGAAGGCAGGGGAAAATGAAGGAGGAGGTACCAGATGGGTAATAAATGTACTCCCTGCCTTACATATGAAACTGTAACCCCTGTGTACAACACTTTAATAATAAAGAAATAATTTTTGGAACAATTAAATTAAATTTAAAAATGGGGGGCTTGTTCATGGGCCAGAAAGTATATTCTTCCAGCTCAGAAGAAATGAAAGTTACCCAGAATAGCTGTCATCTGTGTCTTTAATTCCCATATCCTACATAGGGTACAGGAAATGTCTTTTTACTTTCCCCCTACTTTAACCCTCTTATACTGAAATAAACCCATGAGTTAAAGAAAAGACAGAGAAAAAGAAATTTTTAAAAGATGGTAAATTTGAGTAATATTTAAGAAAAGAAGTAGTTTGAATTGGTCCTATAAAACTGAATGGAATCTTATTATAAAACACCTCCTACATTACAAACATGTATCTTTTCCAAGTTAAGAATGAGGAATCAATAAATATATAGAAGTCCTAATTTCCAAAAATATCACTATGCTATATAATGTGCCAATATTAATGTGTTTTGCTGATTACAATGATACTCTGATGAGCATGGTTTCTTTATCATAAGTACTTACTGTTTTTTGTTATTTTTGTTTAGTTCACTGATCACATTTAAACAATCACTATAGTCTTAAAGAAACACATAATTTTTTCCAAATGAGGACACTGTAAAGAACTGCCTATTTCCTTCCGATAGCTCTTTGCTTATTGTTTTAGTAAGTACAGAGATTGCTATTGCTCTCTTAGTAAAATTTTAATCTCAATGTAGCAATTCAATTCTGGGAGGAAATTTAGTGGAATAATTTAAAGAGATGGGAAGCATGTCAAGAGAGAACTTCAGTGAAACCCCTAAGGCTAGAGGAAAGGTGAATTAATGCATTTTAAACAAAGACACCCAGTGGGTAAACTCTCACTTCTCACCAACTCTATTTCTTTAATAAATCAGATAATGTCTTTCTCTAATAAATCAGATAAAATACATATTATTTTTGCCAGTCCAGGGGCTTGAGCTTAATGCCTAGGCACTGTCACTGAGTTATTTGGCTCTACACTAGCATTCTGCTGCTCCACTTTTGGCTCTTTAGTGGTTAGTTGGAGGTAAGAGTCTCACAGCCTTTTCTGCCCAAGCTTTCTCTAAGTAATGAACCTTAGATCTCAGCCTCCTGAGTAGCTAGGATTATGCTTTATGTATGAAACTGTAACCCCTCTATACATCACTTTGACCATAAATAAATCAAATTTTAAAAAAAATTATAGATTTGAGCCACCAATGTCTGTCTGTGCTTGCTTTTGTAAAACTACTTTCCTTTGGATACTTAATATGATAATTACTTTCATACTTCTGTTTTTCTTAAGTTATACATACATATTGCCATGTTCTTACATTTTGGTAAAGTTCATGGATATTCTTCTTTAGTTTAATCTGGTAATTTAAATGAAAGAATTTGTTGTTTCTAATTTTAAGACTAAACAGAAAGTATATACGTGTGTGATGTTGAAAATATAAAGTTCAATTCCAAATATATGTAACCAAATATTTTATTTTTCAGTTGAGTGAAATATGTTTTCAGAATTTTCATTTATATATGCAAATGAATTTTATATAATTAAGACCTTTAAAATATTCATGTTGAAACTTTCTAGTAATCAAATCTAATCATAAGTGCATTTATATCTATAAAACATTCTGCGGGTGTCAGAAATATCAGTGTTCTTATTAACTGTGTACAAATTGTGCATAGAATGTGGGCATATTACTTGAAGTAAGTGATAAAACTGAAGAACTCCAGATATTTTAAGAAGTAGATAAATGTACCTATGGAGAAATCAGTGATACATGTTTCTTAATTCAGAAAACTTTTTTTTAAAGGATCAATCTTTTCTACAGGATTTTTTATCTTTGAAAAGTAGTTAAGAATTGCCATTTAACAAAGCAGTTCATGAATATAAAATACCTTGATCAATGTCACCCCTTTCAAAGTCTTCATCCATTCCTCCCCTACAGAAACATTTTTGATTTGCAGCAGAAAGAAGAGTAGTGTGATTAGAGGCAAGCAGAGAACCAAGTCATTTATTGCACTTCTAGGCAGTTGTGTTTCAACAGTGCAGAGGTATTCTTTGCACTGTGGAAAATTAAAAAATCACGTCTTTTCAAGTCCTCGTTTATACAGACGAGCAAAATCCTCCTTTGAAAGTGGGTGCAAGTGTGTGCATACGTACATCTTTGCTTGGTTAGAATTGACAGTTTGGTTACTGGTGTGTCCTTGTTTACAATGCATTAATCCACTTCTCATTGCCCTAGGGATCTTGTTGAAGTTCTCTTCTGAACTTTTTACATTATTCCACCTAAATGTCCTCACAGAATTAAATTGCTATCTCATCAAAAAGAAAGGGCCTAAAATAGCTTTAGGAAAATGTCTACAAAGTCTCTTATGCATGCTCAAATCACAAATTCCAAAAGGTAATCTTAGAGGAGCTATTATATGGTTCAAATGTAAGACATTTGCATAATGTGAATGTTCTTAAGGAAATAATGTCTTTCAATAAATTATTTGTATGAATGAGTAGTACAATATTTAGCCCGTTATATAAAATAAAAGAGAATTTTCAAGAAAACATCTTAAATTCTACATATATACTCACCTTCTATAATCCACATAGCATTTTCACCTGAAGTAAGACAAGGCATATTAATTTTATTACATAGACTAATTCTACTGCACAGACTAAGTACTATGGTGTGTAAATACTTGGACCTATGCTATGGCACCTGAATCCTTTCTCTTGTGATCTGATCAAATAAGAAAAGAATCACAAGAAGGAAAACACACAAAAATGAGTAAATCCACCAGTAAGCACAACAGAAGCAAAGTAAGTTAGCCAATTTGAACAAATGGTGATTAGAAGTTTCATGAACTAAATCAAGCTATAGTTACAAAGATCAGAAATGGCCAATTTGTCATTACAGCTGAGGTGTTGATTTTACAATTTAAACTAAACAAGTCCTTAACCATTTGTATTATGCGTAAAATATTTGTATGTCAGGAATGTATATGTTTGTTATGTAAACATATATGTATATTTATATACCTAGATACATGTATGTATATATGTGTGTATGTATACATATGTATGTATATATGTGAATACATACCTATATGTATATATGCATCCATATCCTTGACAAAGAAAAGAAGAAGGTATAGCTATAGCTTTAGCTGAAGACAATCAGGAGACTTGGAAATGCTTACGTCTGATCGTTTGTGCATGCTCATAAAGAAAAGAAACATTCTTATGCTGTCAAGTCATTATTAAAGGATTAAGCCATTGAGTAAATAACTAAAATAGAATTTAAACAGAACCCAAATCACTACAGTATAATTTTATATGAGTTTTGACTTTATTTTGATCTTCTGTTGGATTTACTTGTTTTATACATGTTTCCCAGGATAGTCCGCTGGTCTTACAGTCTGACAGGAATGTCACAGTGAATGCAAGAAATCACATGGGCCAACTAACTGGACAGCTGACAGTTGGTGAGTGTTGGGAAAGAAGCTTGCTGTGATTGTTTAAGTTGGAAAGATAAAATGTATGCAATTTCTCCAAAACATCGCTAGACATCTCATGACAGTTCAATTGTCTCACACATTACTTGATGGATCATAAGTATATCTATGGTCTGCTCTAATTAGTGGTCATTACTCTTGTCAACGTGTTATTGGGAAACTGAATTACAATTGTTTTGCTAGATATTACTCCTGAAATAGTAAAATATGCCATTTTCCTAATGAGTGTTTTATAAAACATACCGAAGCATGGTAAACAGACAAAAATGTCAAATGAAATGAAAGTTTGTGTAACCTGTTCATTAAGTGAGTAGTTTTTCAATAAACATTTTAGGAGCTATACAATTGTTGTAAAGAATAAATCTTAATATTTACCAATTACTTGTAATGTGTTGTAATTATCCATACATTATGGTTTCTAGGATTTAAGACTTTAGTTTAAAGCTAGCATTATAAAAAATTTAAATGATCAAATATATTTATTTTAGTGACTTATATCACAATGCAAGTTATTTGTCAAAAATTGTATAAAGAATATGTAAAAAAGTTGTCCCTCTATAAGATTATATGATGATTTTACATGTATATCAATATTAAAATAATCTCAGAATGTTATGTTGTGTTGGTTCTGTGTTGAAATGACTTAATACATACACTGTGTTAATTTAGAAAGAGTTGAAAAGAAATAGCTTTCAATTTTGAAGAGTGAGTTAGATGAAAAACTAACTCTTACATCAATGCAGAGGTGTCTTTAATAGTACAAATTAAGCTACAGAAAATGGTAAAGTATGATATTTAGAAAGATGAATTTTTCTTGTATTTACTTTCTTATAGGTATATGAAAGTTTTTAATATGCTATTTGCTATAATGAAGTCAATAGAGGAAACATTTGCAAAACATTTGTGTTTTGCAAATGTGTATTTGTGTTTTATTTATTTAAATAATTAAAATTTGTAACTAGGTATTTTAACCAATGTCTTAATATTACTTTATGATAAATAAAAATATGTCAGGTATGAAAGCAAGCTATGTATGTACATGGAATAGGACGTATACAATAAAGGTATTAGCAGCAGACAGCATGTTTCGTCACACCAGCCTAGTAAGTGTGAAGTTCTGAGGTTAAACTCCCATCGAGCCAGAAGGAAAAGTTAGGAAAGAGGGAAGAAGGAAAGCATGGGTGGAAGGAGGGAGATAAGTATGGAAGCAAGGAAGGGAGGGAGCGAGGGAAGGGGGATAGGAGGAAGGGAAAGAGGGAGGGAGGGAAAGAAGAAAGAAAGGAAGGAAGATAAAGAAAGGAAGAAAAGGAAGTTCTTTAGTCAGATCCTGGTGGCCCATGCCTTTAATACTTGTTACTCAGGAGGCTAAATTCGGAGGTTTGCATTTCAAGGCAAATGTAGAAAGAAAAGTCCATGAGAAGCTAGCTTTTGAATAGCCAATACAAAGCAGGGCAGTAGGCATGGCTCAAATGAAGTAGCCCCACTCAAGAAAGCAAGTCTAGCAAAGAAGCTTAGCAAGCATGAGGCTCTGACTTCCAATCCTGGAAAAGAAGGGAAGGAAATATATTTTTCAATGCAGATCTGATTCAGAAGCATCAGCCCTTCATCTCGAATGTTTATGATAATTTATGACTGTTGCATTAGAATTTCACAAACACCTATAGTAATGGTCCTAAACTTGGATGTGTTTTCATGCGATTCCTTTGTGGAAGTTGAGAATTCTCAGCAGGATAGAATTTAATTTTGCATTGAATTCTTCTTATTAAAGAGTCATTAGTGGAAATGTCACAATGTAAAATAAGCACACAAAACTCTGTATTGAGCTTCATAGTCAAGTGCAATAGCTTCTGACTCAAAATTCTTGCCTATCAAAGGGGCTTGTGATATGGGAAATGTGATCAAGTGTCACTCATTTCCATGGTGTTTTACTGCAGCCACTGCAAAGAGGATATTGCGACCATGCTTTAGACATCATTTCAAATTGTTTGCAATGAGCTATTAGCATTTAACAAATGAGAGAAGAGAGGAAGAGTGAAAGAAAGGTTAAGCTTAGTATTAAATGCACAAAAGCAATAAATTAGCAATGTAGCCACTTCTTTTCCTAGGGAGAAACACATTCCATGCAGTGTGACTTAAACTGAAAATGAATCTGGTCAGTATACTGTTGATAAGTCTTTCTACTGCTTTATAGTTTTCAGTAAACCTAGATCCCAAAGAAGTAGACTAAGGTTGGAGATGAGGAGACCGTGTGTTAGTATTTGAAGTCAACCGTATGGTGCTACTTAGTACTCGAACAGACTCACAAAATAATTTACCTCCTGGAGACTTAGTTTTCTCATCATCACAGAGAATATTGTTATGAAAATTATAAGTGATTGTAGAGTCTATAAGGGGCAGGCAATTGCATCTTAAATCTGTTATTAGTCTGATGATGTTGACTATATTTATAAGTGTCATTTAAGTTACGAATGCACTATTACTATGTGACAGTTTTTATACTGATATTTTATTCCATGTATTTGTGACAAGAGTTACGGTAGATATGGTAGATGATCATAAATACTGTTGCAGAGACATAAAATACAAGATGATAGCATGTGCTTTAAATGCATGGAAACTTAAATCGAAAAAGAATATATTTTCTTTAGAAAGCATTTGTACTCATAACTGAGTACACTCAAACCAAATAAACTACCATCCTTCATTATTAATGACTACTTAATTTGTATTTTCATCAAGCAACTGTTTTAATAATTGTTTCTGCTCCATTGATTTTCCCTTTCTTTTTTATTTTTTGGCTTGTTTGTTTGGGAACATGACCTTGATTATAGCACTTATGATTTGGTAGTCCTTAACAAAGTATATTAAAGGGGCTTAGAATTTAGCTTAGTGGTAGAGTGCTTGCCTAGCATGCAAGAAGATCTAATTTTAGTTCCTCAGCACCACATAAACAAAAAAAGCTGGAAGTGGCGCTGTGGCTCAAGTGGCAGAGTGCTAGCCTTGAGCAGAAAGAAGCCAGGGACAGTGCTCAGGCCCAAAGTTCAAGCCCCAGGACTGGCAAAAAAAAAAAAAAGTATATTAACACAAAATTGGGCAAATAATTATGGATATTAATTTCAGTTGTTCTGCATTTTCTAAGTAAAACAGTTCTAATATCATCCAAATCTATCAATGAAGGACACTTCGAACATTTTTTATATATTATTCCGGGAAAACATATTCAATATATTTCCAGATATTTTTCAAAATATTACTATTATAGAGAATCTGTCTAATCCATAGCTATGTATTCTTCCTTTTGATCACAATTGTCTGCCAAGTACATATTCATTTTCCGGTTCCCTACCTTTCTCCTTTCTAAGCCTATTTTCCTACTCACTTCATTCGGAAAGATGCGCATCATCCAGGTTCTAGGCCGAATCCCTGTGCTACCCTCACGGTGGGAAGTCAAGCTATCCCTAACCCAGTGAATATTAGAAAACAGCTCGCACACATTAGTACATCAAGCATCATCAAACTAAATTTAAGCACTTAGCTACTGGGTAGAAAAACATTTTGATGAATATTTTTGTGAAAATCTGAAATAGCATGATTTTACAAGAAAATAAGCAGTTATTTTAGAAGTTTGTTTTAGTATGTTTTTATCCCTATGATAGTCATTCATCTTTAGTAGAGTAATTGATGCAAATAAAATGATTTTGATGGCTATAAAGGTATAAAGGGGAATACAATTAAGGAAAAGATAGTATTATGAAAATGCATGTGATCTTATGAGAAGTGTATTTTTCTCTATTCATGTTGGGGCTTCTCTGGGACCCCTCTCCCTACTTCTCCAGGGGAGATGCCTGAATGTTGGGGTATCTAGGGCCCCTTTCCTCCCCCCCCCCCCATCTCCCGGGGGAATGCCTGATTCCCAAACTGTGATGGATTACGCTAGGTTGAGGAGAAATGCCGAGACCTCCCCCCTAGACATTGGGGAGACTGTTCGGTGGTCCAGGAGTCTCAGTCTCCCAGAGGGTGGGCAGAAGAATTTATTACGGTGACAAAGGTGGAAGGGGAGGGACTTGGGGTGATTAACTGATTGGATGAGCTGGGCTGCCCATCAGGTGATGTCATGTAACTTCCTCTGTGGGCGGGGATCACAATCCCCCAAGGGCCAACAGGTGCTCGCCACAGGGGCTGGGGCTTCTCTTCCTGTTAAAGGCTAAAGCCAGCTGTGGCCTCTTAAAGGCACAGCTGTCCCCAACCTATTCACAAAAGTGCATGTTGTTTAACACAGAGTCTGGATGCTATGATGTGCATTAGGTTAAACACATCTACACCAAGTGAAACACTGGGCTAGGAAAACTCGGGCAAAAGAATAAGGAGTAAACTATGTATAGAAAACAATTGTGGGTGGGACAAAGAAACATAACAAGTTTATTGGTCCAACTTAATTTTGGGAGAAAAATCTACTTGTACTAGCCAGAGATAATATAGGGTCTCTTAACAGATCATTCATCACTATTAACTTTCACTCAGTCAGAGGTGTGAGATTCCATAATATCAATGAGTGTGGCTTGACCTTTCCACTTCAGTAACAATATGAAATGATAAGAAATGTGCTATGCTTTTGTTTAAAATCTGAGAACCCTAATTCCATCCTAACGGAATCTTTGCTCCTTCTCCCACCTGAGGACATCCCACCAATCCCACGACAGAATTACACAAACACATAAGCATTTGCTTCTATGTTGAGTTGGTGCAAAGGAAGTCTTGAGAAGCCAAAACCACTTCAGGTTTTAGACAGTATTACTCACTTCCCAAGCATGGAACTGATTATACTATCAACTTTATTATTGACTGTAGAAGCATTCAAACTATTTTCCAGTTACCAACCATGGCAAAATTACCACCCATTAAAGTGAGAAGTGAATAACATTAAATTTTAAGCAACATTTGTTTATAGTTAAAACATTAATATGCAATAATGGTCAATGGATGGCTTGGAAATATAAGTTGATCCTGGGCTTTTGCATTTTCATGTACAACACAAAATATGTTTTCTAGTAAGGGTTTTTTGAGTATAATAAAATGTTAGATGTAATAGCAAGGCAGATTTTCAAATTGTAATGCCCATGACAAAATATGGAAATATGGAGTTTTACATAGTAGTCTTTTTGGGCTTCACAATAATAACATTATGAGAATAATATAAAACTTTCATAATGTATAGAATGTTTTATAAAGCGTTTTCAGTCATGGATAATGATATTCTCAGAGCACTGGTTTTAGGAAGGACTTGTCCTAACAATGACAGTCTACTGTAATACCACAGATGCAGAAGCCGGTTACATCCCAGCTATGAGCTGCAGTAAGTGTTCCCAGGCAGCTTTAGGCTTCGTGGAGTGGGAGACGCAAGTGTACACGTCCATCTCCAAGAGCAGAAGTGAGAAGTCAGAAGGTGAAGGTGTTAGAAAACCCCCGGAAGCACAGTGTGCATTATGTGTAGCCTAGTGACCATCATTTTTATTAGATCTACAGTTAAAGAACTATACCGTTGAACAAACCTGTGGGCTTGCTTTATCTGTGAAAGGCGTCTACTTGCTAAATGGCCTGTGTGGATTTTCGTAGTCCCAGTCTAAATGTGGACCACTACATTTTACATCAGAAGACAAAGTCAGTTGATTAATCCATGAATACATTATTGTATTCTCCATGTGTTTCTAATGGAATTACATAGTATCTGTTTTCATCTTCTGCCTTCATTGTCACACATTCAAGGTACTTTTATTTTTATTTATTTGCGTTTTTCCTGCATTGTTAAGGATAGAACCCAGGCCCTCATGCATGTGAGGAAACACTGTACCATTGAGCCACCACCTAGCATAGGTGCTTATTCTTTCACTCAAGTTTAACATAAGATAATAAAGTAGTACAACAAACTCAGTATCCTAGTTATGTATTTATTCTTTCATCAAATCCTGGCTGAACAACAAAAGAAAAGCTCTTTAAGAAAATTTAATCCAAAAGTAATTCAAGTTCAATCAGCTTATTTTGTCCATACTAACCAGTAGTATCCTTTGTTCCTAAGTGAATGGAAAAATATAGATGAGAGTTTCATAATAAATATCTAAAGACCCCTAAAATGACATGTAATCTTGTGTTAAAACAATTACTGGGAACACCTGGGAACATCTTAATTGACTGCAGATGGTGTAGGACATATTAAAATCTAGAAGGTTAAAGATTATTCTCACGTTGCAAATTTATGTTATTTTGCCATTGACTCCTTTTGTTTTAAATTAGGCAGTATTGTATTAGTCTGAGACAACTTAATAAAAATGGATATTTTATGTAAAATAAGCTATGCAACTCTTGGAGTACAGACTAACAACACTCTTAGGTTTAATGCTTACAAGGTTCATTTTAAATGATTACTGTACTATTGAATTTGAGTTCCTTATTAATCATTTAATTAATGATCTAATATTATTTAAATCAATATTAATTGGCTTAATCTTAGTTAATCAATTTGAGGAATTTATAAATGGAAGCAGATGCTTATGATAATCAGAAGATGACACTCTTAGAAACTGAGAACTTCAATCTGTGTAACACAGGTGTAATGAAAATTATAAGGAGCTGTACTAATATGTATGTTTGAAAAGAATTATAGTATGAAAGATTTATATTCTGTTTCCTCCTCCTGAATCACTGTATTAATTTTCTTTGTGAATGTTTTAAATGTGGAGTAGAATATTGTCTTGCATATTTAAACTCCCAATTATATTTAGATATGAAAGTACAGAATCAAAAAGTACTACATTTTACTTCCTGGAGGACCTAGATCAAAAGATGACAAAGGCGATTTCACAATAGTTTAACATTTCTGACTCTTTCTCTTTCCAGGTACCTCGTGTTCTTATCTAACATTGATCATTACCATTCTGTTGGGCCACTTCTACTTAGCAGTGTTTATTTAGGTTACCTTACCTGACTTCTTCTTTTCAAGGCCAAGAGTCATTTCTCTGCTAATACCATGCACCTTCATATAAGCAGAGATACGGATGCCAGGAATGATAGGAAATGTCGGAAGTTTCCCTTCTTCCAGAGGAAAATATGTCTCAAAATATGGTCTGTAGTAATAATGGTGTAGTTGTCTGAGAAATAAATGTAGTCTTGAGTATTTAGAAATGACAGTAGTCGGATAAGTGCTACATGGAACTTTGATTAAAGGACTAATCAGAAAAGTGATTTTTTACGTACTCCCTAGGCCAGCAAGTCTTCTTCTATCCTTGTGAAAGGAGATAATGGGGCTAGAGCTTTGTGATCCAGCACTTACCTCAGTGCATGAGTATTATATCCTTAGCACCTCAACCAAGAAAGATAATACAAAGTTTTCTCAGTACACAAAAGCCAAGAACTAATTCTTTCTAAGATAATATTGTCAAGGAAATCCTTAAAGACATAATCATTTTACATATTCCATGATTATATGAGCATAAAAATATTGGTTTTTGTTTGAATTTTAGTAAGATTGGAATGAAATAATAGTAGACATTATACAAAAACATGTAAAGAATTACAAATGTAAAACAATTGAATCACTCTTCTGGATATTTAACTATACCTTATAGCTCCATGACTTGCTAGAAATTAATTGGTCTATAGGTTTACACACTATATATAATGAAGAGAGCTCTATGTTTAGCCTTTCGAGGAAAGCTTTGGTTTTGATGATATAATTTCAGACATTGTCTCAATACACAATTCTATTTTCTTGATCAAGTTTACTTTTCATTTATACTTCTGATATACAAGAGCCTCCACAATTTTGTATTCTGATAGTGGAATTTCTAGATGTACATAATCTTCTCAATAATATCATTTTATGTGATTATTTTATTTGTGTTTTACTAATTTATTTATGTATTTATTGCTTGATAATCCTGGGGCTTGAACTCAGGGCCGGGATGCTGTCCCTACAGTTTTTCTGGTGTTTGACTGGAGATGAGCATCTCATAGACTTTCCTGCCTGGCCTGGCTTTGAACTGTAATAATCAGGTCTCCGCCTTCTGAGTAGCTAGGATAATAGGAAAGAGCCACGGGCACCCAGCTCTTTATCTGTATTTCAAAAACCATTGGTTCTTCTTGAAACGGAATCCCTTCTCCTACTTATTCATATTAGGATCTTGCTAAATCATTTCAAGAAACATTTGATAAGCCTATTCTTTTTTTTTTTCTTTTTTCTTTTGCCACTTGCTTGAGCCACTGCACCACTTCTGGCTTTTTCTTTTGATGTGGTGCTGAGGAATCGAACCCAGGGCTTCATGAATGTGAGGCAAGCACTCTATCACTAAGCCACATCCCCAGCCCCTTGATAAGCCTATTCTTTAGATAGAATAAGGAACATAATAAAGACTATTTGCGGCTGGGAATATGGCCTAGTGGCCAGAGCACTTGCCTCCTACACATGAAGCTCTCAGTTCAATTCCCCAGCACCACATATACTGAAAATGGCCAGAAGTGGCGCTGTGGCTCAGGTGGCAGAGTGCTAGCCTTGAGCAAAAAGAAGCCAGGGACAGTGCTCAGGCCCTGAGTCCAAGGCCCAGGACTGGCCAAAAAATAAATAAATAAATAAAATAAAGACTATTTGCTATGCAGCTTCCTATAATGACTATTCATAAGGTGTGTGTGTGTGTGTGTGTGTGTGTGTGTGTGTGTATGTGTGTGTGTGTCTGTGTATGAAGACATTGGGGCTTAAACTAAGGGCCTTGAACACTCCTTGGCTTTCTCTCTCTGAGGGCTATTGCTCCAGGCTTGAGCAGTGCTTCCATTCCTTGCTTTTTGCTGGTGAATTGTAGAGAAGAATACCTTGGATTTGTCTGTTCGGCTGGCATTTCACCTCAACCTTCAGATCCCAGCCTCCTAAGTAGCTAGGACTACAGCTGTGAACCACTGGTTTACAATTTTTATTGAAATAAAGAAACTCTCCTCATTTATTGAAAGTAAATTTAGATCCATTTCATTTTCTTATTACTCAGAACATTAAAAACATTAATTGAAAATAATTTGAGACAATATCTCCACCACTACAGCTGTTCTCATGTTTTATTATGCAACTTTTTTTTTTTTTTTTTGGCCAGTCCTGAGGCTTGGACTCAGGGCCTGAGCACTGTCCCTGGCTTCTTTTTTGCTCAAGGCTAGCACCCTGCCACTTGAGCCACAGCGCCACTTCTGGCCATTTTCTGTATATGTGGTGCTGGGGAATCGAACCCAGGGCCTCATGTATATGAGGCAGGCACTCTTGCCACTAGGCCATATCTCCAGCCCCTATGCAACTCTTTTTATTTGTAGTATCAATATGCAGACACATTGCATTCTGTCCCTCTTAATTTTCTTCTTATTTCCTTTTCTTCAACTGTCAAAAACAGAGTCAACAATAAAGGGGGGAAAAAAAAAACCAGAGTCAACTGGTTTGTTTTTTTCTTGTGACTTTGGCTGTCTGACTTACAAACATGTTGATTTCAAGCTCAACATGAATCTACAACTTAGCACTTAAAAAAAAGGTAACTTATTTCAGGCTCAATGTCTAGTATTAATAGGTAGTGCTAGCTCAGCTTCCGTGGTAGGCATTTTTCAGAATTTATTGCAGCTTAACAATTTCCCTTCAGATAATCAGCTCTCTTTTCTGTTTTTCAACCCAAATTCAACTGGCCTGTATTTTTTTTTAGGCTGTAACATTTTGAGTGCACTTTTTAGAATTTATTCTCCTTTCGGGCAAGATGTTTAAAAATGCAAATATAACTTTCCTACTACATTACTACATTCATCTGTTGAAATCACACTACTAATTGTGAGTAGAAAGAGATTAGTGTAAGTAATGTATAACTACTCAAAACTAAACATATTCCATTGGATAATTTTTGTGATTCTTAGGAGTAAGTACATTCAAGGAGAAGGCACTTAGCATATAAAAGAAACTGTTTCTCTACAGCTGATTTAGTATCAAAAGAAGTTCATTGTGTCACTGGCAGTACAGAAGATGATGAATACCAAAGTACCATTTCAAAATAAGCCAAAAATATTTTTTTCGCATAGAAACATTTAATCGACTGAGGGACATAGCTTCAGAGTCACAGCATTAGAAAAAGAACAAATATTTTTAAAAAATAAATTTGGTGATATTTTCAAGGAACAAATGTGGCATTAGGTATAATTTAGTGATAACTATAATCTTAAATGGGCTCTCTGGCCTCTTTCCATTTTCTCTTTTCTGTGCCTCTATCTCCTGGCGATTTTACAGCTTCTATGGTAACATGTTAAAAGCTTTTCTGTCAGATTATCAATAATATATATACCTAACTCGTATATGTATTTAAATATTTTCTGTGTAGCTAGCATAATCAAAGTAGTTGAAATGAAGATATATATTAGCCTAATGGAGTTTTCACAGTTATAATTCAAAAAGCACGAAGTTGCATAATCTGCAGTCATTGGAGACCTAGTGATGGCATAAAGTCATGGAAGGTATAATGAGAAAATTTCAGTGCAGTTCTGGCTCCCTATGCCTGCATCCTTAAAGCCTTTGGAACTAAAGATATTTCCAATACAATGACCCCAAGTTCATTCCCAACATATTTCCTCATAACAATTTTATCTGTTCATAAGGAAAGTATTAGAACTTGTTAGAGTGTTACACTTGCTCCTGTTCTGTCCTTGGTGTGTATATATATATATATATATACATATATATCCTAATACATTTGTGTCTGGGTATATAAAATAATGCTTATCTACTCTGTCAGGAAACATAATTTCTACATGTAAACTTGAGGTTTAAGCTAACAAAGTAGTTGGTTATGTCATTTTAATGTAAATCCAATACATCTGTACATTGTTTTACAAAGTCCCTTTCAGTATGAGCAATCAGTAGTAGAGAAGTCTGAACAATTTGCTTCATCATGTAAATTCAAAATAACTGATAAGTGTGCTCACTCCCAGCTTTACCAGATGAGGAGGGTGTGGAAACAGAGGAGATTTCTAGGTAGAAGGCGTTTATATGGGAGTGGCTTGAAGATAGGCTGGTGTGAGCGATATGAAAAGAAAGGACAGCGCTGAACTCGCTCCCTGCATGTTGTCCTCAGTATCCTCAGATACTCTACGAGGAAAGACGAGCGTGCTACTCAAAGTTCAGCATCAGATCACACTGGCCTGGGAAACAAACAAGCATCGTAGCAGAATGTCAGTGGCTCATATCTGTAATCCTAGCTAATCTGGAGACTGAGTTTTGAGGATCACAGTTCAAAGCCAGCCCAAAGTCTGACTACCAAAGGATAAAAAAAAGCCAGAAGTGGAGCTATGGCTCAAGTGTTAGAGCACTAACCTTGAGCGATAAAGCTGAAAGACAGTCCCCAAACCCTGAGTTCAATCCTCAGGACCTGCAGCCCTTCCCACCACACATGCCTGGGGGAAAAAAAATGCCTCTTAAGATTATGAAGCCAGATTACCTACATTTAAGTCATAGGCTGCTCCTGAAAGACTGCAGGATTTGCACAGTGACTTAACCCCTATGTACTGTCAAATGGGTATAATATCTATGTCTTCAAAATGTGGTTTTGATAATGAGATGCATTTATGCAGATGACTATCTTAGCACATATTAATCGGTATGGAAGTGATAGACGCTATCATGATTAATGAGAGTAGTATTTCTTTCTCAGTGGGAAACATGAAAAGATAGATTTTCCTCAGAATTGTCCTCATGTGCCTCGGATGTTGTACGTACAAGGTGCACTTTCAATATAGTGTCTTAAGTTCCTAAGGAGTTATTACTTGATTTTTTTGGCATAGGTAGGCACTAATGTGCATCATCACTTTCCGGGGTCTGCTGCTGAGAGCTCAGCACAGTTCAATTGCCCAGAGCAGCTGGCCCCGTCAAAGTCACTCACAGGACATTAAGGTTTGGCATTTATCCCTTTTTAGATTTCTGACATCCCAGTGGTGCATTAATTCTCACAAAGAATATGGTATGGTAGATGTGACTCAATTTTAGAGGAATAAAAAGTGAATAGTGAACTTAATGTCTTTACTAGTTAGCTTATTTCACACTCATATTTCCTGAAAATAGATACTAAAGAGCAATCTGAACTTTATAATATCCCTCTATATCAAATAAAACAATGAGCTCTCCCCAAAATAGGTAACGTAAAGCAATTCTAATAATGTAATATTAGCAGAATAATCTAATTTAATTAAAAAGCATTTAATATATGCATCAAATATTACAAGTAAAATAATTAATACAGTGTAGGCTTAGTAAACTAGGAACAAATTAAGAATAAGAAAGCAGGTGACAAGTCCAGAAAAAAATGAAGCTATAATTTCAACTGAGATACATGTGCTTTCAAATCACTACCAAAACAACTGAACAAGGTTCATGCGGTGATGGACAATTGAAAATCTGAAGTTTAATTCTCCATTACCTTTATTGATTTAAAAAGTACTTAGCACTACCATATCTTGGGCATTATGCTAGGAATAGATATACAACTGTGACATGGAGCAACAGTATTGCTTCTAGTGGCCATCACAGTACATCTGTCAGTCGATGATAAAACTACATTTAAATATACATGTGTGGTCAGTAAATAAATACCTTTAACTCTGATAGATTGTTTCCCAACATATGAATTCCCTGTTGAAAAGTACATTTTTCTAGAATTGGACCAAATGGCCTTTTGCAATATGTACACAAATATATACAACAGGACATACAGAGGACATGATGATGTGTTTTATCTACATATCGAGTCTATAGAAGAAAACTGGATTTCATTTACTGGCTATTTGGATTTTAGCTTTTGTGCTATTTACAGTAATGACCTCTCTATCATTTTTGATACCGGTGATTTGTGTCTTTTCTCTTTTATGTCTTTGTCCATCTTATAGATTTATCAATTTTCCTCCTAGAAATTGCTTTCATTTTTATCGACATTTTTTTCTGTACTATTTCTTTGCTTTTAGTTGCATTGATTTCTGTTCTTTTGTTCAGAATTTCCTTCTTTTAACTTTTGAGGGATTATTTTGCTTATCTTTCTAATGTGTTGAAGTGAAAACTTAGATATTGCCTTCTAGTCCTTACTTTGTTCCTGCGAATTTCTCAGTTTCCACGTACTGACAACATTAATGGTTCATCACACATTTATGTCTTAAGTGTCCACTTTCATTCATTTAAATATATTTTACATTTGTGAACTTCTATGTCCCATGTGCATTTTAGAAATGTGTCATATAAAAGATGTCCAGCTATTTCCTACTATTGATTTCTCCTGTGATTCCTGATGGTCAGGAAACATCTTTTGCATAATTTAATAACTTAAATCTACAAAGATTGTGTTAAGACCTAACATGAGAGCCATGTGATAGATTCTCAAAAAACATGTGAAAAAAATATACATCCAAATTCTGTCTGGTGATGGTGGAGGCATCCTGTTTGATAGCATTCTTCATTTTTCCTATATCATGGAGATTTCTATTCCCTGGTTCTATGGGTTGTTCAGAGTTTGGCAAGGAAGTCTTCAGTTACAACTTTTGAAATTCCCTATTACTTCTCTTAATTTTCCATTTTGGAGGCCTTTTATTTGCTGTATAGTTATTTACAATCTTTATGTCTTTATATGGACATATATGTCTTTTATATTCTTATAATAGTGTTCTTTGTTCCTGTAATATTTTTACACACAAGACTTAGCTCACATTTATAGAGACAGTGTTTATTTGGTTTTCATTTTTCCTACTTTGGGAGTTGTCTTTCATCTCTTCAATCTACGTAGGTAATATACTTGGTTGTTTCAAAGAGATTTTCCTGCCAAATACTATTTCGATAAAGGTTTTGATTTTAAAAACAGCTCAAGCTCCAATATCTGAAACATCTCAATATTGGCTTCAGTTGATTGCAGTTTTCCACTCAGGCTGTGGTTTTCAAGATCACACATCATGTACCACATTATAGATATTAATTCACAAAACATCAATTTATTGAAATCTATTTCAGCAGGCAGTCAGCCAGGGCAGATTTAGCTTGTAGAGGCTAGTTTTGTAAAGAAACGTACTTTCAATGAACATGTAGGTTTTGATCCTTGGAAAGTTGTTCTAACTCATTGGTGGTGGTGTTATTGGGTGCTGGTTCCTGTGACTTTGCTCAGCCTCCTGCATGATGACAACTGACATCTCTAAGGAAACATTGGTTCCTTCGATGTTCACAGAGAGGGGGTTGAGATGCAAGGTGCATAGGAGTGACAGTGGTTCACCCCACAAGTTTTTCCAGGCTTTCACAAAATCTCTACAGGTCCCAATCAAAGAACAGCTCAACGTCAGCCACCTTTTGCTTCCAGGAGGAAGATTAAAGAAATGTCACATCTGGATTCCCTTTTGTTTCTCTATGGAGATCTACAAAAAAAAAAATGAACTGACAACACTGGCCTGACCTTCGAGAGGTAAAGAGAGCGACGCTGCAGACACAGAAGACCTCAGTAGCCGGCACTGTCTTGGACAGATCTAGATGCAAGGCCTCCCGTTTCCCCACCTGGGGAGCGAGACTCAGAGCTGGTTGGGGAAGGCAGGGCCTGTGCCCCACTGGTTGGCAGGGGAATCATTGTGTGGCTCTCCTGTGCTACTTTCTGGACATGTGTCTATTCGCAAATTTGGACAATCGCTACGAAATTATTTGAGAAAATGCATAGAGGATGACAGGCAAGGCTGCTGGCTTCTGCTACTGCACAGGCTGATACTGGAGAAGTTAGACCTGCTGCGAGATTCATGCATGAAGACCTCCATGTTGCAGGAGCCAAGGAGCATGAAGAGCGGGCACCATAGACCAGCATACACACGGAGTTCATTGGTGCAGTGCCCTGCATCACTCTCTACCGGCAACTTGTGTGCAACACCAGCTCCCTAACAAGCCAAAGATGAGAGCTAAGTCCCTCTCCACAGACAGCAGTAATCATAATCATGGTCATGACAATAATGTGAATTCAAAGCTAAAGACACTAAATTCGGAATAGTCAATGTGCTCCCTTTGGGAACAACATAGATGGACTTGGGTTTCTTTCCGTTCAAATTCAAGAAATCTTGTCAAATAAGGATTCAACCAAGAAGTCCTGAATAAAGAAAACTCAGTTAACAGTCATTTGCCCCTGAACTGTGAAGCAATTACCGAACAATGACTAAAAAGGAACAAGGCGTGGACTACTATAGCTATAAAGGAATTATTTTTAAATGAAGTAGAGACGTGATTGCGTAACTATCACTTTAAGTTGTCCAACAAAGGAATGATTACCCGTCAATCAAGACCTGACTCACACACACACACCAAAATAAGTGAACCAACAACACACCAGAAACACTGCGAGTGAACAATTATTTTAACAGTACTGTAGTCATTTCATGTTGAAGAAGAGAAATAAAGAGGATATTTTCTATAGCTAAAGTTTCCTTTGTAATTAGTTCATACAGCATAATGTGTTACATCGAATATGCGAATTCTATTTTCCTGATTCATATGGATTATGTTCTTTTGTGGAAGTGTGGCATCCAAAACAACACAATAACTGGCATAACTTTGGTACGTTCTCATTTACTTTTTTATGTTGATTGCATAGTGTTACATACCGACCTCGGAACTTTCTCCACCAATATCTGCCATATTTAATGAGAAAAGGTTTATCTGAATATGCTTGCTGATAAAGCTCTTCACTTCTGTGTTGCATAGATCCTGTGCTATTTTTCAACGTTATAATTTAAATATTCCCATAGTATTTCATTACTTGGGTACTCCATGCTCTGTCAACTTACCCCATCTCACCTCTTGTCTAATCTCAGTAGCTTAGTACTAGGAGAAATAGCCTTCTCCATAATAACTGACATAAAGACCATATTATTTCCTTGGAGTAAATTTCTAGTTGATTATTAAATTGAGCTTTTACAATTTCCTTACAGAAGAAAAAAGTAACAATATAAGTGCTTATAAACTTAAGCATTGCCAATTAGCTTTTTAAAAGTTAATAACAGCCTTCCTGTCAACAATGAGTGAAATTGTCCAATTCCACCATAATTACAGAGACTTTGGTATAAAACAAACAAACAGCCTTTGACAATTTGGTAGAAATTATATTTCATTGTTTCCTTGAAATTTTAAGTTGTTAATGGGCCAGAAATGTTTTATTTACTATCAGCTCTTTGTATTTTTCCCCTTCTTTTTGTCTTTCCATACTTATTTTAAACATCTGTCCATTGTGAATGGAGAAATTTCACCTCGATATGGAGTCCCCAGTTCCTGCCATTTAAACACTTCATGGTGAAAGATGTTTACTAGAAATCAATGCAATTAATGTTTTAAAATAAGCGAGATACACATTCAGAAATGTAGTTAATCATGTTAATTATATGTGCTGCCCTTAAATTCTCTACCCTCCCTGAATACCAGCATGGGGCTTTTGTATCCAAAACTTTCAGTAGAGCTGATTGGTTGACTGGCAAACTTCCATCTTAATGGAGTTCACTAAAGGGTTTTTATTATGCTAAGCTAAACATGGTTAGTAAGAAGTACATTGAATATGGGCATTTAAACCTTTGTAGTAAATGAAACTTGATTGGATTTAATCAGTTTCATTTTCTCTTTGTAGGAAAGAAACATTAACTGTGTATCCCACTGTGTAGAAAGAGAGTTCAGTGTGCTGTACCTTACTCACTGCAGAGGAAATTTCCCAGGCAGGATAAATGGCTTAGTCTCATCGCCAGCCTGTTTAGACTCAGGGCTGCATGGAACCCTCCCAAACCACATAGCAACGACTGCTTCTTAGGAGAGGAGAGATTCGGCTCAGACCAAAGAGACTTCATCCAAACTGTATGGGTTTATAACTTCAAGCAGGTGGCCATGATAGGTAAAAATTCACCTAACAGTCCTTCCTGGAAATGCGAGATGACTTGCTTGTATTTATTTACTGCGGGTTCAACTTCCATTTGTTAAAATATTGAAGGCGATTCTACCATTCATTTGGAAGTGTCACCGTAAAAATCATAAATATGTTTGTACTTCCACATAAGAAATACTGAAAAAATGAAATCGAAATCTTAAATAGTTTAGTCCAATGTAAACTAAATTAGTATTTAGAACATTTTAATACAAACATTGTAGTACATAGAAACTGTGACTTCTGAATTTTGTTATTTTTTCAGTATAGTATCATAATAGATGAAATAATTGCAATGAATTAGATGCTAAGTTAAAGTTAAAGAACTGCTTACTTTATTTTATATTAGTTTGAGTCAGCTATAACAATTATGAGCAAAGTTTACCAAATCATTATGTTTAAGTTGAGAAACTAGTTAAGTCAATCCTAGGATAACTCAGTAGTCTTTAAAAAAAAAAATCATCAGACTGAAACTCAAACTAGTTCAGGAAAGAGTAAAATAGGAGTATTATGATACAGATTGGCCCAAGCAAATTTAACCAGAGAAAAAGAGGCTGTATGCATGGCTCAAGTGAAAAGTATCTTTCTATCTTTAAGACCTTGAGTTCAAACTCAAGTACTTCAAAAGTAGAAAAATAGAAATATTTAAAAACAATTTTTAATAAAAACAGCAATCATTTTCTGAGAAGTGAATTGTTCTGTTGCTATTATTTGAAAATGAAGTTAAACAACTAGTCACTCAGTTTAAACAGTGCTCAAAGAAATGATATAAAGTCAAATCATGTCTATGTGTCCCGTGCCATCTTAGATAATGTGATTGTCTTGCTGTGGACTTAAGGCCACCAGGTTTTCTAGTGTCTAATACACTCTAAGACTCAAACACAAATGTTGAGAAAGAGAACACTCAACTGCAAAAACAATAGAGATAAAGCAGAGAAAAATTATGTTGTTTACAGGGATAAAAGGTCTTTACCTTCCTTTAAAATGCAATATGTAATAAGGCTATCAGTTACAGAATACAATAGGAAATCCAGAGTTGATGGGAGTTATATGTAATGAACCACATGAAAATGTATAGAGGTTTAAGACAGTTTTAATGAAAATTACAAAACATAGCCACATTTCCATAATGATATTTCTTGTCATAAATTTCAAATCCATGCTTTCAGATCTCAGGCAATGAGACTTGCATGCCTCTAACAAAAAAATCTCAGTGCTAGACTTCAAAATTTTTGTACTCTCTTTGCTTATAATTTAATTTTTTCTATAAGCACTGGGGCTTCATGGCTTCCAAAGTTTTTCTTGAACATTTTAAGTGAGTAGTCTTCTGTGCTTTTATTATCATAGGTATGCTGATTTAGTATTTATCTATTAATTTTCAGTAAGAGGTTAAGTTACTGAATAATTGGATGGGTATATAGCACATAGCTCTTGCTGAAAACAAACATTGTCTTTACATCTAAACCTTAAAGTTATACATTATAATGTCTGAGCTTTCTTAAACTATAATGGAATCATTATAAACTATCTACTGCTAAGCTTTCCTAATATAAAATAGAAAAATTATGAACTATCTACTGTTAGTGGATGACAATGAAATGAATAATTTATATTTCACTGTAAAGGTATAATGTTACCTAACATAATTGCACATTATAAATTTTAAAAGATTATTTATAAACAAAAACAATTTTGTGTATGTTAGTAACAAAATACTGAATCTGAAAGTGATAAATTGGATATAGTATACATTTAATATTAGAAAAACTGGCTCTGAGGCCTAGTATTTTGCCCATGTATGCAACCTATTCAGCAAAAAAATAATAAACCAATTCTCTTAGCCTATCCTAATCTCAAATTATTACTATGTAAATTAGTGAAAAATATCTTTCAGTGTTTCTATGAGGAAAAAATAGACTTATCTTGCTAGATCCCATATTCTACCTGGTATAAATTTATCTCATTGTATCAAATAGGAAATTTAATTTTTGAAAAGAAATAAATAATACAACTTATGTTACAATGGTATTAATTTATTATGCCTTTCACCTAAGTCATCAACTGAACTTTAAAATTGGTTCTGAGCTATCTGGCAACTTAGATTTAGAAGACTAAAACAAAACTAAACAAACATTCTTTTATTTGATTTTGTAGTTATCTCTGTCACATTGCAGAAACATACTAGCTCATTTAGGAAGAAAGCATTCTCATAGGCTATGAATTGTAATTTAATCTTTCCCTAAGGAACCTTGGATGACTTAATAATAGACAATGTTTTAGCCAAAATGAAAAAAAAAATAAAAGCTAAAATATTTATCGATTGGATTTTATTATGTGATCGCTTCAAAGAAACTAAGTAACATCATTAAATTTGAACTCTCTAAAAAGCATTTTAGTGCATTGTTAGGAAACTGAGATTCAGGTAGATAGCTTTCCGGGATTTGATAATACACAGAAGCCCAGAAAACATTGCCAAATGACTAGTCATCACGTTGAGGGAAAGTCTTTTTCAAATGTTTTCTGTGAATCTTTGACAAGTATCATTTTTCAAGCTTCTTATGGAGTCATTCTTTTAATAAAAATGCCTAGTATATTAGCTACTTTCTACATGGTTAATTAAAAGCTGATCCATATAATAAGAAGAAAACAGTTTATATAACTTAAAAGCCAAACCTAGTCAGAGTACTACAGAGAGAGAGAATCAATAGGAGAGAATAGGTAGGTAGAGAGAGACAGAGAGAGAGAGAGGTGATAAGTGTGTGTGCGTGTGTGTGTGTGTGTGTGTGTGTGTGTGTGTGTGTTTTATTTGGGTTATGTATTTATAGAGAAGCAAGAGACGAAGAAAGTTGAGAAGCCTGGGATATCAAGAGCATGGCTGGGTCCAATTCCAAAAGCCTTTGAATAGAAGACAGTAATGATGTAACTTTCACACTGAGGGCTTAGGCCTAGAATCTTGAGGGACAACTGGATTAAGTTCTGGAATCTGGAGGCCAAAAAGCCCATATTTCCACAGCTAATAGGAGAGGGAAAAGAATGTGCCTTTCCATCTTTCTCTGTTCTCTCTGGGCTCCAGCTGATTGGATGTTGACAACGACATTAAGCACAAATATCCTTCACTTTTTCTGCCTACTCACATGTCAATCACTCTGGAAACATAGCCTCCCCCCCCCAACACACACCCACAAGGAAGGCTTTATTGGCTCTTTGGGTACTTTCTATGAAGTCAAGATGATATATTTACTGTAACAATACCACAAAGGAAAATGGATAAAACTGACACTCCAGAGCAGGTCAAACTGGTTTTAAACCATAGTTAGGCCTAAGATTCTCAATAACCTTTTAATTAAAAATAGATTAAATATATATATTTCATATTCTGGTTAGTATAGAATTTTGGTACAAATTGGAGGTATTACTGATTTTTAAAAAAAATCCAGAATGAAATAAGAAGAGCCCAAAAAACAAAGTCCAAGAAACAGATATGAAAGAAAGAAGACAAAAAGTCAATACCAAGCTGTCCTGTTGACCTCTTTTCTATCTTGATGCAGCTTTACGTACTATGCCCTTACAAAGACAGATGTCATAAAGTTCTAAAGTCTCACCAAGATAACAGAAACTAATTTCATATCAGTATATGGAGTCATTATATATCAACATGAAGGTGCCTACAGTGTGCAAAGAGTAGTAGTAGGCTCTCTCTTTTACACACACACACACACACACACACACACACACACACACACACACACACACACACGGTCATGGAGCTTGAATCCGGGGCTGAGCAAAGACCCTTAGCTCTTTTTACTCAAGGCAATTGTTCTACCACTTTGAGCCCAAGGCCAATCCGGTCTTCTGGTGATTAGTTTGAGATCAGCGTTTCATGGCCTTTCTTGCCTGGGCTGGCTTTGAACCACAATCTCAGCCTCCTGCGTTGCTAGGATTACAGATATTAGCCACCAACACCAGGATTCTTCTCTCCATATATTTTTAATCTTATATTTTGAGTAAATTTTTATTTCTTTCCGTGGATAATTCTTACGCATTTTAAAATCTTTCTTTCATTAATTCCTGACCATTTACTGATCCTCGTGCTGTGTTTCTATGGCACTCTCTAATTTATCCCAACCTGATACTAATGATTTTGAAATTGACCAATACTTCATCCCTAACCTCCCTATCGGTGTGATCTTAGAGGGTGCAAGGTTTCCGCCGATAAAGTCATCCAGGTGCTGGACCACCATGTCATTGACATGCTTGTTCACCGAAGCATCCTCATGGCAGCCACTGGACTGTCATCCAAGAACACAGGCAAAGCTAGCATGCTGAGATCTGGTGTTGAAGCCTTCTATTATAGCTATTTTTCCTTCTCTCAGTGAAGTGGACAAAACGTCTGTGAAAGATAAAATTGAGGAAGGCATTAACTTCCTTTGGAAAAGTAAGAGTTTATAAGAATGTGTACTAAAAAGACTTGCATAAGATCCTGTAAATTTTATGAATTGTTTATAGGAAAATCAAGAAAAATTAATTAATATAAGGTATTAAAGTGGAAAATATTGTACACACAAGCCAAAGTAACCATCTAGTTCATCTGCAGCTTCAATGAAAATGCAAATTCATGACCTTAGATAAGAACAGATCTATTCTGGTCTGGCTTAGCTGGTTTCTTGAGACCACATTAAAGCTACTAGTGCAACTATGTTCATTGCAACACAATTTACTATCCCTAAAATATGGAACCAACCCACATGCCCCTCAGTAGATGAGTGGATCAAGAAAATGTGGTACATATACACAATGGAATTCTATGTCCCTATCAGAAAAAATGACACTGCCCCTTTCGTAAGGAAATGGAAAGACTTGGGAAAAAAATCATACTAAGTGAAATGAGCCAGACCCAAAGAAACATAGACGCTATGTTTTCCCTCATTGATAATAATTAATACACATGTAGGATAGTCCTAGTCGAAGATCACAATAGCTCAATAGGAACGTACATATGAACTCCAAGTTATGGAAACAAGTGGTATATCATTGTTGTTGTTATGTTCAACATAACACATGAAATAATGCCATTTTCTTTTGTTTTTATTCCTCAGATTTTTACCTCTGATGTCACTGTAATTGATTTTGGTACCCTGGGTATTGTATATATGTTTATCGGAACTAGGGAAGGGAAGGGAAACATCAAAATGGAGAGACAAGGGGTAAAAGCAAACCAATACAACAGTAACACTTACAAAACCATATGCTGTAAACCAACAGTCAACTCTGTGTGTGGAGGATGGATTCAGGCAGAGGGAAAGATGGGAGAAAAATGAGGGAGGAGGTAAGAAGTTTGATAAGAAATGTACTCAGTGCCTTACGTATTAAACTTTAACCCCTCTGTACATCACTTTGAAAATTAATTAGTTAATTTTAAAAGGGAAGAACAGATCTCAAAATCTACAAGGAAATCTAATGGATAGTAAAAGACAGATAATTATGCCTGGACATGATTAATTAAACACTAATTTAATATTCACAGAGTGAGCACAAGGGAGGAGAGCTCTGTGCATAAGCACATATAAAATGATGCTTATAGAAATGAACTCCAGGAAAGGAAAGGAAGAACAAATTACTATTCATGGTTGTTTTTTCTTTTGTTTTCTTCTTTCCTTTTATCTTTGGTTTATTCTCTTCCCTTGCATTTTTTTATTTCTGTACCCTTTTACGTTTAACTACCTGATTTGGGGAGGAGACGGGGAAATACAAAATCATAGGACAAAGGGAGACAAATTCAGCAGTGAAACCCATGAGAGACTATGTTGGAAATGAACTATGCAACTTTGGTGGGGAGGGGTGTTGGGAGGGGAAAATTGGGAGAGAATGAGGTAGAAAGTGACTGTTCAAAAGGAAATGTACTCTGCTCATTACCTGACTCGTGCGTCTGTAACCCCTCTGTACATCATCTTTACAATAAAACAAATAACAACAACAATGGAAAAAAAAAA
Organism: Perognathus longimembris pacificus; assembly: GCF_023159225.1. Classification (NCBI taxonomy): domain Eukaryota; kingdom Metazoa; phylum Chordata; class Mammalia; order Rodentia; family Heteromyidae; genus Perognathus; species Perognathus longimembris. The sequence continues at coordinate 42,945,241 of NC_063181.1, read as the reverse complement.
GAACACAGATCCCTAACTCCCTTCTGGTATTACAGTATCTATCATTTTCTTAAGTAAAATATCTGTTAAATGTGTCTTTTGCAATATCATCTCAATGAAAAGCCAAATAGGCAAAAATTTTGAGATTTCACATAAATCCATTATTTATCTTATGTGTCAGGACATATTTTCTTAAGGAGCAGAAAGGTGAGTTTGTATATACAGAAGAGCAACTCAGAACAAATTTTACGTTAGAATAGAGCTGGAAATATACTAAGAAACTCTTTAAATCTTTTATAAAATATCTTGAAAGGAAATAAAACAGAATAGTTAATCAAATATGTGCATATATATTTCACTAAGCTAGCTTTCCTTAAAATTGATGTTATTGATTTGCCTTTCATGAATGTGATGTGTTAAAAGGTTGTCTGAGTATAGATTTTTTAATCATTTTTTTCTTTGTGGAAGCTATTAGGGAATTACCCAGCAATACCATTTAGTTGGTGTTAAGTGCTGCAATAAATTACCACAAATGATGTGCCTTAAATCAACAAAAAGTAATTATGCAGTTTGGGGAGTCAGGAATCGCAAAGCTATCAATGGGTTAAACTATAATGTTGAGAGAATGGTTGTGATACTCTCTGTGAATCGCAATAGCAAATCTGTGCTCTTACCTATTCTACTTTACTTGGCTTGTTGGCTCCTGCCATCCTCAAAGCTAGTAGCCGACTGGTTTTGATTGGTGACTGAGTCTTCGTCAATCCAGTTATTCTAAAGTAGACAATAGTCAGACTACACCTTCAATGCTTAAGGACCTCTCTGAGTATATAGGGATAATCTGGGATATTTTCCAATTTTATGGTCATCTATCTAGCAACCTTTTCTCCACTTGCTATCACTGTAGCAGAACACGTTCACAAAATTCTGAATATTAGATAGAAGAATGAAGCAGGAAATGAGGAACAATACAGGCAAGAATTCATTGCATATACAACAGAATTGAGCAATATAAGGGAAGGGGAAGTTCTAAGCGGGTGGTGAAATGTTCAAGTGATAACACAGGTCAAGATGCATTTTACACACAGACTGCTTTGGTAAATGGAAAAAAATAATACATAACCTAAAATTACCATCAGTAAGGGAAGGGGTAGGGAGGGAGGAGTGGGAGAGAATGTGGAAAGGGATGACATTCAAGATCCACTCATTCATAAACTGCCTTGCTAAATGGCAACTCCTTTGTATAAGCACTTAAAGAAAATAAAGAATATTTTTAAATGCTGACTATGTGGGCATCTTTGAGGGATGATATTAATCACTAGTCATATTTCTGATAATGTTAAGTTTAGTGTCATAAACATATTTCATAACAATAAGAAATTTAAAAAACAAACATGATCTGCATTCATTTAAAATCAGCCATTTGAATGTTTAATTTTATGACTTAGGACAAATCATCACCCTTACAGTCAAGGTAAAATGAGAAAGTATTCATGCTCGTTGGTAGTCAAATTTAGACCCCTCAAGAGGCACCGGTGGCTCACATTTGTAATCATAGCTACTCGGGAGGCTGAGATCTGAGCATCACAGTTCAAAGCCACACTTAGCAGAAAAAGTATGAGAGACTCTTTCTCCAATTAATCGCCAGAAAATGAGAAGTGGTGCTGTGGCTCAAAATGGTGGCAGGTTAGTTTTGGGCAAAAGATCCCAAGGACTATGCCTATGCCCTGTGTTCAAGTCCCATGACAAAAAAGAAAATCCCCCCCCCCCGAAAAAAAAATCCCTGACATCTTTTATTATTCTCACTATCTATATTTTTACCTACCCTGGAATGTAATACAGTCACACAATATCTAAGGTTTGAGACTGTTTACTTTAATGTAACATAATGAACTTAATTTCATCCTCATTGTTTGACGCAACAATAGCTTGAGAACATTGTCAACGAATCCTTATTTATTAAATTTAGAGTTTCTTATATACTTTGAAGTTATATTTGCATTCAAATGTAAATATGCATCCCTTTTTGACTTGGACTCGGGGCCTGATCATTCACTGTCCCTGGGTTCTTTTTGCTCAAGGCTAACACTCTACCACTTGAGCCACAGCGCTGCTTTCAGCTTTTTCTCTTTATATGGTGCTGAGGAATTGAATCCAGGGTTTCATGCATGCTAGGCAATCACTTGACTGCTAAGCCACATTCCGGGCCCTATAAATATGTATTCTTATCCATGACTTCTTTCCCATCACACTAAAATATACATTAAACAGTAGCAATTTTAATTTTGATGAATTTTATTCATCTTTAATTTAAATTTGGATATTATAAAGATTATGATACATTTATATTCACAAAGATTTTCATCTATGTTCTACCCAAAATGTTTATAGTTTATAATCATTTTATTTAATTTTCTTTAATATGCATAGTATTTGATATTGAAATAGCCACTTCTATTTTAATATCCTGAGGGTTAGTATGTCATATGAACATTATTTTTCGTTTAAACCATTTGTGTGTCTCTATGTAAAATGAATACTTAGACAATAGTTAGACAAAGCTCTTGTTTTCCTTCTGAACTGTCTTTTGTTTATATTTTCCTTTGTGTTTTTTGTTTTGTAGATTGAGTTTACTTGTCTTTCCTCTGAAATATCTCATCTCTTATCAAAGATACTTAAACAACTTTCCTTCTCGTTTGAAGCTTTTCATTTTCAGACTCACGATTTGTTCCTTTTTCTCGTTCCTTTATTGCTAAAGGGATGTACAGAGGGGTTACAGTTTCACACTTGTAGCAGTGTGCACATTTTTTATCCGACTTGTTACCTCCTTGCTCGTTTCCCCCCCTTCTCCTCCGCATTTCCTTCTGCCCCATGTGTTGTACAGTTGATTTTCACCATATAGTTTTGTATATATTGCTATCCTTTGTCTCTCAATTTTGGTATTCTATTTCCCTTCCCTAGTATAATACATGTATATACAATAACCAGGGTACCAAAATCAGTTACTGTGATATCAGGAGTAAAACCATGGGGAAGAAAGACAAAAGAAAAAAGGCATAATTTCACATGGTATGTTGTAAATAACAACGATGATAAATCACTTGTTTCCATAATTTGGAGCTCATTTCAATTAGCATCATCTTATGTGTTCATATGGACATAGCTATTGAGCTATTGCGATACTCTGCTAGGATTATCCTAGACGTGTAATGATTATTCCCTATGAAGGAAACCATAGAGTCCATGTTTCTTTGAGTCTGGCTCATTTCACTTAGTATGATTTTCTTCCGAGTCCTTCCATTTTCTTATCAATGAGGCAGTGTCATTCTTTCTGATAGAGGCATAGAATTCCATTGTGTATATGTACCACATTTTCCTGATCCATTTGTCTACTGAGGGGCATCTGGGTTGGTTCCATATTTTAGCTAGGACAAATTGTGTTGCAATAAACATAGTTGTACTGGTGGCTTTAGTGTGGTCTTGCTTGTAATCTTTTGGGTAGATGCCCCAACGTGGGGCTGCTGGGTCGTACGGGAGCTCTATGTTTTAGCCATTTGAGGAACCTCCATACTGCTTTCCAGAGTGGTTGAACAAGTTTACACTCCCACATCCCCTCCAGCATCTGTTACTATTAGTATTCTTGATAGTGGACATTCTTACCGGGGTGAGATGGAATCTCAATGTTGTTTTGATTTGCATTTCTTTTATGGGCGGTGATGTAGAGCACTTTTTCATATGACTCTTGGCCATTCTCATTTCCTCATCAGAGAAGTCCTTTTATGTCTTTAACCCATTTGTTGAGGGGGCTGTTGGTTCTTTGAGGATTTGTTTTAGAGGAATTTAATTTTTTGAATTCTACCATAACTTAGATATGAGGCCTTTGTCTGTTGTACGGCTGGTAAAGATCTTCTCCCAATCTGTGGGCTTTCTATTTATCTTGCAAGCTATGTTCTTTGCTGTGCAGAAGCTCTGCAGTTTGAAGCAATCCCATTTGTCCAACCTTCCTTTGATTGCTGTGTTTCTGGGCCTTTATTAAGAAAGTATCATCCTGTGCCAAGGAGCACAAGTGTGTCTCTTATTCCTTCCTGCAATATTTTCAGGGTATCTGATTTTTACTCTGAGGCCTTTGATCCATTTGGAACTGATTCTGGTGCAGGGTGCTATATAAGGATCTAGTTTTAGTTTGTTAAAGATGCTGAACCAGTTTTGCCAGCACCATTTGTTGAAGAGGCTGTCTTTCTTCCATCCTATTGTTTACCTCCTTTATCAAAGATTAAGTAGCCATAAGACTTCTTCAGTCTCCATGAGTTGAAGGATTTTCTATGGTGGCCTTTTGTGTTGAGCTCTAATTTTATTCCATTGTGGTCTCAGAGAATGCAGGGGATGATTTCAATATTTCTGAATTTGTACGGATTTGCTTTGTGCCCTCAAACGTGATCTATTTTGGAGAATGTTCCATGTGCTGCAGAGGAGAATGTGTATTCTCGTGTTGCTAGGTGAATATTCTGTATCTAGAGAATAAGTCTATTAAGTCTATAAGTCAATAAGTGTAGCTGGTCTATGCAGTTTTTTAGTTCTGAGGTTTCTTTAGTCAGTTTTTGGCGTGCTGAACTGTCCAGAGGTGACAGTGTTGTGTTAACATCTCCTGCAATCAATGTGTTATGATCTATGTGTGTTTTTAGAGTCAGTAGTGTTTGTTTGATGAAGTTGGGTGCTCCTGTCTTTGGTGTGTAGATATTTAGGATGGTTATAGCCTCCTGTAGGAGAGATCTCTTTATTAGTATGCATCACCTTCTTTGTCTCTTCTTATTGCTTTTAATTTTAAGTTAATTTTATATGATGCTAGGATGGTAACTCCAGTCTGCTTATGGGGGTTGTTTGCTTGATAGATTTTATTTCAGACTTTCACTTTCTCCTGTCTGCCTTGGCCAGGTCTATGCCAGAGTCAAAGATGGCATTCTTCTCTGGTGGTGGGGGAAGGGCTACCTTCCAAATTCTGTTCTGTGATTCCCGAGTGGGATTGAGAATGTCTTTTGTGGGGTACTCATGCATTCTCTGGATTTTTGAACTGTCCACAATCTGTTAGTGATACGTGTCTGTCTGCCACCAGCCCAGAGGATTTCTCTTCTTTTTCCCAATGTGCACTGTTGGTGGTGGTGTTGTGCCAAGTCGCGAGACGACCACCAAGAAGACCACCGAGACTCAGACATTCCGAAATGCAAAAGCAAGGCAAGGCTTTATTCAAGTGAGCTGCAACTCGGGCCTGGTCCTACCCACTGACACAGCGGAGGTTAGGAGGGAGCCCCGAGCTGCGATTACACAGGGCTTATAAAGGCAAAGAACAAAGTTACAGCAATCAGGTGTTCAAGCAAGCAAGATTAGGACACAGGTACAAATCTGATTGGCTCAGGGCTCGAGGCATTCTAGGGGTGGTCAGAGTTAAGCATTCCCAGCGGTTAGAGTTCTTGACCGGCTGGGCCCTAATAAGCTTGCCCTGGGTCTGCTGACAGGGCCTGCTTATCTCAGGTTCACGTGGTAAAGTGGGGTTCGTGTGGTAAAGTGGGGCCTGACTTCAAAGTCTGGCACTTCATTTCCCCTTTTTTTCTTGGTACCTTGGGAGCCAATCATGGCTCCATTCTGTCCATTTCAATGGCTTGTCTGTCTAGGGGATGATATAGAGATAAGGCATGGGCCAACAGGGCCCAAAGTAGTAACCAAAGGGCTTTTCACCATTTCTCACAAGTACAGTCTCTGTACCTCTGTTTTGCATGCCTCTAGTTTATCCTGCCTCATCTTCCCAAAAACAACTCTGGGGGGCTGGGGATATGGCCTCGTGGCAAGAGAGCTTGCCTCGTATACATGAGGCCCTGGGTTCGATTCCCCAGCACCACATATACAGAAAACGGCCAGAAGTGGCGCTGTGGCTCAAGTGGCAGAGTGCTAGCCTTGAGCGGGAAGAAGCCAGGGACAGTGCTCAGGCCCTGAGTCCAAGGCCCAGGACTGGCCAAAAAAAAAAAAAAGGAAGCCAAAAATAACTCTGGTCCCTCAGTTTTAAAGGGGGGCTGATGGGTGAAGATCATCCATCTTCTGTAACTTCTTCAGGCTGACTCAGGGTCATTGACCTTACCTAGCCAGGAACCTATAACCTTAGTCTACTTTACCAAGGGACTGCACACATCACACTGGACAGGACTCCTGCTCATCACACTCGGGAAGTCGCTTATTCAGGTTGGGTCCAAGTGATTGAGGTGCCAGACTTTGAAGTCAGGCCCCACCACGTGAACCCCATTTTTGAATTAAACCCTGAGCCAATCAGATTTGCACCTGTGTCCTAATCTTGCTTGAACACCTGATTGTTGTAACCTTGTTCTTTGCCTTTATAAGCCCTGTGTAATCACAGTTCGGGGCTTCCTCCTAACCTCCGCTGTGTCGGTGGGTAGGACGAGGCCCGAGTTGGCAGCTCGTTAAATAAAGCCTTGCCTTGCTTTTGCATTTCGGAGTGTCTAAATCTCGGTGGTCTTCTTGGGGGTGGTCTTGCAACTTGGCACAACATTTGGGGTTTCGTCCGGGATAGCCCCAGAGACCCCGAGATCCCAGACTCCGAAGGTAAGAAAACAGCACTGTTCATTTGTCTTGTCCTGTAATTTGTCTGCTTGTCTGTTTTGCTTTTGCTTATACTTGTAGGGCGCGAGTCAGTTTGGTTTTTGGCCGGAACTGACCAGGAGGGCCTCCTAAACGAGACTCAACCCGCCCACCTTGTACTTGGGTCTGCTCCTTCTGCTTATCTGGCAGGAGGTTGTGGGCCAACTTGGGTCCACTCCTCCTGTACCCTGGCAGGAGGTTGTGGGCCAACTTGGGAGATCTCCAACTCATAACTCGGGTCCACTCCTTCTGCACCCTTGCAGGAGGTTGTGGGCCAACTCGGGTCCACTCCTTCTTACAGGAGGTTGTGGGCCAACTCGGGTCCATTCCTTCTGCACCCTTGTAGGAGGTTGTGGGCCAGCTTGGGAGATCTCCAACTCGTAACTTTTCTTAGGCCTGTGTGTTTTCCTCCTTTTGTATTAATTGTTTTGTTTTTGTAGCCTTTTGGAAGAAATTTGGAAGTAAAATTGTCCTAAATAATTATTGCAAAGTGAGAAAAGGAGAATTATGGCTACCAAAATGTTTAATTGCCATTCCAGCTTCTTTGTAAGTTTTTTTGTAACAGTTTCCAGCAGGCCCACAGAGAAGCACAGGTGATTCCTACAAGTTTGTCAAGATCTAATACTGACCCTTAATAAGTTCCAGGTAAGAGAGCATGCTTAAAAACTACTTCTGTGTGGACCACCTTGTTGCTTATAATTGGAGTAAAGTGGCCCCTTATAAGACTCATTGATCTGAATCTGCGGTTCGAAGCCAGCCCGGGCAAAGAAAGGTCCCTGTGAGAGGCTTGTCTCTAATCAGCCAGCAGAGTGCTGGGAATGGAGTAGTGTGGAGCTCAAAAGTGGTACGGTGCTAGTCTTGAGCTGGAGAGCTGAGGGACAGCACTCAGGCCCTGAGTCCAAGTCGAAAGTCACTCCTCCTGGGACAAAAGTGATGGAGCATCCAGAGGCAGTAAGCCACTGCTTGGATGGCAGAGATGGTGTCAGATCCTAGAGTCACTACTGTTGGCCTTTCAAAAGTTAAAGCCTGGAAGTCCTAGAAGAATAGTTCATAAGCATGCCTTTCCAATGCCCATGTCTGTCTACTGGGCAGGAATTTGCCAGTCATATGTGATAGTGGTTGGTAAGGGTAAGTTTGTTAAATGAGAGGATAGATTAAAATCTCACCCCCCGCATTTACTCAAAGCCCTGACTGGCAGTAAGAATTTTAAGTTGATACATCTGTTTAGGAAAGAAAGCTTGTAGACCTGAGATTGTGTTGTCCTTATTGAGATCTGTTAAAGGCCTGTCAGCTTGCCAATGCCCCCAATCAACAGATTAACCACGGTGGAGGGGACCCTAGACGGCATCACCACTTGGGTTCATTGCTTCCACGCCAGGCCAGCTGACCCCTTTGCCCTGGATGACAACTACCGTGGTGGAACATGGGAGGTCTCCAAGCACCCAACTCAGCCGCTTCGCCTTCGCCTCAAGAAAAGAAAGTTAGACTGAATATTGTTATAATTTTCTTTTTGCCTTCTTTCCTTACTACCCTGGCTAGTGGCAGCTCACTCCAAAGTGAGGTGAATCCTGCAGTCCCTTGGTAAAGTAGACTAAGGTTATAGGTTCCTGGCTAGGTAAGGTCAACGCCCCTGAGTCAGCCTGAAGAAATTACAGAAGATAGATGATCTTCACCCATCAGCCCCCCTTTAAAACCGAGGGACCAGAGTTATTTTCGGATACTACTTTTGGCCCTACTGGCCCATGCCTTACCTCTATATCATCCCCTAGACATGCAAGCCATTGAAATGGACAGAATGGAGCCATGATTGGCTCCCAAGGTACCAAAAAGAAAAAGGGGGAAATGAGGTGCCAGACTTTGAAGTCAGGCCCCACCACGTGAACCCCATTTTTGAATTAAACCCTGAGCCAATCAGATTTGCACCTGTGTCCTAATCTTGCTTGAACACCTGATTGTTGTAACCTTGTTCTTTGCCTTTATAAGCCCTGTGTAATCACAGTTCGGGGCTTCCTCCTAACCTCCGCTGTGTCGGTGGGTAGGACGAGGCCCGAGTTGGCAGCTCGTTAAATAAAGCCTTGCCTTGCTTTTGCATTTCGGAGTGTCTAAATCTCGGTGGTCTTCTTGGGGGTGGTCTTGCAACTTGGCACAACAGATCTGGCACATCCCAGTTGCCTGTGGCCAGATCACATAAGTAAGTCTGGCCACCAGGTTCCTAAGGGGGCTTCCTTAGTTGCTAAAATAAGGGGGTCACCCCACTTTGGAGTGAGCTGCCAAAATAATTGGAAAGGCTGGTGAGGGTTAGCATCAACGTTAGCCAGGGTAGCAAGGAAAGAAGGCAAAAAGAAAATTATAACAATATTCAGTCTACCTTTCTTTTCTTGAGGCGAAGGCGAAGCGGCTGAGTCGGGTGCTTGGAGACCTCCCATGTTCCACCATGATAGTCGTCGTCCAGGGAAAAGGGGTCAGCTGGCCTGACGTGGGAGCAATGAACCCATGTGGCGATGCCGTCTACCTTGAGGACAGTGGGAGTAGTCAGTAGCACCACATAGGGTCCCTTCCCCCATGGTTCTAAGGATTTGGGGTTATGCCTTCGGACGAACACCCAATCCCCTGGTCTGAATAAATGGGGAGTAGGGACAGAAGCAGAATTATATAATGCCTTAAGTTGGGGCCATATATTCTTGTGCACAAGCTGCAAATAATCATGTTTACACAAAAATTCAGCATCATCCAAATCAGCAAGCAATTCAGTCTGAAGGCTAGGGGTAATGGGCAGGGGGGTACCCGCACATTATTTCAAAAGGAGTAAAGCCAAGCTGATAGGGAAAATTTCTTACTCTAAGCAGAGCAAAAGGAAGGAGTGACACCCAGTCTGCGCCAGTCTCTAAGGCCTATTTAGTTAAGGTCTCTTTTAGAGTCCGATTCATTCTCTCTACCTGTCCTGAACTCTGGGGTCTATAAGCACACAGTGCAATTTCCAATCTGTCCCCAGTGCGGCGGCTATTCCCTGACTTACTTTTGAGACAAAGGCCGGTCTGTTGTCTGAACCATTGGTGGATGGGAAGCCATACCTGGGTAGGATTTCTTCCAGGATCTTCTTAGCCACTACATTCACAGTCTCATGCTTTGTTGGATAGGCTTCAACCCATCCTGAAAAGGTGTCTACAAAAACTAGCAAATATTTGTATCCAAATTTTCCAGGTTTAATTTCTGTGAAATCTACTTCCCAATACATGCCTGGCCTATCCCCACGGAGGCGAGCTCCTTTAGTAACTTGTTGATTGGGGGCATTGGTGAGCTGACAGGCCTTGCAATTTTTAACAATATCTTCAATAAGTTGGTCTCCTTGTCTAATTTTTACTTTGGAGTGTCGGACCAAGTCCTGCACTCTTCGGGTTCCCATGTGAGAAGCTTGGTGGATTCTCTTAAGGATCCCCTTACCCAGCCCTTGTGGCAGGATAAGTTTTCCTTCACAAGTTTTCCACCAGTCATTGTTTCCTTCTCTGTCCGGGGTTTTGTGGGCCATGGGAATTTTCTTTATCCACTCTAAGTCTTCTTGGGAATACTGGGGCACAGGAGGCAAAGCTCATGGCCCTGGGTCTACTAGAGTCAATACCTCTGTTATAGAAGCTTGACATTCTCAGCAAATCCAGGTATCCACAGCCGGCAAAAGCCTGCTGTTGCTGTTCCCAGGAACTCTGACTTGTCTGGCTGATTTAGGCACAGGGATTTTCAGCACAGTCTCTTTACGTGCATCTGACAGCCAACGCTTGCCCTCTCTTAATATGAAGCCCGGATAGGTGACTTCAGGCTTACAAATTTGTGCCTTTTAACATTCTAGTTTGTAAAAGCTTTTTCCTGACTGGCTGGGGAACTGATCTCTGATGACCTTTGCAGGCCTTTAACAGATCTCAATAAGGACACAATCTCAGGTCTACAAGCTTTCTTTCCTGAACAGATGTATCAGCTTAAAATTCCCACTGCCAGTCAGAGCTTAGAGTAGATGTGGGGGTTGGGATTTTAAACTATCCTCTCATTTGACAAACTCACCCTTACTAACCACTATCACAGATGACTGGCAAGTTCCTGCCCAGTAGACAGACATGGGCATTGGACAGGCATGCTTACAAACTATTCTTCTAGGACTTCCCGGCTTTGATTAACTTTTGAAAGGCCAAACAGGAGTAACTCTAGGATCTGACACCATCTCTGCCTTCCAAGAAGTGGCTTACTGCCTCTGGATACTCCATCACTTTTGTCCCAGGAGGAGTGACTTTCCACTGGACTTGGACTCAGGGCCTGAGCACTGTCCCCCAGCTCTCCAGCTCAAGACTAGCGCCCTACCACTTTGCGCTCCACACAACTCCGTTCCCAGCACTCTGCTGGCTGATTAGAGACAAGTCTCTCACAGGGACCTTTCTCTGCCTGGGCTGGATTCGAACTGCAGATTTCAGATCAGTGAGTCTTACAAGAGTCCACTTCACTCCAAACAGGGTGGTCCACACAGAAGTAGTTTTTAAGCATGCTCTTACCTGAAACTTATTAAGGGCCAGTATTAGATCTTGACAAACTTGTAGGAATCACCTGTGCTTCTCTGTAGGCCTGCTGGAAACTGTTGCAAACACCTATAAAGAAGCTGGAATGGCAATTAAACATTTTGGTAGCCATAATTCTCTTTTTCTCACTTTGCAATAATTATTTAGGACAATTTTACTTCCAAATTTCTTATCTAGAAATGTATTTTTGATTTCCAAAGCCTTTTTAACACTAACAACACTTTAGCTTTTATCTGCATTGGAAAAACTGAAGCCCACAGGCATTCTGAAACCAGGTGCCACCCTTTGCCTACGGGCTTACGGGCTGCTTGTTTCAAAAGAGCCTCTTTTTTTTTTTTCTTCAGTCCCAGTTACTGCATGACATGAAGACCTTTGAACTCAAATGGCAATTTTTCCTTAATGCAAGAATTACAATTAGAAATACTTATCCATTCAGCTTTCCAATATATTAGTGAGAAACATTGGCCCATTTTGCCATTTCTTCCTCCATACATAGAGTTAATGAGAGTTTACTTCTATCCCCATTAGTTTATATATATATATATATATATATATATATCCTTTTAAATCCAAATTTCTGACACTTAGCTCTGATTAAGAATTTTTTTAACTATAGTTCCTCTTTAAAACAATGCAATAATCCTTTAAAGCATTTGGTAATGCCCAAACCTGATGACCATTTGAATTTAAACTTAAACTCACTCAATTTTACATCATACTAACAGTCTTGAACATGTTCACACTCACGCATACACACACACATACATATTCAAAAGATCTTAAAGCTGGACTGGGAATATGGCCTAGTGGCAAGAGTGCTTGCCTCCTAGACATGAAGCTCTTGGTTCGATTCCACAGCACCACATATATGGAAAACGGCCAGAAGTGGCGCTGTGGCTCAAGTGGCAGAGTGCTAGCCTTGAGCGGGAAGAAGCCAGGGAAGGTGCTCAGGCCCTGAGTCCAAGGCCCAGGACTGGCCAAAAAAAAAAAAAAAATAATAATAATAAATAAATATATATATTAAAAAAAAATCTTAAAGCGTGCAGAATAAACATCGGCCGTACATTTTCCAGTGGCAAGAGGTATTTTTTCAATCTTACTCCCGCAACACCCAAATTTTAAGACAAAAACCTTTAATAAAATGATTTTAGCATTCTCCAGCCTCATTTTCCAGGGCTTGATAGTTTTAGTAAAACATTTTTAGTCTTAGTAAAACATTTTAGCACGCCAAATAATTTTCTGCTTAAGAAGGCTGGGTGGGGGTCCCCCCAGAGTTCTTTTTGCGGACACTCACACTGATTGTGAGCTGTCGCCTGTACGTCTCATGCAGGTTTGACACAAAAGAGACTTTCAGACTTATAAACACGACAGCGCTACGCGGTGGGGTCACTCCCCACCGCCTGCGGGTGGCTTGGGCTGGCCCCATGTCTGCCCCTGTCGGCAGCGGCTGCAGGTCAGAACTCGGGGCCGACGCCTCCGTGCCCTGGGCTGCCAGTGCCAGGACTGGTAAAGGCCGAACCCAAGCTGGAGTGTCCCTGTCAACTAGTTCCCTCCAGGTGTCTGAGCTATCTCCTTGACCTCCCTCTAGTGAGCTAGGGTCAAATCTAGGGGGCTAGATGGAGGTCCCCAAGATAGAAGGTTACCCATAGCTCTGATCAGATGTTTAGTTCAAAAGGCTACATAAAAACAAACAATAAAACACACAGGCCTCAGAATAAGAAAAGAGTTGGAGATCTCCTAGGTTGGCCCACAAGCCTCCTCCTGCTAAGCAGCAGGAGCAGACCTAAATTGGCCCACAACCTCCTGCAAGGATGCAGGAGGAGTGGAATTAAGTGGACTCAGGTAAGGGTGGAGATTCTGGGGCATCCCCCAGACTCCCCGAGATTGCCGAGTAAGCACGCCCACTTCGACAACCCCTTTAAGAAATAAGCAAAAGCAAAACAGACAAACAGACAAATAGACAAATTACAAGACAAGACAAATGAACAGTGCTGTTTCCTTATCTTCAGAGTCTGGGTCTCGGGGGTCTCTGGGGCGATCTCAGACGAGCCCCCAAATGTTGTGCCAAGTCGCGAGATGACCACCAAGAAGGCCACCGAGACTCAGACATTCCGAAATGCAAAAGCAAGTCAAGGCTTTATTTAAGTGAGCTGCAACTCGGGCCTCGTCCTACCCACCAACACAGCGGAGGTTAGGAGGGAGCCCCGAGCTGCGAATACACAGGGCTTATAAAGGCAAAAACAAAGTTACAGCAATCAGGTGTTCAAGCAAGCAAGATTAGGACACAGGTACAAATCTGATTGGCTCAGAGTTCGAGGCATTCTAGGGGTGGTCAGAGTTAAGCATTCCCAGCGGTTAGAGTTCTTGACTGGCTGGGCCCTAATAAGCTTGCCCTGGGTCTGTTCACAGGGCCTGCTTATCTCAGGTTCACGTGGTAAAGTGGGGTTCATGTGGTAAAATGGGGCCTGACTTCAAAGTCTGGCACTTCAGTGGGAAGCTGCTAAGAGCTCAAATCTTGTTTCCTCAAACCAAGTTGCCTAGATTATTCCTTTCTGGCCAGAATCTCTATACTATTATGATTTACTTGATATAAGTTTCTAGGTGTGGAACTTACTCTCGAAGGGAAAAAAGCTGGGTTCTTGGAGAGAGCTTAGATAGGGATCTGCTGCTCCTCCACCATTTTCCTCAGTTCATGATTTGTTCTTTATGTCCAATGTCCAAAAGTTTGAGCATAGAGGATATAGCTATGTTAAGTATTTCAGTGTCCATTTCTGCACATTTAAACATTATGTCAGTCATGTCAATTTTGATTCCCTTTTTTTAGTGGTAAAAAGGCAAATTTAGTTGGTTCTGAGTGGATTCACTTTTGATGGACAATTATCCTCATTATGCCTCCTCTTTTTAGTTATTATTCATGCCCAGTAATCTTTCAAGGCTTTCTGTGAAGCTTGGTAAATTTTGCTTTTTTTGTTACTGGATAAATTTAGATTTCTATAAATATTCTTGTTGTTGATTAGGATTCCAATTAAGTTAGTTGGATGTACATTGACCAATCTGGATCCTCATATTTGAGTTTACTTTGACAGATCAGTGGTATTGTTAGCTCTAGAGCTAATCATCCCCTATTATGAATTTTGATTTGAGATTTTCCTGAGTGCTTCTGAAGCCTCATGTATTATCAAGTTTGTTAACATATAATTTCTAATCTAATAGACACTGTTCCTTGATTCCTTAAAGTAATGAACTGCAGTAGTAATATAGATTGGTGATTTATTTCTTAGGAATATTCCATTCATTTCCTGTTGTCAAGTGTCTTAGAAACCACAGATTTTGTGCTTGCTATTTCAAATGAGAGAGAAAAGCTGATTCCATCTTAACCAGAAGAATAAAAATTTTCTTATGACATTCATTATTATCTTATTATTCTTCAAAAAAAAAGTCAAAAATCCTTTAACCCTAGAGACCAAAGCAAAATTGTTTGCATTTATGTAGCCATCCCTACAGTTTAATTGTTATATGAAAATGTAATTAACATGGTAACAATATTCACCCAAATGAATAATAGTGAATAATAAAACAAGTTAGTCAAGATCGGAATTTCCTTATTAAACTATAAGCAATTATAGTTTGTCAGGATAGCTTTATGCAAATATAAAATAAATATGCACTGTTTGATAAAAATGCCAAAGGAGTTTGAAAATCTCATTATTATTTCCTCTCATTCACTTAGATAACCATGAAGTTTTAAAGTGGAATAAATTATATCATAAAATCAATTGAACAACTCTGTAAAGAAACATGCCATATTTTTTTTGAGAAAAGGGATGAGTTATTCTTACATTTCTGAACAATGCTAAAAATATGCAAAGAATATGTTTTTCCTCTAAAGGCAAATCACTAAGAAAAAGTCATTATGAAGTCTGCGGAGCCAGCTGGCAGTGAAAAGGGAATCCTGAATGAGGGGGGTGAGGATTAAGGAAAAGGAAAATTACAAGACAAGAGAAAAAAGACAAGAGGCAAAGATGGGGTACAGGAGATCTGCATCTCGAGATTGTAACTCAAGACTGCAGCCATGTTTTATTCTTGACCTCCAGCTTATATGCAGTTTCACAACCAGGAAATAGCATAGGATTAACTAAGGTTTAAGAAAACAGGAAGGCCCTGAAATTGGTAAATAACAACAGACAGTAAAACAAGATATGGTTGAATGGTTTACATAAAACAGACTCTTGTGGACATAAAAACATCTCAGGATTAGTACTGTCCTTCAAGTAAACCATGTCCTTGCATGTCCTTGAGATAACAACATAGCCAGAGGTTAGGATGAACTTTGTTGTTGGCTCCCTAAGCCATGACTTTGCATGCCCTTGAGAGTAAGCCAGAAGTCAGGGTGAATTTCCCTGTTGGCTCTCTACATCGAAGGAGTCAATTCACAGTTATGAGTTTACCTTACCAAAAGGAAAATTAATTTAAGAACAATTGTATAAAAAAGGCACTGTAACACTTATTTTTAAATCTTTGATTAACTAGTACTCAGTTTTTTAAAAATTGGTGACTGCCTGTAATTGGGCTTAAACTTCGGGCTTGGGAGCTGTCCCTTAGGTTTCAAGGCTGGCACTGTATCTATTCAAGCACAGTTCTCTTTTTTTAAATGTTTTTCTTATTTATTGTCAAAGTGATGTATAGAGAGGTTACAGTTTCATACGTTAGGCATTGGATACATTACTTGTACTGTTTGTTACCTCCTTCCTCATCCCCTCTCCCCCTCCCCTTTTCCCTCTGCCCCCCCCCCCCACCATGAGTTGTTCAGTTGGTTTACACCAAACAGTTTTGCAATTATTGCTTTTGTAGTCGTTTGTCTTTTTATCCTGTGTCTCTCGATTTTGGTATTCCCTTTCACTTCCCTAGTTCTAATACTAGTATGTACAATTTCCAATGTACTCAGATAAGATACAGAGATAGTTCTGGTACAACCACAGGAAGGGGATACAAGAAGATAATCAACAAAAGAAGCTATGGTTTCACATGGCAGGTTGAAAGTAATTACGAAAGTTATATAACACTCATTTTCATAACATGGAGTTCATTTCACTTAGTATTATGCATTCATAGGGGCATAGCTAGTAGGCTCTTGTGATCCTGTGCTGTGACTAGTCAAAACCTGTGCTAATTATTCCCTATGAGGGAGACCATAGATTCCATGTTTCTTTGGGTCTGGCTCACTTCACTTAGTATAATTTTTTCCAAGTCCTTCCATTTCCTTATGAATGGGGCAATATCATTTTTTCTGATAGAGGCATAAAATTCCATTGTGTATATGTACCACATTTTCCTGATCCACTCATCTACTGAGTGGCATCTGGGTTGGTTCCATATTTTAGCTATGACAAATTGTGCTGTGATGAACATTGTTGTGCTGGTGGCTTCAGTATATTCTTGTTTGTGGTCTTTTGGATAGATGCCCAAAAGTGGGGCTGCTGGGTTATAGGGGAGCTCTATGTTTAGCCTTCTAAGGAATCTCCATACCATGAAGCACAGTTCTCTTTTAGCTAGTTAATTGGAGCTAAGACTCTCATATTTTCTGCCTGGAACAACTTTGAATACCGGTTCTCAGACATCAGCCTCCTGAGTAGCTAAGATTACAGGTGTGAGAATAATGCAAAATTATTCTTTCCATCTAGGTAATCATAATTTATATATATAGAAAAGCAATGACAGAATATAGGTAATGATGAAATTTTAAATGTTATATTATTTATTTCAGTATATCCAGACATCCACTTCACATATAATTTGTAGATAATATAATTTATGCATATATTTTTACATATAAGGTGTGTGTGTTTTAGTCAAGGTGAAGAGTATTGAATCAGGAAATTGAGCAAAGATTCTTTCATGTTCTACTAAATTGTTCAAATTGTTCTCTAACATAATTTAATTTTGAAAATGAATTTTTTAATCCCAATTCCAATTTAGACTCCTTGAAGTCTAACTGTTGTTATTTCATTTGTTAGCTTAAGTTTTCATCTGGACACTAAATTACTATCATCTGGAATGTCATTAAGATAATATATCAAGATCACCTCGCTGACATCAATTTCATTTTTATTTAAGTAGTGCAGGGAAAGAATTGCAGAATATGGTGAAATAGTAGTATTATGCACAGTCTTGGGAAAGTTTTGGGGAAAAAAGCTCAAATATGTGCATTGTGTTTGGAATTATTTTGCTGATAATATTTATGAAAGGATTCTGTGAGATAACAAAGCCTTTTGATATCTGAATATGGCACTATTTTCCAAATTATACATAATAGAGAACATAAAATAATCAAATATAAGTATAGAAATCATATTTAACAATATGCCAATTATGTATGCTTAAGAAGGAAATTCAGGCTGGAAAGGAATTTGTATGGCGATTATCAAGGCGAACACCATTCCAGTAGATTTAGCAGTATTTTACTCCGCTTTGCTATTTATTTTTCTTTCAAATATACATACTAACTGATTTGACCATTATAATTTTATAATTTAAACGTGATAAAATTTCTATGTAATATGACTACCTGGAAATTTCTTAATAAATGCTTTTATTCCCCTTACATGTATGATTTTTTATTTATTTATTTATTTATTTATTTATTTATTTATTTATTTTTGCCAGTCCTGGGCCTTGGACTCAGGGCCTGAGCACTGTCCCTGGCTTCTTTTTGCTCAAGGCTGCTTAGCACTCTGCCACTTGAGCCATAGTGCCCCTTCTGGCCGTTTTCTGTATAAGTGGTGGTGGGGAATCGAACCTAGGGCTTCATGTATGGGAGGCAAGCTCTCTTGCCCCTAGGCCATATCCCTAGACTTGTATAATTTAATTTTAACTACTTAAGTGAGACATTTCTATAGGCATAGAAATGTTGTGTTCAACATAACTGTGTTTTCACAACACCTAACAACAACAACAACAAAAGCCCTATTAGCTTTCCTCTACTTCGTTTGTAGACAAAGAAATCAACATTGTTGTAGATAAAATAGTAGGATATGTCTTGGGGTAGGAATCCAATAGGAGAAGAAGCCAGGCATTGTTAGTAAATGAATAACAAGTTAGGTGTATACAAATCTTGACAAGCAGAAGATCTGGAGTTTGATCAAAATGAAAATGCTTGCCTGAAGTGAGCCATATCTCTGGTCTCTTTCTCCTTTGCTGTGCCTTCTCTTCTGTGGTAGTAATGCAATCCTAGATCTTGGTAGTCTATGTAACCACCCCAAACCACTGAAAATGTGTTCTGCAACTCAATACCCTTGACTTGCAGGTAATGCTATATAAGCTAGTGTAATGATTACAAATCCAGATGGCAATGACTTCAAGCTCATCATAGACACGATGGATCATGCCTGTAATCCTAGCTATGTTCAGAGTTTGAGGCAGAGTGATCATTAGTTTGAGGCAGCTGGGTAACATAGCAAGAACTGAAATTTTTCATACAACTACTTAAAGATATTTCCAAACTATTTTTGTCATTAAATTGAATAAATCTAAATTAAGGGAATAACTTCATAAAAGAGAAATGCAAAATGAAATAGATATATTTCAAGTTAAAAATAGATAAAAAATATCAAGGCACTGGGTAACTCATGTCTGTAATCCTGGCTACACAGGACACTGAGAGCTGAGGATTGTGGTTCAAAGCCATCTCTGCCAGGAAAGTCTGTGAGACTTTTATCTCCACTTAACTACCAAAAAGAAGTAGAGCTATGGCTCATGTGGTAGAGTGCTAGCCTTGAGAAAAGAATCTCAGTCTTTCCATTCCCTTAGCCAAATACAAGTTTTGCTCCAACTCACTACTCTGTTCTTTTATATGTATTGTCCATGAATATGTCATAGGACATAAAATCATTTGCATGTGTTTTATCTTATCACCTTTTCAATAACTTGGATAGAATGGGGTTAAAAATACAAACATATCCTTTTAACTATTTTAGTCAATTTTTTGATTAGTTAGTATGAGTTTGTAGTACTCTTTGAAGGCATTTGATTTTACCCCAAGTAGTTTCTTTTCACATTTCTTTTTTTTTTTTTTTTGGCCAGTCCTGGGCCTTGAACTCAGGGCCTGAGCACTGTCCCTGGCTTCTTTTTGCTCAAGGCTAGCACTCTGCCACTTCAGCCACAGCGCCACTTCTGGCCTTTTCTGTTTATGTGGTGCTGGGGAATCGAACCCAGGGCTTCATGTATAAGAGGCAAGAGCTCTTGCCACTAGGCCATATCCCCAGCCCCTTCACATTTGCTATAATGTAGATTTGCTGTAAATTTGCAAATTTACTTAATATTTGGAAATAATTTTATGATGCTGAAATTTTTAAAGGATCACTAGTTGACAGCAGAACTTATGGTGGGCAATTTTTTTCCTTCGTAAACTTCAGTTATGGCAATTTCACTGACCTTGCCATCGTTTTTGAGAGCTCAGTGCTAGTCAATAAGTGGTGAGTCATTTCTGCCTTGCTGCCTGTGTTTGTTCCTTTTCTTTCTGTCATCGACGTTAGCATGGTTGGACATGTATGTGGCTCTCTGTCCTTCCAATGCAGAGTTCACCTGAGTTGCTGAGTATGTAGAGTTTTATTTTTCTATGCATTTAAGAAGCTTTCAGTAATTATTTATTTGGATGTCTCTGGCACCTTTCATTCACACATCCATTCCCAGTACTCCCATCCCATAAATGCTCATGTTTTAGTGGTGTTCTACTCCATTCATGGACCCTATTAATTTCCATTTGTTCTTTCTCTCTATTCTTCAGATTTCAAAACAGTATATGTTTTATGTCACTGGTTTCTTCTTGGTGCAGTTTAAAACTACATGTATCCCTCCTAGTTATTTTTCTTGCTGAGGTAATATACTTCTAACTGTAGATTTTTTTTGGTTTCTCCCTTGTTTCTACATATTTATTGGTATTTCTCACTTGATGAGATAATTTGTCATGTCATCATTTAGTCAGTTAAAGATAGTTTCCTTTACTTTGGGAGATGTACTTGGAGTGGCTGCTTTGAAGTCTTTGATGAGTATGACCTTTGTGCATTCATCTTTTAATTACTTCTCATCACAACTTCAATATTATTTTTCTTGAACTGATCTTTGAATTCAGGGCTGCACATTCTCTCTGTCTTGCCTAATTGGTTGGCTGTCTACCAACTGAGCCACATTTTCAGCCTGGTGATTTGGGAAATGGAATCTTGTGGGCTTTCCTGCTGGAGGAAGGCTTTGAATGGAAATCCCCAGATTTTCTGAGTAGCTAGGATTGCAGCCATGAGGCACTGGCATCTGGCTACAACTTCAACATTTATGAAAGTGTACTTCAGTTGGAATGTCCTCATCTTTATTGAAAATAGAAAATTTTTATTGTGAAGCACTTTGGCCCATCTTGTTTTAAACTCTGCCCTTTCCCTCAGCAAAATCTCTATACTAGAGCTTTAGATATAGAAGCTTGTGGAGTGAGATCTCGCTTAAGAACCCTGGAGTTTTGGCAAGGGTGAAGAAAGAAGTTAATCTCTTCTCATCTTCACTAGCTATTCTCTCATGGAAGCTACATCCTCGGAAAGAGCCAAGGGGTGAGGCATTTTCCCTCTACCATCCTTCAGTCCCCACCCATAGCATCTTTTAAAGTGATTGTCTTCATTTCTATACATATGTTCTCTCTGTCTTTGTCACTAGCTGTGTTTTTCTATCTCTGTTTCTCCTTTCCTACCTCTTTTTTCTTTCCTTCCCTGCCTCTCTCCTTCCTCCTCTCTCCTCCTCTCTTCTTTCTCTCTCTTTCTCTCTCCCCCCAGTACTAGGGTTTGAACTTATTACCTACCATTTGAATCATGCCTCCAAATTAATTATTTTTCTGTTTATCTCAAGATTGACCATGTTATAGTGTGGTCAGAAAAAAGCCTATTCAATTTCCATGGAGTAATCAATACTTAGCTTCCTGTATATTTTGCATTGTGCCTAGAACCTTGAAATATAGGTAGAGACTGCCTCACTTGAGACTCTGATTGGTGAGAAGAGTAGATCCCTTCTGCTGAGCCTTGCTGGATGCCAGCATGGATGGAGAGGACAATCCCACTGGACAAAGACTCAAAGGCCTTAGAACTCTATTGCACCAAAACTAGATCATTCTTTCTGAATTAAGAACATAAATTCAAATACACAATCTGAACATTTCATAGTCTTTGTGATGCTTCTTTGGTAACCTTGGTCATACTTTTCAAAGCAAATATTTCCCATGCAATCATACGATATGCATTGGTGATAACAAATAAATAGCAATACAGTGTTGCCTAACAATATATAATTGTGACTTACCTGACATTATCACAATTATAATTTCTTAAATTGCTTACCGTAAGTTTATTCCTGTTTAGTGCTGATATTACTGATTTCAACAGCAACGTTAAATAAATTTCAGTGAATGATTTCAATATAGAACTTTTAGGATTTCCAAAGAGAAACATAAAAGTGTTACATGCAAACTAAACGTCAATAAGGATCCTTCAAATATCCTTATTAAAATAATATGCCTAGGCCTAAGTACACTGAAAGTTACCGAGACACAGTCAGGCACACTGCTTTTTCCATGGTAGTGGGATGTGATTGATTCTTTTTTTTTGGCCAGTCCTGGGCCTTGGACTCAGGGCCTGAGCACTGTCCCTGGCTTCTTCTCGCTCAAGGCTAGCACTCTGCCACTTGAGCCACAGCACCGCTTCTGGCCATTTTTTCTGTATATGTGGTGCTGGGGAATCGAACCTAGGGCCTCGTGTATCCGAGGCAGGCACTCTTGCCACTAGGCTATATCCCCAGCCCATGTGATTGATTCTTGCTTCTCTGAAGAACTGGATTTCACACTGATCTTTCCCAGGGAACCTGGAACACCAGGAGCCTGAAGAATAGATACACCACACAATGCAAGGCAGGTGCGAATGAATTCAGCTTCAAAAGTCCAGTGTTTGTTCCCTTAAATCATAAATATCCCCGATAACTGACTGTCTCTAATGACATGTTGCAGTTTTTCTTATTCAAGAAAAGTAGGTTGTGAGGGCGATCTGGTTGCGACATCTGTCACCCCATTGATCGCCAGGGTTGATTCGACTGATCTGGCTGGCTAGGCAGGTGTCCCCTTCCTCCCTCACCGTTCCATGGGCATCCCTCCAGAAGCTGCGCGCTCGGTGGAAGAGGACGACCATCCCCGATAGAGGAGGACTGGTCTTCGGTCAAGGGTATACGAGTAGCTGCGTTCCCCTGCTAGAACCTCCAAACAAGCTCTCAAGAAAAGCAACATATAGACAAGTAATAGTACACAATTCTTTTCTGACAAAATAATTATTTACCATCAACTTATTGCTAATTGCCAGCGATTCTGTCTTCTGCAACTGTGTTAACATGATGATTAAAGTGTAGTCTGCAGTGTTAATTTTATATGTATTTTACAATTGGGTGATTATGTATGTATCAATTAAAAGTTTATATGCATCTCATTTGTTCTGGGGACCAGAAGATTAGTCTGTAGTTTCCTTATGTTCATTTGGTCATTTAAATTTAATGAATTAAGATTTTATCCCACTTAGTAATATGCAGACACCATTCTACTTTTATATAATAGTTTATGTGACACACAATATAGCTTTTCTGTTAATAATGTACCTTTCTACAAAAACAACAAATATTACACCAAGGAAACTCTTGTAAATATAATGTGTATATGTGTATATATGTGTATACACACACACACACACACACACACACACACACACATATGGTGATCTAATGCACATCAATGGCTTTCATGTCTAAAATATTTCGTGGAATAATTAAGGTAAGCAATCAAATGTATTTGAAAGAAGTAATGTAGTGTAAGTGCTAAGATACATTACAGATATCAATAATATCTTCTAGGCAATTGAGAATGAATGTTTTCCTGAGTCCATTGAAAATAGATTTAAACACATATTTCACAACCCAGAAGAAATCACATTTATCAACATACTGGCCATAAGCACAGCTTTTGGAGATCACTCAGTTGGGTTATTATGGTTGAAAGACCACGGGTGAAATATATGAAGCTTAGAGACTGCCGTTAAAAGAAAATAGTTAAATAAATGCATCTTTAAAAATAATACTTAGAAAATCACATTTACTGACAAAGATAAAGAATAGCAAGTCTCATAAAGTGGTTTAGTGAATGGTGAATCCTTTGTATAGGTACTTGAAGATGATAAAAATAAATTTTGAAAGTGTAGCAGGTCTTTAATGGCTTTCTATATATCATTAAAATCTATATTAAGAGAAATCTTTATTTAAACAAGAAAAAATGAGGGTTTTTTTTAAGTAGAATTCATGCTATTTCTAATTTTCAGCTCACACAGACAAAATTAGTTCTGTTATTTAACATAATTTTATTGGAGATTTTCATGAATTTAATATTAGAACAAAGGAAAATACATTGAGTTTTCAAAGAAATTGTTTCCCATCTTATCTGGGTTTTAAGTATTTTTTCTACCTTCTTAATTTTCTCCAGAAAAATTACAGCTCAATGGATTAGGATGAGGACTAGAGCTGAATTGGGCCTTAAACCAAAGAAAGGGAAAAAAGTGTAGATCTATTGCTATCCATCTTTTACAATTTTGTCTCAGTGCCACTCAAAACCACGCGCATACTTGGTGTGGTGTGCAAGTATATAAAATATATTAACTGAAATCTGGTAGATTCAACGGAGAAATCAAATAATGCAATTTCTTAAAAGGGCAAAATCAAAGTTGAACAAAATAAACACCAGGAAGCACATACTCAAAAGGAGAGAGTTTGGGTCAAGGAGAAAACGATGGATAAATGAAGAGGAAAAGAGAGATATGGTGGTCATGAATATGATGCATAATTGAAATGAACCCTAAACAGAAAACCAGGTTGTTTCAGCAAGATTTGGGAAGACACAGCCCTTAAAAAAATGGATACAATGAAAAGAACAAACACCTCTCAATACTAACTCTCAACCTTAATGTACTGAAGTCTCCAATTAAATGACATGAACTGATAAGTTGGATCAGAAATCAAGATCCATCTTTCTGCTGCATTCAAGAGACACATCTTGCCAATAAAAGAAAACACATTCTGAAAGTGAAAGGCTAGAATAAAATCTATCAAACAAACATCCCCCATAAACAGGCTGGAGCTGCCATGCTACTATCATATAAAATTGACTTCAAATTAAAAGCAGTAAGAAGAGACAAAAAGGTTACTAATAAAGGGATGTCTCCTACAGGAGGATATAACCATCCTAAACATCTATACAGCAAATACAGGAGCACCCAACTTCATCAAACAAACACTGCTGACTCTACAAACACATTGATTTTTGGAGACTTTAACACACCACTGTCACCTCTGGACAGATCAACACACCAAAAACTGATTAAAGAAACCTCAGAACTAAAAAACTGCCTAGACCAACTACACTTAATAGACTTAATAGACTTATACTCTAGATACAGAATATTCCACTCAGCAACACCAGAATATACATTCTTCTCAGCAGCACATGGAACATTCTCCAAAATAGATCACATTTGAGGGCACACAGCAAACCTGTACAAATTCAGAAATACTGAAATCATTCCCTGCATTCTCTCAGATTACAATGGAATAAAATTAGAGCTCAACACAAAAAGCCACCACAGAAAATCCTGCAACTCATGGAGACTGAGCAACACATTGCTGAACTGCCAGTGGATTATCGAAGAAATCAGAACAGAAAATCAAATGTTTATGGCATTTAACCAAAATGAACACACAAAATACCAGCTCCTTTGGGACACAGCAAAGGCAGTATTCGGAGGAAGAATTATAGCTTTAAGCGCCTACTTCACCAAACTGGAGAAATATCAATCCAACAATGTAATGAAACACCTTAAGCTCCTTTTGAAAGAGCAACAAGCCAAACCCCAAGCCAATAGATGGAAGCAAATAATTAAAGTTAAATCAGATTTAATTAGTTAGAATCTCACAAAACAAGGAGTTGATTCTTTGAAAAATTAACAAAATCAACAGACCCCTAGCAAATCTGACCAAAAAACAAAGACAGCACACCCAAATAAAAAAGATAAGAGATGAGACTGGAAACATCACCACAGAAACAACCAAGATTCAGACTATAAGAAGGGAATGGAGGACTTCCGGGAAGACGGCGGAGGAGCAGCAGAGCCCTAGCTGAGCTCCCTCCGACATCACAGTTTTCCCACCCCAGAGACACTTTCACTCCTAGGAAGACAGCCCAAGTGAGTTCTAACAGTACAGGGATTCTGGCCAGAAAGGAAAAATCAACTTTGGTGGCCTGAAAACACAGATTTGAGCTCTGGGCAGTGACCCAACATGGCCACGCCAGTGTCGGCGCGGGCACAGAGCCCAGCACACCTCGCAGCTAAAGCACTCAATGGAGACCAGGGAGAAATCCTCCAGATGGCGGCGGACACATGCGGATCACAGGCTGAGCACGGACGAGCCGAAATCGCAGAGAAAGCGTGAGTATCCCACAAAAGATATTCTCACTCATGCCCACAGAGCAGCTTCTGGGAGGTAGCCCTTCCCCCACTGCCAGAGCAAAGTGCCAGCTTTGACACTGGCATAGGGTCAGACCAGACTGGAACTAAAGCCCACCTGGGGAAAGCGAGGACAAAGGAGCCATCTTTGAGAAGGGCAAGAGGGACCAACCAGTGAGAGCCAGCTCCGCCCACAGGAACGACCCCTGCCCAGGCGGGAGGCTCGTTCCGGGCCTCAGCTCACACATTCAGAGTTTCCAGCCTTCCCCACCGGAATTCCTAAATTTAAAGTGAAAGTGGCGAGCAGCTACCGGCGGCACGGGAACATCAGATGGGGGAACAAACTGTTACTGAGAGAGATAAATGGTCCTGTCACAGAGGAAGCCCAATTCCCAGCCCAAAATGGAGCTGAATCCCATAGCCAGCTCCACCCAGGAGGCCGCCCCGCCCAGGAGAGAGGAATCTCCCCCAGGCAAGCGACTCTCAGTCTGGTAAACCAGGCCAGAGGCGCCCCGCCCTGCTGAGTTCACAGCCTATTCAAAGCCAGGTGTTAAAGGCAGCAGCTCCACAGCAGACAGAGAAGCCAGGGTTCCTGAGACTGTTCATGTCCCCATCTACAGAGGACGCCCAATGCCTACCTGCAAGCTGTGCGAACCACAGAGACCCACGATTGCACCAACAGGGGAGGGGGGTGAGAGCAGATCCACCCCCTGAGAACTGAAAGCAAGTCAAACCAGCCAATCAGGAAAATAGACTGCAGACCATCGCAAGGAAACCAGAGACTGGGGAAAGACCACCCAAACAAGGAGGATTTCTTTTTTTTTTTTTTCAAAACATTTTTAAGCATTTGTTTGTTTGTTTTTCATTTCTGAAACGTCATTGGTTTTTCCGTTTTCCATTTTTACCTGTATGTTTTATCAAGTTGTTTTTTTATTGGTTGTTCATTTTTCTGTTTTTTTTGTTGGGTGTTCAGCTTGGCATTGAGGGGCAGAGGGTGGTCCTGAGTCACTGCCTTTCCCCCCGCCCTGGGGCCATGTGGAAGCTAGCCACACCTATCTCCTTCTGCGTCCGGAACCAGAGGGAGTAGCTCTAAACAAGCCCCCACCTCTTGCCTATGAGCACGTGTGTCGTAAAGGCGCCCAGAAGGCAGTTCTGTGGGAAGTGACGTTAGCCAGTGAGGGAGGTCCTAGGGCGCTGCTCTTGGATGGACAAGCTCACCAGCCTATAGCTAGTTCCTGGTCAATCCCTCCCCTCACCCGTCACTATTGCTATAAGTCTGATTGCCCCTCCCTTGAATAAACAGATGGCTCTTTGAAGCTTCTCCAAGAGTCCATGCGTGCCTTGCTTCCTTGGTGGTTATAGAGAGGGGGAGGGCTTCTCACTGCCACGTGTACCTGAGGCTATCCGTGTCCTCCATTCCATCTTGGCCTGCCCGCAGGTCAGGCGGCCAAGGAAGAGAGTGGAAAGGGAACACAAATAAGGGGATAAAGCTTGTCGCCTCCGCACAAAGGGAGGTATAAATCTAGCATGGCAGTTTTTTTCTTTTTTCTTTTTTAATAACTTTTCTCTGTCTTGTGCATTTGTCTTCCAGTATTTTTTCTTTATTTCTCTCTTCACATTTCTCTTTCTTTAAAAATTACTTTCCTATGAATAACACCTCCACTCTTTTCTGCTAACACTCCATTGTCTATCATTTTAACCTTGTTCTTTTTATGGATTCTACTCTTCTCCACATTTCCACATCACTGAAACTAAACCAAATAATCACACACACACACACACACACACACACACACACACACACACACACACACACACCCCGCATACATTTTACTCTATTCTCTTTACTACCTCTAACTTACCCTCCTGATTTACTTCCAGGAAATCCAGATTCCATTACACCCTGGTTATTGGATAGAGGGTATCCCTGCACAATCAGAGTGATTCAAAGACAAAGCCAGCCAGTCCAAAAAGAACTTAATATAATAACAAAATTTGCTCATAGGGTTGTAACAGTAAATAAGTAACTACTGAATACAGGGCTCAGGATTGGTTGTTATATCAGAACTGCATTCTTTAGGAACACCAAATCTAATTTTATATACAGGTATACATGGTATCTGTATAGAATTGTGAACTTCTAAGATTTACACAACAGTGCTTGGTAAGGTCTGTTTTGGGTCTTAAACGGTGCTCACAGGTGCTTGTAGATTGGCATTCCCAATCCAAATGGGCAGAAGAAACACAAGAAAGATGGCAAACAATGGAGTATTAACTCCCACTCAAAACAAGCAGGAAGCAGAGCAGTCAATCAAAGACATAGAAGAGAACCGTCAAAATGCTCTACAAAGTCTACTGATAAACATGATAAATGAAAAGTTTGAATCTCTTCAGTCAATTATTCTAGAGCATGAGGAGGCAAAGCAAAAATTATTGGAGAATTTCACGGCCTCCACAAATAGAAAGATAAATGAACTTCAAGAGTCAAATGAAAAGATAGCTACCCAGCTAAAAGATTTGAGAAACAGCACTCAAAACCAAATTAATGAAGTTAGTGAAGTAAAGAAGTCCAGTCAGGACCTAAGAGATAATTATAGCAAGGACATGGAAATCATCAGGAAAGACCAATCAGAAGGAAAAGAGATTCAAAATCAAGTAGCTAGCCTACAGTCCCGACATACTGAAGCAGAGGATCGAATCTCAGGAGTTGAAGATTCCCTAGCATCTATGGTGAAAGATCAAAAATCAATACAAAACCAATCCAATCGACAGGAGCTCCAAGACACAATCAGAAGCCCAATTTAAGGCTAATAGGTATTGAGGAAAACCTGGAAAAAAAAAGTTAATGGAATAGGCAACCTATTTAACAGAATATTAACTGAGAACTTCCCAAATAACCAGAAGGATAGGCCTATACAGATACAAGAAGCATTTAGAGCCCCAAACTGACCAGACCAGAATAGGACATCCCACCGACACATTGTGATCAAAACAGGATCAGTAGAGTACAAGGAAAGAATCCTTAAAGCTGTTAGGGAGAAGAAAACAATCACATATAAAGGAAAAGCAATCAGAATTACCCCAGACTTCTCAGCAGAGACCATGAAAGCAAGGAGAGCCTGGAATGAGGTATACCAAACCCTAAATAAAAATAACCACCAACCAAGAATACTGTACCCAGCTAAACTCCCATTCTTAGCCGAAGGTCAAATAAAAGTCTTCCACAGTAAGGAAAAACAGAAACAATATATCTCCACCAAACCAGCTTTACAGAAAATCCTCAAAAATGTACTATACAGGGAAAATAATATCCCAATACAGACCGAGAAATGAACCCTAAATAGAAAACCAGAATATTAGATCAAGAAATGGGAAGACACAGCTTTTAACAAGACAGATATAATGAAAGGAACAAATGATCATCTCTCAATCCTAACTCTCAACCTTAATGGACTTAATTCTCCAATCAAATGACATAGGCTCATAAGTTGGATCAAAAATCAACATCTATCTTTCTGCTGACTCCAAGAGACACATCTATCCAGCAAACTAAACATCTTCTAAAAGTGAAAGGCTGGAATAAAATCTATCAAGCACATGGCCCCCTTAAGCAGGCTGGCATTGCAATCCTAGTATCAGATAAAATGGACTTCAAATTAAAAACGGTAAGAAGAGACAAAGAAGGTTACTATATTCTAATAAAGGGATCTGTCCTACAGGAGGATATAACCATCCTAAATATCTACATACCAAATACAGGAGCACCCAAGTTCATCAAACAAACACTCTAACTCTAAAAACACTCATAGACCCAAACACATTGATAGGGACTTTACCACTCCACTATCTGTCCACCTCTGGACAGATCAACATGCCAAAAACTGAATAAAGAAACCACAGAACTAAAAAACTGCATAGACCAACTAGACTTAACCAAATACCCATTAGTATCCCAACACCGAGTTTTAATGAAATAGACGAAGCAATCCAGAAATTCATATGGAACAATAAAAGACCCAGAATAGCAAAAACAATCCTAAGCAGAAAGAACAGTGCTGGAGGAATGAAAATACCCAACTTCCAGCTGTGTTATAAAGCTATGGTAATAAAAACAGCTTGGTATTGGCACCGGAACAGGCCTGAGGACCAATGGAACAGAATTGAAGACCCAGAAATGAACCCACAGAACTATGCCTATTTAATCTTTGATAAATGAGCCAAAAAAATAGGATGGAAGAAAGACAGCCTCTTTAACAAATGGTGCTGGCAAAACTGGTTCAACACATGCAACAAACTAAAACTAGTTCCTTATATATCACCCTGAACCAAAATCAATTCCAAATGGATCAAAGACCTCGAAATTAAAACAGATACCCTGAAAACACTAAAGGAAGGAGTAGGAAAAACACTTGGGCTCTTTGGCACAGGACGGAACTTCATTAACAAAGACCCAGAAGTATGACAAATCAAAGAAAGGATGGACAAATGGGACTGCATCAAACTGCAGAGCTTCTGCTGGGCAAAGGACATAGATTGCAAGATAATCAGAAAGCCCAGAGATTGGGAAAAGATCTTTACTGGCCATACAACATACAAAGGCCTCATATCTAAAATATATGCAGAACTAAAAAAATTACATTCCTCCAAAACAAAACTGCAGAGAACCAATAGCCCCCTCATCAAGTGGGCTAACGACTTATAAAGAGACTTCTCTGATGAGGAAATGAGAATGGCCAAGAGACATATGAAAAAGTGATCTACATCAGTGGCCATAAAAGAAATGCAAATCAAAACAAAATTGAGATACCATCTCACCCCAGTAAGAATGTCCTATATCAAGAAAACTAACAATGACAAATGTTGGAGGGGATGTGGCCAAAAGGGAACCCTACTTCCTTGTTGGTGGGAATGTAAACTGGTTCAGCCACTCTGGAAAGCAGTATGGAGATTCCTCAGAAGGCTAAACATAGTGCTCCCCTACGACCCAGCATCCCTACTTTTAGCCATCTATCCAAAAGACCAAAAACAAGAACACACTAAAGCCACCAGCACAACAATGTTCATCGCAGCACAATTTGTCATAGCTAGAATTTGGAACCACCCCAGATGCCCCTCAATAGACGAATGGATCAGGAAAATGTGGTACATATACACAATGGAATTTTATGCCTCTATCAGAAAGAAAGATGTTGCCCCATTTGTAAGGAAATGGAAGGACTTGGAAAAAGTTATACTAAGTGGAGTGAGCCAGACCCAAAGAAACATGGACTCTATGGTCTCCCTCATAGGGAATAATTAGCACAGGTTTAGGCTAGTCACAGCACAGGATCACAAGAGCCCAATAGCTATACCCTTATGAACACAAAAGATGATGCTAAGTGAAATGAACTCCATGTTATGAAAATGACTGTTGTATCACTGTTGTAATTACTTTCAACATGTGATGTGAAACCATAGCTTCTATTATTGATGATCCTCTTGTATCCCTTCCCTGTGGTTGTACCTGCACTATCTCTGCATCTTATCTGAATACATTGGAAACCGTGTATACAGGTATTAGAACTAGAAAACTGAAAAGGAATACCAAAATCGAGAGACACAGGGTAAAAAAGACAAACGATTACAAAAGCATTACTTGCAAAACTGTTTAGTGTGAATCTACTGAACAATTCATGGGAGGGAAAGAGAAAGGGAGAGGGGGAGGGGGGAATGAGGGAGGAGGTAACAAACAATACAAGAAATGTACCCAATGCCTAATGTATGAAACTGTAAGTGCTCTGTATATCAGTTTGATAATAAAAATTTTTAAAAAAATAAGGGAATGTTTTACAAACACATATGCTAATAAATATGAGAATCTGGAAAAACTGGATGAATTCCTGGTAAAAATTGATATGCCCAAACATAACCAAGAAGATTTAAGCCCACTAAACAGACCCATATCCAGCAATGAAACAGAAACTGCAGTAAGAGATCTCTCATCGACAGAAAGCCCAAGTCCACATGAATTCATAGTGGATTTCTATAAGGCCTTCAAAACTGAATTCATACCAGTACCCCTCAAACTCTTCACTGTAACTGAAATTCACTACCATACACATTCGATGATACCAGTGCAGCCCTTATCCCCAAATCAGATGGAGACTCATCAAAGAATGAGAACTTTAGACCCATTTCTTTGATGAACATTGATGCAAAAATCCTCAACAAATTTTGGAAATCAGCTTCAACAAGTCATCAAAAAAATATCAATCACTATGATCAAATTAGATTCATTCCAGGGATGCAAAACCAGTTCAATATAGGCAAGTCAATTAACATAATTCACCACATCAATAGGAGCAAGGTCAAGAATCACATGGTTATTTCCTTAGGCATAGAAAGTGCATTTAACAAAACCCAGCACCCTTTTATGATGAGAGCTTTGGAGAAAGTAAGATTCTGGGAACATTTCTGAATATAATAAAGGCTCTTTATGACAAACCTAGAGCTAGCATTATACTTAATGTCAAAAAGTTAATGCCATTTCCTTTAAAATCAGGACCAAGACAAGGATTTCCTCTCTCTCCACTCCTCTTCAACATAGACCTGGAATTCCCAGCCAGAGCAATAAGGCTAGAGACAAATAGAAATCGGATCCAAGTAGGGAAAGATGAAGTAAACCCCTCTCTCTCTTTGCAGATGACATGATCTTGTATTTTAAAAACCCCATAGAGTCTACTCTGAAGTTACTTGAGTTGATGGCAAAGCTTCGGCAAAGTAGGAGTATGTAAAATAAATCCTCAAAAATCCATGGCTTTTGTGTATGCCAACAATGAGAAGAGCAAGGCTGAAATCAAGAAAGTAACTCCCTTTGGAATAGCCTCAAAAATCATTACATACTTAGGAATAATCAGAACTGAAGGAGTAAAAGACCTCTACGATGAAAACTTTAAAAACCTGAAAATGGAAATTAAAGCAGAACTAAGGAAATGGAAAAACCTCCCATGCTCCTGGATTGGGAGGATTAACATTGTGAAAATGGCAATATTGTCAAAGGCTATCTACAAACGCAATGCAATACCCATCAATATCACAACACTATTCTTCAATGAAATAGAGGAAGCAATCCAAAAATTCACATGGAACAATAAAAGACCACAAATATCAAAAACAATCCTAAGCAGGAAGAACAGTGTTGGAGGAATTTCAATATCAAACTTCAAAGCTTCATATTGGCACAAGAACAGGCCTGAGGACCAATGGAACAGAACTGAAGACCCAGAAATGAACCCACAGACCTATGGCTATTTAATCTTTGATAAAGGAGCTAAAAACAGTATGGAAGAAAGACAGCCTCTTCATCAAATGGTGATGGCAAAACTGGTTCAATACATGTAACAAACTAAAAACTAAATCCTTATATATCACCCTACACCAGAATCAATTCTAAATGGATCAAAGACCTGAGGGTAAAAGCAGATACCCTGAAAATATTTTAGGAAGGAATAGGAGAAACATTTGAGCTCCTTTGCATGGGTCAAAACTTTCTTAATAACAGCCCAGAAACACAACAAATCAAAGAAAGGTTGAACAAATGGGATTGCATTGAACTACAGAGCATCTGCATGGTGAAGGACATAGCTTGCAAGAAAAATAGAAAGCCGACAGTTTAGAGAAGATCTTTATTGGCCATACAATAGAAAAATGCCTCAACTAAAATACATGTCAAACTAAAAGAATTAAATTCCTCCAAAGCAAATTCTCAAAGAACCCACTGCCCCCTCAACAAATAGGTTAAAGACATAAAAGGACTTCTCTGATGAGGAAATGAGAATGGTCAAGAGACACATGAAGAAGTGCTCACCATCACTGTCCATAAAAGAAATGCAAATCAAAACAACACTGAGATTCCACCTCACCCCAATAAGAATGGTCATTATCAAGAAAACCAATAGTAACAGATCCTGGTGGAGATGTGACCAAAAGGGAACCTTACTACATTGTTGGTGGGAGTGTAAACTACTTCAACTACTCTGGAAAGTGGTATAGAGGTTCCTCAAAAGGCTAAACATAGAGCTCCCCTATGACCCAGCAGCCCCACTTTTGGGCAACTACCCAAAAGATTACAAGCAAGACCACACTAAAGCCACCAGCACAACTATGTTCATCACAGCACAATTTTTCATCCCTAAAACGTGGAACCAACCCAGATGCCTCTCAGTAGATGAATGTATCAGGAAAATGCGGTACATATACACAATGGAATCTTATGACTCTATCAGAAAGGATGGCATTGACCCATTCGTAAGGAAATAGAAGGACTTTGAAAATATAATACTAAGTGAAGTGAGCCAGACCCAAAGAAACATGGACTCTATGGTTTCCCTCATTGGGAATAATTAGTACATGTCTAGAATAGTCCTAGCAGAAGATCACAATAGTTCTATAGGTATATCATATGCGCACATAAGATGATGCTAAGAGAAACTTCAAGTTATGGATACATGTGGTGTATCATTGTTATTTTCAACATGGCACATGAAACCTTTCCCTTGTTTATTCATGTTTCTTTCCTGTGGTTTTACCCCTGATATCACTGTAAGTGATTTTAGTATCCTAGATATTTTATATATGTGTATTGTAGCTAGAGACAGGAAAGAGAATAGCAAAATTGAGAGACAAAGGATAAAAGACAAACCAATGCAGCAGCAATACTTACAAAACTATATGGTGTAAACCAACTGTACAACTCATTGCAGGGGGTGGTGAGGTAAGGAAATGGGGAGGGGGAGGCAAGGGGAAAAGGAGGGAGGAGGTAACAAGTGGATAAGAAATGTCACAATAAAGAAATGTTTTAAAAACTTTAAAAAAAAAAAGAAATTTTCTTTCACATTAAACAGACACAATTCTTAATCCAAGGGTATGTGGAAATTCACACATGATCTTCCAAGTGGTGATAGCATGCAAAGACAAATAGAAAGGTGCATACCCACAGTGGGCTACTCCCATGTCACTGACAAGACTGGATTGTATGTGTGTAGTCTTTTGATTTAGAGAGCTGGGAGATGTCGGCCTTGATGGAGCAGGAGGGGAAGATATTGATCCAAACATGAAATATGGCATGCCACGAGAAGGAAATGTATATGGTGGAAATACCAACAGGCCTCTGCAGTGTTTAGAGGTTTGTGGGTTTGTTTTTTTCATCAAAAGAGTGACTTTCCTCTCAAAACATGTTTTCCACATTCAGGACCTGGCTAGGTCATTTGTGGATTTTTATTTCAATTGTGTCACAACACAACACACATCAATAAATTAGGAAAAGTATTGTTTAAAAATACATAAGACAACACTTCAAAAATGAAGCAATTGGAAGACTGATAAAACCGTGATCTACCTCATTGATGTGGGAGAGTGAAAAATATCACCAGGAAGAAACAAACAAACAAGCAAGCAACAAAAGTTTCGTTCTGAATGGTGCTTCACAAATCCCCCCTGAAGCAGCACGGTGACTCTGGTGGGCATTGAAGGGCAGAACCGGGAAGCTCAGTCACCCCCCAATGATTTCCTGAGGATACGCAGATACCAGGTCTCATTGCTCCAAGACTTCAGCTTGCAAGAGAAACAAGCAAATCCTTTCCTTTCTTGTGGGGGTACACAGAGGCATTTTTATTAAATATCTAAATTTAGCCTGATTAGGAAAATCTCCAATAATTAGAGATCATATCCATGCTCAGTGATAGCCCTGCAAATCTCTGCCAAAGGAAACAGGTTCTTGAAAAAGATGACATTTTAAACTAGCAATTCAGAAATAAAACACGCAGATAAGATAAGCGAACTATGCCCCTCTTTCTTTTCCATATTTCTTATTACATGCACAGTTTTTTCTGGGCACTGGTTTTACGTTTCCTCCCCCCCACTGTTTGCAGGGGCTGATGCAGTGGAGGCTCAGTGTAAGAGGTTCGAGGTGAGAGCCGGCGAGGGCGGCAGGATGCTGTTCTCTGCAGATGAGGACGAGATCACCATCGGAGCCGAGAAGCTGAAGGTGACAGGTACACGGACTGAGCTCTGGACATTGCTGAATTACTGGCATAGCGTTTATTATGGAAAGCAAATGCAGCTGCGAAAATAACTATTCTGAGGATGTGTGTGTGTGTGTGTGTGTGTGTGTGTGTTTGCAAGTGCACACCCATGCATTTGCATTAGCAGGTGAATGTATGCACACACACACACACACACACACACACACACCCCTATGAATTAGATATATTCATAGCTTTGTCTTTCCATTTTGTTTTATGTCTAACGCCTATACTCATGAGGGTATTTTAGTTTGATTAGGATTGCTCCAATATCTGATAACATATGGATCAAAAAACTTTCTTACAGATCCTTATCTTTACACAGAAACCAAGACACACACACACATTCAGATGCCTGCCATGCGTTACCTTGAATGCTTCTAAAGTAAAGCCACCTAGAAGTATCAAAGGCAGGTATAATTTAGGATTTCATATGCTCAGAACAGAAAATCGAGCATGGCAGAGCATGCGATTTAAGGGCAGAAAGATTGATAAGTGAACCTCTCCTATACTTTAAAGCAAGGCTGGAGGCATTTGACAAATAACACTGCAAAGGGACAGTGACTTCAGGGTACTTCATATCAATTAGATAGCTGTGCTGACAAGACTTCAAAGTGACATGCGACAAGAGAACTTCAGGAAGTCTATTCTAGAATTGTACAGTTTTGGAAAAAAGTTTTCTATTTAAGTAATATCCTTAGGAATTAAAATTAAATTGGATCCCTTCTAGCTTTATACTTTATGAACAATGGCAGTTCATAAATGGGCTTTTCTCTCAGTGTAACAGAAGTGAATGGATTCATTTAGACAATGGCCATGTCTATACATCTGAGGCATATCATTTATGACTAAAATTTATTCTTAGTTTAGTGTAGTTCTGCATATTTATCTTTCTCATATCCAGCAAGTAACAGGAATTTACCGTATGCATTGAAATACATATGGAATGCAGGTGGGTAGAAGTAAAATGTCCAAGTCTTATTGAACATCACCAAACTAGATACTATGGCTATGATAAGCATTCATCTTCCCCAAATTTGTAATTAATATTATCATAAATAATTTATTATATTAACCAAAACATACTTGCTGCCCTTGATATGCCCTCACTAGATCAAGAAATACGTAGGAGTTTTACATTTATTTCACGTAAGTTCACTTTTGAAATTATTGTTCATTTTGCATTCCCTCCTATGGGCCAAAGGTATTACTTAATACAATTATCTGTTGAGACCTAGTAAACAGATGAAAGATATAAACCTTTCTGCACAGAGGGCTTAAATTTAGTGTTTTCAGGCTGAATCTATCAAATGTGATCTGTACTTCATTTGTATTCCAAGTAGTACAGTAGCTTAGCAAAATGCAAGTATAAGTCAATTGACTCTAGAAGGTGAAGGACTTTTTAGTCCTGCAGAATATCATCCTTTTTAAATAAAAAGCTTTAAATGGTGATTAGACATCTTTCAGCTATGAAAGGCAAGGAGACAAGAGCAAAATGTATGTGCCGAGAAAAAAAATTACCCTTTTCTCCAGATAGTGTAAATTAAAACTGGCAGTCTGTAGAATACACGACACAGTGTATGCTCTGGCCTCAGTGTCAGTTGGAAAGCCCAAACAGCACACCTTTGTCTTTTCTACTTGAAGGATTAGAAGGACCGACAAGTTCCAATCCTTGTTTGACAACAGAAGAACGGATTTTTCTGAAGAGCTGCCTTTTAAATTAAACACGATGCTTCTGGGTTGGGATCAATATTGTCTTGCTTTTATTAGTTGGTTTTCCACCTCCTTGTTCTTGCCGGTTACCTTAGCACACCGTGATGAGCTCATCCTTGACATCAGCCTTTCCATGGGGTAGACCCACGGCTCCTCAGAGCTGTCCAAATGATGACAAAGTGGCAATCCTCGGGCAGCAGGACAAAGCGGCTTTGTCTGAATGGCCCCGGAAGAAAAGTGTGTAGCTCAGGCCCTGAGAAAAGCGAGGCACAATCACTGAATTTTCTGTAGTGAAGCCTTCTGCGTCTATAGGCGAGGAGCAATCCCTCAACTCACAAAAGGTGACTATGATCCCTTAGGCCCTGTAAAAAGCTAGGTAACATTTGACCTGAGGGTTTGAAATGGGTGAACAATCATTTCTGCCCTCGGCAAAAAACAAGCCATTTCCTCTGAGCACTTTGGTATGAGTCTTCTCTGTGACTTATTTTTCTAAGCTCTTATGGAAATATCCTTCATTTCTAGTCCATGAATCCACAAACTTCTTGGAAATCTAATTGTAT
This sequence comes from Perognathus longimembris pacificus, assembly GCF_023159225.1. NCBI lineage: Eukaryota > Metazoa > Chordata > Mammalia > Rodentia > Heteromyidae > Perognathus > Perognathus longimembris. The sequence goes on along the minus strand of NC_063181.1, from coordinate 42,907,181 downwards.
AATAGGAATGAGGAATCAAGTCATAAGACATGGCTAGCTCATTTACACATACAAACGAGGCACATCTGTTCCGTGCTTTTAAACTTTTCCACTGAGTACAGCCATTGTGTAAATTAATAGTTTTTTCCAGAGGCACCACGTTCATGCCCAAAGCATTAACTGCAGATGATGAGGTAGAACCTTCTTTGTTTCCTTCCTGGAAATGGGTCAGGGTCTGTATTTGGATCCCGAAAATTGTTAGTTTTTCTTCTCGTGTTTCTTAAGTATTTTAAATCCCTTCCTTGACTCAAACTTCCAACTTTCTCTTTCTTTCCATTTGTATCAAACTTACATTGTCTGACCATGCTTTCGTAGCTCACACATGTAATCATGGTTTATTGGGGCTTGCATCTTAATTATCAATATCCAGCAAAATGCTGGACTGAAGACATGCCTCAAGTCATAGGGCAATATCCCTGGTACCAGCAGAATAAAAAGGAAAGGAAAAGATTATCTGGATATCAGGGTAATTGTTGGGGGGTGGGGGAAAAGCAACTGAGGTCAATTGATTAGTGTTAATCACATATACAAAATTCTTTTGTCAAGCAGCTTAATATATTCACAATGACCAGGTCTCAAAGTGTGAGCAACTTTTGCTGGGGGAGAGAATAGCCATTATTTTGCTACCACTGTATATAAATCATTGAGTCTTTTTAGGCATGGCTTTTTTTTTAAATATTGTAAGAAGGACTTACCACATAAGATTTTACTAACATACACAAAAAGAACCATATAAAAAGTAACTTAGGACTAATCTCAGGAAATATTTCATATTTGAAATAAATATTATTTCCAGTAAGTGATAATTTTTAAAAGCGCTACAGTTTTTGCTTTATATTTGTAAAATTATTGTGATTGTGAAGAATAAAAGATATTAAACAATGTACAAATAATGAAATGAGGATTGAAAATCAAAATATGTGAGGTAGGAATTGCATTATGAATATTAGAAATATAGAGAATTAAGTCATAAAATTCAATGTGTATATGTGAAAATAAAACTAAGAATATTGAGGAAATGGGTGGGGTTGGGAGAGATGGGGAGAATGTTGAAAGGGGTGACACTGATCAAGACGCATTTTACTTATAAATGGATTTGTTGAATTCGAGACCCCTTTGTACGACTACTTAAAGATACTAGGCAGGCACCATTGGCTCATGCCTGTGAGCCTAGCTCTTCAGATGTGAGGGTCATGATTCCTAGCAAGACTCCGATCTCCAATCACCCACTAAAATGCCAGAAGTAGCTCAAGTGGTAGAGCACTAGCCTTAAGCCAAAGAGCTCAGTTACAGTACCCATGATCAGAGTTCCCACCCTACTAATGCCAGGAAACTACACATACACACACACACACACACACACACACACACGTGTGTGAATGCAAATGCACACGTACATACACAAAGACAAGACACCCTGCAAGTACAGATTTTTGCCCTTTGCCATACTGCTGAAGCTGTCACATACCACAGCTTCTGTGCTGCTTCAAAAAAGAAGTGGGAAAAGGGAAGTAGGGGAGAATATTCTCATAATATTGCTATGTGGTAAAAGCGTGTGTGCATGCTTGGGATGATTTGTAGAGAAATTATTATTTGTCTAATAACAAATGTCATTAGCTATAGTATATGCTGATAATTTCAATGGGAAAGAAGCATAAAATGAAATTCTGAGCTAAATATAGAAATTCTCCTGTATATGCTTGTAGCATTAGTTTCTTTTGCAACTTGCCAGTGACTAGCGTCAGTATAGGTTGCTCTCTTCACGGAAGCTATTAAGAAATGTTTAGCATTGGCGTTTGCCTACTATAAAAGTCAATGTCTGATAGAGATATAAAATTGCATTATGTATATGTACCATATTTTCCTGATCCATTTGTCTACTGAGAGGCATCTGGGTTGGTTTGGTTCCATATTTTAGCTATGACAAATTGTGCTGCGATGAACATTGTTGTGCTGGTGGCTTTAGTGTGTTCTTGTTTGTGGTCTTTTGAGTAGATGCCCAAAAGTGGGGCTGCTGGGTCATAGGGGAGCTCTATGTTTAGCCTTCTGAGGAATCTCCATACTGCTTTCCAGAGTGGCTGAACCAGTTTACATTCCCACCAACAAGGAAGTAGGGTTCCCTTTTAGCCACATCCCCTCCAACATTTGTAATTGTTAGTTTTCTTGATATAGGACATTCTTACTGGGGTGAGATGGAATCTCAATGTTGTTTTGATTTGTACTGGAATTTTATGCCTCTGTCAGAAAGAATGACATTTGCCCCATTCATAAGGAAATGGAAGGACTTGGAAAAAATCATACTAAGTGAAGTGAGCCAGACCCAAAGAAACATGGACTCTATGGTCTCCCTCATAGGGAATAATTAGCACAGGTTTAGACTAGTCACAGCAGAGGATCACAAGAGCCTAATAGGTATGCCCCTATGAATGCATAAGATAATGCTAAGTAAAATGAACTCCATGTTATGGAAGCAAGTGTTATATCACTGTAGTAATTACTTTCAACATGCCATGTGAAACCATAGCTTCTATTGTTGATGATCCTCTTGTATCCCCTTCCTGTTGTTGTACCTGCACTACCACTGTATCTTATCTGAGTACATTGGAAACTGTATATACTGGTATTAGAACTAGGAAAGTGAAAGGGAATACCAAAATTGAGAGACATAGGATAAAAAGACAAACGACTACAAAAGCAATGCTTGCAAAACTGGTGTAAATGAATTGAACAATTCATGGGGGGAAAGGGAAAGGGAGAGGGGGAGGGGAGAATGAGGGACGAGGTAACAAACAGTACAAGAAGTGTATCCAATGCCTAACATATGAAACTGTAACCTCCCTGTACATCACTTTGACAATAAATAAGAAAAAAAAACGTTAATGTCTAGGTAATGGTAACAGCAACACTAAGCAAGTGTATTCTGCTGGCCGGCAGTGCAGCTGTGGTAAAGAAAGACCGAATGAGAGAACGAGGGGCCAGCAGCACCGAGTGTCATTCTGTGTCCTGAAAGGTGGTCCTGGACAATTTGGCTAGCAAGTATCAAAAGTCAACAGCTTCTTATTTATAAATTATGGAGCTCACAAATGAAAACACCCACTAGATTTTCAATGCATTCATTCCAGTTGGCCCCTGTAAAAGCATCACGTCTGACACAGAGAAGCTGTCTATAATGTTAGAAATATTCACACTAGAGTAATGCTAAGAAGAAACCTAGGAATACCCACATGTAACATAATCACGACAATTTAAATCAAATGAGATTAATAACATACTGATATGCTTTTGCTATTGAATAATGACTGTCATTTACATTAACACATATATATCAGTACCTAGGGGTATTTATTATCTTCATCTGGAAAATGGCCTCATGTTTAGTGAGTGACAAGAAGTTCACAGAGCCCTCAGTGACAATAGATGAAATACATCTGCCTCTCCTCACCAGTAGTTTGTTCTAATTTCTACTTAATTTTACCTATATTAGGATATACCCATTTATATAACACATCCAGACCCTGGAGAACTTCCCGGATTTGATTTCTTTACTAGGCTATTATTTCAAGTAAATTCGTTTAGTAAGCAGGAAATACAGTGAAATCTTATAAGTTCACTTAAATACTATATGTGCACAGATACTCATGTGTATCTTACAGATAAATATCCAGTATCTGCTTACTGTTTTGGGCCACACTTGGAGTTTGAATGCAGGATTTCACTCTTGCTGAGCTGCTGCTCCACCATTTGAGCCATAGCTCCCGTCACAGTGCCTGCTGGCTATTTGAAAGGTTGGGCCTTGCTTTTGATCTGCGTGCCTCCTCAAGCAGCAAACCGCCTACCTGAGGCTTCCCATTGCTGCTGGGATGACAGGGACTCACCACAAGGCTCACCACAGTCCTTCCATTCCTCCAGCTCTTATCTTGCAAATAGATTGGAATGACAAGCATAAGCCAGCGGTCCTAGCTTCTCATATTCATTTCTAAGTCCTGTCATTCAGTGCTGGCTTCTATGTTTAATGGCTTCAGTATTCTATTTTGTTGCACCATAGTATTTTATTAAATAGTTTATTATCAAGATGCATTATATTCATAAACTGCTATGGTGAATGGTAAATCCTTTCTTTAACTATGTAAAGATAATAAAATATAATTAAAAGTAATTTATCATTGAATATTTTGGTTTTCCTTTGAACCTTCATTGTAATATTCTGAATTTCTTTGCAATGACATTTCATATGCATAACTAACTCTTTAAAAATACCTGCAATTTAGATTGTTTTACACATAATATAAACCGTAGGAAGTTTTCATTTTTTATTTTGGACTCATCATCAGGGAATGAAGGTTTTCATATTCCTGGATCTCATAGGTCAATGAATCATATATGTGTGTGTGTGTATGTGTGTGTATACATGTATCTGTATGTAATGTATATGCTTATATATGGCATCATAGGAATTTTTTCCACTTCTTTATTGTCGAAGTGATGTACAGAGGGGATACAGTTCATACGTAAGGCAGTGAGTACATTTCTTATCCAACTTGTTACCTCCTCAGTCATTTCCCCCTTCCCATTTCTCTCTCCCCCTATGAATTGTACAGTTGGTTTACACCACATAGTTTTGTAAGTATTGCTGTTGCATTGGTTTATCCTTTTGTCAGAAAATGAATAATAACAAATGCTGGAGGGGATGTGGCCAACAGGGAACCCTACTACATTGCTGGTGGGAATGTAAACTTGTTCAACCACTCTGGAAAGTGGTATGGAGATTCCTCAGAAGGCTAAACATATAGCTCCCCTATGACCCAGCAGCCCCACTTTTGGACATCTACCCAAAAGATTACAAGCAAGACCCCACTAAAGCCACCAGCACAACTATGTTCATCACAGCACAATTTTTCATTGCTAAAATATGAAACCAACCCAAATGCCCTCAGTAGATGAGTGGATCAGGAAAATGTGGTACATGTACACAATGGAATTCTTTGACTCTATCAGAAAGAATGACATTGCCCCATTCGTAAGGAAATGGAAGGACTTGGAAAAAAAATGATATGAAGTGAAGTGAGCCAGACCCAAAAAACATGAAACTCTATTGTTTCCCTCATTGGGAATAATTACTACATGTCTAGGACAGTCCTATCATATGCATTTTTGAAACCTCAGTTTTAAAAGGGAACAAAAATATTGAGTACTTCCACCTCTTATTTTTATATACCAAGAACCAGTAAGGGTTCAAATAAATGATTTATTAATGTCACCCTGCAAGTGAGACAACAAAGTGAACTTGATTTCAGATCTCTGTTACATCATGTGTTCACTTTAATGTTACTCTGTTGGAAACACTGCTGACACTGTGATACTTTGTATAGTGTCTTGACTGAATAAGTATCCCCTGAAATAATTTAACTGAATAGGAACATTACCTGAGTCTGATTGTTCTTTCTTTATTTCACTTCAGCCACAAGAACAACAAAGTTCCTTCTAATTTGAATCAAGCATGGAAATTTAGGAAGTCAGAACACATTATTTTGAAACAGTTATCTAAAACAGTGGATTATTTCACTAAAAGGATTCTTTTGATTTCAGTGAAAAGGTTGTTTGGATAAGTTCACAAATTTGTCAAAGTGGTCATTTTCTAAATTCCCACAAAATGGACTGCATCTGCTCCAAGTGGAAAATACAGCATTTTATCTCAGCCATCAAAATGGCATCTTCACTTTTCCTGCACACAATGTATCTCAAAAGATTCAAATGCAATTACATGTTTATATTTTGGTTAGGAGCCCCTGGTTAGCAACATTCGTTTTCAGGCCTATTATTCAGGTTTCTTTTACTCCAAGTTACCCAAATATATATTTTTCTTTTTTCTCTAGTGAGTTGTTTACTTCTTTTTGGCTTATAAAAGCTATTTTATATTATCTGGATATTATCAGCTTTATGTGCTGTAGACTATGATCTTTATATTTCCTTTTTTTTTTTGGCCAGTCCTGGGCCTTGGACTCAGGGCCTGAGCACTGTCCCTGGCTTCTTCCCGCTCAAGGCTAGCACTCTGCCACTTGAGCCACAGCGCCGCTTCTGGCCATTTTCTGTATATGTGGTGCTGGGGAATCGAACCCAGGGCTTCATGTATACGAGGCAAGCACTCTTGCCACTAGGCTATATCCCCAGCCCTATATTTCCATTTTTTTTTTTTTTTTTTTTTGGCCAGTCCTGGGCCTTGGACTCAGGGCCTGAGCACTATCCCTGGCTTCTTCCCGCTCAAGGCTAGCACTCTGCCACGTGAGCCACAGCGCCGCTTCTGGCCGTTTTTTCTGTATATGTGGTGCTGGGGAATCGAACCTAGGGCCTCGTGTATCCGAGGCAGGCACTCTTGCCACTAGGCTATATCCCCAGCCCCTATATTTCCATTTTTAATGACTTATTTCTGTTAGGAAATATTTCATGTCATAAGGTTTTTCATCTCACTACCTTAGATCTTATCCAAATTTGCATGCAGACATTTTGCAAGGACCTCTCCAGATTACCTTTTTATTATTGCTATTCCCTTCTCACATTTTTCCTTATTGAATGTCCAATTTACAAAGGGATTTCATTTGATACTCTCATATATACATACAATGTACTTTGATCCAATTATCTTCCTCTATTAATCTTTCCTATCTTTTTCTCAATATCTATGAATGTCATACTCCATTTTCCTACATGCATATAAAGAGCATTGATTATGTAGCTCAGTACATTCTAATCGCTAACCCTTTGCCCTCTCATTACTTTGTAGTAAAAATGTTTTAAAAAACCATTGAGTGATTAAGAAATATAATAAATCATTAGTAGCCATAATTACTACGTAGTACAATAGACCACTATTCTAGTCTTTGAAACCTCTGTATCTTTTAGTATATGTGCTGCCGAAGCAAGCACACCTCTGTATCTTTTATTACATTATTTACCCCAATCTTCCTCCTGTCCAAGCCACTGGTTAATGACACTTCTAGTCCGTTTTTGATACTTTTATATTTCATATATTAGTGAGATCATATTTTTCTTGGTTTTATTTCATGGGATACATGTCTTTCATTCTACTTATGTTGTCACAATGGTAGAATTTCCTTCCACTTAAGGCTGCATATGCTAGTTTCTCTTTAGGATATAATTTTCATCAAAAAGCAAACAGCCTGAGGCAATTTTTAATTAAAAAAATAAATTAAAAATAAAAGTAATTTAATAATAAGAACATTTCAGAAACCTTGGTAGCTTATCTTCCAATCTCAAATTAACATATATATATACAAGTATAGATACATATATATATAAAACTGTATATATCTATACACACACACATATATATATATATATATATATATATATATACATCAGATCATCAGAAAGAACACTTCAGCAGTACTTAACATTCAGTTTCAATTCAGGACTTTAAACTTGCTGAGTAGACATTCTACCAATTGAGCTGCTCCTACATTCAAGAACACTTTTAATTAATATATAATATAATTATATATGTGTGTTATCAGAAAAAATAACTGATTCATCTCATTGTGATTTCACCAATTTATATTTTGGAGTTATCATTACAAATAAAAGGAATAAAAGAGTAATGAAGGATGATTTACCAAAAATTGGAAGGTATTCACTAATCATTGTGAATTCAAATGTTGACATTATGGACAAAAAGGGAATTGTTCTGCTCCTTAAGATCTATATAATTTTGGCCTCATCCTCTTCTTTATTTAGTGTTGACATTCAAAATTCTGCCTAAGTTTTCTGTACACTACCAAAAAAAAAGGTGCTTGGAGGGTAAATTCTCATGTTCCATTAACCTTTTGTATTTTAAGCTCTGATATTTTATGAGAAAAAAAAAACTCTTTCATACTAACTCACACGTAAACTCCTTCATCACTCTTCAAAATAAGAAGGAAAAGTTTTCAGTCACGGTGAATTTTATAATATACCTAAGAGATAGCTGTTCTCACTCTGCTAAGATCAAGACATACATTTAAAATATAATGTAGGAGATGATAATCCTGTCTACAGAGGATTAAAAGTTAGTGACTTTTAATCTATCTAACCAGTTCTTTAGCTCCAAAATAAATAAACAAATTTGATCATTAACTATATTAAACAGCCACTTTCAATACTATTAAACATGATTTTGGGCAATATGTTTAAATTTACATGCTATAACAACAATTTTTAATATGATAATTTTAGGGTTTTCACCCATGTTTTCCATGTTTTATGTAGCTGGTCATGGAAGGATTATGATAATTTTTTTTCCTGAGGTTAAACAAGGTTAACCCTTGTGCCAAAAATCACGTTAACCAATTGACACTGTTACTAGATAACCTATTTTCAGCTAATTCTGAATATGCTGAATTCAATTTAATTTATTTGAATAATTTGAATAATTAAATAATTATTAGTATCAAACCCTGCAAAGTATTACAAGACTATAATTATATCTGAAATAGTAATATTGATTTGAAATTCAAAATTGACTCATTGTTTTCAATTGTCCAATCTGTCAAATCTAGTAGTTTGAGTATTGTGAAAATTCCCAATTTATGCTCTATTTCTCTCACACTTTTGGTATTTTCTGTCCTTCTAGTATATATCTCATTCAATAGAATTTTAATCTCCCTTTATTGAAGTCTTTCTAGAGTATCTTTAATAGTTATTAATTTTTGCAAATTTGACCTCAGTAAGGAAGATTAATAATTTTCATTGTCTAGAAACTTATACTCAAATTTCCTACTTAGATATTATATTGATCCTTCAGGTTAGTCCCATCAATAATGGGGTTATTGACTTAATTTGTTAGGAATCATTTAAAAATCATGAATTATTTTGTATATTGAAATATATGAACTAAGACCTCTACAAGATTTTAATCCTCACCAGAAGATTAAACATTTTATGGTAGTTCACATTTGCTCTCAGCCTCCCATTTTGACCAAAGCTACTATGTGTGTCAGCCTGTGATTGAAAAAAATGTTGTCATTGCTCTTTAATTATATTTCTTCCACCTTATTGAGGACATTTTCATAACCATAGAGTAGTCTAAATTAATTTTCAACTTTGCACATGGATAACTTGCTTGTCTGAAAGTTTTATTTTATTTTAAAATGTCACAGTTTCTATCCTTAAAATATGAAAATATACACCTTAATACATTCCTTTAAATGCCACCCCAAGAAAAATCACAGAACTCAATTTTTTGCCTGAAAGTATTATTTTATTTTCAAAGACCTGTATCAAGGAATTTTCCAATTGTAGATATAAAATACTTCACAAAATATCAAAAGAGAAAACCTTTAAAAATAATTCCTTTGAAATTGAATAAACGATTAAAAAAATTAGCAGTATCTTTCTTGTAGCCTCTTCAAGTGATAAAAGAGCCTTACGAAGGCTGCTCAGAGGTCAAAAAATGCCAATAGCTTTTTGCTTATGAAGTAAAATCTATAATCCTAGGAATTTACTATAGCAGAAACATTTTAATTGTTTTACTTTGAACTGTAATGTAGATGAAATTATGTTACACTACTTGACAACACTTAATCCTCCTTTTTAAGATCAAGGTCTGAATTGCTTTGTTACTTAATGGAATCCTCAGGTAGTTCTAATACTTTTTTCACCCAGCCAATTATCATTAAGAAAGTTGAAGTGTTAGCTCTAATTCCCTGCTAACAATTCCATCGTTGCTTACTGAAAATTGCTATTGCCTTTTGAAAAGAATCTTCTCACTTGGTTTTTGGAGAGGAAAAATATTTTACTTTTCGTAGTTAAATGACAGGTAGGCTGAAGGAGTATGGAAAACGAAATGGAGTCAGTAAGTGGAAGGTGAGATCAGTAGTCAGTCTAACCTCTGAGAAAGATGTTTACAGTGCAAGATCTGCTCAGGCAACTATGATCCCATATGATTTCAACAGTCATAAAACGAAGTAAAATAGTTCCTAACTTTAGATTGCACCTGACCTCCCGAGAGGTCAAAGGAACCTGACATGTCTTCTGAAATTTGATGTTCACTATAACGTTGTCTGCCAGAGAATTGCTAAATTCCCTCTGATATCTGTCCCTAAATAACTAATAAGAACCTGAGGTGGAGCTTGCCTTCCACCTTTCAGTAATGCCCTGCAATGTATAGAGAGGCAGAACTGAGTTCTCAAATACGGCAACCTATTTGTCGTTGGGATCCAAAACATCAGGAAATAAGGGGTGGGTTCTTTCATGAGAAGGTAGAAATTCTCACCCAGCCCGAAATGATATTATCTTACTAGCATAAGATTTTTAGATTGATGTTTAGATTGACCTCATTTGACTGTTCAGTACTCTCTACTATTTTTGGCAACACTTCTCTTTCACTTTTTCTGTGGTTGTGTGCGTTCTTCCCACTTGGGGAAGAATATTTGATGAATAAAGACAGAGATGAAAGCCTGTCGGCCTGTAGACTTGCTTGATCTGACTACCTTGTTCCTGCTGCCCTCAGGCACTGAAGGAGCAGTGTTTGGACATTCGGTGGAGACACCACACATCAGAGCAGAACCATCTCGAGACCTCAGGTAGGTGCTGCGATACCTCTGCAATCATGTCCATCGTTGTTGGACATCCTTCATGTATAACTAGCTAAGCATTGGTGGTTTTCGGTATTAATAATTTACTTTCCTAATTCTATGATAGTCACATATTTGATTGAGGACAAGGAGATAACTTTTTCTTTAAAATTCCTTAGTTTATCCTAACATGCCAACAACGAATATGAACGTAAGTATGGCAGCTAGGAGTAGTGAGGAAAAGCAAAGTAAAGGAGTAATTGAGGAAACTGGCAGGAAGACCAATAAAAATACAGATACTGAGTGGGCACTCAGCCTGTACAGGCTCACACCTGTAATCCCAGCTACTTAAGAGGCTGAGATCGGAGGATCACAGTAAGAAGCTGGATGGGTAAATAAAATCCCCATGAGACTCTCATCTCTAATTAACCACTAAAAAAAAAACCAGAAGTGGAACTGTGGTTCAAGTGGTGGTGGGGCTCTAGCATAGAGAACAAGTAAGCTCAAGAACAGTGCCCGGGCTCTGAATTCAAGTCCAATGACTGAAAAAGAAGGGGGTAGGGGGATGCTGTTAAACCTGACATACACAATTACATATATGATACACAGGCCTGAAGGAAAGGGAGGCTAATAGAAGTTCTACATGACAAAGACATGGTATATTCTAGGAAATTCAGAAGCAAACAAAATAGAAATCAGAAAAAGGCAGAACTGCATTGTCCTATGATGGGCTGTACAGTCTTATAGTGACAATGAACAATGAAATACAGTGATTTGTTTTTGCTCTGTTTCTAAGAGGAACACACACACACACACACACATACACACAGACAGAGAAAGAGAATATATATATATATATATATTCCTAACTAGAAAAATGAAAATTGCGAACTGTCCACATGATTGGGCATTATACCCAGAATAATCATGACAACTGTTAATAATTTATTTTAACTGTCTTTAAATACTGTACAAATGGGATTTAATTCAACATGATAATTTGTGAGTGCAATGCATCTTGATCAATGTCAACCCTTTTACTATTCTCCCTCATCTCATCCAAGTAAAACTTTTCAACTTAAAGTCTATCTGCTCCATGAATATTTTTAATTTGATAAAGATTTGAGAATTAAGTAATGTACCTAATTAATTTTGATAAATTGTACTTTGATGTGTGTTAATTTTAATATGTATAAAAGACAAAACTGACACTAAAATAGTCATTTGCTAAAGATCATTATTAATTTAGATAACAGAGAGTCTGTCTCTGAAAACAAATTATCTTCCTTATTTTGTTTCTCCCCACTTTAATGCACTCATACCAAAATAAACCATTGCTTAAATGTCCAAAAATTGACTTATTTTCTTATTGGATGGATGGAAAAATGCTCGAATGATATCAAAACAAAATTCATAAACTTTAATAAAGAAAAAAACATATTTTACAAAAATGAAATCTGCAGCTCTTACTAGTTTCATACTAAGACTTTCAAAAATATCCCTCAGTTTCTGAGTATTAGGAAAGATTGATTCAGTAAGTCAGTGAAAAATTCCAGGAATTGGTGACCCTTTCCATTAAATCTATGTATCTCTAATAAGGGCAAATAATGGTTATTTATTCTATTTATTCACGACAGATATATATATATGCACATATACAGACATATGTATATATCCATAGTTGTCTATAAGTATTAAAGTGTGTGGAAGAAAGTATGAAAACACTTTCTCATAATGTTCTATAGTCTTGATTTTTTTCTAGCAAGTCAGCATCTTTTGTGCATGCATTTTTTCCTTCAATACCTAACAAGATTGTATGTACTATTAATATTGTCCCTTGCTCATCCTTAATACCTGGAGAGCCTGCAACATGTACCTCTTACATAATAGTGTGGTAAATGTTACTTAACTTGAATCTTTGTAATGAGGCAAAATTAACTAATGACATTAACTATATGAGTGCAGTCTAAGGAGTGAGTCAGCTTTCAGCAGCATGCATAATACTGATATATATATATATATATATATATATATATATATATATATATATATATATATATATAAGTTGGGGATAGTTTAAAGGTTGAGAGTAGAATGGTATTACAGAGGCCGGGGTGAGGGTTGGAAGTGGGGTCAGTGGATTGAGGAGAAGTGTATCTGTAGGCGCTAGTGATGAGTAAAATTGTTAGGATTAAAACTGTTTTGAGTAAAATGGTATGCTGTAGTATGCTACAGTCAAATGTGAAAGTCTAGAAGAAAGGGATGTAATTTTGTTTTTATCAGAGAGAGACATGAGCTTGTTTGCGACTTTCTATTCCATCTGCCTATGTCAATTTCTGTCTCAGTACCAAGCTGCTTCTCTCTTCTGTAATTTATTTTTATTGTAAAGGCAATGTACAAAGAGGTTACAGTTACATAACTCAGGTAATCAGTGCATTTCCTTTATAACAGTGTCACCTCTTCCTGCATTTTCTCCCAATTTTTGATTCTATGGTTCTGCAGTTTAATTTGCAATCATGTATTGTGATGTCCTCATTATTGCCTTTTCTGCTCAGGATTATTTTAGCTGTTGTAGGTCTTTTATGTATTAATTTTAGAGTTGAATTTTCCTATAACTGTGAAGAATGTCATTGGAATTTTGATGTGGATTGCATTAAGTCTGCATCTCATGTTCAGATTTTATAGGCATTCTCACAAAATTGATTCTATCCAGTTTAGAATATGGGAGGTATTCCCATCTTCTCATATCTTCTTCAACTGCTTTCTTCACTTTATAGTTTTCGTGGTTAGATAAAATTTACTTCCTTGATTGAGTCTACTTCATATATTTCTGTTTTATTCTGCTACTTTGCTGAAACTGTTTATCAGATATCAATGGTTTGGTGGACTCTTTAATGTCTTTTACATATAAAAATCACATAATGTACAAAAGGATAATTTGATTTCTTTCTTAGTTATTTATATGTATTATTCTTCTGGCTAAGTATTCAATACTATACTGGATAAGAATGTGGAGAAGGTAATCCTTGTCCTGTTCCTCATATTAGAGGGAATGCTCTCCGGTATTCTTATTTAGTAGCCGCAGCTACAATTCCAGCTTTTTGTATTTAAGATCAGAATCTCATGCACTTTCCTGCCTAGGCTGGCTTTGAACCAGAATCCTCAGATCCCAGCCTCCTGAGTACCTAGGCTTACATACATGAGCCATGGTCACCGACCAAAGTAACCTGTTAGGTTTTTCACTTTGGGGCAAAGTGTCATGTAAATTGAGTTCATTTTATTATATAGTTGCCCTATTTTTCCAGCATTATTTGTAGAAAAGACTTTGCTCTTCTCACTAGACAACATTATTGCCTTTGACAAAATTTAGATGATCACAGAAGTGAAATACTGTGAGATTTGGCTTTATTCAATTGTATTGTTATTTTTTATTATTATAGCTCTGTGTTTAGTTCTATAAAAGTATTATTTTCAAGATTGATTTCAAGACTCTGAGATATTTACACTAACTACATAATTCAGAGGTACTCTCCCCCAACAACCCTAATATTAAAATACTTGTAAGTAAATCATTCACGTCCCCATTTCCTAATATTAGCATACATTTTTAAAGGATCATGTGGAGTCTTAAGAATAGGCACATTTCTAGTATTGAACTTAGCCTGTATTACATTATTGTAATCCTATGATTAACTCACTAGTAATGAAAGACAAATCCACAGAATTTTTTATTGTGATTGTAATACTCCATTTTTAAAGTACATTAGGAATGTGATACCATTTATTAGGAAACAAGCTTCAGAATTTAACTGGACTTATAATTTATAACTACATAATTTTACATGTCATTTCTTATTCAAATTCTTACTTTTAGTTCTCTAGGTTGATATACATAACTATTGCCTGTGTTAATTAAGTTTCAGGGAACTTGTATTTCAGTTTCCCGGGATGCTGCTTAGGCCTAATTTGCATGAGTGTGTAGTGTGCAAGGCAACTTTCAATAGAGACACTGCTTTTCTATTTTCTTGCCACTTATAATAGCCCTTTTAGAACCACGCTTTCTAAAAAGACCTAGGCAAATACTGTTTATAAATAGTCAATGAAATACATAGGTACATAATCATGAACTCAGTTTGGTAATTTGTTATGTCTCATAATGTGTGATGTTTACCTTTATTTCGGGCATTTTAAATTTTATAAGCTACTTGGTCTATTATTTTTTGGACACCATTTGATCATATGATTATCTAATTGCAACACCTTTTAAAATGTAAATAAAACCCTCTGGAAATGGAAAGATTGCTGTCTTACTGTCAAAATACATTGCATTTAATCCTCTTGGAGTTTAGATGGATGTGCAAGGAAAAATTGGTAAAGACATGTGCATGCATGTATGTGTGTGTGTGTGTGTGTGTGAGAGAGAGAGAGAATGTATTTCAAGGTTATAAGTGTTTGTAATCAATCAGATACATTGCATCTATTAATAGTCTCTATTAAATTTTGATATTGGCAATATGCTCCATGTGACTTTCAATTTTTTGGTCTCTTCATTGATTACTTCCTTATTATTTTTGTCCCATAAAAATTATTTTCTTTACTGTGCTTGTCGGGAGATTGCATTAAATCATTCATAAGCTTGCTTTAATATCCCTGTTTATAAGAAAAACCTGATGACTACAATATATTCAGCTGAAAATAGAATTAAGTCCAATTATTTTAACAAATGTTTATTGCTTACTTTTGAACGGAACAGTATGTAATTAATTAAGAATTCTAAACAGTATGCAATTAATTAAAATACTTCCTATATATTACTTGAATATTATATATACCTAATGGAAGAAGACAATGCTATATTTAATAACATCCCATTATTTCCTAATATGTATTACATTTGGCTTTATCAAGACTACACAAATATACAATTGCAATTTATTGAATCCAGGTCCTCTAGCACTTGAGAAATTTAGCAATAAGCAAAACTGCCATTAGTTTGCTAAGAATTACACATTCCATGTGAGGCATAAGTGTTTTGAAATCTTATGTCTTAAGCCAAAACACTAATTACAGAAGAATGTTAATATTCTAGTAAATTCTAATTTATATTTGTCCACAATTGTACTGAATATCAGAAGCTAACCTAATCAATTTATTTCTCTTTCCATGTGCTGAATTGTTATACCAAAGATTTTATACTGTGGCAAAGCATTTGAGAGTGTTGTTTGTTCACTGGAAGCCTCCTATTTCCAGACTGCTGTCTGCTATGAGGTTCTCAGTGCTACCAGCACTCAAACTTCTCTGAACATAGCTCACTAGTGTTCCCTCTTTCGGTATTTTTCCCTCTCAGTTATCCTGAGACATTTATTCCGACACAGCCCCAAACTCTAACACCTAAAAAACAAACATTCCACTTTTTAACGTTTGACCTAAGAACACAAACTATATGCAATTTTTTTGAGTTTTTTTTCCAATATCCTCTACTATATGAATCAAGAAAACAGTGCTTTTACAGGTTAAAATAAAGATACTCAGTAATCTCAGCTTCCTTCTGATGTTTTTGATCATATCATTTGATACATTAATTTTATCAAAATAGTTAAAGCTTCTCAAGATGTCCATAACTTGAAGAAACTCAAAGGATTCCTCTTAATTTTTCTATCATCCACCACTTGTTGCAAAAGATACCACTCAATGAATGGGGAAACAGTGTCATAAAATATGAATCATTGATGAAAATAGTATTGGCCTCAAATATAGGATTCAAGAGGTATACATTTGTGTATCAGGAAAAATGGTTTATAAAATTTCTGCTATTTTGTGTTACTGTCGTATCATTTTAATTTAAAACATCTAGATTTTGAAGTTTGAGTGTGATGTGTAATTCTGGGCAGCACTTTTTTACTAAGTTGTCTGATTATGAGTTATTTTTTTCCTAAAGTTTTGAAGTGTTGCCAAATATATGCTTCAAAAATAAATCAAGACATTTCTTAAAAATAGATATTTTAGAAGCCTGTCCACGTCAATGACAATAGTGAAGTAGCTCATATAGATTGAAGTATCAAAGTCACTTTGCTATGTGAGAAGAGAACTAATCAATCTGCATATTGAAATCACCTTCTAAAGACAAGACTCCCCCTTTTTACACCACTTTTACAATTTCTCTGCTTAAGAGGTGCATGCACTGCAGAATTGTATTATATGTACTTATTTCTTTAAAGCAATTCTGGATATATTGCTTTAAAGGAAACTAATTGTGGATGAGGCTTGAAAAGATTAGTCATAATGACCTATCCTCAGGAGGAAAACAAAGTGCGATCACCAGGAAAGTGAACTTACCTATGGAGACCAATCGGTGTATGCTATATCTCACACCAGTACATTGTATTATTGTATTGTAGTTTCTGTCATCCTCTCTATTCTTTGCTTTACTTTACATTCTGTAACCATTTTACTGAAGCAAGAATATATAATATATGATATATAAACGTGAAGTTTCTTTAATTAAAATTATAAATACTTTGAAATACTTTCAGGTTAAAAACATTCACTGTGTGTTCTTGAAATTGTGTAATATTAATGATTTTCATTAAAGTTTTCCTCTTTGCATAGCTAGGACTCTTTAGTGAGGAATATGTAAATACTAGATTGGGCCAATTTATTTATTTGAACTCCATCATTAATATTGATACTATATAAAAGATTTAAACGTGTAAACTTATCTTGACCTACTTTCCATAAGCATTATAAGGAAAACACCATACAAAAGTTGTTATGAAATCATTATATTAATGGAAGTGAATAATTGATAGGAACAAATGAACATTTTTAATAATGAGCCACAGAGTGGGTAAGGCAGTAAAAACCATTCTAAAATGGATTTTGGCTTGGAATTATTGCTTGGTATGGGGAGGATGTTTTATGGATGCCTTTCCGTTTGGAATTCAAAGGGTTGCTTCCTGTTGACTGATGCTGTCTGGGCTCACGATGATTTTTCTTGTTTCTGTGGATGATATTTTCGTTCTTCCATCAGGCTTGAATCACCAACTAGATCTTTGATCATGGAAGCGCCCCGTGGAGTCCGGGTGAGTGCTGCTGCCGGAGACTTCAAGGCTGCCTGCAGGAAAGACCTTCATCTGCAGTCCACCGAAGGCGAGGTGAGTTCCGCTGGTCAACTTACCTACAGGTTTTTTTGTGGCAAAACCTAAACTACAGTTTGTTAGAAAATTCAATTGGGTAAATATTCATAATCCTTGAATACGAAGTACGAGAAATATGAAGATTCCTCCCTCAATTAAAAACTTTAGTAATCTTCTATTTAAAGGTATTCACTCATAGGACATTTAATGTGGGCAAATACAACTTTGCCATTTCAGAGTCAGCATATAATTAGAATTAATATCAACACAATAACATGAATGAAGGGAGTCTATTTTGTATGTCTTGTTTGGGATCTTTTTTTTCCCCAAATTTTTATTATCAAACTGATGTACAGAGAGGTTACAGTTTCATATGTTAGGCATTGGATTCATTTCTTATACTGTATGTTACGTTGTCCCTTCCCCCCCCTCCCTCCTCCCCCTTTCCCTTCCCCCCCCCCTGAGGTGTTCAGTTCACTTACACCAGTTTGGCAAGTATTGCTTTTGTAGTTGTTTGTCTTTTTTGACCCTGTGTCTCTCAATTTTTGTATTCCCTTTCAATTTCCTACTTCCAATACCAGTATACACGATTTCCAATATACTCAGATAAGATTACAGAGATAGTGTAAGTACAACCACAGGAAGGTGATACAAGAACATCATCAATAATAGAAGCTACAGATACACATGGGACGTTGAAAGTAGTTACAACTGTGATATAACAATCGTTTCCATAACATGGAGTTCATTTCATTTAGCATCATCTTATGTGTTCATAAGGGTATAGCTATTGGGCCTTGTGATGCTCTGCTATGACTTGCCTAAACCTGTACTCATTATTCCCAATAAGGGAGAACATAGAGTCCATGTTTCTTTGGGTGTGGATCACTTCACTTGGTATAATTTTTTACAAGTCCTTCCATTTCCTTAGAAATGGGACAATGTCATTCTTTCTGATAGAGGCATAAAATTCCATTGTGGGTATGTACCACATTTTCCTGATCCATTCGTCTACAGAGGGGCATCTGTGTTGGTTCCAGATTCTCGCTATGACAAATTGTGCTGCGATGAACATTGTTGTGCTGGTGGCATTACTATGATTATGTTTGTGGACTTTTGGATAGATACCCAAAAGTGGGGCTGCTGGGTCATAGGGGAGTTCTATATTTAGCCTTCTGAGGAATCTCCATACTGCTTGCCAGAGTGGCTGAACCAGTTTACATTCCCACCAACAATGAAGTAGGGTTCCCTTTTGGCCACATCCCCTCCAAAAATTGTTATTGTTAGTTTTCTTGATATATGACATTCTTACTGGGGTGAGATGGAATCTCAATGTTGTTTTGATTTGCATTTCCTTTATGGCCAGTGATGTAGAGCACTTTTTCATATGTTTCTTGGCCATTCTCATTTCCTCATCAGAGAAGTCTCTTTATAAGTCGTTAGCCCACTTGATGAGGGGGCTATTGGTTCTTTGCGGTTTTGTTTTGGAGGAAGGTAATTTTTTTAGTTCTGCATATATTTTAGATATGAGGCCTTTGTCCGTTGAATGGCCGGTATAGATCTTCTCCCAGTCTGTGGGCTTTCTGTTTATCTTGCGAGCTATGTCTTCTGCCATGCAGAAGCTCTGCAGTTTGATGCAGTCCCATTTGTCCAACCTTTCTTTGATTTGTAGCCGTTCTGGGTCTTTGTTAAGGAAGTTCCGTCCTGCGCCAAGGAGCCCAAGTGTTTCTCCTACTCCTTCCTTTAGTGTTTTCAGGGTGTCTGTTTTGATTTTGAGGTCTTTAATCCATTTGGAATTGATTTTGGTGCAGGGTGATATATAAGGATCTAGTTTTAGTTTGTTGTATGTGTTGAGCCAGTTTTGCCAGCACCATTTGTTAAAGAGGCTATCTTTCTTCCATACTATTGTTTTAGCTCCTTTATCAAAGATTAAGTAGGCGTAGTTCTGTGGGTTCATTCCCGGGTCTTCAATTCTGTTCCATTGGTCTTCCGGCCTGTTCCGGTGCCAATACCAAGCTGCTTTTATTACTATAGCTTTATAATACAGCTTGAAGTTGGGTATTGTAATTCCTCCAGCACTGTTCTTTCTGCTTAGGATTGTTTTTGCTATTCTAGGTCTTTTATTGTTCCATATGAATTTCTGGATTGCTTCCTCTATTTCATTAAAAAATGGTGTTGGGATATTAATGGGTATTGCATTGAATTTGTAGATAGCCTTTGGCAATATTGCCATTTTGATTATATTAATCCTCCCAATCCAGGAGCATGGGAGGTTTTTCCATTTCCTTAGTTCTGACTTAATTTTGTTTTTCAAGCTTTTAAAGTTCTCATCAAAGAGGTCTTTCACTTCTTTGGTTAAGGTTATTATTAGGTATTTTAGGTTTTGGGGGGCTATTGCAAAAGGAGTTGCTTTCCTGATTTCAGCCTCGGTCTTCGGGTCGTTAGCATAGAGAAAGGCCGTTTATTTTTGAAGGTTTATTTCATATCCTGCAACTTTGCCAAAGATTTGGATCAGCTCTAGTAGCTTGGGGGTAGAGTCTTTGGGATTCTTTATGTATAAGATCATGTCATCTGCGAAGAGAGAAAGTTTAACTTCATCTTTTCCTATTTGGATCCCCTTTATATTCTCTTCTTGCCTAATTGCTCTGGCTAGGAATTCTAGTACTATGTTGAAGAGCAGGGGAGAGAGTGGACATCCCTGCCTTGTTCCTGATTTTAAAGGGAATGGATTTAGTTTTTCACCATTTAGAGTTATGCTTGCTTTTGGTTTGTCATAAACTGCCTTGGTTATATTGAGGAATGTTCCCTGGAATCCCAGTTTTCCCAGGGCTTTTAGCATAAATGGGTGCTGGATTTTATCGAACGCTTTTTCCGCATCCAGAGATAAAACCATGTGGTTCTTTACCTTGCTCCGGTTGATGTGGTGGATTACATTAATTGACTTGCGTATATTAAACCAACTTTGCATTCCTGGGATGAATCCAGTTTGATTGTGGTGTACAATTTTTTTGATGACCTGTTGAAGTCGATTGGCCAGAATTTTGTTGAGAATTTTTGCGTCTATGTTCATCAGGGAAATCGGTCTGTGGACCTCTTTCCGTCTGTCCAGAGGTGATAGTGGAGTGTTAAAGTCCCCAACTATCAATGTGTTTGGGTCTATGAGTGTTTTTAGAGTCAGTAGTGTTTGTTTGATGAAGTTGGGTGCTCCTGCCTTTGGTGTGTAGATATTTAGAATGGTTATATCTTCCTGTAGGAGAGATGCCTTTACTAGTATGTAGTAGCCTTCTTTGTCTCTTCTTACCTTTTTTAATTTGAAGTCAATTTTGTCTGATACTAGGATTGCAACTGCAGCCTGCTTATGGGGGCCATTTGCTTGATAGATTTGATTCCAGCCTTTCACTTTTAGAAGATGTTTACTTTTGCTGGATAGATGTGTCTCTTGGAGGCAGCAGAAAGATGGATCTTGATTTTTGATCCAACTTATGAGCCTATGTCGTTTGATTGGAGAATTAAGTCCATTAATGTTGAGAGTTAGGATTGAGAGATGATCGTTTGTTCCTTTCATTATCACTATCTTGTTTGAAGCTGTGTCTTCCCATTTCTTGATCTGATGTTTACTATTTAGGGTTCATTTCTCTGTCTGTATTGGGATCTTGATTATTTTCCCTGTATAGTACATCTTTGAGGATTTTCTGTAAACCTGGTTTGGTGGAGATATATTGTTTCAGTTTTTCCTTACTGTGGAAGACTTCAGCTATGAATGAGAGTTTGGCTGGGTACAGTATTCTTGGTTGGTAGTTATTTTTACTTAGTGTTTGGTATACTTCATTCCAGGCTCTCCTTGCTTTCATGGTCTCTGTTGAGAAGTCTGGGGTAATTCTGATTGCTTTTCATTTATATGTGATTGTTTTCTTCTCCCTAACAGCTTTAAGGATTCTTTCCTTGGACTCTACTGATCCTGTTTTGATCACAATGTTTCTGTGGGATGTCCTATTCTGATCTGGTCGATTTGGGGTTCTAAATGCTTCTTGTATCTGTATAGCCCTTTCCTTCTGGATATTTGGGAAGTTCTCAGCTAATATTCTGTTAAATAGATTGCCTATCCCATTAACCTCTTTCTCCAAGTTTTCCTCAATACCTATTATCCTTAAATTGGGCTTCCTGATCGTGTCTTGAATCTCCTGTAGCGATCTGTTTTGTGATTGGACTGGATTTGAATTGTTTTTTTATCTTTCTCCATAGAATCTAAGGAATCTTCAGCTCCTGAGATTCGATCCTCTGATTCAGTTAGTTGGGATTGTAGGCTAGCTACTTGATTTCAAATCTCTTTTCCTTCTGACTGGTCTTTCCTGATGATTTCAATGTCATTTATTTGGTCTTGTATGGACTTCTTTACTTCATTCACTTCATTACTTTGGTTTTGAGTGTTGTCTCTCAAATCTTAAAGCTGGTTAGCTATCTTTTCATTTGACTCTTGAAGTTCATTTATCTTTCTATTTGTGGATGCCAAGAAATTCTCCATTAATTTTTGCTTTGCCTCCTCACACTCTAGAATAATTGCTTGAAGAGATTCAAACTTTTCATTTATCATGTTTATCAGTAGACTTTGTAGAGCATTTTGGGGGGTTCTCTTCTATGTCTTTGATTGACTGCTCTGCTTCCTGCTTGTTTTGAGTGGGGGATAAGACTTCATTGTTTGCCATCTTTCTTGTGTTCCTTCTGCCCATTTGGATTGGGAATGCCAGTCTACCAGCACCTGTGAGCACCGTTTAAGACCCAAAGCAGCCCTTACCAAGCACTGTTGTGTAAATCTTACAAGTTCACAATTATATACACATACCTTGTATACCTGTCTATAAAATTAGATTTGGTGGTCCTAGAGAATACAATTTCAATATAACAACCAATCCTGGGACCTGTATTCAGTAGTTACTTATTTACTGTTACAACCCTATAAGCAATTCTTGTTTTTATATTAAGTTCTTTTAGAACTGGCTTTCTCTATGAACCCCTTTGATTCACTCGGATTAAGCTGAGATACCCTCTATCCAATAACCAGGAGTCAATGGAACCTGTTGTTCGGGATCTTCAAACAAGTTGTTAAAGGATGATCGATGGGTATAAATTAGATAGAAACAAAAATCCACATGATTGATTGCAACATATGATGATTACACATTACAAAGTGTAAGTACTGTACATTTCATAAAGGTAGAAGAAAGGGCTTCAAAGTTTCCACTATGAATGAAAGCCAGATGTGTTGGCATATGACTAAATTGCCAGCTATTTTTGAGGCAGAGTTAGATTGTCATACAAGCCCAGTCAGGGCAAATCTGGAAGCTCTTATCTAAAACATAAACAAATAAATAAAGATAAATTATAAATATCTGGGGTGGCTCTAATGTCTGAGTCCTTGTCTAAAAAGAGTGAGCCCTAATTTCAAACCTCACTAATGCCTTCCCTCCTCAATTTTTCTCAAAACAACAATTGACATTTGAAGACATGACTATGTTTAGCTGGATTTGCACATCGTAGGCACTGTTCGAAATTACATGGTACCATCGTAAATAATGGCACTGTCTATATTTTATGTATCTACTAAAAATAAATCAAGGTGTGGGGATGTAGTTTACTGGCAAAGAATTAGCCTACTATGTGCAAAAGCACAGGGTCAATCCTCACTACTCTAATAAAATAAAACAATGAATAAAGTTCTTCTGAAAGTACTTTGCATTTTAATTGATTTTTTTAGTAGGAATAGTATCTTTAGTGATTAAGAGAAAAACAGAACCATATTTTTCTATTTGCTTTAACTTAAGATTTTCCTAAGGATATACATGTTAATGATTGTCTTCTACATGACTTTTCCTCTAAGAAACTTTTTAAATCTTTGATCTCTTCAAACATCATCTATTATTTTCTGAATGTCTGCTTTAAATATCCCTACGTGCTGTGGTTAACTTCTTACTGAAATGGGATATTCAACTATTTATTTCATTTACCATGTTTGCTGTATATCTTGTGATTAGGTTTTCTACAGACTTATACATTTTCCACATCTAAAAATTCCTAGCTATCTCTTCCAATTTATCCCTGCTTCACCTCTTCCAAAATGTCTTGTTTTTGTTTTGTTTTGTTTTTTTGCTGAAACTCTAAAGAAATGTTACGCCTTCTCTGTTTTTTCTATTGTTGTTGTAGAGTTAATATAAAGTAGGGTTACAATTACATGGAAGAGGTAATGAGTAATGAGTATAATCCTTTTTGAACCGTGTCTCCCCTTCCCTCATTTCTTCCTCATATCCTCAACCGCAGAATTTCCAGTTATTTTTCCACATAGTGTCTAGTGAGTATCTGTGATACTTGTTCACCCTTTTTCCACCTTTTCCGTCTTCTCCCAAATATAAGCTAACAAGCAAGACAAAAGGAAAAGAAACAAAAACAGCAACAATGGCAACTAAAGAGTGTCTCTTCTTTCCTTTTTTTGGAGCTCATTTCCTAGAATATTATTTTATATGATCATCTGTATATAGCTGTCTATTTTCTTATGGTATCTCAGAGTCTCCTTTCCACTATCCATTTCCCTGTCTTCTACTGCCTCAATCTGTTTGTGTATTCAGGTGTACATTACGAAGATCCTTCCAGGAACTATTCTATTAAATCCAAGCATTCCACTTTTTTTCTTCTTTATTTTCAAAATGAAATACAGAGGGGTTACAGTTGCATATGTAAGGCAGTGAGTACATTCTTATCCAACTTGTTACCTCCTCCCTCATTTCCCCCCTCCCGTCTCCTTTTTTCTCTCTCCCCCCATGAGTTGTACAGTTGTTTACAGCAAACGGTTTTGTAAGTATTGCTTTGGAATTGTTTGTCTTTTTATCCTTTGTCTCTTTATTTTGATATTCCTTTTCCCTTCCCTAGTTCCAATACACTCATATACAGTATCCAGGGTACTCAGGTGAGATAGAGTGATAACAGGGGTAAAACCACAGGAAGGGAATACAAGAGGAAAAGAAAAGGATACGCTTCCCATGGCATGTTGAAAATAATTACAACAACTATAAACCACTTGTTTCCATAACTTGAAATTCATTTCACTGAGCAACATCTTATGTGTTCATAAGGGCATAGCTATTGGGCTCTTGTGATCTTCTTTAGGACTAACCTAAACATGTACTAATTGTTCCCTATGAGGGAGACCATAGAGTCCATGTTTCTTTGGGTCTGGCTCACTTCACTTAGTATAATTTTTTCCAAGTCCTCCCATTTCCTTACAAATGGGGCAAGGTCATTCTTTCTGATAGAGGAATAAAATTCCACTCTGTATATGTGCCACATTTTCCTGATCCACTCACCTACTAAGGGGCATCTGGGTTGGTTCCATATTTTAGCAATGACAAACTGTGCTGCGATGAACATAGTTGTGCTGGTGGCTTTAGTGTGGTCTTGCTTATAATCTTTTGGGTAGATGCCCAAAAGTGGGGCTGCTGGGTCATAGGGGAGTTCTATGCTTAGCCTTCTGAGGAATCTCCATCCCACTTTCCAGAGTGGTTGAACGAGTTTACATTCCCACCAACAGTATAGTAGGGTTCCATTTTGGCCACATCCCTTCCAGCATTTGTTATTGTTAGTTTTTCTGATAATGAACATTCTTACTTGGGTGAAGTGGAATCTCTGTTGTTTTGATTTGCATTTCTTTTATGGCCAGTGTTGTAGAGCACTTCTTCATGTGTCTCTCATTCCTTTTTTTTAACTGTGTTTTTTCTTGTCTTTCCTTTTTTAGTACTGGACATCAAACTCAGGACTTTGCACTTGCTAGGCAATGCTTTGCCACTGAACTACATCCCAGCTCTCAGTTAACTTTTAATTGCAATGATTATATTTTATTTGTTTGTTTCTACAATTCCCATTTGTTCTTTTGCAAACCTGGCTGGACATCTTGGTAGTTATAGATTTGTTTTTGTTTTTTAATTTTCTTATTTGTCTGTAATTTTACCTTAATTGTTTTAAATACTTCTATCTAAGTAGTAGTTTTGGCTGTATATTTTAAAATATAACCACCAAAATCCTTAAGGATTTTTATTTTATATTATATATATGTATATATATATATATATGTCTGTTTATTTCTGTTCACAACAGTTAATTCCTTTTTTTCTTCCTTTGAGTGCTTATCTATCTTTTATTATGAGTTCACTAAGGTCAAGTGAGAATAATAATTCAAGGCTGAGAGAGAGCGGTTCTTAAGTTATACTTATGCAGCAATTAATGGACAGAATCTTACCTTTGTCCATTAATTTGGTTGCTGAATCAAGATAAATTTTAGTTGTATATTTTGCCTCTGAATTATAAACAGACTTACTAGAAGAACCATAGTAGTGCCTTAGTGGACAATAAAATATAATTACTTAGAAAAATGTCTTACAACATTTTAAAAGTGCATATTTTTACTGCTGCAATTTTTGTTCCAATACAATTGCAGACTATGATACTTGCACAAAAATAAAAATGTTTCTTAAATAAGGTGTTAGAGTTGCTTTATACCATACTAATTATTCCATTGTAGTTATTTATAATGAATGTTCTATAAGGATATTAGTGGTTATTAATCTCTTTTCTGCTCCCATTTATGAATTTTCTACTTAGATACTTTAACTAAGTGTATTAGAAACTTATTTAATTCAGTTACAGTGCAGCATTTGTCAATGATGTTAAGGTATAAATAAATGAGGTATAAATAAATGATAAATGCTCTGAAGAACTATGGAATGACAAAAAAGATCTCTTCTTGCTACATTGACTCTACTGAAAGTCATACTGAGGATTTATTGAACAAGGTTGAATAATATTAAATCCCTGCCTTTAGCTTCTTTAGTTAATATAAAAACAGACATTGCCTTCAAATATAGAAAATAGTGGAAATGCAGAATAAACTGTACATACCATTCCATACTTGAGACAATCCAAAGTCATTTCAGACAATGCTTCAAGGAATTTCAAAGTTAGCTCTGAAAAAGCAAGAGTTATTATAATTAACATATTACAAGTTGTATAACACATACTTATGTATACATGCAATCATACATATACTTATCACATATATGCTTGTTACATATATGTACCAAAATTTCTCAGGAAGAATACTTCTTGAAGTGATTAAGTTTTTGGTCTGTTTTTTTAGTGAGTTATAGGACTGATTTGAACAGAAACAGATTGATTCTTGGTTGAGAGAAGAGGATGACCAGCTTAGGATAATAATTCTAATCTCAGGGATGAGTTTCAAAACAAGTGAGTTATATGGTCTATAAAACAACACAAAATAGACATATCAATTTTGGAAACTGGGAAGTAGACAACACCATAGTAACCACTTTAACAGAATGGGAATGACTGGTCAGGCCCTTCCATGCTGCAAGCAACCTGAGAGAGTCAGAAATGTGACAATAGAAGGAACCGAGAGACAACAACAGCCGCTCTACCTCCTAGTTCATTTCTCTACCTGACACTGAGAAAGGGCATCTTCTCTTTTGAAAGGCACCCTACAAATGCATTTTTTGACCGATAAAGTCAACTTCTTTCCCTTGGTTCAAGCTAAAATCTGTGTCTACGCTAATTATGTATGGAGTAAAGATATGCTCATGTAGACAAGCACTGTCTACGTTTGTCCCTGAACGAGTGGGAAGGCTAAAGAGCAGTGAGTGGCTTCGAGGAAACAGCCCCCCCCCCCGCCCCCACCTTTCAGGACCGACTTTCCAAAGCTTGTTGTGTCCTCGGAAGGCTCCACAGTTGACTCATGATTTCTGAGGCTGTCCCCTCCAGTCTTACTTGTCTGAAACATCCATTCTCTGTATATCCACATAAGACACAGCAATTGAAAGACAACCGGTTCTAAAATGGCAAAAGCTACATGTGACGTGGTGTAAAACAACAAAACAAAACAAAAAAAGACCCAGAAAATGATGCCAGATTTGTAACCCTTTCTTCCCTTTGGAACTTTGCTGATGCATATCAAATCTTAGGATCCCTGTCCCCGAAGATGCTGACTAGCATTGGGATAGTTGAAGTAATTCCCCAAGGTTGAGAGAACATAAAATCCGTCTGAGGGGAGAGGACAGACGTGTGACGGGGAGAAGGATGGAAGTGATGACCACGGAAAGGAAGCAGTGGAGGCTCGGATGGACACACTAAGTTGTGACCTGCTGTGGCACAACCTTTTGAAGTTCAGGGGGGGAAAAATAGGCTAAAATTAAAAATACTTTTACAAAGTGCTTATTTAGAGAAGTAGGTGTTGAGTACGGATACATTTCATGGAAATTTCAAACCTACAGTAACTGCTTCTTGCTGGCTGTGTGGGTCATTTACGTGATAAAATTATGAGACTGACGCGCGCGCGCGCACACACACACACACACACACACACACACACACACACACACACACACACACACACACACACACACACACAAAGTTGCTTCCAGAAAGCAGGGGCAAAGGCTTGCTTAGGCTGGTGGGGGAGTTCCGAGTGGAGGCTTCCGGGATTCCCTCGGTGGGGCGCCTCGGGGGGCAGGCTGGCCTCCGGAGCAGGTGGCCCCGGGTTGCATTTCAGATGGAGGGCTTCGTGTCCGCACGCACCCCGTCTCCCAGGAGGAGCCGGCTCCCGCGCTTCTGCAGGGACACCGTGGGGCCGTCATTGGTCCGTTCATCCCAGCCCGGCCCCCAAACCCGCGGGGTCACCCCGGGGCGCCCCCTCTCTCTCCATCCTCCCGGGCCGCCCGAGCCCCGCGGGGGGCGCACCGCACCGCGCGCCGCGGAACTAACGTGCCGCGTCCTCTCCCCGCAGATCTTCCTCGACGCGGACAGCATCCGGCTGGGCAACCTCCCCATCAGCGCCCCGACGTCCTCCCCGCCCAGCCCCGCCGCCCCCCGACAGACCGTGTACGAGCTGTGCGCGTGCCCCAGCGGGAAGCTGTACCTGTCCCCGGCCGGCGCGGGCTCCACCTGCCAGGCCAGCAGCCACATCTGCCTGTGGAGCTGAAGGGGGGCCCCGCTCCCCACACCGCCAGCGCCTTCCGGGCCCGGCCGTCCGCGGCTCCGCGCCGCGCGGGGTCCCTCCGTGACCGATCCGCCCGGGGGCGGCTCCCCGCGGCCCACGGGGCCTGGCCGCCCCCGCCCCCCCCGCCCCCCCGGACTCACTGAACTCCCGAGCCGGGGGCGCAGGACCGAGGGACAGCCCCCCCGCCCGGGGGAGAGGGGGAGGAGAGGAACACAGGTGCCTTTGCTACAGGAAGGGAAGCACAGCCTTTTCCATGCCTTTCGGTTCCATTTCACCCTTCGACGTTCTGATTTGCAGCCCTCGGCTAGGAACTGCACCTGTGCACATGACACCCGGGCGACACCCCCGGCACCCCACGGCCAGGCGAAGTGGGTGAATCCTGAACACAAGGCAAAACAAACAAAAAAGAACTAATTCTGCAGTACGAAAGCACAATTTTTTCCATTCATCTTTTTGGATGTAAACTCTTACCCCCGAATTTTAAGGTTTTGAAGCATTATGTAATGCTTGCTTTACTAAAAAAAAAAAAAAAATTAAATTCGATACATGGTTTTTAACAAAACAAAACAAAACAAAATGGAATCTCTCCCTGGGTTTTATTTCTTTAAAACTGATGTGTTGTTACTCTTTGTCTACTAAGTCAAAAATTTTGTACGTTAGGCAATTTTGAAAGCACTCAGCAATATAATCTTTACAGAATGAACAAAATGCCATTATACTGTCATTTATCAGATCTGGATGGCCTTCTATAAAACTTACTGGCTATTGCATGTGGCATATTTGCTTTTGTCCAAACATCTACTTAATTGCAATAGAAGATAAGATTAAGAAGGTGGTGGAGACTCCATACATCCTGTCCGTACAAATTTACAAGATATCCTTTGTATCTAGGTTTAAGTACTGCATTTTTTGTGCTCCATTCACTTTAAACTTCATTTAGCTAAAGTTCAAGTATCCTCTACATACATAAATGATGAGATTAGTAATACTAAGAAAGTCTTCACTTTCCACTGGCTTAGCGACTTCTAAAATTATCTATTTTATTAATTGGAGGTTAAGATTCTTGAAGGTAAGAAATTGAATTAAAATCCAAACAGTAAAATGATAAATTTTACTTAAAAATTTGAGCATATATACTGATTCCGCTCAATTTTATCCTTTAGGAAATTCGTTACAATTCTATTCAATAGTTAACATTTGTCCCTTTTGTTAGACTCTTCACTTCTGCTGACATCAGAAACCACAGCTCTTTCCATTCTTCGCTGCATATTGTTCTTCAATTAGCTTCTAATTTATAATACCAGAATATCGTAGGCTTATCACAATATTCCTTAACTCCCATTTTTGAAATCTACGGACCCCAAGAATGTAAAGCTCTAAAGTATTTCCTAGCTTTGGAAGATGACTTGATTAACTTTAAGGTAAGTCCTAATCTTCACATGTCATGCTCACTCTTTCCTAAATTCTACACAAGCCGGGCAGATGTGTGAAAGTTCCGTGTTGAGAGCTCTGGACGAGAGAAGTACAGATATCTGCTGCTGGAAGTCACATGGGAAATGGGAACTTGTTTGTTTAATTAGAGTGGGAAATCTGGATAATGCAAGCAGCATAATGAACCATTTGGCCAGAATTATCTTGTTTAGTAAGTCCAACATTTCTAATAATTGGAAAGTTCTCCATCAGTGAACATATTCTGCTCTCAGCAGAAACATCCAAAATCTAGCTCATGTGTATTATTTTGGAAATAAAACTTTGCTTCTTTTTGGAGTTTTTTTTTTTTATAAATCATTAAATTACACTGAATTAAATTTAATATATATAATTGGCTAAAAATTAAGGAACAGATTTTACTTAACCTTAAAACAGTAGAAATAGCATGAGAAATATGTATATTAATCTTTCCAAATACAAAACATCACACACGAGATTATAAAAAAGTGGGTGCTAATCACTATAATATGTATAAATTCTGTATTAATTTGGTACCTAACAAATCAAATAATTAGCCAGTAAAAGGAAATAATATTTTAGATGAGTAATTTGCCATCGTTCTAAATTAAAAATTTGCTACTCAGATGAACTGAGTTAAGAAATCAACTATCTCCAGACATTAGTTTACAAAAAAAGAAAGAAAGGGAAAAGAACCTTCACAGATTTTAACAAAAATATCTTCTCAAATGTCCATCTGACATTTCTTTTGCTTTCACATAGTTTAGCAAAGAAATACTAGAAATCTAGATTACATATCACATTCACTGAAGACGAAATGAGCAAAGACAAGAAAGGATATCAAAACAAATGCCAGCGCAAGGATATCCAATTTTCAATTCAAGACTGGTGACTCGTACTTGCTCTTTTAGAAACTTGCGCAAAAATAACCAGGGTTTGAAGCCAGTCCGGTATGGCTCTCATCTCAATAAAGTCATTTTAGCCTGTAGGAGGCTGAAGTCCGGAACATCCATTTCCAGGCCATTCCAAAGTCTGTGAGATTCCATCTCAATGGAAAAACTCGCTGTGTTTACACAGATCCGTCATCCTAAGGGAGGGTAGGATACATATAACAGGGAAATACAGGGGGCTGTCCTAGTCAACATTACATAATTGCCACGAATTATCTGACTGTGAGATTTCATCAGAATATTTGTGTTGACCCACCGTCCCTTAGACTGAGTTTCTCTTGAAGACTCATTTCTTAAAAGATTCATCCCACACTTCCTTATTTTTCTAATAGAATAGACTTGAATGTTTCATGATTCATAGGTCTCTGAACTTCAGAATAGCATGAAAATATCCATAGATATCCCAGTTCTATGATTATTTTCATATTATTCTTTACATTACAACATAGATACAAACAACACCATTAAGTTTAAAGGTAAAAACTCATCTGTGAATTATACTCAGAAATACGATTACTTTAATTTTTAATTATATCGCCCTACCAAGTGTCCTATGTGAAGATAGGCAGGCAGAAGGCAGGCAGTCAGAAAGCAGGAAGGAAGGGGGAAAAAAAAGGTAAGGCTAGTATTCTTGTCATTTAAATTAGTCATCAATAAAACAAAACAAAATAGTCACCAGAAATGGATAAATCAAGACGTACTTGAGTGCAGTTGCTTGAAGTTTATCTCTACTTTTTCCTCAAGAAGAAGAAAAAGAAGAAGAAAAGACATTAAGGGACACATTATTCTCTTCTCTTTCAGAGTGTTTCAATAAAACATTTTTAAAACAACAAAAATTCTAAATTTTCTGGTTTTTTTTTTTTTTTTTACTCAACATCTCCTAAATTTCTATGGTGTATCGATTAGTCTTGTTTTTCTTATTTTAATATGAATTAAATGCTTCATGATCTGATACATGTATAACTTAATAAGGTTTGGGGGCAATGATAAAATTCATTCCTTTTTTTTTTGTAATTTGGAAATCTAAGATTATAGTATCCTAAATCTCAGACAATGGAGGTTTGAGATCGAATTCTGGTTCTGACCTTAGGTACTCATGTAAACTTCCTGAAGAAATAAATTTATTTTGGCAAGTTTACTTATCTGTGAAAAGGATACATTGAGCTAGAAGTCCTTTCAGTCATTTTTTTTCTTCTAAATTTCACTTCTTACTCTCTTCACTCACTTGTATCTCTAAACTTCATTGACTTTTAAGAAAAGTCTCAGCTATCTTGAGTTTGGCAACCTTATTCGAAAACCTTAGCTGCTTAAAAAGCTGTTCATAAATCCTGAAATGCAAATGTTCCAAGAACCCTAACCCGTTCCTTTTTCTTTACTCTCATTTTTGCTCTTACTATTTGATCATTAAAATCCTTCTGGGTAGAATGTATTTGATTGAAAAACTTCAGTAACATGGTATCAAAAAGGAAGAGATTGTGTTTGGTTCTTACTACAAATTTACTACACATTCTTATCAAATATAAACATTCAATTGACTGTTCTATTATTATTTTGCTATTCATTCCAAAAGGTCCTGATGACTTACTTGCAAAAAGAGAGAGAGAGAAAGAAAGAAAGACATGGTTTTGATCACCAAGGCTAATGCCTGAGTTATGTTATTCCAAATTTCAACATATTCTCACACCAAAATGCTTCATCTATCTTCTCAGTGACTTGGTTGCAACAGTGTCTCATTTTCAACACATGGCATTTTATAGAGTAAAACTCATAATAAACTTTGTCAAAAGAATTACTGTATTTCTGTCTGAGGCAGTTAAAACCCAGACAGTAATATATATAAGCATTATGTTTTAGTAGCAAATAATTTCATTATTATAATACTAAATTATTGCAATAGTTAAAGGTATTCAGTTGCCATGTTCTTTACAAAACCGTCAAAGTCAAACCTGTCTTTGAGTTTTATGTGATTGTGGTCTTGTCATCTTATGCATTCTGATGCCTTTGGCTAATAAGAACTACTCATGGGACCACATTTAAAGTCGATATGAAAAGAAATTATTTGCTTTAAGTATTAGTATGCAGTAAAGTAATGAGAACAGCAAAACTCATTATTACAACATAAAATGATATTGTATTTTTGTTCTTTTAAACAATCATCAATAAATGAATGACCTCATAGAACCCTGTTGTCGTATTCAACTAAAACTCAATAGTTGTTAAACTGTCAATGACCAAAGACTGGGATTTCTATTGTACTTAATTATACAACATTGATGCTTGTACTAATTTATTTAGATGAATAATGTGAAGGTGTTCCTTTAATTATATCATGAGTTAACAAATATCCTACTTGCAGGATTCTGAGCTAAGGCCATCACTGAATGCTTGTGTTGTAGGACAGGAGTACTGATATGTGAATTCATCTACCATTCATACATGAATAATGAACATTTCAGCTCACATCAAGTCAGTATGTAAAGACATCTCCAAGTCGGGCACTGGTGGCTCACGCCTATAATCCTAGCTATTCAGGACCTGAGATCTGAGGATCATGATTTGAAGCTGGCTGGGCCAATAAAGAGCCCTTGAGACTCTTATCTCCAATTAATCACCAGAAAACTGAAAGTGAAACTGTGGCTCAAAAGTGGTAGAGTGCTAGCCTTGAGCTGAATTGCTCAGGGACAGTGCCCATGGCCAGAGTTCAAGTCCCACAACGGAGGAGGAAAAAAAAAAGGGTACCTCCAAAATACGCTCCTGATGGGTTAACGCAGCTGAGTCTAAACTTTCATTACTTGTTAAAAATTCTTTAGAGAATACAATCAATTCAAACTACTTATAGAACCAGAGGGCTATTTTTTTTAATATTAATTGATGTAGGTATACTCTTAAAGAAAGTCAATGAACTGAAGTATAATTAACTGTGACTTTCTGCTTTACCAATCATAATATATCATTTGTTTAAATATTTACATATAAACACCAAACAGGGTTAAAGACATTCAAGGACACTTACTAACAATGGAGAAAAGTAATTTAAAGTTTGAGTGTTTCCTTATTTATTATAAGGTCCTTAAGCAGGTCCACAATTCCTTTATTTTGTTTTGTAATTTTCATGTAAATGTATCCTTGTATATAGAGATATATAAAAAATGGAACTATTTTCTTACACATACTATGCAATATGTTTGTAAAATTGCAATATTACCAAAATTACAAAAGCTGTGCTTTTGTACTCTATCTTGCTTTATGTAAAACCAATCATTTTCTATTTAAATGGACTGTCTACTATAAATTGTAGATATTACACCTATTTAAAAATCAGTCTATTGTATCTTTTGTTGAGGTTGGGATAGATGGGGTGGGATATATTCTTTGGGGAGAAAACACAGAAAAATTTTGGCAGTGAGAAACTTTTCCTCTAAGAAATGAGATCTTTTAAAGCATGCAATGTGCTCCTATCATTTAAATCTTTCCTGTAATTCTTGTATTTTGTCCTAATTTGGTGCTACTGTGTAAACATGATTAAATATGATAGACAAAATGAGGAACAGAACTCATATGCTCTCATTTTATTTATTTATAGTAAAAAATATTCAAGAAGGAGGGATATGAGTACCAGCAGCAAATAGAAACCTTTTCTATTTATGTGTTATCAATCAATTTCTATTAAGATGTATGCTTATATAAACTTAATATATACTTATATCTGATCACGATGCTTTTTTAATGAAAAACTAAACATAAGACCAAGGATAGGAAAGTATTTAAATTGGTTTAAAAGTATCAATGATTACATTTTTACCAGATGGTTAATAATGTATCCATTCTAAAATTCCTCATTTTGATTTTTTGGGACAAAAAAAATTATTATATATACTAACAAGAATCCTTACACCTACATAACTGTAGTCACACAAATAATCATGAAAGAGAATAGAAACACATGCTGGCCAGAACTCATATATTTAATGTTGCTATGTTCTATAAAGAACCAGTATTGTTTGAGGAGATGGCATGGAGATTGTTACTGTTTAGTAGTGTTGTATTGAAGCCCAGTGCAACACATGCCTGGTGAGTGACATTCTTCTCCTTCTGCATTTTCAAAGAACATCATCTATCTATTTAAAGTTTCTTAAAAAAAAAAAAAGCAGAGACTTTCTCTCTCTCTCTCTTTTTTTACTTTTCCACATACCTGTTTATATCTGGCCCATATATTTAAAACCAAACAAATGAGGACATTTTTCACTCCTTAATGAGGTTTTGAAATATTAATTCTAAGTAAAATTCAACTTAGTGCTCTGAATTTCAAGAAGACCTGTACTAATCTTTGAACAATTGTTTGAATGGTTGTATTAAATATGAAACCATGTATTCACACATTTTTTCCCTAAAAGATCTTCTAGCTCCTTATCAATAACCATAATTATTCCTAGTTTTAGATTATTTTTTATCTAAAATGAATGAGCAAACAGTATTTTTCTCTATCTACAGTGTCATTCCACATCTTTTGATTAGATTTATGATTGTATCCATACCAAGCGAATCTCCAATGTCAGCTGGGGATCCTAGAATTCAATTTAACTCTGCTCTTTCTAGAATGAGTTGAGATCCAAAAGGATCAGGGCTGGGCCCTGTAAAACTTCCCCCACCTCACACCTGGGATTATTCACAATGGGAACCCGGAAAAGCTGCAAACCAGAGAGCTCCTTCACCACTTCCTTGAATTGTACCATTTACCAGTGTTGTTCATACTCATTTGTTGAAATGGATATTTTAAAGGGTAAAAAATAAGGGCAGAGAGGAACACAAAGCTAGGTTTTGGAAAGTCCAGGGGCATGTGTAAGCCAGTCTCTCAGACAGGCTCAATAACCAGAAACTCTCAGAACCTCGATCTGGGGATATGACTATGTATTAAAGCCATTTCTTTATTCTACACTCTTCAGAGCTAGAGCTGAAAGCTACAAGCTTTTCATCATGACTCTGTCTTTCTAATGATCACAACTTATGTTGATGCCACCGTGAGTTACTTCAATAGAGCAGAAGGCACTGTTATGGCTAAAAAATTACAAATGTCCCAGAACTTCTATGTCAGGAACCAGGATGAAGACTAAATATAGAACACACCGCTTTTCCTAGCACCCCAATTTATGATGGATTTAAAACCTCCATGTTAAGAAGTGGAGGTAGAAACATATATAAACGTAAGTATATTCGATAATGGACATTAAAATTCAGTATGAGGAGTATTTTTTACTATTTTCAGAACATATACACATGTGCATATGATCGTATAAAGGATGCTTAACCAAATAAACTCAAAGAAATAGAAGCAGCAACAACAGCAAAAAATAATTGTTAGAGAAAATAGGACTGCTGTAAACTTCAAATATACCTTTAGCATCTTCTAACTACAAGGTGTAAGTTAACTTCTTGGGTCATGTCACAAATATTACAGGAAAATTTTTATTTTTCCATATTTCCCTTTCATTGTTAATAAGAACTACTACCCTCCATGAAAGCAGATTTTTTTTTAAAGTGGACAGATCCTGCTGTTATGGAATTCTGTAGTAAGTTTTTTTTAAATTACATAAATCTAGTTAAGAAACAGTTCAACTAATCAAGAAATGGTTTATATAGATGAAAATATAAATTGAATCTTCAATGTTTACCATTAAAAATATAGCATTAGTACCAGGCATAGTGGCAAACGTGCACTCTGGAGACAAGAAAATCATGAGTTGAGGCACAGCTAGACTATGTACTGAGACACTCCCTCAAGAACAAAACAATTTAGAAGAGAGAAATGATAATGGAGATATCAGAACTGAGAAGTGTAAGTAAAAACTAATCTAATTAAAACTATTAACTTCATTAAAATGGCTTTTACTTATTAAATGTTAACAGTGAAAGAAAATGAAATGAGATTACTTAGAATTCAGTGGTGCATGTGAATTTCTAAACACAATTTTAAAAAGTTAAATATGAATAAATTTCTTAATAAGTGTTAATATCAAGCATGAATGAAATGACTACAAAGCATTTATAAATTTACTATCTAATTTTTTTTCATTTTTCTTTCTTTTTTCTTATTTATTTTATTAGTTTAAGTAGTTGTGCCAAGGGGTTTCAATTCAACGTGTCAGTTTATGAGTAAAATGCTTCTTAATCAGTCATTTTTTCTTCCATCATTTTTTTCTCATTAGAGAATTTTATGTCTGTTTTGAAAAAGTACTTTTCCATAAATTTAGCTTTGTAAAATATGGAAAAAGTTGCTTATTGTCTGTCAAAATTAAGGAAATACAGAATCTAATACCAAAATAACCCACATTCAAGAAACTAGTGTTTTTTTCTCTTTTGGTCAGCAAAATTACAAAATTAGATTTTATAGGTCATCTTGAATGTACAGCTGATTTCACAACATTCAAATACATTTTAGATGTATGGATGTTTATCACATAATATGAATTCAGTACTTAAAAGTAGGCTGAATATCCCAAAAATAACTTCAATAAGTTACAATTTCAAAGCAATGAACTAGTAGAAAAGGAATAAATTTATTAAATAATAGTAGAAGCAGCAAAGTAGAATATTAAAGCAATATAAATTTCCTTTCATGTTTCATCATCTGAAATTCATGAATTATCTCTTTTTATTTCCCATTCTGAAATATCAATATTCTTACAAGTAAAATGCATTTCTTTTAGGGTGCATTAGTAAGCTAACCATCAAAAATGGAGATTCTAGCCAGGCACCAATGGCTCATGCTTTTACTCCTAGCTCCTCCAGAGGCTGAGATCTGAGGATCATGGTTCTGAGTCCAGCCCAGGCAGGAAAGTCTATAAAAATGTTACCGCCAATTAATCACCAGAAATGGAGCTGTGGCGCAAGTGGAAGAGTGCTAGTCTAGAGCAAAAGTGCTCAGCCACAGAGCCCAGGCCCTGAATTCAATCCCGATCACTGGGACAAATAAAGAAACACACGAACACACACCCCCCCCCACACACACCCCACACAGATTCTGGCTGTTGAATGCTTTGGGTGTCATCGGATGCTGCAGGTGAGGTCGTTGAGAGGTTTAAGTAACCTGTGGTTGAACATGCCCTTCACTGTGCACTTTGTCTGAGCACCTCAAGGGGGTTAGCAAACCAGACCACGGATGAGCCATGTTTTCAGGAGGATTCCGGCTCTGCGGGTAGAAGTGGCACAGTCCCTCACAGTGTCAGGGCTTCTGGAGTCAGGGATCAACTTTTGAAGTTGAAGTCAAGATTTTTCAAATCAACTTGAGGCTCAGTTTATTGACGTTTCAAGAATAAGAGGTGAACATAACAAACATGTTTACATGCGTCAGTGCTACCCTACTATCACTTAGACTTTAACACCTTGCCTTTGTTCTCATGAGGAAGTGGGAGAAGTAGAACAATGGGGTGAAATCAAAGAAATAAGGAATAGAGAAGACAGTTTATGAAGTGCTATGGACATATTGTGATCCAGCATGAAATTCAAAATGCATAATGGGATTATTCCTGTTATGCAACTTGCCTGAGCAATGGAAAATATTTTTGCATGAAAATCTACTTCTCAAACATAAAAAGCACATGAGATAATGGGTGAAGCATATATTAGTTACAATATATTAAGACACTGTTTTACTAATTTTGGAAGCGCAATCTCATCTACATTATTCAATTTTGATTAATGTAGGTTTTATATATAAGAAACCCATTCAAAAAGCTTAAGCAAAGAATTTCCATTACACACTGTGAAGTTGGAATGCTACACGCATGTGCTTCATAAATGGTGGGGAGCCCCTCCGAACGCCAGGTGCTATTCTGTGTACTGTTAAACAAGCAACGGTTAATAAAATAGAGGTAAACAAGGCTTCAAGTAACTTAAACTTTCTCAGCTAGAAGGAAAATGCAGACCAAACACAGTTAATTTAAAATCATTAAAGAAGATAATGAGATCAAAATGTGTTCTCTGAAAAAATAAGCAAGAAATAGGGTAAATGACGATTAGCCTATCTAAACACAGTGATTAGCCTACCTCTGTAATATTCAGTGACCCCCAATATCCAACTTTGAAAATATTTAACAAATTATACAGAACAATTTGGTAGAGATAACTTTCTGATTTGAAACTTCAGGTATATCTTGACATAGACATGAGTTAGGTATATTTTTCAAACTTACCTTATTATTATATTCATAGATCGTTAGCATTGTTACCAGAGGAAATTCGTGGTAATGGATAGTTATTATTTAGAAAATTTAAAAGAAAATATGAATTGAAAAAAAGGATTAGTATCAGTTAGAGGTCATTGAACTTTGTGTTAAAAGAACTCTAATTTAAGTAAGTTCAGTTTGGATCTATATCTATTATCAAGGGTAACACTAGATAGATACTCAGCCTTTGCAGTATTAGAATTAACTAGTTCATAACACTTGTATAAAGAAAACTGACCTAAAACTTTTTTGCCATTCTTGGATTGGATAAAAATAAATAAATAAATAAATAAATACAAATGTCTTCTTGCCTTCTTTTTTTTTTTTTTTTTTTTTTTTTGGCCAGTCCTGGGCCTTGGACTCAGGGCCTGAGCACTGTCCCTGGCTTCTTCTTGCTCAAGGCTAGCACTCTGCCACTTGAGCCACAGCGCCACTTCTGGTCATTTTCTGTATATGTGGTGCTGGGGAATCGAACCCAGGGCTTCATGTATACGAGGTGAGCACTCTTGCAACTAGGCCATATCCCCATCCCTTCTTGCCTTCTTAAATGTCCCATTTTTATTCTGGAAAAGAGTGTGTGTTCTTTAATAATTTAAGTAAACTATTTTATTAATAATATATCTTTATTTTGTATTAAATTAAAATTTTAATTCACATGCTAATATTTATACATGACTACATTCTAATTTTCTTAGTTCTTTAGGTGGTTAGATTAATGATCTATATCTTTAATGATACATAGAATAGTCATTCGCTTTAAAGACACATACAAGAAAAGTATTTGAAGGAAGCTTTTTTTTTAATGTTTGGATCTTTAATGCATCTTATCCACATATTTTCAAATTAAAATACTGCACTGAAGAGTCAACAAAAATTCACATTTTGTCTTCAGCATTTCTTAAAGTTAGCTGATGTGGTGCAGAAAAACAGTATTTGTAGAGGCAAAGACTTTTTATGGATGATCAAGAAATGGTGTTTGTGCTATGCTATCTCTAAGCTCTACACTCCTGTACAAGTCTGTGATAAAGGAAATTCCAGTCTACTGACAGCTGAATGGCAAATGTTCATTGTCCACAAAAGACTGTGGCTGGGCTGGGGATATAGCCTAGTGGCAAGAGTGCCTGCCTCGGATACACGAGGCCCTAGGTTCGATTCCCCAGCACCACATATACAGAAAACGGCCAGAAGCGGCGCTGTGGCTCAAGTGGCAGAGTGCTAGCCTTGAGCGGGAAGAAGCCAGGGACAGTGCTCAGGCCCTGAGTCCAAGGCCCAGGACTGGCCAAAAAAAAAAAAAAGACTGTGGCATTCACAGGTATGATTGAATTTCCGAAGGCAGGGAATAAAAGGAAAAATGGAGAACCGAAATTTCATCTACTGAAGTCAATCCTCATTAAAATGAATAAATTAACTGCAAAACTAATATTTTTAAATGCAATCTCCATAATTTCAATTATATACACGACAACTAAATGTATTAATTATGTACATATATTCACATTAACATGCATCAAATATAAAGCAATTTCTGCAAGATCAACTTCTCAGACCATAGTGTTTGGTCTAGTCTGCTTTTCTATGACTCCAGAAAAGAAAAAAAAATTCTCAAAAGTCAATGAAATTGAAAGTACATAGTTCAAAGCATGTCATTCCTGATTTATAAAAGATGTCATTTTTCTGAGTATTATGTCAAAATTTTACTTAAGCTGATAATCATGCTGTGCCTGAAAGTTATCATTAATCTCTTTCTCCAAACACACACACACACACACACACGCACACACACACACGTACATTATATAAGAAATTATTTTGGGGCTGGGGATATGGCCTAGTGGCAAGAGTGCTTGCCTTGTATACATGAAGCCCTGGGTTCGATTCCCCAGCACCACATATACAGAAAACGGCCAGAAGTGGCGCTGTGGCTCAAGTGGCAGAGTGCTAGCTTTGAGCAAAAAGAAGCCAGGGACAGTGTTTAGGCCCTGAGTCCAAGGCCCAGGACTGGCAAATAAAAATAAAAAAAAAGAAATTACTTTGGACTTGGGACACTTTCTTCGCCAGCTAAAGCACCCAAGTTTTCAAACAATAACAATTGCAACAAAATATGCCTGACTTTCAAAACATAAAATTAAGTTTTGTGAACATAAAATAGATAGTAGGATAATTTTCAAGTAGAATTCCTCTAATAATGGAGTGATAATAGAGTGTTTTCCTTATTTCTGTGTTTTTTGCTGGTGATGGTGCTTGGAGTAAGGCATATATATATATATATATATATATATATATATATATATATATATATATATGGTCTAGTACTTTAGTACTTTGTGATTCTAAATATAGTTTGCAGAAGTATTGTGTATCTTTAATTTTGTTGTTGTTGTTATTTTCATAGTCACCAAATAGCCCACTTGTGATGTAGGGTGCTTTACCAGCAATAAATTGCTAATGGTTTCCCTTCATTCTCTCCTCTCAGATTCCCAAATTCATTCTTCTCTAGGATGCTCACAGCTCTCCTGGTGGAACCTATATGAGCCATCTGCTGTTCTGCTGTTATTGCCTAAAACAAAATGAAGTGATCAAGAAAGCTGTCTTTAAACAAATCTCACCATATTTTGTTTTGTTTTGTGTTTAAACCTCTGTTTCATTCCTGGTATGTTTTGAATAGGCCGGACAGATTTTCAATTTTTTGCTTAGAGTACAACTCATCCTTTTAAACCTATGAAAATGTTTATGTAAAATTAAAAACTTAATAATTCTCAATATATATTGAGAATAACCAAAAATGAAATTGACAACACAAATGTACTATTGAGACAATATAATTCATATTACTTTAGTCAATTCCCTAATATGCATTAAATTATATAAATATACCTTTCAAAATACAATCTTATACAGTTTAATTTTAGCATACAACTTTAGTTAAATCATTGTATAAGTAAGCCATTAAAATTTCTATATAATGTATTATATGCTTTTACAAATATGTTTGTATTGGGATTATCATACATATGTATATTTACATGTAATGTATTATAAAATGTTCAATGATGATGTATATTATATTTTTAGTAAATAATAATAAAGTTATTTAACACAAATTAAATTTCAGTATGACATTTTATCACCCATATATAACATTTTTGATATTTAACAATATTTAATATCGGGAAAATTTCTGTTATAAAAATGATAACAAAAGATCAAAATATATAACACTGAATGCCAGATCGAAATAGTCACTTGAAATTCATACAGAAGACCTTTTTATTATTTTAGTATATACTTTTTAGTTTTAATTGATGACAATGTTGAGCAAATATACACTACTTGCCTCAATTTTTATCTGTAGGCAAGAGAAGGTGCTACCCATCTCTAGTCATCCTGAGAATTAAGTCTCTTAGAGACTTGTGTTACATGATCTGTGTTTACAAACCTTTGCTTCATTCAACTTCATTGAACAAAGAAAAATAGTGACTTTGGACATATTTATTAATATAAAAAACTAGTAGTGATATAATTCCATGTTAGAATCATCCACTACTAGCCATGGATTCATAGCAGATAACTTAAACCACAGTGGTCATCATTCTTACATCTACTGTTTCTCCTGCTCATTTGTACTTGTGACATATATGTAAATTAAACTGCACATGATTAAAGGCCATACTTAATAACAAAATTGAACACTTATAATGATATATCATAGTAATAGTTATATGAACTGATTTTTATTTATTTCTGAGATATTCCATTTATAATTTTCATATCACACTTTGACATTACAGAAAGCAAAAC
The DNA here is from genome assembly GCF_023159225.1 of Perognathus longimembris pacificus. Lineage (NCBI taxonomy): Eukaryota > Metazoa > Chordata > Mammalia > Rodentia > Heteromyidae > Perognathus > Perognathus longimembris. Next base: position 42,863,972 of record NC_063181.1, on the reverse strand, counting down.
ATCTAAGAATATAAAGAATAACTACAATTTATTAAGGCCTTTTGTATAAAATCATATCCAGAGTGTCTTTATATATTTATTTATGCATTTATATATAATAATAATATCTCATATATGACACATAGTACATAATATATGTATTTGGATTTTGAATATTTCTAAAAACTAATTGGAAGGAAAATACAGAATGTAAAAAGGATATTCTATTAATTATTGAGTAAAGATAAATTCCTTTGGATATAAGTAAAACCAGATAAAACTTATTTACATAACAGAGAATATTTCAGGAAAGATAAGTTTAGATTTCTAGATATACATGAATGTCTACCCTAAAAGTCATCTATTTGTGCTAGTATTAATGTAAACTTTTAAAATTCTCCTTAATTTCTTTCTCCTCATCAATCTGTGTGTGTGTGTGTGTGTGTATGTGTGTGTGTATTTATACTGAGAGGGAATTGGAGGTATATAGGTATATATGTATATGTATACATGTGTAGATATATATAGTGCTGTGTTCAGTAGTTGCTGAATGCTTTCAAAACCTGTATTCAAAGTATTCTTCAAGATTTTATAATGAATGGAGGGACAAAGGGAAAACAAACTGTGAACAAAGGCCACAAAAGTTCCTTACTGGACTCTAGGTTGAAAACTAGGAGATAGGGAAGGTGTTGAAAAAAAAAAAAAAAAAAAACTAGGGGAGAGTGAGGGAAGGAGTTTCTTCTTTTCCAAAAACAAATATATTCCTTACCTAACTTATATAATTGTAACCCCTCTGCACATTATCTTTATAATAACAGTAATTTTAAAAAAAGATTTAACAATGATTGGGTGCTGGGAGCATTGTTCAACTCAATGAGCCTGCTTAGAAAGCACAAAGTCCTGAGTTCAAATCCTATACCAACCAAAAACAAAAGAAGGCAAAGCTAAATAAACACATAAACAAAACACAAAACCACACGAAACACAAAGAAGCGATGTTTGTAATTCAGCAATGTTTGTAATTCAAGAAATCAATTTGCTGAAAGCGAATAAAGTCTGCATTTTGTAGGCAGGTGGGGTGTTAGTTTGGGGTTTTGAACTCTAGGCCTAGGCATTGTCCCCGAAAGGTTTGTTTGCTCAAGTCTAATGCTTGATCCCCTTGAGACACAGCTCCATTTTCAGCTTTTTGGTGGTTAATTGGAGATATGATTCTCATGGACTTTCCTTCCCAGGCAGACTTTAAACTATAAAAATTAGATTCCAGCCCTCTGAATAGCTCAGATCACAAGTGTTAGCTGGTGATCCCGACCATTTTATTTACTTGTGTCCAGAATACTGCAAGCCACTACATGGTTCACAATAGTTCAAGCTTGCAGTTCAAGTCCATCATTTGCACACTGACTTTGACGCCCACATTAGTGCCTCCAAACACTGACCCCCGGAAAAAGGGCCCACCCTTTTTCCTCCTTCATTTTCACTATCACATAAGCCCACAGGCAAAGGTGCACTGCCATGTCAACCCAATTAGTACAACTTATTTGAATGATATTGAAAGCCTAAGAAAAATAAATAATTACATTGAGAGTTTTCCTCATAATTTATGCATAAATTTGTTTTTTTCTCTAAATAAGAATTACTGAATTTTTCCACCTTTAATAGAAGTTCATCTGAAAATGATCATTTGTTAAATTTTCTGGCTATTCGGTATACTTTACCTATTCTCTCTAGTTTGGAGATGTCCCTGTTTTGTAATTCATTGAGGCAACAAGGGGCAGGAAGTCTTTAGATCCTAGGAATTGGGGGTGGGGTGGAGGTGCTTGAGTCCTCATAGGGAGACCTGTCTGACACAGTGGTGATTCCAGAGAATACCTACCTGATTAAAAAAGCAGAAATTGGCTGGGTGACAGTGGCTCATGCCTGTCATCTTAGCCATTCAGGGGCTGAGGTCTGAGGACCACGGTTCAAAGCCAGCTCAGGCAGGAAAGTCCCCCAAGACTCTTTATCTCCAATAATGACTAAAAAACCACAAGTCCCACTGTGGCTGAAGTGGTAGAGCTCTCCTAGCATTGAGCACCAAGATGCTCAGACCCTGAGTTGAAGCCCCACAACCGACAAGACAAAAAAGAAAACAGAAACAGAAATTGATTTCCAGTTCTAGAAACTGGGAAGGCCAAGATTGGTATGCTGGTTCATGGGAAGGACAGTGGTACTGTCATCACATAGTTGTAGGCCTCCTAGGGAGGAAGAGCAAAATGAGACAAAGGTAGGCTTCACTTGCTCTTTCTCAATGACATTAATCTCAGGAAAGAAGACCGTCATGGTGTACTTGTTTCTCAAAGGCCACGCCTCCTAACACTGTTATAATGACAACAGGTTTTCAACACACAGTAAAGCAATAGAAGTCATTATTCCCATGTAAAATAAATTCACTCTCAAATAATTATCTGAATGTCTCCCAAAAGACTCATTAAGAAGTGACAAATGGTTTATAGAAGATTCTAACAGGAATTGGAATGAGTTTTCTTAAATCATGGTGAATAGGCAAAAGTCCAACAGATAATAATTGCATTTCACCCATCCCAATAAACAGGAATCCTTTCCATTATCATCAGTTTTCCACACCTTAAAGATGTGTAAATTAACAACAAATTCTGGAGGGGATATGGCCAAAAGGGAACCCTACTACATTGTTGGTGGGAATGCAAACTTGTTCAACCACTCTGGAAAGTGGAATGGAGATTTCTCAAAAGGCTAAACACTAACGTATGAAACTGTAACCTCTCTGTACATCAGTTTGATAATAAAAATTTTTATTAAAAAGGCTAAACATAGAACTCCCTTCAGAACCTGCACCCCCCGCCCCCACCTTTGGGCATCTACCCAAAAGATTTCAAGCAAACCACACCAAAGCCACCAGCACAACTCTGTTCCTCACAGCACAATTTGTCATTGCGAAAATATGGAACCAGCCCAGATGCCCCTCAGTAGATGATCGGATCAGGAAAATGTGGTACATATACACAATGGAATTCTATGCCTCTATCAGAAAGAATGACGCTGCCCCATTAGTTAGGAAATGGAAGGACTTGGAAAAAAAATTCATCCTAAGTGAAATGACCTGGACCCAAAGAAACATAAACCCTATGGTTTTCCTCATAGAGAATAATTACTACATATCTAGGATAGACAACAGCTCAATAGTTATGCCCATATGAACACATAAGATGATGCTAAGCAAAATGAACTCCATGTTATGGAAATAAGTGGTATATCATTTCTGTAGTTAATTTCAATATACCATGTGAAACTGTAATTTTTGTTCTCTCATATTCCCTTCCTGTGGTTTTACTCCTGCTGGTACTGTAACTGATCTTAGTACCCCCGGATAATGTATAGACATGTATTGAAAATAGGGAAGGAAAGTGAATACCAAAAAAGAGAGACAAAGGATAAAAAGACAAACCAATGCAACAGCAATACTTACAAAACCAATTGGTGTAAACTAACCACACAACTCATAGGAGGATGGGAACTGGGGAAGGGGGGAGATGGGGAAAAAAATGAGGGAGGAGGTAACAAGTTGGATAAGAAATGTACTTGCTTTACATATGAAACTGTAACCCCTCTGCACTTCACTTTGATAATAAAGAAAAAAATAGGAGGCCTCTTCATCCAGCTACAATATCCTGCCACCTACAAAGGACAAAAGTAAGGAACTACTCTAAAGAAAAGAGTATATGATCATGGCACAGTTTGCCATATAGACTTCCCTAAGCAGCCCATGCGGTTGAGCATAAATAAATGATCATTTTATATGCTTGCTATGATGGAAAGTATCAATTAAATCAGAACAAGAAACAACACTGAGTAAAAAGGGATTAATTCTCTAAATGCCCTTTTATGTTCCCTTCCCGGATAAGCTAAGGCAGAACAATGGGTAGGAGGAGAAGAAGAATAGGTTGTACAATAAGAAGTCCATTCATATAGCCTGTAAGAGGAGCCAGGAAATACAAACTGAAAGAGGGATTAAATTTTGAATGTAGATTGTACTGGATATTTTAAGACAATAGTGCCTAAAATTCACAAGAGAAAAATACTTCATGATACCATTTAGCTGCACCTCCTGATTATTTTTTTCTTTCTTCCCCTGTTCCCTGATCAAGAGATTATTTCTTGAGCTAGAGTTTCTTGCTTTGAGGCGTTGCTAGGCCTACAGCATACGACCACTCCTGGCTGGAAGTCTCTGGATGCTTCTTGAATTCTTGGTTCCTTTCATCTTCCACTCATATTGTAAATACCACCTAATTCAACTCCTTTTTATTTCAATGTGGAGCATGCCATCTGTCTCAGATGTGCCTCAGACTGCTGCATATGGGATCTGTCAAAAATCTCATCCAGAGCCACCAAAGAGCTGAGAGAATGTGATCGAAGCACTGGTCTGAGAAGAACAGATTTCTTCTTCATTTTAATTAGGCCAAACTTGTTCAGTGAAAAGATTATACGTGTGTGTGTGTGTGTGTGTGTGTGTGTGTGTACACACATATATATGCATTTGAAGATTTATACAGATTTTATGTAACTATATTTTAATTTAGTTACAAAGCATATTAAGAATTCATATTAATGATATATAATTATATCAGTAGCAATCATGCTAATACTAATGTATTTAAATAGCAATTAGATACAAGAGATCCTCTGTTAAATTTTATATTGCAGTATTCAGATTAAAAAGCAGCGTTTTCCACTTAACAATGTCCCAGGTAGACCCACAATATATAGTATTATTCACAATTGTTCATACTATCAAGTAGTCTTGATATAGGATGATTATTTTAACCCAAATTCCCTTATATAAATGTGTAAGTTCTTTCTAGTTGAGGGAAAGATAACATTGGTTATCTTAAAATACCTTAAAATAGTTCAGCTTGCTCATCATTTTATGAATCCATTCTATACGGTAGTCAGTGTATATTTTTAGAATATAACATATCTGTACACATTCCAGCAAATCAAATATGGGAACTTTGTCCATATTCTAAAGCAGAGTAATCAATGTACAGTTATTATTAATTATAAGTTATTGCATTATGAAATTTATAAAACTATTATTTTATCATACCTTAATTGATCTTGTCTTTACTTATTTTTTCTTATCAATTAAACAAAGTAGCAGCTCCTCAGTTTTTAACTTGAATTTCTAGAAGACTAGTTAGTCAAATATTAATGGTTGTATTTTATCTTTAATAATAACTTGCTGAAGTGGGTGCTGGTGGCTCAAAGTTGTAATAGCTAGGTTTGTAAGTAAGCTTAGGCACAAACGTCCTTAAGACTCCTTTGCCTAATTAACCACAGAGGAACTGGAAGTAGAGCTGTGACTCAAATGATAGAGTGCTAGCCATGAGCAAAAAAGCTCAGCAGTCCTAAATTGAGTCCCATGAACTCCTTCATACACAAAACAATAACTTACTTATACTCAATAGCAATAAATTGATATATAATCATTTTATTTTCTAAATTTTTATGTGAAGAAAGTGTTAGTACCTTAGATGACAATTTTGCTCCATAAAAATTCTGAGCTTTGCTTTGGTTTTACTCTATTTTAAATTAGCATCTTACAGTGTTTTGTCATTTGAGACGTTTTACTTAAATGTCCAAATTTAGCTATGATTTGCTTATGATGTACATGTTACCAATAAAATTTCCTACTAGTTTCTGAGTCAGAGAGTTTATCAAAATATTTACCTTTATTTTTGGTAGCAGTATTATAATGGAACATGTATATTCAAAATTTAGATTCATTTCTATTTATCTTTGCTGTGGTATGATTTTTTTCTACAAGTAAGTTGCTAGACATTTTATTACTTGTGGTGCAACTGCTTTGAACAAAATAATATCACCATTTGTATTATTACCATTATAAATCCCATTAAAGCTTAATATAATGTTAGAGGTAGACACTGGAGTAGATTTTGGCTTCTGAAATGGACAGCCATTTCTAGACAGATATGACTTTTAAACAGATCTCTATAATTTTTACGTTCTCAGGATGCTTAAGGCAGTTAAATTATATAAAGACTTTGCAGAAATTTGGATTCTCACATATATGTCATGATAAAATTCTTTGTGGAAACAAAAAGAATTTCCATAAAAAAGGAAAGGATAAGCCAAATATTAGGAAAATACACACACGAAAATCTAAGAGTCTGAAAGTTATTTTGATTGTGGCCACAGGAATAGGTCTTCCCCATCATATAGGAAAGGATAATACCTGACAACACAAAGCAGCAGGAAGAACATAAGATATTGGAAGCACTGAGAACAAAATAGAATCAAACATACTGGAAAAAATAGTTTAATACAAAGTGAAGTTGTCAATCTGCCTTCCTGATGACCCAGTGATGCCAATTCTATGATCAATGAGAGCTATCAGATTGTGTCTGGGAGATGAGAGTTTCACCAGTGGTTAAGAAGGGAGGGAGGCCCAGCTTGTCTTTTGCCATTCATAACACGTCATGATCCCTGATATATGTCTTCTTAGTGAAGAATTTTATTGCTTTCTATACAAAAGAAGTGTCTATGGAGACAGCTGAGAGCATGATGTTCTCCTACAACATGTGGTCCAAATGGTCACAGGTTGTGGCCCATCACGGCTGACTCAACATACCATCGCAGTACTGTGTTTAGGAACAAAAATGTGCAAAGCACACACTGTCCTTCAGAGGGAAAAATGAAAGTATGAGGATCCATTTTCTCTAATATGTGAGTGTGTACACATAGATAAGCAAAATTTACATTCATTAGTCTCAGATGAAATTCTGGAATAAAGAAGAAAATGCAGATTAGAAAATAATTTTACTCCAATAAACTCTGTTAAACTTCATTTCTCTAATATTCTTTATGAATAAATACTGAGCAGAATGTTTTAAGACAGCTTCATGTTACACTTCACAAGTTGCTAGTGTACATAGATCTAAGCTAAGCATTTACATGTACTAAAATTAACTGACAATACAGGATCCATTCCATACAAATATTGTATATTCCTGATTTTAAAAAATCATGGAGTTAAGATTAAAACTGTAGCTGTTGAGAACCATCCAAACGTTGCCAAGTTACAAAATTAATTCACAGGTGTCTCTTAACAGCATAGTCAAATAAGCTGCTGGTCTACAGGGTATTTTCACAGTTGATTTTCTACACTCCAGACAGGAAGAGCTGTCCTTTGGAACAGACATATTTCAGTCTGATGACCACATTTCAAAGGTCAATAGGCTCTTTCTGAGTAACAAATATATAGAGAACTATTTTTGGCATTGACTGTAAGTGTAACAAATAACTGCTTGAAACCACTTAAGTTATAAGATATAAATGAATACTTTAACTGTAATGGCTGATCTCAATACTATAGGAAAAAATGTTTTATTATCTTGGAGATAGAAAGGTGCTCCCCCAAATTATCCCTATATTCAAGCTCATGAAGTGCGTATCTAAATTTTTTTAAAAAAATATCTGAATTCTATTATTCAACCATTTGCAATGGTGGCCAGAGACCCAAAGTATACCAAAATCTTTATTTTTAAAAAGGAAAGAAGAAACATATACCTTAAAGCCTAAAGTTATATTCAGACTTGATAAAAATTATTATATATGTCAAATTAAAACAAATTTACATATTTGAATTATCCTCTTGTTGTTACATTTCTAAATATCCAAACCAATTGCTCACTGTGTAGATTATACCCACCACCTTCTGCCTTCTTTCTCAGTACTGGATATATATATATATATATATATGAAACCGTAAATACAGAGTACTAAAAAGTACTTCTATGCAAGCTATGAAGGAAGTGCTATTCCTTTTCCTTTGAAGCTAACTCTTACTTTTATGGAATCTCAGTTCATATATCAACTCTCATAGTCTTACGTATATTACTCGGTAATTATTGAGGTCATATCATTGAGCTAAGCTACTTAGATTGGCAGCCTTGATGGCAAGAGAATTCCTAAAACAGCTGTCATTCTAAATATACTTTGAATGCATGTATGAATCAATGGAGAAAACCTGGTCATAATGAAATCTTCTTCATGTAATTAATATTAGTGTTATTTTTAAAACTACAATTTGCATCCTGTCTATGTTTTTCAATACTTGTAGTTGCTATTTTCTCTCTGAGTGGGAGTATATAGGTTGAAGATTGTACCGTTACACACAAAATTGGTTTACTTTAATAAACCAATTGTTTTATTAAAATAAGCCAATTTTCTGAAATAAACCAATTTAGATTCCCCTTGACAAGTTGCATTATAAAACATAAAAATAGAAATAAATAGACTATTCTTCAGAGAAATCTTTCTGTAATTAAAAATGATAATAGCTATAGAGTGAACAGAAATATATGTGTCATAACAGATTGTGACTTACAGGGTCACATTTTTAAAATCCCTTTCCCACTCTGCATTTGGGTTGCCTTCCACCGGCTCGCTAATATTTTTTTGCTGTAGAAGCTCTTCCCAGACTCTAGTTAGGATGCTGCAGAAGAGCAAGAGCAAATGTTCCTTTTGAGAACAGGATAGGAAGCAGAAACGTGATGAAGACTCTTCTCAGTGCATGAACTTCCTGAGATCTCTCACTACACATCCCTTTTTCCTCCCATAAACACGGTTCCCTAAAACTCACTGAATCAGATATTTGAGAAAAGAACTACCTTTGCCTCCTCCAGAAACATCTTTGGACAAACCTATTTCCTTCCACCAGTTCTGTCTTTGGTGGTATGGCAGCATGAGACAGAGTCCAGTCACAACATTTGTTAACATTGCATTTTGCCCATTTGCAGAATACAAGGTATTAGTAACCACAAGGAGGCAAGAGATGGTGACAAAGTCCATGGAAATTCAAGATACCAGACAAGAAATCTGAGAGTCCAATATGCTCTCAGCACATTGCCTGCCTTCACTACTTATAATTCATTCTTTTCAAACGCTGAAATCTTTAATATAATTTATGTTTTAAAACAGTACTCAAGTATAAATTCTGGCAGAAAACATATTTTTCCACTGACATGATGAAAAGACATGTTTATGGATATATAAAATTAGAAGCATATCCCTGTTTTTTAAAAAAGGATCATTAATGGGATATGCAAATAAGTCTCATTTACTTCAGGAATATTCATAAAAAAGCAAACTATTTATCTAGGGAAAATACAGCCACCATAAAGCATATCAACCACATTTTCAATCTTTCTTACACTTAAGGAGACACAGGGATGTTAGAGAATGACAATGAGAACACTTTGGGATAATTTATGTTGTTTGTTTTATTTTGTATTTCTTGGGCAAAAAGTTGCTTGATTGCAAATGGAAACTTTCTGGAGCAGTTGCAACTGAGGCTGAGAGTTTGTAGGTGGTGAAGCATTTCAAGGTCCATGTGTTTGTCGCTTGCTCAACTTCATGTTATGAATCATGTTACACAAGTTTTATGCTGACCAAAGCACTTGTGTGCTTTGAAATCTGTTCTCAGGGATGCAGGGATACATAGGCCACCCGAATAAGGCATAAAGCCAAGCATTTATCCTCCTTTTGAGAGCCACAATTCCTAACTTGAGCATTTCATAGAGCAGGCACCCACATTTCCTACCAATCCTCTGAGCAGCCTTCCTTCAGGCATAGAAGAAAATGTACAAGGTAGTTGTCAATACTGGCAGCAGGAATTTTTAGCACCAGGCCTGGTAACCCTCAGCTGGGCAATCTGAAACAGAGGATGGCCCAGAATCAAGTCCCTTTTCTAAGCAGCCTGGGTGATCAAGAGTAGATGAGACCAGGTTGCTTCAGGTGATAAGGATTCTTGATTCTAGCAATGGCTCTGGTCCACTCCAGTTGATCATCTAGGTGCACTGGAGGTCTGCTGGGTCTACAGAGGTGAAGAGAGCAAGCTTCTAGAAAAAATTGTGGACTCAGATCCCCATCTCTAGGAGGGTGGAATCTTAACATGGATATTTTCTTTGGTATGTACTCAGCTACTCAAACTATAAGGTATTCTAGAATGAAATAAAAAAAAAAACCCTTGCTCAGAGCATTCAGAAGTGGCTTGAGTTCTCAGAGTATGTGATCATGGTTGTCATTTTGAAGGTGCGTGTGGGTTGGAAAGTACAGAATTTCCGTAGGAAGCCAGGCTGAATATCTGAGTATTTGTTTTATTTCAGTGAATAATTATTGTTTAAATCTTTTTGTGAGCCTATCACTTTAATCATTATGGCAATCCAATGAAAAGGTATCACTATTATAAATATTTTTAAATCCCCACAATGATTTTTACAATTAGACAAATCAACAGAAGCTTAACTATTGCAAGTGTCTGTGCACACTCATGTATTTCAATTAACCCTATTTGAATACTAGAAGAAAAGAGTATATTGTTCTAAAACAAAAATGAGAATGCCCTCTCAAAAAGGGCGTGATAGTTAATATTCTAATTATGTTGCGGGTGGCAACACAAGTTTACTGGTGAACAGAATGGAATTCATTTGTGAGGGGAATCAAATTTGATTAATTGGAGCTTGGTGTTAATGTTCCTTGCTAACACATATACTAAAAATATTTGTCCAATTAAAAAAAAGTCAGTACCTGCCTGATTTTCCTCTTACTAGACAAGAGTCCTCTTTCCAGATGGTGATTCATTTTTTAATTGCAAAGGCTCTGAGGAGACTTTCCAGTAGATTTACAAAGAGAATGGATTGTGTCTTGGTTTAGTAAGAGTAATTTCCTGTTCATTTATTTCCTATGAATTTAACTCAAGTATTGACATTGACTCAGCTCATGGAGAATTAACATCACAATGTCATGGCATTGGCTAGGTGTAATTTTTAACTTCTGCATTATAGGTAACACCAAAGCTGAACAAGCAGTTATATAGCATGTAAAGCAAAATACCATCTTTTAATAACCTGTAAAATATACAAAATGTAAAGATCGTTAAGCAACTCTAATTGTACACAAAGTAAAACCCTATAAAAGAAAAACCCTAAAGCTGCTTAATTGGGGTAACAGAAATCACTTAACAATAGGATTTATAAACTTGAATTTATTTTAGTAAGTTTTTATAGTGAGGGTCTACAATATGTGATTACCCCAAAATGATGAACATAGATAGTACTATAATTTTAAAGTTATAGGATTCATTTGATATGTTTGAAACCTAGATATAGTCTATATTTAACTCATAGATAAGATGAATTTTACTACATGACCTTTATCTAAGTCTGAAAATGGATTTTCCTTCATTTATAAGACTTAATTTTTATTAGCAAAATATAATGCTTAAGTTTCAGATTTGTCATGCTTAATTTATTCTGGCTGTTTTAAAATAGAGATAAGATGTCAATGGAACAATGAAAATTCTTAACAGGCCTCCAAACCCCAGGATCTGACTTTTATTTGCTTCTCATGTAACATGCTGTTAGGATAATTTTTATAAAGGAATGCTTAATCATTTTAGGCCTGTGTGACAATTAAGACAATAAAAGCATATGAGAAATTATGATGAATAAATACTCTTGTCGCGCTGGTGGTTTTCAATAACAATGATTTGTCTTTTGTGATGTTCTTATCATTTCCGTTGCGTTTCTGATCTTCCAGAACTGCCTTTGCAGTAGCTAATGCACAGATGGAGTTTAGCAAGTCTCTTCCACCTCTTTCTAAGCAGCTGGATCATGCCCTAGGCCATAAATCTAGTTGTCAACTATTTAAGTGCTTATTGAGAAATCCAAGGGCTAAGCACTAAGTCAACTGTATCAATTTAGCTTTCAAATTAAGAAAAGCCAAAAATGAAAGAAGGATGACATAGCTAACATTATTTTTAAGACAACCATGAAATGAAGTTCTTGGCCCTGTGAGTAGGCTCAGAAAGCCATTTCTAATGGAAATCAGTAAGTGGCCTAATGCAGTACAGGCTGGTATCTATGCTAGGTCTATCACTGGCCATGGGGGAATAAAAACCTGCTCAAGGAGCTCACATGGAAGTGCCCGGATGTTGATTTGCTGCAGTGATGACCTGAAGAAAAGTGTTCAAGAGACTACAGATACTCATCACGAATTTCTTTTTCTCTAAAGTTAAAACTGTCACAAAAAAAGAGCTTTTATTCTTTTCCTCCTTTGAAGAAATATCAGTTTGGATGCATCGCGTGAAAGCTGCCAGGAGAATTCACTAGGATAGTTGACAAGTTCCTTTGGGCGGGCAACGCAGATCTTGTGGAAAGAGCGAACGGGCATCAATTATCCAGGTTTCTCTTGAGTGGTGGTAAGACAACTGAGTGGGAAAGTGATGGATGGAACTACTTAACAGGTGTCATGCTGGGTGGGTAGTAGCTATGGGACATGTCCACGGAGGAGAAAATAAAATCAATTCTGTAATGAAATATTTGACTGTAGTTGGCAAAAGATAAATTCTCGAGATGGAGCTCTTCTGAAGAATTTCAGTCCCAAGTGGGGACGGGGACGGGACCTTCTAGACAATGCAGATAGAGCAGGGGACACAACGTACACCCCGCTTTCCTGGGCATCTAATGTAAACCTTGCCTTCTGGATTTACCCAATAATCAAACTGCTCATTTCTGTCTTTCTTTGTGTAGTACTTTTCCCCCTAAATGATCCAAGTCAGCTCATTGCAACGATTAAATCATGTAAGTCAGTTGATCTCTCCTGCAACGTGCACAGGACAAGGGGCTGCCCTGAACGTTTGTGCTCAGAGCTAGCTCTCTACCACTTGAGCCACAGCTCCTATACTGGCTTTTTTGGTAGTTAGTTAGGGGTCAGGGTCTCATGAGCTTCCTTCCCCAGGCTAGATTTGAACTGTTTACCTCAGATCATAGCCTCCTGAGTCGGTAGGATTACAGGTGTGAGCCCCTGGTGTCCAGATATAAATATTTCTTTATAGCTCATGTGTTTACTTCTTTAAAGAAGGAAAACCATTCTATTAATCCCAAAGGGATTGTCAGATTTTACCTTTGCTAGAAATTTCTTTGGGACCCAGCAATAGATTTCTCTATATCATTTTCAAACATCAGGTAATATTAGCTCATTTATTTATATAGCATAAACTTAAATTAGGTAAATTATTTAAAAAATATTTAGGATCATTCCATGGGAAAATTACTTGGAGATTTTGTCTTTGATCTAATTCTATAAGCTCTCAAAACCTTATTTCCTGCTCTTCACAGTGGCTGCTTGACACACTGAGATTCTAAAACATGCATTGCTCTGCAGCACTCAAGTGTGATTTCTAGCCCACTGTCATGTTTATGATCAGAAACCTTTAGTGCTGTTTTGTAACAGTCATCAACAGGCAGTCTACCACATCTAACACTTGACAGAGTTTTATTTGTGGGAACTATATTCCCAAGATGGAAATAGCCACACACACCACATATTCTGTCTCTGTCTCTGTCCCTGTCTCTGTCTCTGTCTTCTCTCTCTCTTTCCCTCTCCCTCCCTCTCTCTCTCTTACACACACACACACACACACACACACACACACACACACACACCTTTTCCCTCTAGTAAACTTTGCTCCATTCTCTTCTTACTTTCCTTATATCTTGACAAACTGGGGATAAAGTCAGTAAATTAGTGCTCTAGATGACATGAAAGCATAATTTTCCCAATTTTTGAAAAAATTGCATTGTGAAAACAAAGGGAAAAATAAATTAATAAAAATAGGAAACTCCAACTGTGTAAATGTATATAGTCATACAACATGCTGTTTCAGAAAAGAACAGGAAATTCATAAATTTGTAAGTATATCTCTCATAACAGATCTATTAACCTTGCAGAGTGAAATACCTTTCCAGCCCTAGTTCTCAATACTACTGTGAGTTTTCGTCTTTTACTTTTTAATTGTGTTATTATTTCAGTGGGAAGCTAGGAAAATATCTAAGTGGATCTAATAAGTAAATTCACAGATAGACAGATAGACAAATAGGTAGATAGATAGACAAATACACACACACACACACACACACACACACACACATATTAACAGAACCGACATATACCCAGACTCTGACCTTTTGATTTAATTCATAAGAAACATAACACAATTTACTCTAGATACACCTGTTCTGATGTGAATTTTATGTTAGGACAAGTGAATAAATGAGAACCAAAACTGTGAAATTATTATTTTACTTATTATTCTAAAACATCAAAAATGGTAAAAAAAAAAAAAAAAAAAGGAATAAAGTAGAATGGATATTGGCCAAAAATCTTTGAAATTTCTTCCTTCACTAATATTACAAAACTAAAAGACAAGAAAAGGAGGCAGTAAACACTTTTAGCAGTGTTCTAATAGGCACACTTACAAACTGGTCTCCAAGACCAGTTCCTGTTGATAAACAATTCATATATTGTCTTCTTCCCGTGAAGATGGAAACAACTGGTAGACATGTTGAGATTTTCCTCTCATGATCTGTTATGCTGTCTGGGAAAGATGTAATTAATAATCCTACTCCATTGACTCTTATATAGACCAGACTTCTAAGCTGGGTATACCACCTGGGTCAGAGGTAGGGCAGAGAAGTGAGGTGAGTGAAATATAGTCTCTTGACAGCCTGAGAGAAAACAAAGATCCATAGATGCACTGAACATGGGGTTGACCACCTGGCAAGGCTGACAGCACACTGGGCCCAAAGCAGATAGATAGATGGATAGACGGATAGATAGATGGATGGATGGATGGATAGATAGATAGACATAGAGATATATATATAGATAGGAAAGACCACATCCATTCTATAACCTACAAGTCAATTTAGCCAATTTGTAGTACATTTCTGTGTCCCCAGTATCTCAACTTTCACATTTATGAATAAAATTTAATTTTCTCATAGAAGGTCTTTTCACTTGATTAATCAAAACTATCAGTCATTCAGTTATGTTCTGTCATCAAAATGACACACATACCAGTAAGACATTATCAGCATCATGTAACTTTTTGCTTATATTAAAAGGACGGGAAACATGTTTATGTGAAGGAAATTGAAGTTCTTTCACAGTTATCATACTGTATGAAGGAAATGATCAGATGAAAAGGAACTGGGATTTGGATGAGAATTTAGAGATGAGAATTCACTAAAAACATGCATTTAGTTGAGTACCAAGGCAAAGCTAAAAATAAACCAAATGCCGTGGCTAACATCTATCATCCTACCTATTCAGGAGGCAGAGACCTAATAAGAGTGGTTTGAGGCAGCCCAGGCAAGAAATTATGGAGACTGTTAACTCCAATTACACACACACACACACACACACACACACACACACACACACACACACAAATCATACACACATACCTGGAAATGGAGCTGTGGCTCAACGGGTCGAGTTTCAGCCTTGAAAAATAACCTAAGGGAGACTAGGCCCAGAGTTCAAGCTCTAGGTCCAGGTTCAAGTAGACAGTGTTCAAAATTCTTTGAGTATCCTTATGAAAAACAAGCACCCAGACTCAAACTTACGGGGTGCATATTGACTCTGAGTTTTTAAATTATACCATGAAAATTTCGTTTTGAGAATGGTGGTGTAGATCTGAAAAAACCTCTCTTCTCCTCAAACTTCCCACAGTTCCCTTCTCATTCTCAGTCAGTGGTCTTTGTCGGCTTCTCTAAGGCAGCAAGGATGATGCGAAATATCACCTCCACGGGCTCCCAAAGCGCACCTGTGGTCTGCCCTTCCTTGGCTCTGCTGTCCTGTCCCATTCTGTCGGCAGAATCCCAGTGTCTAGGCCATCGCTTAATGCCAACACTTCTCGGTGCTCTAGGTTGTATTTCTTGTCCTCAAGGTCACCCCAGGAGTTCTCTCATTTTCGTGTGATGGAATATCACTTTGCTCTCCTCCTCAGCATTCTAATACGTTATAGTTTCTTACATTAAAAAATGTACAAATAGTAATCCTGACCCACCGCCCTTCCATTTATTGCCCTGTTTTTCTGCTTCCCTTGTCATCGACACTTGAAAGTGATCTGAATCTTGTTCTCCCGTTCGGTATTGAACCACTGCGATCACCGTATTATTCCAAACACTTCCCTACAGTTCTTTTCAAGGCCTTGGTGCCCTGCGTTTTGTTCAATGCCATCATCAGCTCTCGGTTCAGGCGCGGGCTCACAGAGCCTTTGAAAGAGCACCTCTCGGGTTCTCTTTAAACTCTGCCCTCCTCACTGGGCTTCCAGGGCCTCTTGTGCTACTTTCATTCCTAAGTACCCCTCGTAGGCTGGTCTCTGGGCTCTCTGGGTCTAGCTTCATCTCTCATGAGTGTTTCTGTATGATCTCCTTACCTCAGTCTCCTTTCTCTGCAGACCAATTCATCCAGTCTCCTTCAAATGCCAGACTGAAATAGTCAACCCCTTTCCTGTGGATGACTTGGTGGCATAACAGATTAAAACACACAAAAACAATCTGTTTGTTAACCCACTATGTGAAGTTATTTCTTTTTTCTTTTGTTTATCTTCTCTATGGGTTAGAGTATTATATATATGTATATATATATACATATATATAGTTTATCTTCTCTATAGGTTAGAGTATTTTATTTTGGTACTCTGGGTAGTGTATCTATGTTTGTCTGAATCGGGGAAGGGAAGGGGAACATCAAAATGGTGAGACAAAGGGTAAATCAGCTACCTGAACAGATTAACTCCACATAAAAGGCAGACATGAGTTGACTTTAGATATGACATTTGCTAGAATTAAAATGTTTTTAGCTCCCAATATTTCTTATTTCATAAAAGGAGTATAATAACAAAACAACATTACTAAGTTCATTAAAATATACAATAAGTATTCAATAAATTTTAACTAGCTATTATAAACCAAAAAGCAATGAACATTTTTTCTGAGACTTATCTGTGCATAATATCAATGTAAACACCTATAGTATTATAAAGACTTGGTTAGGGCATACTATACTTTTAACCATTGCTCATAGCAATGGAAAACTTCACAAATGGAAAATCATCACCTAATTTACCATTTGAAACATTAAACCACATTAAGGTAGAGCATTATGCATAGTATGCATTCATTTTAAGTATATCATTAAGGAGTTGTAGAATTATATGCAACAAATGTATAAAATACATTATAAAATTATACAATATATAATTGCTTATCCATTATGAAAATTAACATATAGATATGTTCATTCTTCCAAAAAGACTATTCTATTTTCCACTGAAATAGTAAGTTAAACTTTACAATAGGTTGTTTGCTGGGGCTGGGAATGTGGCCTAGTGGTAGAGTGCTTGCCTGGCATGCATGAAGCCCTGGGTTCAATTCCGAGTACCACATAAACAGGAAAAACCTGGAAGTAGCTCTGTGGTTCTAGTGGTAGAGTACTAATCTTGAGCAAAAGGAGCTCAAGGACAGTATCCAGGCCCTGAGTTCAATTCAAGCCCCAGGATGGGGAAGAGGGAAGGGGAGAGAGCGAGAGAGAGCGCGAGAGAGAGAGAGAGGAAAAAGATTTGTTTTCTGTAAGATTTCATATACGTCATAGAGTACTTAATCTTTTTATCTTCTCTGTGTGGTCTCTTCAGCAAGCTCGTGAGATTTACCCATGCTACATGGCTATCATGAGTTCACTCATTGTAATGGCTGAGTAATTTCCCATTGTATTGAAATACCACCAGAGCTGAGGTCTCTAGAGGCAATTAATCTTCAACTTTTATTTTTGTTGATTGATTTATTTTGGTGGCACTAGAGTTTGATTTCTGGGCTTTGGTTTTTTTCTAGTTGCAAGTTAGTTACATTGTCCTATGATCCTAACCCTTTTTGCTTTAGTTGTTTTAAAATAGGACGTCTCACTTTCCACCTAGGCAGTACTTAGACCATGATTCTCTTACCTACCACTCCCATTTAGCTGGGAGTGCAGCCCACAATGGGCTACAAGATGTTTTTGATAGGCAAAAATGAAAGAATTGGCCAAATTCTGACCTTTCCCATTTTCAAGCTCATGTTCCTTCTCAAAACAAGAAATACTGACATAAAATGTGAACATGCGTTGCTATAAGTTTTGAATTAAATAATTTGTATTGCAACATGTGTCCAGTAGATGTTTCTATAGGAGAAAGATTCTGTTTTTGCAGTGAGGATATTGCTCCGTAAAGATGAATTTTATTACTAGGACAAGGGATGTGTGCATTTGTTATAAATTTTATGTTCTCAAATGTTTAATGGACAACTGCCCTACGTCATATAAGAAGCTCTGTTCATTTGAACATAGATGAAAGAAATTAAGACCATAGTGTTAAATAAATCATAAAAAACTGTTGCCAGTTAATTTTTCACAGTACTTTCCATACAACATTGTAAACAAATATTGCGTAGTTTATAATGATCATGTTTCTTTATCAAATGCATTATACATGATATAATTATACATTTGACAAGAGTAGTAGTACCTAACAGGAATAATTAGGTAAATGTAAGTATATAGTTGACAAATTGTTGGATAGTATAGGCAGGAACTGTAGTGGTTACATTTTATACACCATTTCAATTTGTTTATTATTTCTACTTAGTGCCATGTGCTTTCAGTAAGAATGTACAGCATGCTCCACTCAAGTGATAAAAGTTCAAACTCTCAGAGAAACCAAGTGGGACCATCACTGTCCTCATCTCCATAAATGTGCTATCTAAAACTTTTCCTGCCTCCTTCAACAGGTCTTTCCATAAAAAATTACCTAAGTAGTTTACAGAGACATATACTTTTAAATTCCAATTTTTGCACACTACAAAAAGCTTTTGTGAGTTTCTAATTAACCTTGAGGAGTTATTTATTATTTGGGGCTGAAATGCTTGTATTGCTTTCCAGAGGTTATATTTTACAGAGCTGATTCCAATCTTTTCATTTAATGTTTTTCAAAATTTTTCTTCTTTTTTCCTTTCTCTTCTCTTCTTTCTTCCTTTCCTCCTTCTTTCCTTTTTTCTTCCTACTTTTTTGCTCCTCCCTTCCGTTCCTTTTCCTTTATTCCTTGCTTTTCCAAAGTGGACTTTCTTGAGCTAGAGACCAGTAGCATACACCAGTATTCCTAGCTACTCAGAAGGCTGAGACCAATAGGATTGTAGTTTGAGATCAACCCAGGAAGAAAATCAGGTAGACTCCATCTTCAGTCCTGCATTGCAGGAGCAGTCAGTCTAAGCAAGTGTGAAACTCTGATTTTAAACTCCACAAAAGCAAATAAAACTAAATTAAATTAAATTAAAAAGGTGAGGTGCAGCATTTCATACACAGTACATGCTGACCAGTTTTTGAGGCAGTGCCTGGAAAAAAGAACATTAGAATCCCTGCCAAAAATATAAATAATTTTACAGTAAACAGTGGTATGAATGAATGGACATAATAAACCATTACACTGAGGTTAATTGTCAGTGCTAAATTATTGCATATTAGGTGTCTTTGTCACATACGCTTGGGTATAGAACAGTTTTTCATAGCTTTGGAATTTTTGATAAGGAAGTATAAAGCTGTATTATCTTCTTGAATTAAAGTTTTCTTATTAAAATTGATGGCCATCTCCTATTATAGGGAACTGATATCTACCTCATCCTTTTCTCTGATGTTCTAAGCATGAGTCATGAGTATGAATCAGATAATCACATAGTCCCCACCTAATAAGAGACCCTCTCTTAATCCTCCCACCTGTCTCTCTCTAACCTCTATGGCATCTCCTTATAGGAGACACTGATCGACCTCAGGCCACAGGTGACTGGACAGCTACCACATGTTCGGGTTTATACAGAGATGGTTTAGAGAAATACAGTGCCGGTACAGTTCTCTATTTTGTTTCTAATATATCTCAGCCAGTGCTACCATGACAACAAGCAATACATAGGAATATGCCAAAGAGTAGAATGCAGAATATATCTAAGTTAATATTTGATGTAATTAATAAATGATGAATTCTACTTTGAGGGTTGCATACAAGGTGGAATTGTTTCATAAAGGAGAGCTGAAGAAATAAAACTTCCAAGAGCTTCCAGTAACTCTTCAGAAAGAGAGGCAGGAAAAACATCAAATAATTCATTCAATATGAATAAGGAAAGGAAACACTTCTTGAACAACTACTCTGGGTCAGGCAACATATTGGATTGGTAAAATCATTAGCACCTTAAAAATAATTTACTATGTGTGCAAATATTTCAGCACCTTATAATTATTTATATGCAATATGAAGAGAAAGATAAAATATGTACTGGTGAGAATATATGTAAAAGGATCGCAAGATGTCACAATGTGTAGAAACTTCCAGCATCTGTTTTCATACAATGTATACAGAACTAGGGAGTGACAAGTCTACATAGGTCTAATGTGAATGATGGCCTCAAACTTACTCTTTGTGCTTCCTCAAAGAATTCATCACTTTCAAATAAATGTTTTTAGTGAAAAAGTGTCAGACAGCTTTGGGCAAAGTTGTTCACACCAATAGGTACTCTCTCTTTCATTGTGTATTTGTGTTTGAGTGTGCAAAACCTTGTGTCAAGCAATGTTGCCTTAACCCCTGTAGGTATGTTGTTATATTACATTCTGTGACGTTACATGACTTAAAGTGATGTGATACTACATTGCATTAAGTGGCGTTAGGTGGCAAAAGGATCATAGCAAATATATTTTAGGTTGTATATCTTAAAATGGAGAGGTCTTTTTCTTTTCTTCTCAGAGGGTGCAATCTAGTCAATATACCACCTAAAATAAGAGGCCTTTCTTCTGCTAGCATCAGACAGATATGGCAGAGAACGATCAGAAGGGTGCGACAGAAGAACAGATCAGAGAGACACACGGTGGTTAAACAATTTGGTTGGCTGTCCTGGCTTGGAGGACTAGGGCAACCATGAGCAGGAGACGAAGGAGGTCTGCAGAAAAGGAAAACAACCCCTAGCAGGCAGTCAGTGAAACAAGAGGAGCATAAAATGGCTATTCTTTAAGGAGAGTTCAGGGGTCTGAAGTCAGCCAGCCAGAGAGTGGAATGAGACTGCTCCCAGGCTAAGTGAACCTTGCAGCCTTGTCCCGGAGACCCGGGAGAGCGTGCAAAATGATGGTGACAGGAACCCTACACAGCCATGAGGCGATGGCGTTAGGCCCTTGACTCAGGGCAGCAAACGGATTGACACATCAACAAAGGCAGGAATGCTTTTCTTATAATGATTATGAACAATTGCGTATTGATTGCTTGGGGCATTTTGTGAATTATTAACATAGGCTTTTATTCCACAGAAGACTTTATTGTTTAAAAACTTGAAGCAATATTTATAGCCTTGACAAACAGGGGTTTAAAATTCTGCCACAAACCCAACTTCTTTTTTTTTTTATTTTGTGAGTTAAAAATCGGCAGACTTTCAAAGAAATTCCTTCATTTTCAAAATCATGCTTTTAAGCTTGCCCACTAGGCTTAGAGTCATTCTGAACTGGACGCGTAATACTCCTCAGACCCTCCTTAATTCACTTGCGCGGCGTTAATGGTGATGGAAGCCAGCTTGTCACCTTCCAGTTGTTCTCCGTGTCAGCTCGTCCCATCGTTCAGATGCATGGCTGCAGTAGACTAAGTATGTAACAGGAAGGCTCTTAGAATAAAAACGTTGAAGTCACTCGGCAGCTTCGGTGCCGTGTTTCACTTCGGAAAGGATTTGCCCTCAATCATGTCCGCAGGGCAGCGAAGGCGAAGCTCTTGGCCATGCCCACCCTCATGGCTGGAGCCTCCTGAGCGGAACACTGTTCCTGCGGCATGATGAGCTCTCCCGGTGTCCACCCGCGCTGGGGACATGACCCCCAGCTCCTCGCTGCCGGCCACCTAGCGCCATCCTCCTCATTGCGAGCAGCTCTCCAGTTGCTCAATGGCACCGCGAGCGCAAGGCCAGTGATGCCCGCCCGGGGTGCTGGCCATGTACGTGGCCAGCGAGGAGCCGCAGCATCCTTTAAGGGAAAGAGTTGAATGCTTTTCATTTGAAAGGACTGCGAACGCCATTTTGATAGCCTGAAGATCTGAAGCAAGAACAAACTGTGGACAAAACTTGGAAGGAAGGAAAAGGGCAAGTGTCAGCCTCGATGCCCCCCCGCCCCCCCGTGGCTTTAGCCCGCTCCCTTGCTGGGCAGCACGAGGCCCATGGACCAAGGCAGGGAAAGGTCCCCGCCCCCGGCTCCCTGAGACCACACTCCTTCAGGACCTGGATGAGCACGGAAGGCAGCAAGATCCCCTTCCAGGGGACCTCCAGGGTCAAGGCAGGTGCAGGGCCCCCTTGACAGCCGCCACTCATCCTAGCCCGACGTGGAGAAGCCCTGGTCTACACGGAGGTCCACACCACCGTCCGCACCGAGGTCCCCGCCTCCAAGACCTCCTAGGTTACATAGGTCCCCCCAGGCAATAGACCGCCCTTCTGCTTCTCCTGCCGAGAAGGGGTCTTGCCAGTCCCTCTACTGGCAACAGACTTGCCCTTGGTTCTTCTGTCCCTGGATGTCCCCGAGGTTTCTGGCACTCTCTAATATATTCTAACAAGAGAATTAAGTACTAGCCCGGTGCCAGTGGCTCACTCCTGTCATCCCAGCTACTCAGGAGGCTGAGATCTGAGGATGGTGGTTCAAAGCCAGCCTGGGCAGCAAAGTGCATGAGACTCTAACCTCCAATTAATCACCAGAAAACCAGAAGTGGCCCTGTGGCTCAAAGTGGTAGAGTGCTAGCCTGGAGTGGAAGAGCTCAGAGACAGCCCAGGCCCAGAGTTGAAGCCTCACCATAGCCAAAAAAAGAGAAAAGATTAAGTACTAAGATAGAAATGGTTACAGGGTGCAATGCAACTCACCATTGAGTAGAATTCCGGCTAAAAATTCTTGCCCTAAGAGGTAGTAATGTACACATACAATGATGATTCAATATCAAAGCTGTGAGCTTCTGACCTCCGTCTTCATTTTTCTCCCACCTTCCCCCCCTCCCCCCTCCCTCCCCACCCCACCCTGAGTTGTACAGTTCGTTTTCCGCATATTGTCTTCTAAGTGTTGTTGTTGCACTGGATGCCCTCTACCCTTTGTCTCTCTGTTTTCGTGTTCCCCTTCTCCGGTTCTGATAAACGTACATGCAATACCCAGTGTACCAAAGTCAGTTACAGTGACAACAGGGGTAAAACCATGGGGAAGAAAGACCAAAGAAAAGGGCATACATTAATACGGTATGATATCATTCTCTTTTCTATGCTACATATTTGAAATACATAGCTATTTCAAATTCTTTTAGAAAGAATTTCCAAACAAATTTTTATTTTCTTCACGCTCTTACTCTTTGGAGATCTCTTTGGTAATCAAAGAGATTGTTCTTCCTCTCAAGATTAGAAACTCAGCCCATAGACACATGTAGTTTGTTAATTTTTTGCATTTGCATATTGCATCAAGTTTATTCAGTGAGAACTTGTGACAAACCAAACTTTCATTTGTGTCTGCTTTAAACAGTATTTGGAAGATAAATACATTTCTGTGCAATAATGCTAACACTGTGGCAGAAATCAAAGGAAAAACATCAAGACCAGTTTGTTGTTTCAGAAAATATTTATACCAAGATGGTGATAGTTCATATGATTTTCCAATTCTCTGTCATAACTTGTGTTCTGAATGGCAGTATTTCCTCAAATAAAATCTGGAATCAGAGTTAGAATTATAAGAATATGAATTTTCATTTTAGAGGAATAATAGGCATCTAAAGAAGGAGAAGAAAAGAATTCCCCATACAATGATACCCTTTTAATTTTTTCCTTTCTCTTAAGACTACACTTTTAATACTTTTCAGTGGGATATGTTCTCCTTTTGATGTCTTTTAGTGGGGGTATTTACTACTGGATGTTGAAGTGATTATGGACTTACATTCTTTTGACTTATGGTGTTGTATTTATTTCAGCAGACAATTGTCTCCATGAGACTAAAAGGGAACATGTGCTCCTTCACCAGTAGTCCTGAGAAGATGACATTTCTCTTCAGAAGGATTTTGCTCTGCCCTGAGCCCGTGAGGTTCAGGGATCCTATCCACGACTTTAGCAGAGTTTATACTGGACTTGAGTTTCCTTCTAGAGATCTGTCCTTTGCAACTTTGCACATCATCGCCTGGCTGCCCGGGTTCCTTCCATTCGTTCTTCTAGCAAAAAGAGAAAGAGTTTTGGTTTTGTTCAACTGAAATTTTAACTGATTAGAGATATACCATGTGTAACTGCAGCTGCCCTTGGAAAGACCAAAAATAAAATAAAACTTCCTGTGTGCTACTTGTTTTCTCTAAAGTTTTTCTTACTACAAAAAATTTCCATTTGCCTTGTTTACTTCACAGAGCTTTCATGTGGATAATTTTAGATTTCCTTATTTATATTTTATCAGGTTAATGGTTGTTTTAGAGAGAATTTTTGTGAAGTGTTTACTTCTCCATATTCACGGTGGAAGGTTAAATAATAAGTTGACATGAAATCAGATTTTATGTGCAAATGGTTTCTTTTGAGATCTAAGACTGCTTCCATTTTGATAAAACTTTCAGGGAATACAAATTTCTGTCTCCTTCTTTTAAAAGTGACCTGCTTTATTTTTAGAAATTGAAACAGAAAATAAGAAGTGCATTGGATGAGAGAAATGAGTAGGTCCAAGAGCAAAAAGGTCACAAAGCTGTCCTTGGTCATCGCTCTAAGGCAACTATGATGGTCTTACTCTGCCTTGATAGGTATTAGGGAGTACACATTTTCAGAGGTCATACTGTCTATCACCCACCGACTCTGTTATCTTAGATGCTCTACGGCACAGAAACGAGTATCTCGGGAATGTCTATACCCACTGATATCCGCGCCAATTTCTCACCCAGGAGATCTTTTCCATTTCCTTAACATAAGCTTCAAGCTTCATATCCCTGGTGAAGTGGGAATTGGGAGCTGATTTCTTTGGCAAGTTGACAGATGATGATTTCCCCTGGTGAAGGACAAGTGCTAAGAAGACCAAATTTCCCCTACACCACACGTTTTGACAGCAAGAAACCTCAGGCTGACAATGGTCTACTCGTGTGAACGTTTCCTACTCAGCGGTACTCACATCTCTTTAGCCAGAATGAGCAATGGGAAAGCAACCGTCTCTTCTGGCCATGGGCCACTCGTCAGCCCAAAAGCAATCTGATTTAGGAAAACTGGTTTCACCTTATTTTATTTCATTCGTTATATATCTTTAATATGCCATGTTATAATTTACTTACAAAACAGTTCTTTGTTCAATATCTATTGAGGCACACATGCATAGCATTGTAATTGTGCTTTTGCTCGTTGGGTCTTTTTTCTCATACTTGTAGTTACTATAGAGACAAGAATATTTATTCTGTGATAATGTGAAGTTAAAACAAGAGGAGGAAAGAATGACCAATAGAAGAAATCCATACTGTTATTACATACTTTTTTTTTAACCATCTAAGTTCAGTTGATCTAGAAAGTATTAACATTGGACCTGAATTTCTTACAAATTTTAAGACTACTGTGGGTTTTAGTTCATAACACAAAATCTTTATGAGAGTAAAGGTAGAAGTATCTCATTTACAAATCTTTGAATGTTTTCGTTGGCCCTATGGAAGTGGATTATTTAATGAGTTAGATTATTGGCATGAGACATTTTTCACTTATAATAATGTCTTGCGTATAGAATTAAGAAGGGGCAGGTTGTTTTTGTAATAATCTAGTGATGCAGTAATCTTTTCTTTTTTAATTAAAAATTAATTTACTTCCTAATGAAGACAAATAAAACATCAAGTCTAATTAAGATTTTGCAAAAAGGTGGTATTAGCCTCAGTTAAAGATCTTAACTGAAAACAAGCTTCATAAATGCTGAAGCTCATCTTGTTCTTTTTCTAGAAGGTCCTAAGGGTAAAAACAGCTGTGGAACATTATTTCTTGTTTTCTTTAATTGCCCTTAATAGATGAGCTAGAAAAAGCATTATACATAATGCATAATAGTGCTTTGCATAAAGGTAAGCAGAACAATGTGCCAGGTGACATGTTTATGGCAGTGTGTTTTAATACATATGAAAAATACATGTTTTTACTTCTCTCTATGTCACTCAGCCAGAAGAAAAGGCATTACAAAATGGGCTTGAAAAAATGAACTATAGGAGAATTTATTAGGGTATTGATGGTAATCATGACCCACTCAAAAGGAAATCAAGAAATGGCCCAAGAAAACAGTCTAGTTTTCTAAAAGTTATCTAAGTGTAGGCTATATTAGTGAACAAAAGGAAGAATTACTTGTGTATAGTAGTAACCCTATCTATAATTTCACCCTGTACTTTCGTGCCTGGACACCATTCTCCTTTTGAAAATATTATTTGAATTACCATATGATCTTATGTGTGCTTCCTCTGCTTATTCTGTTTTGCATGGCATTCGTTCTTAGGCTCATGAACTCATTTGTTTTGTTCTTGCTAAGCATTTTCTGATTCCGTAAAGGGTTACTCATGGACCCTCAGTGGCAACATCACTATGAATATTTTCCATCTCAATGTTTTGAAGGTAAGACAAGTGCGTGCGCGTGTGTGTGTGCTTTTATCTGGTCCTGGTATTGAGCTCAGGACCTGAGCCCAGTCCCTTAGCTTTTGTGTTAAAGGCTAATGTGCTGCCTCTTGAGCCTCTTCTGCTCCTCTTCTGGCTTTTCAGTGGTTCATTGTAGATAAGATTATGATGGAATTTTCCAGCCAAGGCTAGTCATACCCTAATTCTCACATCTCAACCCCCTAAGAGCCACTGGCACCCAGCAACAGAGTAACTGTTGTATATCTTGTCAAATAAAAGTTCTTACGGATAATCTCCCTTATAACCATTTGCATAAATTAAGACAGTGCCTACAATAGGAACTCATCTTGTAGCTAGTGGAGTTATCTCTAGTTATCTGCATGGAGTGTGTGCCAAGACCTCCAACCAAATTCTGCAACCATAGTAGAGATCCTGCAAAATGCCAGGAGGCTTTCCCTCCCTCCTTAAATATTCTATAGTATTGCCAGAAGGTAAGTGAAATCTGCCCTTCTATCTTGTGTTCCCTGGGGCCTTCTCCCATTACTGTGCTGTGCTTTGAGTTCATTGTTAAAGAAAATTGCTATAACCCAAGCACGATGACACACTAACAGTTTGACTGAAAGTTGGCATTTAACTCATATGCAGGTGGACAGAGAATGGAGCAGGTGTAGCTAAGATCTGAGCCACCAGGGCCCATCCATAATGGTGTTTTTGGTACCTTATGGTCAATTATAGTTTGAAAATAATAAATGCTAATGAATAGACAATTTCCAGAAAGATACTTCTGCATTCCTAGCTACTCAGGAGGCTGAGATCTAAGAACTGAATCAGAAAAACAAGAGCTAAAACTACATGTTTGTCTTAGTTATAAGTAGAGCAAAAATCTGAATACTAGAAAAGGATTTGAGTGAACATGTGAGCCCCACTATTGGCCTGAGAGATAAAGACAGACAGACAGCAGACAGACAGACGGACAGAGAAAGAAACAAGATGATAAAGGGTCATATTTGAAAGCAATTTATTTTTCCAAATTGCATAATGGCATAGATACCACGTAGTGAAGGCCGGAACTATAAAATAATGAATTTCTATTAAAATTTCAGGTTTACCCATAATACTTTAGATTTTATAATTTCTGTCAAGTTATTTAAATCCAAGCCAGTCACACTGGCTCACGCCTGTA
The DNA here is from genome assembly GCF_023159225.1 of Perognathus longimembris pacificus. Lineage (NCBI taxonomy): Eukaryota > Metazoa > Chordata > Mammalia > Rodentia > Heteromyidae > Perognathus > Perognathus longimembris. The sequence goes on along the minus strand of NC_063181.1, from coordinate 42,836,273 downwards.
ATCCTAGATACTCCGCTGGATAAAATCACCAACAACACAATTGCTGGCTAGTCTGGCCAAAGCATTCACAAGACCAGCTTTGCAATCAGTAGCTAGGCACAATTACGCACATCTGTCCTCATTGTAAGGAGGAAGAAGAGATGATCTAGACCATGGTTCCAAGCCAACTTACTATAAAATCTCAGCTCTAGTGAGGAGAGTAAAATAGGATGATGGAAGCCCATATTGAGGTCTGCGAAGAAAATTTAAAACAGGTCTCGAAATAACCAGTGCTAAAAGGGCTAACAATTTAGCTTAGCAGTAGAGCACTTATCTAGTAAGGAGGAATCTTTGAGTTTAAACCCTGTTATCCATATATATTTTATATGAAGTAAATTATATATATTTTAAATTATATCAAAATACATATGTCCCCAAAATCTCTTGAAAAACTTATGGTGAAGTTTTTATTCTAGATAACTTTCTAAAATGTTTTCCAGGTTTGGTGTGTTTCAGAAGATAATTTGAACCCATGGGTAAAACATAAAAGGCAATCCAATGCAACAGCAATACTTACAAGACAATATATTGTAAAGTAACTGTACAACTTGGGGGGGGCATCTGGGGAGGAGGGAAGATGGGAGAAAAATGAGAGAGGGAATAACAAGTTGAACAAGAAATGTACTCACTACTTAATGTATGTAACTGTAACCCCTCCCTACATCACCTTGAAAATAAAATTCTTTTTTTAATAAAACTCATAAACCCTTCCTCTCCTTTAGGGTCTTCTTTTCTGTCAAGAATTTGGTCTTAGTGATGAAAAAGCAATATCAAAAATTGGTACCACAGAAGTAGGGTTATTGCTAAAACTAACCACGTGATCCTCAGACCTTGGAAACGGTTTGTAGGAGTACTGTGGGAAAGTTTTGGAGAACGCTGGAGCAGGTAGGTAGAAAGGCTCTCGGATGCTGAATGCAGAGGTTCATGGATGATTCTGGCCAGGGCTCAAGAGTCCAGAATGGCAGTGGAAATGTGGATAGTAGAGGCTGCGCCCCTGAGGTTTGAGATAGAAGCGAGGAATCATCTGGGGGTTGTAGTAGAGGCTATTTCTGTTGCATTCTGGCAAGGAATCTGTGCGTATTATGGCTGTGTGATGAAATTTCCTAAGAGCCAGCGTTTGGAGTTGATAGATGAACTCATTTTGCAGAGGCAATTTGAAGACAGGAAGCATTCAGGTGATGTCATGGTTATGGCTGATGGCTTCTAGCTGGATTTACAGTGAGGACTGAGACCAAAATGCACAGCAGATTTTTTTTTTTTTTGAAAAATGGAAAGTCTGTCTCCAAACCCAAAGCAAGTTGAAAGTTGTGCACAAGTTTAGTGCCACTGCTGAAGAGATTAGGGCCCTACAAAGAAGCCACAGGGTTTGCACCAGGACACTAGGGAAGTGGCCTTGTAAGAATGAGATGAGATAAAGCATAAAAGCTAGGCAAAATCATGGTACACAGGATCCTCAATAACCTGTCAAATGACTCACTAAGTCATTGAAATATTGTGTTTCGTTACCTACTTGAAAGTGCACGATGATTAATTTTGGAATAGAGTAAACCATATACTTAAGTACATTAAATTTTATTTTCAGTGCAACCATAAGAAATAAACTCTCAGAAGAAAAAATGATTATTGGAGTTGTTTGCTATAGGAATAGGCAAACACGTGGGTAGAACAGATGTTTTACACAGAATGAAGTTCTAATAATCATAAACTGCGTTAGCAAACTTCATATGAATTATATTTTAAAACCACATGATCTTTTTAAAAAAGTTCAACACACCAGAAACACCATTGTGATGGAACACTAGAAGTATAAAACAAATTAAATCAATTATTTTTCTAAACAAGAGTAAAGGACATGTACCTGTATGCTATCTTTACTGGAACAAAGATCAGCATATTTGTGCATGATGTAAAATAAAACCCTATGATTGAAACTACACAAATGATCTAAGACCTCTGGAATTATACATATTGAAGAAAGAAAATAAAAGGCAATGTAAGATCAATTTGTCAGTCGAATGCCATTATCATGCTACTGTCCAGCTGAAGTGCAGGCGGCCCAGCTGGTTATCAACGTATGCAAACAGTTCTAAATACCTTCCAGTCTGAGTCACCAAGTTTCCATACCTATGCTACTGCAGATTAGTTATTATTTACTTAATTCCACTAAAAGGCCCCCCAGTTCATTAGCTAAACAAGAGTCAATGACTGACCTGACAGGAATTCAACACCAGTCCTCCTTAGTAAATCTGTGCACTACATTGACGCTTAAAGCTCCACAAGCATTTTTTCAACAACATATTTCAAGAAAATTGTATCAGCCAGATACAAGTTTAAACACTTGGTATGCACCGAATTAAGAAATACAAACAAGTAAAACTTAATTCAAGTCTTCCTGAAATTCAGATATGTAGATCAAACTAAGCCACCATAAGTAAGTTGTAAAATTAAAATCTGGGAAAAGCGTAGGCAGGAAACAAATGGGATATTAAGACTAAAACTCATATCCTTGGATATGAGTTGAGGGGTTAGATAAACCAGCATTAGGACATCAGCTGAGTTAAGAAATGAAAGGCTGTTAGGAGAGCTGATTTTAGGCTAGACAAGCATGGACCAGTGTTTGATATGTCTTAGCTGTTGATTGAAGAATGTGTAAGTAGAGAGAAGTCAAAGAGAAAAATTATTATTGATCGACAACTTTTAAACTTCTCGGCTTCGGACACTGGGTTGTCCTACCTTCTGTGTGAACTTTGTCGTTTATCTATTCTGCTGGATCTCAGTTGTGTCCTCTGAAAAGTTTGGTGGGGTTGTCCTACCTTCTGTGTGAACTTTGTCGTTTATCTGTTCTGCTGGATCTCAGTTGTGTCCTCTGAAAAGCTTGGCTCATTGCACGCAGCCTGAAACGTAGTAGGTTCCCAGGCTTGTTTTGAATTAATAAATGTATGACAGAAACTCCATTATTGCTTAGCACTGAAAAAGGCCAGTAACTCAAAGTCAAGTTGTTGGAGCAGGGAAAGGAAATGGAAAGCTTAGCCAACAGAAGAAAATGGAAGCTGTCATCAACTTAAACATCATTTTCCACTGAGGTCGCAACACAGATGCTTATTTTATACAGGGAACATGAAGGCTCATATTAAATAGGTGAATATCAGGACACTTACAAATTCTGAAGCAGTTGCAAATTTTGCTACCATTACCTGTTGACCAATAGGTCACCAGATGTTCTAGGCTCTAAAAATCCAAAAAAAAGTTACTAATTAGGAAAATATCATGATTCATGTCATTTTCAGTTTCTTTCCCCAAACCCAGCTCATTCTGCAGTTAATTAGTAATTTACAAAAAGAAGTCCTTTCGCTAGAGAGCTAGGAAAAGACAGGAAAACTCTTCAATAGATAACAGTTTGGTAGCTTCAGGAAAAGTTATCATCCACACAAGCTAGTGGCACACCAATAATTTATAGCCCAGCTGTGTGACTTCCAAAATGAGTGAGTTGATTTTTTTTAAGTCAACTAAGAGAAAGTGAAACTAAGTAGTAAATACAAATTTCCTCTTGCAAACAAATCCATCAGATGACACTAACCTTGAGCTGAAGAGCTCAGGGACAGTGCCCTGGCCCAGAGTTCAAGCCCCACCACCACCACCATCTCCACCACCATCAACCACCACCATCAACCACCACCACAACCACAACACAACAAAAACCTGCTTTTTTCAAATGTTTCCTAGGGGAAGGAACTGGGACACTGCTACTTCTGGTTATTGAAAATATTAAGACGTTCTTTAAGTTGTCTATAACTAATGTGTAAGAGAATCCTTTCCCAAATTGTGTTCGTGAGTAGCATTCTACACTTGAGCAGCCCGGCCAGTCAGTTTCAGTGACGGTAATGATTAACCTTGGGGTGAGTGTCATTTTACAATAGTTGAGACTTACAGCAAAGTTTCGTATATTTGGACCCCATTTTGCATTCATGATAACAAAGATGTAATAGGAAAAACCCTTAAAATAACCAGCATCTTAACTTTATTCATAAAGCTTAAGACTTCAAGTATCAGTAGAGGATGCTGAGAATACACTTTACTTTTACTTTGGTGAGATGACTGTGATCTGCTTTCTTAATTTCTATATCTGAAAACTTTTGATTTAGGTATACAATTAAAGCCTAAAACTAAAAAACAATTGTAACTCAGAAAAATAATCCAAAAATTATATTTTACTTTCTAGATAAGATAAAATTTATTGTATCAAATTTAAATGTTACCTTATAATAGTAAATTCATTAAAAGGAATACTTAACTTACTTTGAGTACTTCCTAACCCCTCTAAGACATCAAAACATAAATTTTGTTTTCCTGAACATTTTGCTTTACTTTTAAAAAATGAAAATACCTTAAGTAGTTAAAGGAATGATGTGAAATATTTACCTTCTGGCACACATATGTGTAAGTTAACACATATATAACTATATTCCTATATATCCAGAAGCATATACACATAGCCTAGTAGGGAGAATACTTCTCTCTCCGTGTTTTCAGAGTGTACTGATTATTCACTCATCAAAAATTTAAAGTGCAGTTAAAGAGGGATTGTTAGCCCAACAAAACTTTCAATCACAGCAAAATATATGTTTCTCTTATTAAACAGAAAAAAAAATCAGAACACAGGAGAAGACTGTTAAAAAATATGTTCCCCAGGACCGTTTCCAACTCAAATGTTGGTGTATCAAAGTACAGTTATCAAGACCTTTACTTAGTTCACAGCTTGGTTCTGGCAGCAACTATAAGGAGTTGTTTATCCTTTTATCTTCTTTTAATACAATAATTTTAACAAGAAATTAAAGTGCCTTGGAAATAAGTTATGGAAAATCAACTCAGATTAATGTGGCCATGTTTTCCCAGTTAGAGTCACCACTTTTCGGGAATTCATAGCTGTTTTTCTAACTCAATTTGATAAAATCCAAACTAAGTTGCTACAACCAAAGGGGCAAGAGAAATGCTGTAAATGATATCTCTTTGCTATAAAAGAGTTCAGAGTAAAATGTTTTATCTTTAATTGGCTGATTGGCTCATTGTAAAACATTGGTAGATGGTTAATTTCACAACCCAGATAATTCCAATTTTTCTCCTTCTTTCCCCTTATTCTAGTGATCTCTTTCTCTCTCCCACCCCTTTTCTTTCCTTTTACTCTATCTCCCACCTTATCTTTGTTATACTTTTTCTCTCCTCCATCACCTATAGCTTAATTCATAAATGTAATTATTGTGATTTACTTTGTGTGACTCTTTTATCTGTAGGAAGTTGTATGAAATAATAGGACCAAGAGGGTAGAAGGAAGACAATCTAGATATTAGTAACAGCACAAACCTTATTATGCAATGTAACAATTCTGGATTTCATATTTATTATTTGTTAATATAGAGTACAGATCCTCCCACTACATTTGGGTGTACAAATATGTGTGTGAATATATAAACACTTGTATGTTAGGATATTTTTAATTTATACTTGCTTTTTAGTGTTTACAATCTGTCCACAAAACTCAGAAACAAGACCAGTAAACAACAACCTGACCTAGGCTTTATTTTAGGGAGACAAAGTATTTTCCAGAATTTCAGTGTGATTTCAACATTTATAGGTGCTATTTGTTTTCTGTTTGTCTGTTTGGTCTTTAGAAATAAAACTGCAAACATATTTATTTGCTGGTAGTCCCATTGTCAATTCACCAGATTGACCTCTGAATTTCTATAATTTTCAAAAGTTTTCTCATGCAATGTACACAAACAGTGCCCTTTACATGAAATATATTAACTTCTCAGAGGGTAATCTCCAATCCATTTATTGTTAAAAAGTAAATAAATCACACCTGTGTGAAAAAAATAAAAGGAGAAGAAAAAGTCTCCAGAAAAAGAAATGTTCACTGGTCATTTTCAAACTCAATGGATATATGCCACTCCCTCATGGGTGAGGTAAGATCTTGGCATGGCTCCATGGCCAGCACCAGTTTTGCTGTGGAGATACCACAACCTTGTTTGGCAATCGTCCATAGTGGAAGAAAAGACTGGAAGAGACACTCCATCAAAACCACTCTACCGTTCCAGAGATGTGTGAGGCACAGAGCAGTATTCTCCTGGCTACAGGCAGAAATCTTTGCATTCTTGTAATCCACGTGGCTTGCTTTCTGATGCCACGTCAGACAACCTTAGCACTGCAACATGGATGCATACTCATTTTCTCACTGAGGAAGCCACCAATGGCCTTGAAAAGGTGATCTCACTTTCTTCAGGATAAAGGAAATGTTAGAACACAAATTCCCCTCTGACTGTATTGAAGAATTGTGGTTTTCTTTGACATAAGCCCATCCCTATATAGCAAAGTCAAAAGCGAAAGGCCCCATTGCATCTTCTGTTACCCACCTTCGGGAGTCAGGCATTTCAGTAGTATAGTGTCATGAACAAGAAAGGGTAAAAGAGATTGGATTTCAAAACCAACTTGAACAATGTCATGTCAGAGACCTTGTTAATATTTCAGAAGTACAGTCTTGTTAAATTATATTAAAAAGGAACTTTTTGATTGTTTGTTAGTGACATTTCTGGTTTGTCAGGAGTATTGATTAAATTTTACATGTAGAAACAGTAAGACTCAGAAAACTATTTTGGAAATGTATTAATATGCAAGAAATACATTTCCACATCAATCAAGCATCCTGAATAAATACAATGAAGCAAATATGCTAGTGTGCTTCTTCAGCAAAAATTTCATAGTTGCATAATATATTTATTAGCATTTATGATCCAAACATGTTTAAATACTACTCTGAAGAATTATGTCAAGTTCCAATGCATTTATGAATATGCATATGCACAAATTGAGGTACTTATTGAGTATACATATGTATATACTTTGAAAAATTAATATATTTATTTAAATGTGTCTCTGATTTTTGTTTGTAAAAAAGAGTACAATTAAGTGAAAAATATATTTGTTAGAGACAATTGCTATTAAAATCTGCACATTCCCAATCTTCCAGAAATATTTTTGTCTCTTCCTGATCCCTATGCTCTACTGGAGATCCCTGATCCCTTTGCTATACTATGTTCTCGACATTGCTGTATGGGTATTTTATTACAAATAATATGGAGTATAGTTAAGAAGAGAAAGAAAGGAAAATTCTGAAAACAAAGGAGGTCAATGTCAGACTATTTAAAATATGTAATGTTGGAGAGATGAAATAAAATAATACTGAGGAAAAAGGACCCACATATTCTATATACGTAGTATATGTATATATATGTGTGTGTGTATAATACTATATATATACATACTATAAGACCAGAACTTTTTTGGATTGAGAGTCAAATAATCTAGTATGTGCAAAGCTCTTAATATATGATACCAATTAAGCATGTCATTAAAGTTCCTTGGTTATGCTTTTTTCAGTGTTTGCACCACCATGATCATTATCCCCATTCCTGAAAACTGGGGGCCTGAAATGTGGGAGACATCAGAGAATAAGAGACTGAACTATAAGCATTGGAAAGCTGCTTCGTATACCATTCATTTTTGTCTCCCCTTTGACACACTTTGGAAACCTTGACATTAAAAGTAAATTTCTTCTAAATCATGCTGATTGCAGACAGAAAAATTCTTTGGATATATGTCTAAGCAGGTCACTGAAAATTACCCTTTTCATGTAGATTATATTTTGGAGCAACTGAACTTGATTTGAAGCCTAATCTTTGACGTATGGCTACAGTGTACATTAAAATCATTTCTCAGTTCCGAGGGCACAACTGTGTAGGAGGGGAGAATAGAAGGAGTCAAAGTCAAGCAGAGCAGAGCCATTATGGTCCTCAGAAATTAATTGGCATATAAAACACAATAGTGGAAAACACTTATTTAGAGAATTTTATTTCTTTCAACATTTTCTATAGGCAAGGAGGGGGGTGTCTATGCTCTTGTAACAAAACACCAGAGACTATGTTACATCTCTTATAAAGAACAGACAGACATACGTTACTCAACCTGGAGAGGCTGAAGGACCAAATGACTCGCAGCATATTCAACGTCTAAGAGAAAGTGCCCCATTCTGCTTCTAAGCGGGTACTTCATTGCTGCTTCTGACGTGGTAAAATGAAGAAGGCTGAAAGGACATCCCCTTCAACCATATGTTTGGTGTAAAATTCATAACTCAAGGTTATCTAGGAGCTATTGATACTTAGCACGTTTCACTATGAAAGAGAAGAAAGTCATTTGCTAAGATTGTAACAGAATACATCGGGGGGGTTATGTTTTGGCGAAGATTGGCTAAGAATAAACATTTAGTAATTTTTTGGTCAGTTGGGGGGCTTGAACTCATTGCCTGGGCATTGTGCCTGACCTTTGTTTTTGTTCAATCCTAGTGCTCTACCACTTTGAGCTACAGAGCCACTTCCAACTTTTAGTAAATTTGAAGATAAGGTAAGAATCTGGGAGGAGTAAGTAGGAGAAAATGAGGGAGGGGGTAACAGTGTTTAAAAATCAATATGCTTATTACTTTGCTTATGTAACTGTAACCCTGCCCCATTCATCACCTTTACATATGTGTGTGTGTGTATCCATGCATATATGTACATGTGTGTATATACATATGTATGAATCTTCCCCGAGGAGGTGCTACTGATCCTGAAAATAAGTTGTGAAATGACAGGAGTAGGCATTTAGACATGAGGCAAGTGTTCTTCTCCTCCCTGAAATTTCCTCTCTGAAACATGTTCAACAAATTTCTTTTGTGTGTGAGCAGATATGTTGCCCACTTCAATCCCTTATTCCAGAGGCCACCAAGGACCGAAGTTGGAGACCAGGGAAATGTATTTCCTTTTCTATGGTGGTCTTAGTCAAAACTGGAATCAGATAAGGCATTGCCCATAGCCATCTAGAGGTGAATATACTCTAGAGAATTTAACGAGAGCTTACTTTCTGCTTCCAGTCTGCTCAATGCTTTGGTGATGGTGTCTTTTATTTTAACAAGGGATACTATATGATTGAACTGTTCTCATAAAGGAAAGAATATGGGGCATAGAGAATAGTCCTTATGCAGCATTTAAACACTCTGTAAATTTTATGTGCATTTCTCCTCCAAGTTCTATACCAATTTAGAAATAAGAGGAAAGTGGAAGCATGTAGGAGCCAAAATGGCACTTTAATTAATGAGAAAGCAGATATTGGCAAATAAAGACTATGTTTGCAGGAAGCTTGACTTCCTAAGATCATATGCCCAGAACCTATCAGGCAAAGCATTAGTCAGCTGATCTTCATTTCCTTTCAAAGGTAAAGCCCAGTCCTGGGAGGGCCCAAGCCCACTCTTAAGAGAGGAAGATTGTGGATTTAAATCACTTCATTCCTAAGCAAGTAGTGAAGGAGAAATGAAAACAGACCAGCAGAACTGATGTAAATAGATCCCTGTACTTTTGGCAAGTTTCCCTTTCAGAGACACTCATCTCAAAAAAAAAAAAAAGTGAATAAATTACAATCCAAAACATTTATTTCTACACCGTAAGTAACGCATTTGTAAGATTCAAATATTCCCAGACTGGACAGTAGAAGACAATTGATCTTAACTGACTACAGGATCACTTGATGAGAGTCCTTTGCAGACGTATAGATAATTTAGCTTTGCAGAACATGATATATTAACACGGCGTGTGCACCTAAGTTCCACCATCTCAGGAGAAATCTACCACAGAAACAGACTTATTTCTGGCCATCGACAGCTCTGCGTGTGGATAGGCAAACCCACATTTTAATATACTTGGCATTCTTATGGTTGTAATGAATTTTTCAATAAAATGGTAGATTTATCTTTTGGGTTAATTGTTTTCCTGGCTTGCAAAGTCTTTCCAGGATAAGCAAGATAGTAACAGAAGACATCTAAATGCATTACTTATCCCGGTCGACTGATTGGAGAGTTGATGTGGACGTGAGAAATGAAGAGCGAATTAAATTGAGTTTATAGTCATATTTTTGCCAGAGGACAAGGAAAGAGATTCTTTATACTAAAATGAGTGCTCTGGGATCCGTATTAGAATTGGAATAGGATTAAGCCTGTCAAAACCTGGGATGTATGTGCCCTCCCTCTCCTGGGGTTTGCGAGCCTCACTTGAGTGGCGACAACGCCACACACCATCTGTCATAGGCACACGACTACCCATTTCTTTTATTAAAAGATAATGATCTCACTTCCACTCATTAAATATTCCACAATCACATAACAGCCAGAACAATTTTTCATATGTTTATTTGGGAGAACTCTGACAGAGGCCATTCCTTTCCGTCCTCCTTTATTGCTCTTGAAAGTCTAATTTCCCTTGATGGAAATCAGTTTTTCCAATGACAGGAAAAAAGTAATTAAATATGTTCAGTCCATTGCTAAAGTATCTCATTGCCAACCATCTAAATAACTGAGTAATTGTGTAAGTACAATAGCAATAATGTAGTAATATGAGTAGTTAAATATTAGGATATTAGAGTATGAAGATAGTAGTTGAATATTATAATATTTGTCCCTGTGGAAATAATCTGGTATTGATTTTTATGTGGCTAGAATGGTAATAATGACTCCTATTTATGACACTGTGACTTTTGTCATTTCTGTCAAATACTGTCACTGTCATGACAGTGAGCACGATAAGGCAAACTCCGCCATCTGGAATCAGTAAACCAGAGGCAAGAATGTTTGGCGAGGCCCTACTATGTTCACGGTAAGCAATGCTCCCCAGCCCCACCATGAGTTACAGTCCTAGCAAAACAGCTTGTGAGCTTGGGATGCTGTTGAGAGCTGCTAGGACTTTTAAGAGGCTCGACGGCAGGAAATTTGGACACGTGTGTGTGTGTGTGTGTGTGTGTGTGTGTGTGTGTGTGTGTGCACGTGGCGTGTATGCATTCATGCTGGTTCAGGGGCACCCTGAACTGGACACTGTCCCTAACTAAGCCTTATTGCTCAAGGCTGGCATTCTACCACTTGTGTCACAGCTTCATTTCTGGATTTTTGGTACTTCATTGGAGGTAAGGGTTTCAATGGCCTCCTGACTAGCTAGGATTACAGGCATGAGCCACAGGCTCCCAGATCTCTTGATCACATTTGAGTTGGGATTTAATGTTAAGAGCTGTTATAGCCCGAGGTGCTATCCTCTTTACTGACGAGGTAGGTCTCATCTGTGGTACTGTGCGCAGTCATTGCACGAGATGAGGTCTCTAGACCTTTTCATTCCAGAGTGAAGTGGAGCTTCCATGGTTTCTTCCTTCTAAGGACCTAACATTACAGGCTTGATTCATTGCATATGACAAATTCAATATACCTCTTAAATAAACACATGTAATACAAAATGCCTTAGAATAAAGAATACAGAATTCCTAGTCTACATAGCTGCACTGGAAAATTAAATACTCATTGTATGGGCATATTAGCACATAAAGCATGCTGTTTACTGAATACCATACTACATTTGTTAGGTAAAATAACATAGTACAAAATTTATAACAAGTAAATATCAAGATATATTGTCTAAACCACTTTGTTAAATAGCAACTTCTTTAAACAACTACTTAAAGCTAATTAAGAAATGTACTCACTGCCTTACATATAAAACTGTACCCTTCTGTATATTTGACAATAAATACATAACTAATTACATTTTTAAAAAGAAAGAGCTAATTAAAAATTGAAAACTATATTTAATATACTTATATTTCCACATTCCATATAATTTTTATGTGTGCACCATATAATATAGATTATATTTTATAGTTACATGTTAAAAGTTGATATATATAGAAAATACACTATTGCAGGCACTATATATACAAATTGATTATATGTATTATATATGTGCCTATGTTTATATTTTTCCAGTGAAGATATGCCGATTATGAAAAAGAATGGCTTCTTTACAGCATTTCTGACATGTTATGGAACATGATGGTGTCTTCTTTCCCTCCATTTGTCTTCCATTTTGAAGCAGTTTTAGCAAAGGAAAAAAGACTATACCAAATGCTCCCAAGGCAAGAAGATATATCTCATTATTGTCTGCCTTATATAAACACGATCATGTTAGAAAATGAGACACCAAGGTAATTATGTATAATTATATTAGAAAAAATGGGAAGATAGAGATTTGTAGTGGACTCACTCTATAATCTAGCTTATTAGTGTTGCTAAAATCCAAAGTCTTTGGAATTAATCTTCCACTATTGGTTTGATTCTGTGACTATGTTCTGTGTGTGTGTCTGTCTGTCTCTCTCTCTCTCTCTCTCTCTCTGTCTCTCTCTCTCTCTCTCTCTCTCTCTCTCTCCCCCACTCCCTCTGTCCCTCCCTCCCTCCCTCCCTTTCCCTCCTCTCCTGATTTTTGGTTTCTTCCATGCTTCAATGCATAGGCTCCCAGCATGCTTAGGTCTTTATCTCCAATATAGGGGAATTATCTGTGCTTGTTACTTCTTGACCTCATTCCTCGGAGAGGAAACCAGCACTGAATTCAACACTATTTCTTTCCTCTAAGCCTATATAATAACTGCAGAAAGGAAGAATAGGTCCTGCTTTGGTCATAGACACCTCCCTTAGCCATCTCTGATATGACCAGGGGCATGGGATACAAAGCCCACTGTCACTTACAGAAAAAGAAAGAAGACAATTTGGAGCAGGTGTGAAATTACAAATATTCACTCTTTCGGAGTCACATTAATGTGCCCTAGATGGAACAGCTTAAAATAAAATGCTCACCGTTTTGCAATGTACCGGGCCGCCTACTCTACAGATAAAGATAATAAATGATGACAGGTTTTAGGAAACACAGTTTTTAATAGATTTCAATTTGTTCTGATTTTAGTGGCCTTATTGCTGTGCTTCTCCATATGCTGTGTGACAGTGATGCATTGCTTTATTAAGACACTGGATTTTGTTAGTTTCTTTTATTCTGTGTTAATAAGGATAACTGGCAATGAAGGCTTTGGTTGCCCCTAAGATCTTCAAGTTAAGTGTAATCTTTTCCAGGTTTGGACTATAAACTAATGCTTCTTTATTTTTCTGCAATATCCAGTTGTGATAATATTACCTGCTTCTTCCAATGCTGACTTATGAGGCAGATAACATAATACAGTGAAGAGAGAATTCTAAGGCCTAGCAATGATAATCGTATTAACAACCAACCTGTCTTCCTTCCTTCTTTCCTTCCTTCCTTCCTTCCTTCCTTCCTTCCTTCCTTCCTTCCTTCCTTCCTTCCTTCCTCCCTCCCTCCCTCCCTCCCTCCCTCCCTCCCTCCCTCCCTCCCTCCCTCCCTTCCTTCCTTCCTTCCTTCCTCCCTCCCTTCCTTCCTTCTCTCTCTTTCTCCCCTTCTTTCTCTTCATCCTTTCCTTCTTTCCCATGCCTGTTCGAACTTGGCGTCTCCTATTTGCTCTGCTGTGTGACACTAAGCTACGCCTCCCCAGTATCTTCTACTCAGTCCTTGGAGGATCATCTTGCTTCCCACACGGGCGCAGGCCATGTTCCTCCGTTGCTAGGATCACAGCAGGGCTCCGCCACATCAGGCCTCCTTCCAAGCTAGCCAGGTGCCATGGTCCTTCTAACCTCAGCTTTCTGCGTCTAGGGGAATGGACATGCTCTGCAGCATCTAGCTATGGGTTGAGAAGAGGTCTCAGGAACTTGTATGCTTGGATTTTTTTTTGAAAATCACAGTTCTCCCGTTCTTATTCCTCAAGTGGTCCGGGATGCAGGTATGAGCCGCCGGCCCTACCTCAACCAGTGTCGTTAACCTAATTGATAGCTGCACCAACACCTTTAAATCCAACGAGTTCACCTAATTTTCTAACTATGTGATAGTCATGTTTGACGAGAAGACAAGAGAAATTAAGAAACACCAAACTGAACACAGCATGAAAGATGAAAACCCACAGCATTCTGATGAGTAGCCAAAAAGTTTTAGTCCGACTTCACGTGTGCCGTAATGAGAGTTGCTCAAAAAAGGCCCAAGACGTTCAGAGGACTTTCCTGAGGATGGGCTTGAACTCCCCCTGATGATGGGCTTGAGCTCCTGCTCCATCACTCTTCTCCAAGTGTCTTGTGTGTGTGGCAGGGCTGGGGGGGGGGGAAGGGGGCCTTCATCTCAATTTTTCAGTTTATCTCAGTACTCTCAACTAAGTGATCTGCAAAATGGACTTAACAACGCTGCACCAGCCTACATTTCCATGCAATGACTGAAAGTTAAGTACTTAGAAATACATTTCCTGTGTTTATGTAGAGTAATTATTGATAAGGTCCTCACCCTACAAAAGCTATATATTCTCAACGAGTGACGTAGATCTGAGTGCTAGAATACCATGGATCCAATAAAATTGTCCAGTACGCTCACATTCACACTTGCGTAACTCCCCAAGTGTTCTGAGAGACCAAAGCTGGAAAGCACTTCTCCTTTCCCATAAGAACACGCACATCCAGCGGTGTGTCCACCTATAAAGCCTAGACGTGCAGATGTGCAAAAGTGACTGGGAGCCCGGTGCTGGTGCGTCAGGCCTGTAATCCTAGCTACTCAGTGCAAAGCCAGCCCAGTCAGGAGAGTCCATGACAGCGCTTTCTCCAATTAATCAAACAGAAACACCCCAAAGGAAGCTGTGACTCAAGTGGTAGAGGGCTTGCCTTAGAGGAAAACAGGACAGTGCCCACCCAGGTCCTGAGTTCAAGTCCCAGGGTCAACACACACACACACACACACACACACACACACACACACACACACACCACTCACTAGAAGCTGCATTTTGAATTTGGCATTGATAAGATCTCATGTAGGTAGCACAATCCTCCCTCCTAACTGCGGGCAGTAGTGCTGCTCTGTGCTCAGTCAGTCCCAGGAGCTCAAGGGAGAACCCTCAGCACCTCGCGGCACTGGGTTGCTCTGCCGTCCTGCTTGCCAGGATGGAGACGGTTAAGTGAACTTTCACCTCGTCTTCAGTTTGTAATGGCGTTGGGGGAGTATAAGCCCACCGCAAGTCCAGAAGCATCTGCCCAAAGAGAACTGGTGGTAATAAGAAAGATAATTTGTCTATGTCATGCTTTGAAACAGTTGAGAGGTTTTCTTTGATTGTCATAAAGTCTCTTAAGAAGCTGAGGCCAATTTTAAATATGTTGGAATTCAACACATAAAGTTTCGAGTTCCTGGGTGATTATTAATTTATCTATACTGTAATACACTGGACACGTTCTGCCTGTGCTGTATATAATTGCTATAATTGCACCATTTAAATTTAACTATACTTACTCAAAGTCTGAGCACTGTAATAAAACCTTCAAAGTCCTCTCTGATTTTAAATTCTCTGCTTCTTTTTTAAAAATAGACTTGGGAGAGGGAGGAATTCCACGCTTATTTTTAAAGACATATGTAGATAGATGTCATTCCTGTTTCTTTATGGTAACAGAAACATAAGCAACATTCATTCTAGCTACAAGGCAAGAGGCTTGAGTACGCGTTATGTGCTTAACACCAGTATCTACATGCTAAAGCTTCTGAAATCAATGCAAACCCTTCTCTTTTACATTTCCTTCTGGATATCTACCATATAAGCTTTTCTCCAGCTATCGACTACATTATAAATAAATATATTTTATATGTTTAAATTATTTTATGTTATATATTATTATATTATATATATATATAACTGTCCTGTATATGTGCATCTTCTATAATGCCTGTTTTAGTTTGTGATATTAATTGGTAGGTTTGCTTGCTCTGAATGTAGGCCAGCAAACTACATTACCAAAGTCTCTCTTATTTTGGATCAAAATATCCTTAAATTGGTGTAGACTTTAAGTTATTTATATATTTGAAAGTATTTTCTAAGCTATATGCATTTTTTAAATGTCATTAAACTTTATGATTCCAAATTCATTTCTGGAACTGAGACACAATCGCATCTATAATCCATTTGTAATTTAATTGGTCATCCATATGCATTTCACCATTTTTTCTTTGAAATGAAATATTACATCATGTCTGATTGGTTAAACATCCTATAAAGATGAAAAATAAGAAAAGATTCATGGAGAGAGCCTGAAGATACTTTATCAAGAATCCATTTTATCAATGCTTATAGTATAGTGATTGCAATCATGCTTGGCATATACAGTCATTTTCTTAAAATAAAAACAAAAACTTGTCTAGGACCTGGGGATATGGCCTAGTGGTAGAGCGCCTGCCTCATATACATGAAGCCCTGGGTTCGATTCCTCAGCACCACATAAACAGAAAAAGCCAGAAGTGGCGCTGTGGCTCAAGTGGCAGAGTGCTAGCCTTGAGCAAAAAAGAAGCCAGGGACAGTGCTCAGGCCCTGAGTCCAAGCCCCAGGACTGGCCAAAAAAACAAAACAAAACAAAAAATTTGGCTGAATTTGACATTGAAGTAGGCCAAACAGTACCACTTCCTCTCCTTCCCAGTATTTTTTCAGACGTTACTTAAAAGGAAATAGAATATCTGCCACAGAGATATACTTTCCTTGAGAGGATAGGATAAATATTAGATTAATACAGCATATGGAAACACATCCTAAATTATGACACTTATTTTAAGGCTATGTCATAAAGGCCTTACTAGACTGCTGTCATAGTCTTTGAGGCAAGTAATTATGTCCGTGGTGAAAGGTCTTTATATCATGGAATGAGGATACACCAAAAAGCCTGATTTCTATGTTCACTGACAGCAGCCCGAGGAGAATTCTCATTTTGGAACAAATATTTCTTGAATCTACCTACAGTAATTTTTAATTTTATTGTAAAGATGTACAGAGGGGTTACTGTTACACAAATAAGAAAATGATTACAATTCTTGTTGAACATTGTTACCCCCTCCCTAATTTTTTCCTGCTTTGTTTTCTCCTCCCCTGCCCCTAGTTGTCAAGTCCATTTCCAGCACACTGTCTTTAAGTTGCACCGATTCACCCTTTTCCCTTTGTCTCACCATCTCATCACTTCTGTGGTTTTTTAAAAAACAATTGTGGGGCTTGAATTCAGGGTGCCGGGGCTTTTATGCTCAAGGTCAGCACTCTGTCATTTTGAGCCACAGTGCCACGTGCAGTTTTCTGGCAGTTATTTGGAGCTAAGAGTCTCATGGACTTTCTTGTCCAGGCTGGTTTTGAACAGTGATTGTCAGATCTCAGCCTCCTGAGTAGTAGCTAGGATTACAGACGTGAGCCACTAGCACCCAACCCTACAGTAAAAAATTGAACCAAGAAATATTTTATTAAAAAGGAGATTCCAATTACTTCATTGATTTTAATAAGAGTTCCTGCACATTAGTGTGCATCTGTTAGTGGTATTCAAAAAGAAAGGTGAGTACTTTCAACAGAATCTAAATCATTTAGGATTTTGTTTTGAATATAAATAATATGAATATTTAGAATTTAGTGGTAAATTTGTGAAGAAACTTTTAGCTTATATGACTTACCTATTAAGTAAATAATCAGCCTATAAAAATATTTTAGATGGATAATTTATCCTGTCTGATATAGGTCTAAGAATCTGTTTATCAATTTATAGACCATTGAGAGAGGGAGATAAAATATATATATATACATATATATATATATACAGAGTGAGAAATAATATTTTATTTCAAGAAAATTCAGTTTCTTCCTCACAATTTGGAATTTCTGTAGGACCTTTAACATCAATCATAATCGATTTGAGTATGTGCATTTCCATTACATTTACTTCTGAAACTTTCTTCCTGAGGAAAAAAATTTCTGAGACTCTCAGTAACTTGCAAATTTCTAGTATTGCTAATTCTGATATAAATTGCAAATTTATACTTTAATATTAATTTCATAGCAAATGATGAGAAATGTAAACCACAAAATATGAATATGTTCTGCTAACGTTCATTTTAAAGTCTTTCAGATTAAGTTATTTATTTTTAAACTATCTGAAAGCTATTTTACCCCTGTCTCATTTTCTGAAGAGAAATATTTTTAATCAACTGGAATTCTGAAATTTTCCTACTGCATCATTAACTTTGTAAAGAGAGGAGAAAATATTAGTAAGTATGTTTTGTTTTGGGTTTTTGTTTGCTGTATGTCTTGAAGATTCTAGAAGACAATAACTACTAGATTGGTATAGATTAGTTGACTAGTTATTTGGTGGAACGTTTATCCAATCCACCTTTCGAAGAGTCCAGTATCATCTTTTATTACGTGGATAATATTTAGGGAGGAGGATTCTGGATAAGCGTCATTTTGTACCCCTCAAAATGACACTTTGCTACCACTGGCAATCTCCTTAGTTCCTTCCATTCATAGACACGACTTGCTCCTCTTCCTGTGTCTACATAGCCCTATCCCCGGCGTTTATAATGCCATCGCCCACGGTTCGGAGAAACAGACTACTGTGTCACCTCTCATCCCCGCCTCCCCAATGTTACTCCCTCTACTGATTTCCTTCCAGCACATTCTGTAACTATGCCCACTTCTCTTCTGATCCTGAGCTCCGTACTCCATGAGCTCACACCTTTCCCTTCTCAGTAGTCTGTTGTCACATACTCATTCCCTCTCTTTCAGATTTCTATTCATTTCATACAGGATTTCATCTTTAAAATTGCTTTTTCCCCAAATCATCTCAAAATTGCAAAATCTGGGAATGAATAGATCCCTTTACCTCCTCATAGGATCACTGCACAATGTTCATTGCCATTTCAAAAACTCTCTGTTCCCTTTCGGGTATGACATTGCTCTCCAGTTCTAGGCCAGGTTTTGTTTCTGTGTTGGTGCTACTCTACTCATCTGTGGAATACGTTTTTATCTACCCCTCTTATATTTCATCCATTGTTGTCCATCCCTGAGGCTCTGTCCTTGGCACACTGGGTGTGCAGACTGCATTCCTGCCCTGGTAATCTTATCCATCTACCGTCACACTTCCAACTGCGCTCTGCCTCCACGGAATCAAAATATCCTCCTTCAATATACCCATCGCAGAAAACATCCGGGCAGCTGCCGCAACTCCAACCTGCACAGGCCACGACAGGCAGCCCGTAGAAGACAAAGAGCCAGTGCGTAATGTCTGTCACAGTATCGAGACTGGAATTACATTAGGTCACCATACCACTTGGCCAAGGAGACCTGAGCAGGGAGCTTTTGAATAAGGAAGTATTGAGCTGCAACAGAACTACCCAGAAGAAGGGGACATTTTCGTTTTCCTAATGGCAATTTCTGTTTTAATTATAACTGGAGTGTCCACACTCTAAATTTTAAAAGCCAGGGATTTGTGTCCATCAAAATTTCTCATTCTCTAAGAAAAAAAAAATCTGTCCCAGGCTTTACTTGTCCTTATTTTGAAAGGGTAAGCTGTGGATTGAAGGTTGTATAAAACATATGTCTATTAAAAATCTCCTATAAAATGCATTTAACCCAGTAACTATATTTTAAGCATTCATCACCATTTCATTCATTTTCATTCACTGATTTTATGCTTGAGAATAAAAAAACTCTCAATGTCCTTTATTTCCCTACAGTGTTTTATGTGATGACTTTAGTCCACCCTATTCTCTATTCACTCTCGTTCTCACACCTTAAAATCTTCCTTAAAAAAACTTGAAAAGGTGTCCTGTGTGCTATTTTCCTCCTCAAGGTGGAGAACAGTGCTGGTGTGGTACTAAGGAGTCAGCCATTCTCATTAGATTTGACCCAATAAACTTGAAAGATGTCTTCAGAGAAGCTTGACAGAAAGGAAGAAATTCAGCGTCCTTTCCAATGGGCCACTGCCACCCGAGGAGACAAAGAGCAGAGACTGGGCCAGCAGTGCAGAAATGCCCTTCCAAGAGGCAGCACCTCGTTTTCTCTTCTTCCTTCCCCTCTGTCTCTGTGACCTCTGTCTTTTGTGGACCTGCAGTCTGCTCTCCCCCTAATAAACTCTTATCTGCCAGGAAAAAAGACAGACAGAGCCTCTATAGAGAGGAGAGTTACACCATATTACAAGCCCTGTCTTGATCACCAGCCAAAGCTCTTTCTAAGGCAGTGAGAAAGGGTTCCTTTCAAAATTGGCTGTGTCTCTTGGTAAAACCTTGTATGTGTTGCATATTATTATTTTTAAAATACTTTACTCTTCTGAGACTTCAGAGGAAGGAACGTATTTATCCGTTTACAGTCTCATCACTTCATTCTTGATTCCTTACTCTCCAAGTACGTTTGTAAATAAGATAGGCTTTTCTCAGCCTTTATCCGTAGATCTGAGCATTCACCAGGGAAATGAATAAGAGTGGAGACATGGTATTAAATTACACATTGTGTTCAGTTCTTCAAAATGTATGGGCTTTAGCATTTTTAATAGATGGTAATAAATTTGACTTTTTTTATCCTTAAGAGAGTATCCTGGACAATCTGTATTCAGCTAAGAATTGTGGAGCCAGAAGTGCACATTTAAGATAACATGGGACTTTGAAACACCTCTAGAATAAACAACGGTGCAATAACTTTAAATAATACACTTTTTATGAGCTACTCACGGAGTGAGAGACACACTTTTATGTTCAATATTCTCTAAAGCATAAAAGGCAGCTGACTCTCCAGTGTATGTTTTTGTGCATGTGTGTTTGTGTGTCTGTGCATTCTTGGGTGTGCACTGTCACATGGAAACAGCTGGAAAGCAGTAAACACGATCACCCTTCCCCAGAGGTGCCAAGCTGTAGTGCCTGCCACATGTTTAGCATTAGTATACTAAATATTATATTGCGGCTATAGGGGAGTTGTCCTATGCCATGAAGGAATCCAAGCATTTTTCAGGGATGGTTGTGTCTAATCCAGAAGATAAGCACATAGGAACAAGGCACAGTGAAGAAAGCTAACTTCTCTAAGATGTCCTTGGGTAGAATACCTATCAGAGACCAGAAGTGATCTTCAACTCTTGTGTTCCTAGGGCTCTATTTCGTAAGACTTCATTAGCCTCCGTTTTTAATCTCCCTCTTTGAGGTTCTATCTGTTTGTCTGCCATTGTATTTTACTTCTCTGATTTCATCTTGTCCTGTATTATACATATAGAGAGATAGATTGTCTATCTATCTATCTATCTATCTCCTCTTAATTTTCATGGAAGGCTTGTCCTACAGCAAACAGAATAACCAGGCAGGAACCCTGATCGGCCACGGGTGGTAGCTGACTAGACACAGGCCACCTCCCATCCCATTCTAGATTCCTCGGCCGCTTAGGATCTCTGCTGCTTACTCAGCAGGAAAAAAAGATTCAGGCTATTTCTTACTTCGAAATTACTGTTTTAACATCTAGAGCTCTGGAAAGATAGAGATAATTCAACAGGAATTGAATATTATATATCTTTTAAGATACTTTATTCGTTTGGTCTAAATGTTCATAACAATCACAGATCTTAAATTTGAGTTACCTTTCTACAATTAAAAAAAAACGATAATATTTAAACATATCACAAGTGAGGTCCAAACAGATAGCAGTAATCAAATACCACCAAAAGGAATAAAGCAAAGATTAGCCGGAATCTGAGATTTTAGCTTTCCAGTTAGGGAAAAATGACAACATTTTATTAGGTAAACATCCAACCACATGATGACTTGCTCTGCTTTGTTATCCTTATTCTGCATTATTAGGGTAGTCTCATAAAGGATCTCTTGAATTGGAAGATATAAAATTGGTGTGGGAACTGATTGTCATTTTGGTTGTGTTTGAGTATATATAAAAGAATTCCAGTATTACGGACATGCATTGCTGCTTAGCAGTGAGTCACAGCGTGTGCTAGGTGCATGTAGATGTAGAGGAATAATCAAAGAAAGATCCCTTAATAAGCTGAGTCTTCTGTCTAGATACAAGTACATGTTCTCTTTGAAACATCTACAAAGGGCATATATTACCTCTCTGAAGCACTATCTTACTTTATATAGACAGAGTAAATGAACGAACTACGTACAGTGATTAAATAATGAATAAAATTAGGCACATATGCATGCTTTAGAACTGAAAAAAATTAAAAAACACAAGGAAGGAAGCAATCGAGAAAAAGATAAGAGTTATTTCATGTGGTTATCAAAATACGGGGGGCGGGGGAACAAAGACTACAATAGTGGTAAATCTGTGGAGGTTCAGCATATATTGACTTCATGGTCAGGCATGGGTGTGCAGTTGGTGGTGGGAAATTTCCAGTCGCTACTTCCTCCAGATGTGTGAGAACAGCCAGCTGAGGGCCTCCTGCCACCGCCCTGGGCCTCTGCCCACCGCGTCTACCAAGGGCACCGCCTCCCTGGGCCACCGGAGGTCAGAAGCTGAGCACATGGGGTTGCTGGGTCCTCCATGTCTGCCCAAGATGGAGCTCATTGAAGCTTCTCGTGTCTGCACTAAACATTCTGCATCTCAAGCCTTGCATCCGTTGTCTTCACTATTTCTCCCGTCTTCTTTCACAGGGCAGCTCTGCACCAAGGCCTGCACAAGCGGTACCTCCATCTACCCATCTATACCTTTGCTTCCTTATATCTTCCTGATGCCTCATATCTGCCTTGTATCTTCCCACAGAACTTGGCTCAGCAAGTTCCTCCCAACTCTGACACTTTAGGATTCCTAGGGAACCTAAGCTGACCAGAATCCAAAATCAAACAAGAAAGTGCTCAGTGGCATTCAAAATCCCTAGTAATATGAAAACATGTCTGAGAGGAATTAGTATACACTTTCTGCTCAGGAAGTCACTTATTCAAAAATTCAAAGTGTATGTAATAAATTATTAAAGAAAGCTATAAAAGTTCCATTCATTTGGTAGCTAGAAATTATTGTGTGGATAAGGTATGATCCAAATATATGAATCATAACATTTGAATGATCTACTTCACCTCATCGGTAAGGATTCCTCATAAGAAGATAGTCCTCCCTCCTCCTCCTCCTCCTCCTCCTCCTCCTCCTCCTCCTCCTCCTCCTCCTCCTCCTCCTCCTCCTCCTCCTCCTCCTCCTCCTCCTCCTCCTCCTCCTCCTCCTCCTCCTCCTCCTCCTCCTCCTCCTCCTCCTCCTCCTCCTCCTCCTCCTCCTCCTCCTCCTCCTCCTCCTCCTCCTCCTCCTCCTCCTCCTCCTCCTCCTCCTCCTCCTCCTCCTCCTCCTCCTCCTCCTCCTCCTCCTCCTCCTCCTCCTCCTCCTCCTCCTCCTCCTCCTCCTCCTCCTCCTCCTCCTCCTCCTCCTCCTCCTCCTCCTCCTCCCCCCTCCCCCTCCTCCTCTATCCCTCTACTCCCCTTCTCTCTCATATGGTCTGAAAGTATACCCCTACAATTCATATTTTAAAACCTTAACCTATAAGATGAGTGTTAGGAACCGTCTCCTGGGGAAGTGCAGGAACTGTGAAAGCAAAGCTTTGTATTTAGTGTTCTTAACAAAGACACCCAAGAGAGCCCGTCTGGTCCCCTCCATCAAGTGAGCTGGCTGAGGAGGCGCAGTCTGAGAACCTGGGAGTCCTCATCATACACTGTTTTCCATTCTCTTAATTTTGGATTTTCCAATCTCAGTAGCTGACAGAAATAAATTTCTATTTTTTTATCCATTATGTTTTGGGTACTTTTTTTTTAAGGAAACCCAGATGGAGAAAAGTATATAGACATGTTCTGCTGAAATACTTTTAAGGTCACAGTAAAGAGTATTGTTCTGATCACAAATATGATAGACAGTAATTGGAATACTGAGAGATTGAAAGAATCTCAAATATGGAGAACAAAAAGATTTCTTAGGGCATGAAGATCACCAGCTTCCACTTGAAACTTTGATAACCTATTTTTATTAACATTAATGTTTCTCTCTTCTTTAATCCAAAGGAAATCTTCTATTTGCCTCTTATCATCTGTATATGCATAGCATTGGAAACAGTTCCAATATTTCAACTTTATATCACTTCAAAATTCTGGAGGGTTCTTTAAAAAATATGACATGATGAACTCAGTTAAAAGATTCTAACTCCACAGGGAAAGTTGTAATAACTTATCAGTTTAAATATTTCTATTGAAAAATAAATCACTGATCATTAACTCAAATTAAAATTGGAATAATTTGACCATTTTAAGTCCTTATAAGAATGAGTTGTTTATTCCTTGAGAAGGAAAATTTTACATAAATCTCAAGTGATTATGACAGTCATGACAGGCATACCATTTTTAAATGACACTGAACAAGTGGTCTCCAAAAATTATTGACTGCATTTACATAGAATAATCGTCTGAATAATTTTTGCTTTTTTATTTCTGACAGTCACAAACCGCATTCATCTGACAGACTTTAAGACAACAGATTAAAATGAACTTTCTCAGGTTGCATGAAACACTTGGAATAACTTTTCCATGCTGCTCAGGAATGATGTTCACTGCAGTCATTATAAATGTCAAGATTGGAAAGAGAATGTGGAGGTAAGAACAGAGCAGGTTTGTTTATTGGGAACATTGCTCTTTCCTGATGGTCCTATTGGTAATAGCCTTTGAGTTTCTTTTGGTACCAAGCACTGTTGTAACTCTTAGCAGATTCTGTGATTCTAAAAAATCCCCACTGGCTTTCTGCTTTACACATGGTTAATATTCATGGACATGCTGTATTAGCGCATGCACTGATGACTATGGAGAAGGATATCTTTCTTTAAGAATGAAGCATCATTTTGTATCTTCTAGTAACAAATGCCACTGTTAAAATATAGGCACAATTCTACCTTAGTAAGATTAAACATATTGTGACACGTAAAGTATAAAAAGCATACCTAACCATGATAATTGAGTTAATGAATTTTAATCCAAAAATTTTAAGCATGGATAAAAGGGCATTTTAATTATGGACCCTATTTTGTCGTTAGCATTGTAAAAAATGATTCCACATAGAATAAAAAAAACCCAGAAGAATAAAAAAAGGAAGAAGGTCCATCAATGGCTAATAAGATGTTGTTACTTAAGAATAAGTGCTCATGTGATATATCCTAGCATGATTGATATAGTAAACAATTTTGAACTGTACATCAAAAAGCTAGAAGAAAGTTTTGAATGACTCTTCTTTAAAGAAATGAGAAATATTTGAGAAGACAAATATGATTAATCTGATCACATAATGTATTATGGCAGCATAGAAATACGTTACTCCCATTAATTAGTAAAATCTTTGTTTATACATAACACTGAGGAATGACTAAAATCAATGTGATCCTAATAAACTTTTAAAAAAATCTTTCAAGTGGGATAAATAAAAATATTGGGGAAAGTAAAACCAAAATGCATATTGTAAAAGATTAGCTTGCAGAATTTGAAAATAATCAGAAAAGGCATGAATATACCTTAATCTCATATAAACTATTAAATTATAATGGCTTAATAGAGTTACAGAAATTACATGTGAAGATCTAATTGATACCCTTGTTAGGATATGTCTTTTACATTGCATCTGTCTTTTACAGTAAGTACCTGGTAATCTGAACTTAAAAGTGACTTCTGTATTGTCCTCCTTAACCATGGATTCTTTCATTGACCTACTGAAGGTGAATATTTCATTAACTTTATTCTTCTTTAGTAGCATGCAATAATAAATTACCCCAGGGGCAAATTCAAATTCTGTTTTACCTTTTGGCAATTGACACGTTCCAGTTTGGATTTCCATATTTTGAGATGACTGGATAGCAGTTACTGTTATCTTCCAGTGGACTCTCAGCTTTACAGCTATGCCCTGGCCTCTTCCGGAATGCCAGATCATTGGAACCATACACTAGAAAGCCTTTTTAGCTTTCTTCTTTCACTTAGTCATAAATGTTTAACTTCCCTGAATCTTTTTGTGGCTTAATAATGCATTTCTTTTTAGCAATTAATATTTCATTGTCTAGGTATGCCACGATCTGTTTATGCTTTCTTCTACTTGAGAGTCAATTTGATTACTTGCATAGGCAGCAACCTAGATAAGCTGTAGCAAATGAAAGGGAGTTCTCAGTCACCTCAGCAGCACTACCTGGTGTCAGGGCGCTGGAAATTGGTCATTCTAACAGTTCTGTAGCGGGCCTCTTTCTTGTTTTAATTTACATTTCTCTAAAGGTACACAGTGGGGAGTATCTTTTATTTGATCTCTGTAACTTTTTTTTTGTTTTTGTTTAAGGATTTGCTAAGGTCTCTGGCTTGTTTCTAGATCAGATTCTTTGTCTTCATACTGCTCATTTTTTATTTTTAAATTCTGAATAGGGTAATATGATATTGGAAAAATCTTTCACAAATACTTTGTCATAATTCTTGGCTTGTCTTTTCATTCTCTTCACAATGGCTTGAAAAAAAAAACAAAGCAAAAAATAGAATTTTCCATTTACTAAGTGTGACTTTTAAATTACTTCCTTGGTGTTTCATCTAATAATAATTTTCAAACCTTGGCTCATCAACATTTTCTCCTATACTTCATCTAAAAGCTTTATAGATTTCCATTTTTCAGTCAGTTCTGTGACTCACATTGCAATCCACACTGAGTGTGCTTCTGTGACGGGGGTCATAGCTGCATTGGGAGAGATCATGCTTTTAACCCATGCATGTCCAGATCCTCAGGCACCATTTGTTGAAAGGGAATGCCTTTGCTCCATTTTGGTGGTTTTCTCTGTTTGTTTGTTTTTGTCAACAGTTGGCTGGCTATATTTATATAGATCTACTTCTTGGATCTCAATCCTGTTGATCTGTCTTTCTAATACTTTGAAGCAACCATTGTTTTTTTATAATGATTACTGTACCTTTTAAGGAAGTCTAGGAGCCAGGTAATATCCATCTCTTAGCCTTGTTCTTCATACTCAAAAATCTGTTGATTACTCTTTGTCTTTTGCCATTCCATACACAATTTTGAACCAATGTATTAATATACACAAAATAATCGGCTGAGATTTTGATTAGAAGTGAATGGACTGAATGAGGCTGAGCACCTCTATGATAAGTTCCTATATAAGTTTTTTGCTAATATTTCTCTTCATTTGCCACAAGTGATGCCACTGCATCTTTTTACAACTGTGTACATTCTGCATGAATTCAAGAAGAGCTTCAAAGGTAAACTGCAACATGTAGTCAAATCCAATTGCATTTCCTAACACTGTCTCTGATTTAGCAACAGTTAAGTGCACTGGCTTTCCTTGCTAAACATTTTATTGCATTTATCATATATTCACTTATTGTACTTTTAGAAGTACTTTACGTATGAAAATAGAACAATGAAACTTGGTTAACTTTTGTAAGAGATAGAGTACAAAGCAGAATGGTAGAGAGGGTGAGGTAATGGAGCACATTGCGTGCTTGTATGGAAATGCCACAATGCAACCAACGTCTTTGTACAACTACTATATGCTAATAAAAACAGCTGAGAAACAGAAAGAACTATTCACTTAAGGTTAAGTAAAACATTAAATTGCATAGCCTAACATGAAAAATTATAATTATTCTTTTTGATTGCATCTTTGTAATGTTTTGTTCTAATTGCAGATAATTTCAAATAAATTCTTACGGAAAATAAAAATTCTAGGCTGTCCAAAAATAATTTTGAGCTTTGTTTATTTTTTTTAATTCTAGGAGGAAAAGAACAGCATTTAGTGTTTCAGTTCTTGTGTCAAATTTTCTGAAATGTTTTAATTTAGTTTAGTTTAGTGTGATTTTGGTTTAAATAGTTATTATTATTTTACTGTTATTAATTTCAATATTTTTTATAACTAGAAACACATATTTATTTTGGAACTAGTACTTAAGACATCAGTCATGAGCATATCATTCCTAATATAACCTACTAGAGAAATATTTGAAAACATACATTTAAAGCACTTAAAATGTACAAAATATGTCGTACTTACATTTGAAGTCGAACACTACGTATTAAAATGTAGAACTATTTACACTGCAAAAGACAATGTATGAATAAAGTGTTTCGATGGGATAATTTTATAAGATTGCACAGCCTCACAATTTTCAAAATGCTTTTTCCAAAATTCTATTAGACCATCAGAGTTTGACTGTGCTTTCTCTGTAGGTGAGGAAGGTGAATGTCTATGATTTCCCCAGGATGGGAATACACTCGTGTGAATTGTTGTGTTTCATATCATTTTGCCCAAACATACATAAAGGTACATTGGGCTCTCAGTACATAAATTCCAAAAATAGGGCCTAATTTTAAAAGACAATTCTTCCACTATTCCAAATTATCAGTTAAAGGACTGAATAATTTCATGGGAAATTTATCATGACTTCTCAAGCTGGCTAGATGGTGTGTAACTGAATAATTCTACTTTGATCATACTTAGCATGTAGAATCAACAGCTTTATTCCCTATCATCGAGCTACGTAGATGTGCGTGTATGTTTAAGTATATTATTACTCTGCCGGGCTAGATTTACGTCCCCTGGGTCCGGGGATGCCAAGATTACTCTCTCTCTCTCTTGTGTGTTCCCCTTTTCACCGTCTCCCCTGGGTGCCTGACCTACGGGCGCCCAGGGAGGAGTGACGGGGAACACAGGCAAGCCTCAGTGCACGTGGCCGAACGAGACTCCTCAGGACCTTCAAGAAAGACACACAGGATGCATGGGAGTCTCGGAGAAGACCTCATGGGCGTTCTGTTTATTCAAATGAGGAGCCCCCCAGATATACCCCCGAGGGCGGGCACAAGAGAGGGATTGCAGATTGGTCACAGAGGGCTGTCCATCAAGTGATGTCAGGGGACCTTCCTCGGGGGCAGAGGCCCAGCCCCCTAAGGATGGGTTTCTGAGGTGTCCTCCATTACACACGTGCTGCCCCAGGAGCAGGGCCTTCCCTTCCTGCCAAGGGCAGGCCAAGGTCAGCTGTGGCCCCTTAAAGGTACAGCTGACCCCAACATTACTGTTTTAGATATATAAAGTGAAGTGTTTGACATAGATATGTGTGTATGTATTGCACACACATATATATAATTTATGTGTGTGCTTTATGCTACGTGAATGGCACATGAACAGAATAAAGTCTACCAAAGTGTTAAAAATACAGCAGACTTCGTTTGGTGCTCATTTGAAAAATCTATGAATAATCACATACTGTATTCCTCTGTTTCTTTCAGGTAAATATTCAGGAGTGTAAATTTCTCTTTGAATGTGGTGCCAATAAGTATTTTTAGATTTTAAAGAATCGTTGATGCTATTATCCAAGACAGCCATTTTTCACTCTTTTATGCAATGCACGAGAGACTGTTTCTCTGTACTTGCCTGGCAAATAAAGTGCTTCATCTATTAAACTCCAACCCACAATAACATACAAGTTCTTTCTTTATTATTTGGTGGTAAGTCTACAAAGATAGTAGCTAGTTGCAAAACAAAAAGTCACAATTTCAGTCACCTCAAACACGTTCAAAAACATAACTTTCCAACTTTATGCCAAGTACTTGTTTCTGAGACAAGAAAGCCATTTAATATTTTTCCATAATTCATGTCATTTTCTTCTTATTATTATTAGCCATTCTTGGGGCTTGGACTCAGGGCCTGAGCACTGTCCCTGGCTTCTTTTTGCTCAAGGCTAGCACTCTACCACTTGAGCCACAGCACCACTTCCAGCTTTTTCAGTATATGTGGTGCTGAGGAATCGAACCCAGGGCTTCATGCATGCAAGGCAAGCACTCTACTGCTAAGTCACATTCCCAGCCCCATGTCACTTTATTTATCTAGTGCTTTTTCCCCATGGTGCCTGGGAAGAAAAATAGCATTGATTCCTATGAATTAATATTGAGTCCTAGGCAGTTATTCAGTCTTTCTCTCTTAGTTTCTACATAAATTTCTTTGTTTAGTTTTGTATTCTGGGGTTGATTTTATCTTAGAAAGTTGAATGAGATTGCTAAGAGTTCTTACACAATATTTCATTCAAAAGAAACTATTAGACCAAAGCATATTTGCTACTGAGTATTTAAGTATTTGTTTTTAATTTTATTTTATTGTCAAGGTGATGTACAGAAGAGTTACAGTTACATACGTAAAGTAGTGAGAACATTTCTTGTCCAACTTGTTACCATTTCCCTCATTACTCCTCCACTCTTCCTCCTCTGCCAATCCCCCTCCCCTCTGAGGTATACAATTAATTTCCAACATATTATCTTGAGTCTCAAAACTAGACAGGTTTAAAATTCAACTGACCGTAAAAACTGTCCTCATGCATAACAAATCTACACTGAACAGTTTTTACTCTCGAATTAAATTAGATAGAAAACAAGAATGCATGAGTTAAAAAAATAATCTTTGTTTGGAGACCAGAAAGATTGAAAGAGGTGAATCCTCAGAAGAACTGTGTGTTGCACACGTCACTGAGAGAACACATCCAGGCTTGGAATCTGGGAAATCCTTTGGCAGAAGATGTGCCTGAAGCAATTTGCTTTCTCTCTGCACAGTGGTTTTGCAGTAGGGTAGCATCACCTTAATTAGATTCTTAGAGATTTGCTATACTTGTGTAGACTTTCACAGAACTTCCAGCTACTGAAAAAAATAGTGCACAATGAGCAGTAGACCCGCTGAGCATGACAGAAATCAACTGAACGTTTACTTAATGCTGTGTATTATTTTTGCACCTTAGGAAGCCCCTCAGATCAAAAGAATTAGGAAATAGACATTTGAGGTCACCTCAAGCAGCTAAGTGCAGTGGCCCAAGTGCACTCTCTCATGATTATCTCTAACTGAGTGGCCCTTATTATATGCTGTAAAACAGCACATGGGTTTTAAAAGTTCTCCTTATGATAAACTGGTCAATGTGCTGGGCACTGGGTCTCCAGTCAAGAATCCTAGCTAATCAGGAGGCTTAGATCTGAGGGCCATGGTTTGAAGCCAGCCAGGCAGATACTCTAATTAACCACCAAAAAGCCAGAAATGGAGCTGTGGCTCAAGTGGTAGAGCACTAGCTTTGAGCACAAAAAATTTAGGAACAGTATCTAGGCCCTGAGTTCAAGTTCCATATTGTCACAAAAAACAGGAATTATGTCAGCTGATGGGCATGTTAGTTTGATAGAATGATTTACCAATGTTTTGGGGTATCACAGTATACTCTATAAGTAAAACTTCCAATTAAAGAACGTGCAAGTACTATCGGCTTACATTACAAACCTTACTATTATCCCAGTTTTCCTTGAAAAGTTACAATGAGAAATAAAATCAAAATGTACCTCAGTCCACAATCATTTGAACTTCTGTCCACTGATTCATTGAATAAGTCTGAGCTGTTAAATAAGAATATGTAATGTAAAAGTAGGATATGGAATTTCATAATATAATGATGTGTTAGCATTGGAGTAAGGCACACCATTGATAACATTCTTCACGTATTACTTTGTAGGATTAACGAAATGTTTATGGATATTTATTCATAATATGTTTTTATGTAGACACTTGTTAACACATTCTCAACTTATGAATATAATCATTTATTTTTAAGATTAACAATCAGCGGGCATTATTCAATGTTAGCTGTTTCACAAATGAGAATAGCTTTCTTTTGGATTGAAATAAAAATACTAGCTAGATGAAATTATAAAACTAAAATGATTTCATTTGATCTATCTATCTATCTATCTATCTATTTATGCTCTAAGAGATTCGTCTAGAGAATAGATATTGCTCCACAATTAGGACAATTGCTATCCTTGGGACTTCACAATCAATAATGCCATAAGGAGTTTGCCTGCTTAAATAAAAAGGAGAGGTTAAGCATGAGGCCTGGTGTCTTCGAATGTTACTGATCTATGAGCTTTCTTGGTGTTCATAACCCATGATACAAAATTCATTTCATGCTTGTCTCCTCTGATAAAACTCAGGACTGAATTGTTGGAAAATGCTGAACGCAGAGGATAATTCTAGGAAAGCCTCCAAGTACGGACACACTGGAGTGAAAGCCCAACTCCCAGCCAGCCTAGTGCTGGTCTACTGCATGTGATGGGCTGGCCGGAATAGTGTTACCCATGAGTAGAGCAGAGTTCACCAGCCAATGAATAATAAAATGTGAAACTGACATTATTATTAAAACACAGCAATGAAATTTCTACACAGGCATGTGAAAGCACATTTGAAAATGTACCATCCAACGTTTGAGTTCACCAGTCTTCCTTTGCATGTTTCCGATGACTCATAGGAGAATTATTTATTTTTTATCTATGCTTGTTACTAAAGAAAAAAAAAGAGTATTCAAAGTTAAAACAAACAAACAAACACGTATCTCCTAAGGCTTGTTGGTTTTCAACCTGGGGGAAGGAGGCTTCAGGAGTCAAAACATTCAGCAGTTTTGTTGTTGTTGTTTTTTCTGTTGCCATTTTATTTTCTGAAAATGTTTTACTGTACATTAACTATACAAAAGGGGTTTCATTTTTATCTTTCCATACATGCATGTTATGTACTCCTTCTATACTGCTTCTGAACCACCGCCAAGAAAAGCCCAGGTCCAAATGGATACAGAGGAGAATTCTACAAGGCCTTCAAAACAGAACTCACACCAACACTCCTCACACTCTTCAATGATGTTCAAAGTGAACGTTCACTGCCAAACACATTCTATGATGTCAGTATAACCCTTATCCCCAAACCAGACAGTGACCCATCAAAGAAAGAGAACTTTTGACCTATTTCTTTCGTGAACATCAATGCAAAACTTCTCAACCATAAATATAAATGCATAGATAGCTCTCTTTTATGTGGACTTAAATTCTTTGGATATATGTCCAAGAAGTTCATGATTGTCAAAGTAACCATTCTGGTTAGAATAGACTTTCATGTTATCATTATTCCCTGATTTTTTTCTTCATCTTATTCCAACCATTTTTAACTTTCTCTGAAATCATCTCTACATTTTTCATCATTTAATATGAATGATCCTTACCTATCCATTCTCCAACTTTCATCCTTTTAATCTACACCTGTATGTTCTCCTATCTGTTATACTGAGATCAAAAGTTTCTTGAGACTAATCAGAAGCATGCCCATCCCAAAGTTTGGCATCATTGCCTGACATAATATAGGTTCTCAATATATGTCCATAATATCTAATAAAGCAATAAGTAGGAAAGACATAATATCTACTTATTTGGGCAAAGAACTTTCTTCACACAGAGTGTTTGCTGTTGCTAATTTTAGGACATTTCACAAAAATATCTGGAGCTGATAATTCACTGTTAGTTCCCTAACTAGTTGGTATTTTACAGATTTTTTTTATTAATAATGAACATTTTATTTCTTTTAACAACAGGTATTTGACCTTGCAAATTATAATGATAAAAATCACCTGAAAGGATTACAATATAAAGGAAAAGATTTTCTTACGAAGTGTGAGTCAGCTCCTCACTCGAGAAGATTGAAATCAACGTCTTCAATTAATGCTTTTGTGGTGATGGAGATTGATCTCAGGGATTCACACTTGCTAAGTATACACTCTTCCACTCACCTATCCCCTACAGCTTAAAATACTATCTAAAGTGGCTCCCATGTCAATGCTGCTGTAGAACTGAATTTGGAGCCTATTGTGGCTTCTCACATCATTCCCCTGAATAGATGTGATAACAAATGACTTAGTCTTTCTCCACTATCGTGCAAGTGATGTGATTCAAGATGTTTTACACATCCTATCCCCTGACTTCTTACACAATTGGAGCTGATAGCCATCATAATATTTTAGGTTTTTTGAGGTTAGCTCTGAAATAGAAAAACATTTAGCATTATAGCTATAGATATTTTTTAATCAAAATATGTCTTACATAAAATCGATTGACTGTTTTAGTCATTGAATAGCATCGGTCACTGGTTTAAAAAATTCTTAAAACAACTCATTTTTATTTGTCACAAGAAAATACACAAACTAGCATTCATATATATGAACTTAACCATATTTCATAAAATAATTTTGCATGAGCATTTAAGAAAATGATGATAATTGTGGAATTTAGTTTATATGTCATTAATAGACTCAAAAATATAGCACATTAAAAATAAAATATTATGTCATAAAATACATGACAAAAATGCACACAATATGTCTACACACATATATAGATATGTATATGTAGGTAATACAAACATATACATATCCATGTTTGTTAAACTCTATATGAAACACAAGTAACATTATACAATTCAATGGAGTTATACATTATTTTACTACTAATTGGGTAGAGGACGAACGTTTTAGCCCCAAGTGCAAATCTCCCTCTTAAGGTTCTCTGTTTAGAAGTGAATGTTTCATTGTGCTGTAAGGAGAGATAGAGTCTCTAGCAATATGGATTTATATCCTTTGTTCATCCCAACGAATAGGCTTTGCTGGCTTTAAAAAAACACCAAACTTTGATTTTTTTTCATTTGTCTATTTTTGTATGGATTGTTTGGTTGTTTGTCATAGTCACTACCAGAAGCATCAAAGCAAGTCTTGGTAGTTCAATTTTTATACATCTCATTTGTAATCACATAAGCTACAAGACATAGCCTCAGTTTTGATTTGATGTCAGCAAAAATTGAATCCTATAGAACTGAACACATGGTAGGTAGCATGTATGATGGTTGGGAGAGTTTCCCAAAGCGAGTTTTCCAGTTGGTTTATGGCTGTCCTTGTTTCTCCATCTCTACTTATGTACTTTAAGGAGTTCACCCCTTAGGACATAGCTGTCACAAAATAACCTGTGTTCCAGCCCCTTCCTGTTGCAAAGTTAGGTGACTGGTAAAGCAAGTAGCTTTCCTGGTAATCACTTCTACCTTGCTAGAAACAAACAAAACAAACAAACAAACAAAAACCTGTGCAGGAGATTCCTACATTTCCTGTAATCCAGACTAAATATATTCTCAAATGACATTCTCAAACCTAACTTCAAGAAATGCCTTCAGTCACACCAAAAGTACCTAAACAGAGGGAAAATGTGATGAAGAAAGTTTCCTGGATCGACTCATGGGCCCCTATTAGTTGCAATAAATTTTTTAGGCTTATAAATTGTCAGAAACTTGTAACCTTGGAAACACATGTTTCAGCCACTGCCAATTTGGAAATGTGACAGTGTGTAAGCATTTCTAAAGGCCTAAATATCATGAGTCTCATAGAAAATATGTCATTAATACATAATAAAAATATCAAAGCAAGGCTTTTTTTGTTCAGGATTAATGATTCCAGTTTAGGAGCACAGGAGTAAGAAAACACATCCTTCTTCAATTACCTGAAGATTAACACCTAAGTGACAGATCCAAAGAACACACAGGAATTAGAAATCCTCATCATTGTATTACAATTTTAATTCATTGCCAACTTATTTGTCCTCACAAAACATGATAATTTACACACCTATTTTAGGACACTCAATAAAATAATTATAATATTGTTTTATTACTGATTTCATTTTTGTGATTATTGATCACAATTATGATCACTTTGTTTTAGTATATCTATCTATCTATTTATATCTATCTATCTATCTATCTCTATATATATTGCTAATACTAAGTCACTTATTTGAAAGGAAGTTTAGCTTTGTAAGGAGCCTTGTATTCTGGATACACTCTATTTTATATTCTCAGACCTGTGAGGACATATACATTCTATTTTATATTCTATTTTATATTCTTATATTTATATCCTGTATGACCTGTGAGGACATACAGGATATAGAGGCAGAAATATAATCAATAGCCTCTGGCATACTACCAAATCATGCTAGAACAAGTAAAGAAAGGGATGGCTGTGTCATCTACAAAAGTCTTTTCTCTATCAAGTGAAGAGACTTAGCAGCTCCCAGGAAATATAAGGTCTTAGGTGAAATCAAGCACAGTATATTACAGAGTTTATGGACAATGTCCAGAGCAATTTCGTTCTTTAGGAAACCTCTAGAATCTCAGTGAACAGCACTTTAAATTGGGAAGTCAAAGCATGAATTGCAGCAAAAGTCTCTGCCACAGGCTCTCTGAAGAATTTTTGCCAAGTAAACAAAATATATTGTGCAATGAGTAAAACATAGCAGGAAATTTCTTCTTGCAATAATCATGGCATTAATTCTTTGAAATAACTGTATGATTGTTGGAGACTACTCCAATCATATAATTATGAGTGTATCTAAATATTTTGGTATTTTTAAATTGTGCTGTAATTTTATGCTGTATTTTGAGTTATTCCACTAATGCAGGGACCTTCCTTAATACAAGGCTTAATCCTCTGGAGAAAGTTGTTGCAAACAGTCTGGAGCCCTTGTCCAGGCGCGGCTGGGAGCATAGCAATGATGGAGACAGGACCATGGAACCCGTTTTGGGGTACCAGGGGGCCTGCTGCTGTGCTGGTCTGCATTTAGGGGTACCCACATGTTTGATCATGTCTGAGAACATGACCGATGGAAACAGAGTCCCTAGATCAACTATGGGCTTCGGTTTTCATTGGTAAAATTTTAGAAATATATTTCAGCTCATTTTTATGGGGGACATTAATAACATGAATAGAGCTCCTTGCCCAGAATCCATATTTTTTTTTTCCATAATTGTGAAAGAACTGTTTTGAAAACGTTCCCTTGTAGGTCCTGTTTGTCTCCAGTGGTGAGATTTGTCCATGATTTTGCTGGGGAAACTCATTGGGAAGAGGTAATATGATTTGTCCTTATTAAGTTATTGTCCTATAATTGTGCTGCAGTTCTCCATTAATCTGATTTCAATTATATCTATCTCCATTAACCTGATCCAAAATGCATTATATTTTCTTCACAGTGCCCATTCCTTGATGTATTTGTTATTCCCATTTAGTATATACCCCTCCCGGGAACATTTACACAAGTCATCCCATAAACAAAGCAACATATTTTATAATTCATGTTAATTTTATTTCATCTACTTCTAATTATATCAGTTTGTTCAAGGTTCCTTTATAGGAGAGGAAGATGGCGCCGCCACGGTAGGGAAGCACCCCAACTCGCTCCAACTGAATAGTGAGCTGGGAACTCCAGCACCCAACACCCCATCAAGAATCCAGCAAACCCAACAACCAGAAGCAACAGAGAAACACAGGAAACAAACAAACAAAAAAAAAGAAGAGCCTATAACTGCACGGAGCCAGAAAATCTCCAGGGTACCCTCCCCCACCTGCCGACCCTGGCCCGAACAAGGCCAGGCTGGGAAAGGGGACCCGGCACCGGAAAACGGGGCCGCAGACCTTCAGCCACCAGAGAAGCAACAGCTGAAAAGTCACGCCAGGAGCGCAGAGCCCAGACAGCAGGAGCTCCACGGGCCCCGACCGGGACAGACGGCGGCACAGAACTGGAGGCACGGGAACGAACAGCCGAGAACAGACAGCAACAGCAGGGGAACTGGGCGGCACAGACGGGAGAGCCAGATGGGGAGAGCCGGGACCACCACCACCAAACAACTGATCGCCACACCTCAGCACCCCAGCCCCGAAAAGCCGACAGCAGCGCGAGACACACATACAATCCAGGACCAGGAAGTCCCCCATTACCCCCCTCAATGGGAGACCAGCTCTAGCAGAGACCCAAACCCCACAAAGAAACTAGAGCTCCCTCCCTCCCCCTCCCTACCCAGAGGGAACAAAGGAGCCCCATATCTGGCGGCTCTAGGACCCTACAGCCTCTGGGAGGACACGGGAGTTAGCAGAGGTGGAGCAGCGCCCAACAAAGTGACCAGGAAACACCTTAGACAGGCTTCCACCAAAGCCCCAGCTAAGGAGCCTGAACCTGGCCGCACCAGGCCCCCTCCCCCAAGAGGGACCCGGGGACTGGTAGGCATTGGAACTCCACCTGAGGCACCTGGTCCTCACGGACTTTTTTTTTTTTTTTTTTTTTGGCCAGTCGTGGGCCTTGGACTCAGGGCCTGAGCACTGTCCCTGGCTTCTTCCCGCTCAAGGCTAGCACTCTGCCACTTGAGCCACAGCGCCGCTTCTGGCCGTTTTCTGTATATGTGGTGCTGGGGAATCGAACGTAGGGCCTCATGTATCCGAGGCAGGCACTCTTGCCACTAGGCTATATCCCCAGCCCCTCACAGACTTTTTGAACAACAGTCACAGGCTTGCTGGTGTGGAATACCAGCCCAGCAGGGACACCAGGGCCCGAACACACACCCCCTCTCACAGCAGAGGCGCAGAGTCTGTGGGCACCAACCTGCGCCCAGACACTTGATCCTGCTGGGGTCCACGCATACCGCCCCCCATAGCAGACTCGCGAGAGGGCACAAGCACCCTCCAACAACTTGGGGCAGTACGTCCCCAAAGGAAGCACTAAAGTGCACACGCACATGTTCCCCCCCAGGGCCAGTGTGGGAGAGCCTGCTAGCCCTCCAGCAGGAGGATCTCCTGCCCAACCCTCCACAGGAGCGCACAAGCGGGCAAGCTGCAACACTCACTCTGATAGGTGCACTCTGCACAGGTGGGCAGAACCCCCCAGTGACAGCACCCACTCTGATAGGCACACTCCGCACAGGAGGGCACAGCCCCCCAACGACAGTGTCCACTCAGGTAGGCGCACTACACACAGGTGAGCAGAGCCCCCTAGCGGCAGCACCCGCTCTGATAGGCGCGCTCCACACAGGTGGGCGGGCCACCCCTCAACAGCAACATCTGCTCTGACAGGAGCAATCCACACAGGTGGGTGAGCCGCCTCTCAGCGGCAATTCTCAATCTGAGAAGTGAGCCCCTCTGACCACGGTACCAAGTGGGGAAAAAAATCAAAGAAAAGTCTCCACAACACGCTGAATCAGCGACCCACAAACCACCATCAGGGGCACGCTAGGGTCAGCACAACACAGCAGCAGGTCACTATCCTGCAGAGAAAGACACAGAACCTACCCACCCCCAAGTGCAGTGAGGGTGACCACCCCGGCAACAACCAAGATGGTCAAGCTCACCCATTGAGCAGTAAGGTTCAACAGCCAAGCTCAAATCCAGAGCCAGGACACAAACAAGTCTCCACTGACGGACCAGCGGGAACCAGCACAAAGCCAACCCAAGGATGCCACCTACAGGTGCAAGCTCCAGATGCACAAATCACAAAGAAATATTACAAATTTCATGAAAGGTCAAGCCAACTCGCCAGCTCCAAAAAGCAGTACAACTGAAGAGGAGCTGGAGAATAAAAAAACAAATGAGGCTAAGATAGCAGAAATGATGGAAAGCTTCGGGAACGAATTCAGAAAACAATTCCAGGAGTTTAGAATGGAATTCTCGAAGGACATTCAGGAAGTCATGAAAGAAATGAAAGCAAAAATGGGTACAGTGCACTTCTCCGTTAAAGAAGACCTTAACATCCTGACAAGCAAAATGCATGAAAAAAAATAGATTTAAAATACAACTCTTTAAAGGAAGAAATTTGCATGATCAGAGCTGATCTGGCAACCATAAATAGCTCGCTGACCTCCATAAACTCCACACTAGAAGCCACAGCACGAAGAATTGATCATATTGAATCCCGAATCTCTCTTTTGGATGACGATGCAGCTGATAAGGACCAGAAAATTACCACACTCCAAGAAACGGTTAAACTCCAGGGCAGACTAATCCAGGAGCTAGTGGACAAAAACAGGAGATATAATCAGCACATAATTGGAATAGATGAAGGAGCCAAATACGAGAGCAGAGGGCTACAACATATTTTCAATAGAGTTATTGCAGAAAACTTCCCCAATCTCACAAGGGACCTCACCCAAGTAACCGAAACCTATAGGACGCCTGGCAGACCAGACCCTGGAAAATCCATCATAACAAAGGCAGCCTGGTATTGGCATAAAAACAGACCTGAAGACCAATGGAATAGAATTGAAGACCCAGAAATAAAACCGCACTCTTACAGTCAGCTGATATTCGACAAAGGAGCTAAAGATATACAATGGAAAAAACAGAGCCTCTTCAACTACTGGTGCTAGGAAAACTGGGCAGCCATATGCAGAAAACTCAAAGTAGACCCTAGCCTATCACCATGCACCAAGATCAACTCAAAATGTATTAGAGACCTCAACATCAGACCTGAATCCTTGAAACTACAAAAGGACAGAGAATGAAAGATGCTAGAACTTATAGGAACAGGAAGGAACTTCCTGAATAGAGTCCCTGGGGCACAACAGATAGGGGAGAGACTCGACAAATGGGACTACTACAAAATAAAAAGTATCTGCACAGCTAAGGACGCAGCCACCAAACTAGAAAGATAGCCAACCATATGGGAAAGGATCTTTACCAGCACAGCAACAAACAAAGGCCTAATATCCGTCATCTACAGAGAACTCAAAAAACTAAACCCCTCCAAGCCCAGTAAACCAATTAGGAAATGTGCAAAGGAGCTAAAGAGAGACTTCACAAGAGAAGAGATAAAAATAGCAAAGAAACATATGAGGAAATGTTCAACATCCCTGGCAGTAAAGGAAATGCAAATAAAAACAACCTTGAGATACCACCTCACTCCAGTTAGAATGGCCTATACTCTGAACTCAGGCAACAACAAATGCTGGAGGGGGTGCAGGGAAAGAGAAACTCTTCTCCATTGTTGGTGGGAGTGAAAATTAGTACAACCACTTTGGAGAACAGTATGGAGTTTCCTCAAAAAGCTCAACATAGACATACCCTATGACCCAGCCATACCACTCCTAGCCATCTATGCTGAACAACAGGTCCCAAGATATCAAAAAGACATTTGTACTTCCATGTTTATCACTGCACAATTCACAATAGCCAAAATATGGAAACAACCCAGATGCCCCTCCACAGACGAATGGATCCAAAAAAATATGGTACCTATACACAATGGAATACTACATAGCGATTAGAAATGGTGAAATATTGGTATTCACAGGGAAATGGTCAGAACTTGAACAAATAATGTTGAGTGAGACAAGCCTAGAACACAGAAAACAAAGGGGCATGATCTCCTTGATATATGACTGTTAGGTGGGGGGAGGAGGAGACAGTAGAGACCAGGTCTGCGAAACCAAAAACCTCTGGTCAAATGGAGTTTCCCACAGGTTTGGGTCAGCGACCCTACATTATGTAACTAAAACCAAACAACTACTCAACATATAAAGGCCAAAAATAGACCTCTCAGTGGATCACAACAGCTCAAAAGCTACGTATGTACGTTCATATAAGACAAGGATAAGCAAACTCTGTTATCAACATTACATTTAAAGTCCTAGGTGAATTTCCTTTGGTGTAGGCCACGTGGCTACTGTATATGTTTTTGGTACACTGGGTATTGTATATATGTCTACCTGGTCTAGGGAAGGGAATGAAAAACAGGGTGTAAGACATCACAAGAAATGTACACACTGCCCTATTGTGTAACTGTACCCCTTTTGCACAACACCTTGTCAAAAATTTTTGTTTAATTAATAAATAAATTTTTAAAAAGATATTAGAAAAAAGCTTCAATGGTTAGAAGATATTGAAGCGAGGGTGTTGTCTGGGTTGGTTCAGTTGCCTAGTGGGAGTTTACTACCACAAACACTCTAGAGGAAAAGCAGTTTAAAAGTTGGTTCAAGTTATAGCAGCAGCCATAGGACAGGGCTCAAGAAACCCTCAACATAAGCTATTTCCAAAGGGCAGTGGGAAACCTATGTGCTTATTGTCAGAAAACTGGAGAATGACATTGGAAAAGGGAATGTCGAAGGAGGAGAAAGACTGAAAATGAAATGTTAAGTAAGCACATTCGCCCCCGTGAAACTGTGTTCATATCGCCTAAGCAACTTGAGAAGGGCTAGGGCCTCTAATATCCAATTTTGTTGAACTGAAAGAAAAGCTAACGGAGTGGACACCAAAGAGCCCTGTCAGAGAGAAGGGGTTGACAAAGGGAGCTGGAAAAAAATCAGGCTCAAGAGGCAGCCTGGTGTTATGTGCTGGATTTCCCGCATGTACCCTACGTGATTGGAATGGGGGTAGGGGGTTGGGTAGTTTCAGATTTGGCCAGAAAAGAAAATCAGTGCTTTTGCTTGGGCATCAAAACAAGTGGGGAATGTGATCACCAGCTCGAGGGAGGGTGGCATCAGAGCCATTTGAGTGGGACTGCGGGGTTTATATTGGGTACATGTTTGGAGTTGTGTGTGTTTGTATGTGTGTGTTTGTGTGTTTGTATGTTGTGTGGGTTAGCATGTGCTTGTGGGCATGGTCGGCAGTGTGTATGTGGAGAGAGGGAGAGAGGTGGTGTGTGGAGTGAAAAGGGAGAGAAGGAAGTAGCAAGAGGTGTCTGTGGGAGGATTGGGGCAGAGCAGCTGGGCAGATCAGATCGCTGCCTGACTCTGCCAAGAGGCCCATAGGGAGACCTGGAGGCCTCAAGGAAGCCTGCAAAGAGGCCTGGAAGCCCCAAGGAGGACTTGGGGGAGGGGAGAGGCATGAGCAAAGCCAGGCCTGTGGGAAGGAGGACTACTAGCTAGCTGGTTTGGAGGTATGGAGCTTTGGAGTTTGAGACAGGTGGAGGTTGGAGATGGAGGCTGCTCTGGCTTCTGGCTTCTGGCTTCTGGCTTCTGGGTATTTAGGCCAGAAAAAAGGGAGTAGCAGGTCAGTTTTGGGACATGGAGTCCGTTCTGCTTCTGGGTTTGGGGTTGTAAATAAAACCCCTTTGCCACCTTTAGCCGTGCCTCTATGGATTTTCATGCTCTCAAATCCTTACAGTGGATTCAACACACAACATCATTTGGATGTGGCTAGGTAGTTGACTCCTTGGTTAGCAGATTGTTTTCAGTTATGTGCCAAGTGATTCTTCTTGTGTTGGAGTAGATTTCACCTCCTCCTGGATAGATGCAGCACAGACTTCTCAGAAATTGTCATTTCTCCCACGATTGTCTTTCTGATTCCTCTGACAGCACCAGACCCAAGTGTGGAAAACACGTGCTGCACTAGGCATGGCCTAGGGGTGCAACATAGCCAAGACTCATGGAGAGGATCCCTGGACCTGTGAGGTCTCTTGAGCCCTCCTGTCCCTCTGGGACTGGAAGAGAAGCATCTACCAAGACTGTAGGACACTCAGTGACTCCAGATCAGAATACAAGTGTCAGAAAATGTAGTTAGAAAACTAGAGCTACTTCTGCATGGAGTGAGAACAGCAAGACAACAAATATGGTCAGGGAGCTGTGTTTCTTGCTGCCACTCCCTGGAGGACAGTTGGAATCCTGGGAAAAACTCTGGTGGGCAGAGTGGTTGAGTGAGGGAAGCCAGGCAAGGAAGATGTGAAACGGAGCATCTATCCAGTTACAGCAAGTTCCACTCTTGCCCCAAACCAAAGTGGACAGTGTTAGATGGGGATTGGGCTGCAGGAGCAGCTGTCCTCATGACCCCACCCATTCTGCCTGCATCACCAGATTCTGGCCAGACCCTGGGGATTCCACATTTCTCTCTGACCAATGGGATGCCAGTCTTGGGGCCACGCCCACATTCTATGCTGCCTAGTAGCAGTGGAATTCCCTCTGTTGGCCTACACCACTACTGGCAGTTGAGGGAGGAGGTAGCGGTGGCCGAGTGGTGACTTTGAGAATCGAAGTGAGTGAGGAGGTATAGTAGAAAAAAGACTTTAATAGGGATTGGAGAGGTGTCCTCAGAACACCTGGCAATGTGGCGCATCCTTCTTTGCCGACCCAGGGCTGGGAGGTCTGAACCAACCAGACACAGTGAAACAGCTGCAGGAAAGAAACTCCCCCAAGAACAGCAGCAGCAGCAGAATTGTCCTGCCCTTAAGGGCCTTGCCAAATTCAAGAAAAGGAAGAAAACTCCCAAGGGAGGTGACCCCAAGGCAAACACCCCTGGGGATGGTCCTTCAACGGAGGATACAGCCCAAGACCGTGCTGACCCTGAGCCTCCGGTGCCTTTGCACGCAGTCGGAGCAGCCAGCGTCAGGAGCTTCCCAAGTCCCGAAAACACCGGGGATCTGCAGAGGCGCTACCAACACCTGGTGCTGGCCCTGGTCTCCAGCAAATTAAAAAACCAGCAGCTCTGCACTGAGATCCAACACCTGCAGCAAGAACAAGCCAAAGAGAACGGGAAGAGGGCCCATGCGCAAGATGCGCTGCAAACGCAGCTTGTGGAAGTCCACAAGCGGTGGATCCAGAGGTTGCGTTCCGAAAAATGCACCTTGCAATCTGCCCTGGCCCACATGCAGCAGGTGGCCAAGGAAAGCCACACGGAGCGTGAAGGTCTCAGCAGCCGCCTGCACGCTGCACAGCAGCACATTGGAGAGCTCGAGGTCGCACTGGCCGCAGTCACCACCCAGCAGCTTGACGCCGAGAAGCAAAACCTACAGCTCACCCAAGACCTCCGTCACGTCACGCTTCAGCTGCAGGCAAAGAGCAGGAGCTGTGAGGATGCGCAAGCCATGACCACCGATCTGCAGAAGCAGCGGGAAGTGCTCTGGGCCCAGAAGC
This sequence comes from Perognathus longimembris pacificus, assembly GCF_023159225.1. NCBI lineage: Eukaryota > Metazoa > Chordata > Mammalia > Rodentia > Heteromyidae > Perognathus > Perognathus longimembris. The sequence goes on along the minus strand of NC_063181.1, from coordinate 42,791,938 downwards.
TCCACATGCAGACCCGAATTCACAAGCTCCAACGAGCCCTGGAGGAGCGGGCAGTGCTGAGAAGGCAGGGAGCCAACCTGCGAGGCCTCGTGAAGACACTGCAGGCGGAAAGAGACCAGATTGCGCAGGACCTGAGGAGGGAGAGGGCCGTGTGGGAGGAGATGGCCCAGCAGCAAGCCGAGGAGCTGAACCAACTGAGAGAGGAGCGAGAACAGGCGCTGAACCAACTGAGAGAGGAGAGAGAGGAGTGGGAGTGGCAGGTGCTGGAACTCCAGGCCAACCAGGAGGAACTGACAGAGCAACTGGCAGCGCTGCAGGCCCCTGCGGGACCACGCCAGGCTGCGCACCAGCTGCAGGCCCAAGCATCCCAGATGCAGGAGGAGTTGAAGAACCTGGAGCAACCACTGCACGGCCAGGAGCAGGCAAACCAGAGCCCCCGTCTCCAGAACCTGGAGCAGCAGGAGCAGCTGTGCAGACTGGAGAAGAAGGGCGAGGAGCGGCCCAAGATGGATGAGCCCCCGACTTGCACACCTGGGCACGATGAAGAGCTCAAAGCTCAGCTGGCGCAGCTGCAGGATCTCAGAGCCACCTGCGATCGGCACACAGCCGCCAATCAGCAGCTGAGCTCAGAGAAGGAGGCGCTGCAGCAGCAGGTGCTGAGGCAGACCCAGCTGGGTCTGGAGCAGCTGAGCCAGGAGCCAGTAGACAGCAAGTTGCTGGCCCAGATGGAAAGGGAAGAGTCGCAGGGCACTCGGAAGCGCCCAGAAGCAACCGGGCAAAGGAAGGAGCAACCGCAGGCCCAGCATGGCTCCCCTGGTTTCCCTGGAGAAGGGGAAGGAGTGAGCACCGGGAAAGAAAACGGGGAGGAGGCAAGCCCACTCCACATGAGTGTCCCCGAGGATGGAGAGAACCCTCAGGTCCTGAGGGAGCTGCACCGCCAAGCACTCTCAGCTGCGGAACCTACAAAGACAAAACTCAGCCAGCAGCCGCAGGAGCAGCAGGCCCGCTGCAGGGGCCTGGCCAACCTGGTAGCCCAGTGCCAGACCAAGCTGGAGCCCCGGGCACTCTTTCCCACCAGGCGGAGCCATGGCCTGTGTGCGAAGAGGAGGCAGGACACACAGGTGCCCAAGAGGAAGCTGCAAATCTGCGTCATCCCCGACCTGCCTGACAGGGCGGATTCCCAGAATCAAGCGGGAGACCTGCAGGGTCCATGCAGCCGGCTGACACAGCACATCACAGCCATGCAAGAGGCCATCGCTGCCTGGGAAGACCAAATGGAAACCCTGGCTCAGCTGCATCGGGAGAAAGAGGAACATGTCCACCAGCTCTGCGAGGAGAAGGAGAAGGAGGAGGAGGCGCTGCGGGAGCTGCTGCTGCGCCTGGCAGGTGAAGGCCTGGACTCATCAACCTAGAACGTGTATGGTTGCGTACTGACCACAGGAATAGACTCCTCTGGTTATGGGATTGAGAAGGTCAATCCAAATCCTCTGTAAATAAAACCCTTTGCACTTTCAGTTGTGTCTCCTGGCTCTTTCTGGCCCTCAGGATGAACGTTCTGCTTCTGTATTTGGGGGTGTAAATAAAACTCCTTTGCCACATTAAAAAGAAAAGATTCCTTTCTAATGTTTCTAGTATAGAATTTGTATATTTTGGATTTGTATATTAGGATTCATTCTTAAATGTATGCTACTAGTAAATACTTTGTATGTAGCTTTTAAATGGGTGTAATTTGCATATATGAAAGTAATTATATTAATATTATAATCTATCGGATATTGATCCTTTAGTAATTTTTCAGGAATTACTGGGTTTCCTAAGGATAAAACTAATACCATATTTTTGAATCCTATACCACGTGTGTAAGTTATAAAGTTTTGTCTAGGAATGAAACTGCTAACGTATTTTGTGAGTTAGAAATGCATTGGTTAGTTTTGAAATGTTTGACATTTTCAATTACATCTCTGTTGTTTTTATTTATAACTTAATGTCAGAGAACACATTTTGTATGATTTTACTTTATTTCTATAACTTGTCATAAGACCAAGATTATGATCATTTTAAGCTTCACATGTTTGTAAATCATATGCGCTATATTTTGTTGGTAGAGTAATTTCATGTAATTTTCAGAAGTAATGTCTTAAGCTGTATCACTTGCTTTTTTGACATTTAGGTAAATGATTACTGTTTATTTTTCTCCTTTAGTATTAATATGGTCAGTTATATTACCTACCCAGGAAACATGTTAAATTCACCCCTAAGTTCTAGAATGAGCTCTAACTAGCTAGCTATTAATTTTTTCTCACAAATAAGAAAAAAATCCCTTTAATGTTAATTGAAAACAAGCAAAGTATTTACTTAAGCTCCAAATTCAAATTGAGAAAGGGGCTTAATAACTTAATCAAGAAAATTAAGTTCCTCCTGCATGTTTGGTAGCAACCAAAATTGAATGTGGCCATTTTTGAATATGTATATACATATGCAAACATATACGCAAATAATAATTTTAATTTGTTCCATATTGACCATTTGGCTCCAATTTAGATACTAGTTCTTGTGGGGGGAAAAAGTCCCATTATTTTTTAGAGCCTTCAAGGTTTTTATGCAATTAATAGTTGACATGCAAGAGTTATATGCAAAAATGGTTGATATTTCTCTTTCTTTTCTGAGCGTGTGTATGTATTTTCATACCTTGTGCATGTCAAAATGTAGAAAAGCAATAATGTACATATGAATTCCTGCTTTCATAGTAGATGGTATAACTAGGTGGGTAAACTTGTCAGTAGAATTGCTGCTAAAACATAGTGTTATATATGGTGCATGTGGAATCACACTAGAATAGATATTCTAAGGAGCTGAGTCTAACATGCCACTTTTCATTAACTGCTATTGCTGAGGAGGTGTGCAACTACATCCCAGATAATTCTATGGGATTCCAATGCCTTTTGTTGTTGTCATTGTTGTTGTTGTTCTTGATTTTAGGTTAGGAATTTAGCCATGTAACCCTAGTAGAAATGACAAATATAGTTTTCAAGTGATACAATAAATATTTTGACACAATATATGTTGAATGTAGAATGTTTTAAATGATCAATTGCAGTATAAGGACTGTCTTAAAATTCTGTTCTAACTCAGGGAAGCCCTATCAACTTAAATAGATTCCTAAAAGCTTCATTATATGCAAAATGTTAGTAGTAGTAGTAATAATAATACCTGCCCTACCGAAATAACTTGTCCCTATAAATTTTTTAGAAAATATACATTTATATTGCTTTGTTGGTTACATAAACAAAAGTGGTGTAAAAAATGATGTTCTAAAAACACAATCTGAAAAGTATGAAAGTAATATTAGACAAATAAGAAACTGAACGTAAAAGGTAATTGGAAAAATTATTTTGGATATGACAACAAAAGAATATATAGTAAATGAAATCTTCAGGGATGTTTATGCCCTCTTTTGAATTATTGGTAGCTTTAGTCTGTGTTGTTTTGTGTGTTTCTCTGCTGTCTTTTTTAAATTTTAAAAATCCTGAAAACATACCATTCCCATCATTCTCAAAAGTGGATTCTCTCCTTTAAAGAAGCTCCATTCTTTTCACATGATCCTTTGATGCAGTACTGAAATTTTCTTTTTGATTAAATATTGTCAAACTTAGCCAAAATATTTGCAGACTACCAGAGAAGACTAATGTCAAAATGTGACCAACAAGATATATGAATAACTAAAGTCATCTGGACAAATATATGGTATCGATAGTATTGAGATAGCTCTTCCTCAGTGTCAAACAATTTGAGCATTGAAGGCTAAGTGGTGTTCTAATACAAAGAGCAACCTCTTTGTGAATATGACAGAACTATCAAAACCGCCTCATTATTGCTGATCAAATTTATCTCAACTCCTGAAAATTATGATTTGATATTCTACGCCCATATTGATTGTCCTTACAGCATCATAATTGGGTTGTTTAATTCACCTAACATCATAGATTTAAAACTGACTCTTGTTCATCTTCATTTGGAGTTTTCAGTCAGAAATTTGACTCACATTTTCAGATCTCTTTTCTTTGATCATGTGACTTTAGGTGCGCTTACTGAGTTCCGAAGTTGTTGGGGGTGTGTGCGTGTGTGTGTGTGTGTGTGTGTGTGTGTGTGCGTGTGTGTGTTACTGATTCTGGGATGATTGCATGGTCTTGTTCTTGAGGCAGTGTTGTGTCACTTGAGCTATGGTTCCAACCCAAATTTAACATTAAAGAATCCTTCAAAATCTTCATCCCCTTAATGATGTCAGTGTACCTAGTAATTAAGCAATATATGGTCTTCTGTGTAAAGCCTGCCAGTTTGTAACCCAGACCACTGACATTGCTCCAATGTTGTGGAATTCTGTGGGTTAGTAAATAAAAAACAATCAAATACTTACACGAATGTCATTTGAATTTCTTCCCCCTCGCATTTCACCGTTTGATGCTCTTCTTTTTCACCTTCAATCTTCTTGTTCAAGCACTTAATTGAATGGATTACCACTTAAACATTAACACCATCACAACTCAAATTTTGTTCAACAGTCTTGCGATCTTAACATTGCAATTGTCCATAGTTGTTCATTAGTGACTTTACATCACTGTCTATATACTATTATATATTTTTATTATATATATTTTTACTTGCCATACTTTTAGAAATTTGTATTGGGTTCAGGATAATATTTTGTATTGATGTCTTCGCCACCTTAAATATAAACACATACACATAGAAAATTATTATAAGCTACTATGTATTGATAATTTATAATAATTTTGAAAATCATTTTATATTCCAGTAACAATAATGTACAATTAGTTAAGCTAGCAATAATTTAGTGTCATTGTAAGCATGCCCCTAGAGGTACATCATCAAAGACAAACTGATGTTAAAAATACAATCAAGGGGGACTGGGGATATAGCCTAGTGGCAAGAGTGCCTGCCTCGGATACCTGAGGCCCTAGGTTCGATTCCCCAGCACCACATATACAGAAAACGGCCAGAAGCGGCGCTGTGGCTCAAGTGGCAGAGTGCTAGCCTTGAGCGGGAAGAAGCCAGGGACAGTGCTCAGGCCCTGAGTCCAAGGCCCAGGACTGGCCAAAAAAAAAAAAAAAAAAAAAAAACAGTCTGAGAAGCAAAGGAACAGAATTGAGGACCAAGAAACAAGCCTATAGAGCCCCAGACATCTAGTACTAGATAAGGGAGCCAAAAACATAGGATGGCACAAAGACAGCCTCTTCAACAATTGGGGGAAAATTAGATATTCCCATGAAAAGAACAAATGGGATTTCTACCTGTTACCCTGTCACCTACCATTCAAAATGGATCAAAGGCTCAATGAAAGTCTTGACACCTTGAAACTACTATGGGAAGGAGTCGAAGAATGATTAGAAGTTCTTAGCACAGGGAGAAACTTCCTGAGTAAAGTTCCAGTGTCTCAGCAAATGAGAGAGAGAGAGAGAAATGACTAATGCAATTGCTTTAAAATAAGAAATGTCTGCATGGGGAAGGACATAGTAAATAAGGTAAAAAGAAAGCCTGTAGAAGAAAAGTTCTGCCAGCTACATGTCCAACCATGGCCTAATATCCAGAATGTACAAAGAGCTCAAGAGGCTAAACCTTCAAAGAAACAACAACCCAGCTAATAAATGGACCAATGACCTAAACAGAGACTTCTCAGCACAAGTAAAAATAATCAATAGACATGGGAAGAAAGCTCCACATCTCTAGCCATAAGCAAAGGCAAATCAAAGCATTGGGATCGCATCTCACCTCCATGAGAACGGTCATCATCAAAACTACAAGCAACACCAGAAGGTGGTGCAGATGCGTAGGAAGGAGGGTGGGAAGGAGGAAAGTAAACTTGCCTCACCACTTCAGAAAGCATGTTGGAGATCCTCACACAAATAAACACTGAACTACCCTGTTATCCTTCTATACCAACCTTTTTTCTTAATTGCTGGTTGCCACGGTTTCATTCTTTCGTTCAGTTTACTCTATTGTTGTTACAGAGGTGAACCCTCTACTTACATGACTCAGGCAATGAGTACCTTTCCTTGCAGATAGTGTCATCCCTCACACTCCCGGGGTCCCTGCCTCCCATCTGCATCCACGGGCAGTATAATTCTCTTTCACCAGTGTCCAGGAAGGGTCACTGCTGCACGTTTTCACCCTTTTCCTCTTGAGTTCTGTGCCCTTTCCCCAACCCTCCCAAAGATATACACATCAATACACCATATGTACAGCAAAGACGGCATCATCAAAAACTTTAAAAAACCGAGGGGTGGGGGCTTTGTTGGCACATCTTGGGCATTTATCCTAAAAGCTTAGGAATCAGTATACAGTGAAGTCACTAGCACTGTCCTGTTCCTTGTTGCACTAAGCACCAGAGCCAACACGGACACAGCCCCCAGGCCTCTCAATGGACACATGGATCTACACGCAAGAGAACGTCACTCGTCCAGTAGGAAGAAGGATATGACACCACATGGACAGTAATGGAGGTACCTGGGAAAATTGCACTAAGTCAACTAAGTCAGGCTTGGGGAGACAAAGACAACCTAGTTTCTCTCATCCATGGATGTAAGGTCTACTTTATAACTATACAAACACACACCTATGGGGTGGTATGCACATGCACACAAAGATATTAATCAAAGCTGGGCTGTGGAGAGGAGATTTCACATAGTATATTTCCTCACAAAACCCAATCACCCCTCCTCCCCCAAGAGAAAGAAGGCCAGAAAACTGTGACCTGAATGGTGAGGAATGGATTAAATGAATAAAGAGAGAAAGGAGGTGGGAGTAATTTAGCCAGATAATATATTATAAAATTAGGAAAGCTGAAGTCAGGGCTGGGTTGGGCGGGATGGGGGACAACGAGGAGGGGTGACATCCGTCCAGGATGCGTTCCCCCATGGCTCTTCTCGTTGATCTACCCCTCTCCCAGCACCTTTCAACTCCCAGTTTCCTGGTGTTCACTTTCTTAGAATATGAGTTAATTTTTCTAAGGAATTAGTTTTACTCTATAGTTTTAAATTAAAAATATGTTATTGATGTTCTTTCTGGGAAAAAGCTGATGACATCGTAACCCTCATACCAGCATTTTGTTTTTAACTCTGGCATTTAAAATTGTGCCTATGACAAGAAAAGGGCATTAAAGGGATCCACATTGGTAAAGAAGAATCAAACTACCCCTATTCGCAGACGACATGTTCTTATACCCGAAGGACCCAAAAAAACTCAGCCCCCAAACTCCTACACCTAATAAACCATTTCGGCAGAGTAGCAGGTTATAAAATCAATCCACAAAAATCAGCAGCCTTTCTGTATACAAGCAATGACAAGCAGAAAAGGAAATTTTGGAAACAATACCATTTGTAATAGCTAAGAAAAAGAATAAGTTACCTAGGGATTAGCCTAACCAAAGATGTGAATGACCTATTTACTGAGAACTATAAAAATCTAAAAAGGGAAATCAAAGAGGACACAAGGAGATGGAAAGACCTCCCATGCTCATGGGTAGGCAGAATCAATATAGTGAAAATGGCCATATTGCCCAAATTGTTATACAAATTCAATGCAATCCCCATCAAGATCCCAGCTACATTCTTCACTGAAATAGAGAAAGCAACCCATAAATTCATATGGAACAGCAAAAGACCTAGAAGAGCCAAAGCAATTCTAGGCAAAAGAAGCAACACAGGAGGAATCACAATACCAGATTTCAAGCTCTATTATAGAGCCATCATAACAAAAACAGCCTCGTACTGGCATAAAAACAGACCTGAAGATCAATGGAATAGAACAGAAGACCCAGAAATAAAGCCGCATTCTTACAGTCAGCTGATATTTGACAACGGAGCTAAAGACATACAATGGAATAAACAGAGCCTCTTCAACTACTGGTGCTGGAAAAACTGGGCAGCCACATATATAAAACTCAAAGTAGACCCTAGACTATCACCATGCACCAAGATCAACTCAAAATGTATTAGAGATCTCAACATCAGACCTGAAACCCTGAAATTACTGAAGGACAGAGTAGGAAAGACACTAGAACTTATAGGCACAGGAAGGAACTTCCTGAATAGAGTCCCAGGGGCACAACAAATAGGGGAGAGACTCAACAAATGGGACTACTACAAATTAAAAAGTTTCTGCACAGCTAAGGACATAGTCACTAAACTAGAAAGATAGCCAACCATATGGGAAAGGATCTTCACCAGCACAGCAACAGACAAAGGCTTAATATCAGTCATCTACAGAGAACTCAAGAAACTCACCCCCTCCAAACCCAGTAAACCAATTATTAAATGGGCAAGAAGGCTAAAGAGAGACTTCACAAGAGAAGAGATAAAAATGGCAAAGAAACATATGAGGAAATGTTCAACATCCCTGGTAGTAAAGGAAATGCAAATAAAAACAACCCTGAGATACCACCTCACTCCAGTTAGAATGGCCTATACCCTGAACTCAGGAAACAACAAATGCTGGAGGAGGTGTGGGGAAAGAGGAACCCTTCTCCATTGTTGGTGGGAGTGCACATTAGTACAACTACTCTGGAGAACAGTATGGAGGTTCCTCAAAAAACTCAGCAAAGACCCTTTGACCCAACCATACCACTCCTAGGCATATACCCTGAACAACCGGTCTCAGGATATCATAAAGACATCTGCACATCCATGTTTATCTCTGTACAATTCACAATAGCCAAAATATGGAAACAACCCAGATGCCCCTCCACAGATGAATGGATCCAAAAAATATGGTACCTGTATACATGGAATACTACATAGCGATTAGAAATGATAAAATAATGGCATTCACAGGGAAATGGTCAGATCTTGAACAAATAATGTTGAGCAAGACAAGCCTAGAACACAGAAAACAAAGGGGCATGATCTCCCTGATATGTGGTTGTTGGGGGTGGGGGACAGAACAGTAGAGATCGTGTCTATAAAACAACAAACTCCTTTTCAAATGTTATTTCCACATGTTTTGGTCAGCGACTTTACATTATGTATCTAAAACCAAACAATTACTGAATAAGCATACAAAAGTCTAGGATAGACCTATCAGAAGATCACAATATGTCAACAGCTACTTACATATGATTATATAAGATGAGGCTAAGCAAAATGAAGTCCAAGAGAGGGAAACAGGAGGATTTTATTGTTGTCGTTATGTTTAATGTACTAGGTGAATTTCCTGTGGCGTACGCCCTATGGTCACTGTACATGATTTTGGTACACTGGATATTATATATATATATATATATATATATACATATATATATGCTTATCTGAACTAGGGAAGGGAAAGAAAAATGAGGCAGAATGTAACAAATACAAGAAATACACTCACTACCTTATTATGTAACTGCACCCCCTCTGTACATCACCTTGACAATAAAATTTAATAAAATAAATAAAATAAAATTGTTCCTATGAATAACAAAAGGATCACAATCAACAAGCTTCATTTCTGCATGCTCCTTATTTTCTTGTTTTTAAGCTTTTCATGTATAAACTCAAGCATGTTCTTTTAATTCATGTTCTACAAATCTCTTTCATAGTATTGGTACCATAGGGAACCATTTGGACTCTGTCAGACTTGCTTCTTCTATGGATTCCTAGCATTCATGTTAAACAGAGTCCCTTCTTCTTTTAGAGAAAGATGCCTTATGTTAGGAAGAAAAACTACAAAATGGACCTGCAGCTTTAAAAACACCTCCAAAAGGTAGCTCTCAAATGTACACCTTGCTAACAAGCATAAAAATGAAGGATCTCCGGGAAGGTCAGTGCCTCTCTGCTTTTATCTGTTCAAGGAATAGTCTTGTGGGACCACGGGGTATCTTAAAAAGACAGTCTATCTTTACGACTCCAGAAACCAGGCTGGAAAGGGAAAGAGCCAAGAAAATTCCACAATGACATTAAATTCACACTGAAGCTGCATAAAAAAAAAAAAACAGCTTCTATGTTCCAGAAACCATGTAGGGCTTGAAACTATGAAGATAGTGTTTATTTATTGACAGCAAAGAATATTTCTTTCCACATGGGGAAGGGAAAACACCCTTATTCAGAGGTCAGGAAAAGAAAAGAAAATCCACCTGATGATTCATTCACTATCTATCTTATTATAGATCTATTTAATAAAGAAAGGATTTTGCACAAGACCACACAAAATATATGTGTGTGTGTGTGTGTGTGTGTTTCACTTGCTGATTCAAGATTACTTTTTATAAGAGATTGATTTTTTAATTTGTACTACAAGAGTTGCTTTGCAGTGGGGAAACTGTGAAACATATATCTGATCTTAGTGCAAACTTCCTGTGACGTCGCTTCTTAAGTACTTGTGCTTTCCAAAGAGGCCAGTGTGTTTGGGGTGGTGATGATTGGTCTCTGCTTGGGAGGGGCAGGATGACAGACAGGTGGAGCCGGCAAACAGCAAGACAGAACCAGAAGATTGCTACACTCAAACCCACTTCCCAACTTCCTGAGAATACCACACCTAGCCCCGCGGTGGGCACTTGGCTGACATATTTGCAAAGTATATAAGTACATATCAGTTAATTTGAACTTCCTGTCAGTATTATTGTAACTATCTTCTCTGATGGTCTCCTTATTCTCAATAACAAAGGCAACAAAAAAAAGTTTGTAAAACAAACTAACCATCACTCTGGAAAAAGAAAAATACATCACTTCACATGTGCAATGGCAAGTTAAGTTTGCACAGAGACGATCACTTTTATATTTAGTCTCTGTCAAAGTAAAAATTGGGAGTGAAGCAGACAAAAACGTCTTCATTCAAGGTTACTGCAATAGAGGAGATAAACCAAAACTCATTCTGAGTACAGCCCCACTAGAATGAAAAACTGGAGAACCTTTAAGAGCAAGAGGCATTTGGGAGTGAGTTAAATATAAGCCATACATGCATGGTAATTGGCCTTGCCCTAAGTCACAAAATCTTTTTCATGTCTTTATGTCAAGAGATAATTTTGCAACTCAGTTAGATCCCAAGAGAATGTAGGCAGGGTTTCTGACAGAAAAACTGAGGATAGAGTTGTATTTTGCTAGCAATTACAGTTCAAGGGAATGGTTTCTAGTTTCTTGAGAGAGCCTGTCCTTGTTTAGAAAGTTAGCAAGATGCTTCTTAAAGGATTTACATACCAAAAAGGCAGAGAAAGAATGTAAAGTTATACATTTTTAAAGTAAATTGCCCAGAAAAAGAAAGTTGGGAGACTAGTAAAAGAAATTTATCTCGGTTTATTATTATTTTGAAAACTGAAGAAAACTTAATAAGCCTGCCCTGGTCACCTGAAAGACACAACTTAAATATTAGCAAAAGATTTAAATCCATGACATGTTTGACAGGATACAAATGGGGAAAATTGTAGAAAACAGCATACTTCAGTAAAACTCAGAATGTTTTCAAAAGATTCATTTTCCAGCCCAGCACTGGTGACTCGTGCCTATAGAATCTCAACTGCTCCGCAGGCGAGATCTGAAGATCAAAGTTCTAAGGCAGCCTTGGCAGAGTCAATGAGACTCCTATGTCCAATTAACCACCAAAAAGCTTGAAGTGGAACTCAAGGGGCACAGGGCTATCCTTGAGCAAAACAAGCTCAGGGACAGTGCCCAGGCCCTGAGTTCAAACCCTGGGACTGGTACAAATGTATGCACACACACACACACACACACACACACACACACATTCATTTTCCCAAAATCTAGCATCACTATCAACAGAAATAACCCACAACAGGCACTTTAGTAAACTGTTCATATTATGGGATACAAATATGTATAAAATGTGCATCTCTCCACATTACACGTGTTTAGGAGAAACGCGAGGAATCGAGTTAATGAATACAACATAATTAGATATCTTATGTCTGAAAATTTACTAAAGGAATACTAGAATATGAGGGCAAAGATGGTAGAAACAGAGAGAAAGGAAGAGAAGGGATGTGGAAGGAAGAAAGTCAAAATGGTGACCGTTTCTTGGTTATATCGCCTAGACAAAACACAGGAACCTGGCTTAAGATTTTGAACACTCTTTTCTGGTCAAGGAATGAATTACCATTCTTCCTTCTGGGCTTCTGTTACTTATCTAAGGGGATTAGAGCTCACTAAACATCCAAAAGAATGTGGTCAATATGTGCACTTTCTTAAAAGGGTTAATTTAACTTTTGCCACCTTAAAAATAATAATATTACCAATGGCTCAAGCGTGTAACCCTGGGTACTAGGAGGCTGAGATCTGAGAATCCCACATGAAAGTGGACTCTTATCTCCAATTAACCACCAATAAATAAATAACCCAGAAGTTTAGCTGGAGTTTAAGTGGTAGGACACTAGCCTTGAGCCAAACAGATCAAGGACAGTACCCAGTCCCTGAATTCCAGCCTGGGAACACACAAAAAATAAAGAGGAAGAGAAAAGAAACTGAAAATTATTTACTAGTTAGTATCTTTTTATTATTACCAGTTTTTAAAAATTATTTATCAGTCAATATCTTAGAATTTATGATGTCAAGCAAAAGGAGAGAGTTTCTTTGCTAAGGAAAGTTATCAATGGTGTGCTCATTGTTACAATATCACATTTTATTCATACTTATAATATTTACCTCTTTTAATAATCTTTTCTTAGATTTAGCCAGTGACTCTAGCTTATTTTTAGATTCCTTGACTTCCCTGTCATTTGTCCTATATTTATTGCCTTTTTTTTTTTAACCTCAACAACTTTGTTCCCTTTCAGTCTTACAAAGCTTGGCATACTTTCTCCTGAAAATGGACATTGACACTGCTTAATATAAGAGACGAAAAATTATTTTGCTATCTTAAGCCAAGCAATGACACAGGAGAAATTCATTTGGTGAGCTATCAGTTTTGGGAAAAGAGGCTATCAGGAACACCTGTGTGATTAGCTGCTAGAAAGTTCCATGTGCTTCCTGGTATCACCATATCTCCTCCCACCAAAGAAAGAAAACAGATGTGCAGGGCTTCGATAAGAAAAAAGGGAAGAGGATACAGAAATCCGGGAAACTTCAAATCTGCAAAGAAATCCATGTGAAGGAGTTTCAAAGAAGCATGATTCACAACGTGAAAGTTTTCAGTAGTTTATTTAGCAAAATAGTGGGATAGAAAGGGGGAGAAGTTCCTCCCCTTGATAGTATGAATGGAGGAACAAAAAGAGACTCCTAATTTGCTTTATTTTTAGATACCAAATGAGAAGTACCGATTTGAAAGGCTCCAACATCAGCAAAAAAAGAGATGGAAATAGGATTGCATATGTGAGATTTTTGTCTAATAAAGTTTTGTTTTAATTATTATTACTTATAAAGTCATGGGTTCTTTTGACCATATGTGTGCTTAACAAGGAAAATATAAGTAAAATTTTGAGTACAACTGCTGTTACTTTGGTTTTCAGTCTCAGCTCCCAGAGAACCCTGTGTTGAATGGATGGTCTTGGGAGGACAGAGGAGAACTTGAAAGAAAGAGGACCCAGAAATTCGTCACTCCCACACCCAACTACACCATACATTCACTTCTTAAATATTCACGACATCAGAGTCTTTTCTTGGCAATAAATATTTCATTTCTTTAAAGTATAGAAAACAAAATAAAAGATCCAGCAGAGAGAAAAGAGGTTGAAAAATAATCAGATGGCACGCGTTTTCCTTAATAGAAATGTGTATGTTTGTCTTTCTTCCCCTATCTGAGTCACGTCTCCAGCCCTAGTGTGAAAAGCTTATTGTGAAGGTGATATGCAGAGGAGATCATGAACCAGGTAATGAGTACATTTCCTTTTGAAGAGTGCCACCGTCCCGACTGCCCTCCCCCTTCATTTCCAACTTCGTGTCTACTGGGTTTCAGTGCTGCTTTGGTCCCCACATTTTTGTGCTTTCTCTTCCCCTCCCCAAATCAGATAAACTTACATACAAGACAAAGGGTACAGAAATCAAAACCAGTGACAAAAGGGAATAAACAAACAAACAAAAAAGTGGGGGGGGGAGAAAAAGAGAAGGGAAAAAATGCACAGTATAATAAAAAGTTCTTGGCTGGTTACTTTGGAGATGGAGTCTCACAGACTGTTCAGCTCAGCCTGGCAGCAAACCCTGACTCTCAAGTCTATTGAAATGCTGGGATTCGAGATAGAAACCACCAGCACATGGCTCTAAAGTAAACATCTATCACCAAAAAGAAATTAAAAAAAATTTAAATTTTTTCCTCTCCCTGATGTCAATTGACTGTCACACATTGCCCTGCTAGTTACAGGATGAATTTAGTGGAAACAAATGTGACATACTTTATAAGAATGCAGATTACAGCTTTCAGGACTTCTTTTTAGGAAAATAGTTCATTCATGTTTCTAAAAACATGCATATAACGTTTTGTCCCTGTGGGATGCGATTTCTTCAGCTGACTGCTCATGATAAAAAAAATGACATTTTTCTTTGAGTCAGACTCAAGAATAAAATATATTATTTTCTGAATACTTTTGTTCTGAAGTTTTCTGGTGATGGGACTAACAACATGCACCGCTCTTAATTCCACTTTTTTAGAAAGAATGAAAAAGAACAACTGAAGGAAATTAAGACAACTTTGGGAGCAGAAACACCTCTTGTCTGGCCTCTGGCCTTTCTTCTCATCATTGACTCAGTGAAAGACTCCTCTGACTGCCGTGGACCAAAGGCAAAGGAATGCAGAAACCACGAAGAGCATCCCTTAACAAGCCCCGCCTGCCCCTCAGACTTCCTTCAGCTCACTCTCTTTCAGCCTCCATGTATATTTCTGCACGACTGTCCAGAAAACACACACACTGCATCCTGAATCATTGGTTCATTATTTCTGAAAGACTCACGTCATGTCAACCTTGCGTGAAATACATTAGGCTTTCCTCTCTCTGTTGTTAATCTGTCTTGTGTTGTCAGGGTTTCAGCATTGCTTTGTAGTGGGTGAAGAATAAATACTACTTTTTGCCTTTTCAATGGTAGGGGAGACAATTTTGTTTTCACTTATACTTCTTCCACAATACCAAGTGAACTTTTTTTTTAATCACTGTAGAAGCCAGCCTGACTCTCTCTGACTGGAGAAGGTAGATGATTTTATCCTGGGAGTCAGCACAACTGCCTGTCAATATGCTTTCTGACATTTAGCTGCTGGTACCATAGTTCAGCTAAAGTCCTTAAAATGTATCATTTATTCACATAGTTTGTTTATCAAACTATGTATACACAGTTTCCATCAACTGATGTTGGACTAGTAATTTTCTCTCATGACACATTGACATTTAAGTCCTAACTCTGGAACATAAACACAACACTAAAGGTAAACACAATTCTTCCAATCACCGCTAATTAGCTCCACTGTCATCCTCAGCACAAGATGAATTGCTGGAAGTATATCCTGAATTCCAATTAATTTTGTGGCTAATTGTTGTGTAACTGAGTAAATTGGTGTTTTCCAGGAAAGATTTATGATTTCTACATCTAAAGGCGTCTGTTTCAAGTAAAAAGTCAATCAGGCAGCATCATGAAACCGTTCCTGACTGTCCCAGTGCACAGACAGCTGCCGCATTCTCCTTGATTGTGAAGGTGTAGAATCGGGACTTCTACGAACTGAATGTATTTACAATACCAATGATGCTCTTAAATGTGCACTGTTAATTCCATTTGTTCACCTCGGTGATCTCGATGTTTATTCCAGACACGGTGCCACCACTTAGAAGGCTTTTTCGAAGTCATAGAATTCACCATAATCAAAAAAAAAACTCACCATAATCTTTCTTTGCCTGTTGATATTCTAGAATGAAATCACCTCCTGAAGGAGAATTGGCCTTAATGAGGACCATATTCAATATATCAGGAGATAAAATCATAGATAACATCACTGTTCCTTTAAAACTCTTTTGTAGTGTGGAAAAATCTCATATATATGTATATATGTGTTTATATTATTTATTACACAAATGAATGTCTTAAATTATACTTATATATGTCTATAACGTATTATGTATTCATTAATTAGCTCTAAAGTTAATAATTATGGTGAGGAAAATGAAGGACCCCTGTGTCAGGCCCTTTTGAGCTGAGTTTCAGACATTTGTTTTCTTTACTTCTTTCCTTTAATTGCAAAGGTAATGTACAGAGGGGTTACAGTTCTATAAGTAATGAGTACATTTCTTGTGGAGCATTGTACCCCGTCATTTTTCTCCTACTCTCCCTCTTCTCCTCTCCCCTCCCCCACCTGGGAGAATGTTTTTTCATAGGAGTAAAATGAAGGAATGAATGAAAGTAAAACTTGAACGTCTGGTAAAAATGACAGCTACACTCTCAAATACTTGGAAAACACTTCACACATGAGTAAAAACCAATCGTGTTTAAGACTGCTGGTTTCCAGTCAGTTGGTAAGGAGCTTGGAGAGTTGTCACTGTGCCCTAACACCAAGCAAAAAGCTGAGAAATTTGAAAAATCAACAGCTTTCCCCATATCAACGAGATGAGGGGCAGCCATCGGGGTTCCAGAAATGGAGAGGAGGATGGAGAGGCTGAAGGACTCCCTGCTCCTGAAGTGAGACCCGCAACCAGCATTGACACGGGGACTTGAAGCCTGCATTTGGAGAGTCTGCACAAGCTGAACGTGGACGCATCTGAAAGCCAAACCGAGGCAGGAATGGCAGCCCCGGGCACCCCACACCATGCCAGGGTTGCTCCCAGAGCCTTGGCTGAGTTTTAAAGGTGAATATCCCAGCGAATATCTATGACTTCCAGCACGGGAGGCTTACAGTAAGGACTGAAACATAGCACAGCATTGTTTTGCCTAATAAGTCCTACTGTCAATAGCTTAAAAAGAACAAGGAAAATATCCAAATCTAGCTAAACTCTAGGCATCATGTCCCACTAAATGATACCTGTTGCCGGAAGCTGTGGAGGACTAGGAACTCTCTCCACCACAGGTGGGTACAGGGTAGTACAGCCATTTTGCTCATCCTCGCCTAACCCATGGGTTTGGAGTAATGACCAAGGTAGAATAAGTTCATTTGTTAGGATAACTTGACATCCTGCTGTGGGAGTTTGATAATATCACTTACAGAACCCTAACATGCACTACCTGCATGGCAAAATTTCTATACCATCTAATCAGTTTCCCCTGGACTTAGAACTGCTAAAATTACTTTTTAATCGTATCTGGATGCATACGGCTTTTGAAAGGTTCTAGTATGCCTCAGAATAAAGCAACAAAAGCAAATACTTGACCTAAGAAATATACATTGCACTATATTAATAGAAATTACTTAGGAGAACTAATGTTTACAAATACTAATTTAGGCATAAGGTGAATAATTACAATTTTTGCCATGTGCATTCCTATTTGGGTTTAGAAGAACAATGAAATTTTAAACTATGAGCCTTTAAGATTATGGTTTTATCTATGCCATTACAATTTTAACTTTTCTTCGTGTATTTGCTAACATAAAGAAATTACCCTGGACAAGTATATGTTTTCAAAAATGTTTGAACTAAAGCTGCTTAAAGGATGGGATTTCAGTCAGGCTGCAGGATAAAAATCTCTGACTTTTAAAATAGAATATTAAAATTCTTTGATCCTCAGAGAATGCAATTTAATCAGATTGAAGAAAGATAGCTGTGATGGACAGCTATTTATTTAAGAGCAATATGACTTTTTGGTTTCGATAAGCGAACTATCCTATTTTGATATTAAAGTTGACAACTGCAAGGAACTCACTTCTTAGGTTCAGAAGGTAAGATAATGCATTTTAGAAAATACTAGGAAGGTTTTCATGTTTCACACTGGAAAGCAATACTTAGGCCTGATGGATACCAATAAGATTTCATCGCAGAGTGATTTTGGAATTTCTACACCTGTTTACTAAGCACCTTACGGCCTGCTAACTAACTAGTCTGACATTTTTGATATTCAGGATTCCTGATTTACTATTAAAATAATTATTAACAAAAAGCAACCAACAAAGAATAAGGGAGAGATGGCAGGGTATGCTATACTTTTTCTTTTTGACAATCTACTTTATTTCCCATTACAAAAAAGCATTGTAAGAATCCAGAGAAGAGTCAGACTATTAATAAAACTACACCCAAGCATCAGTAGCTCGCGCCTGTAATCCTAGCTTCTCAAGAGGCAAGTGGTTCAAAGACAGCCCAGGCAGGAAAGTTCCTGAGACTCTAACCTCCAGTGTACCCCCAGAAACACCCCAAGTGGCACTGCAGCTCAAAGTGGTAGAGTGGTAGCCTTGAGTGAGAAAGCTCAGGGACAGTGTGTAGGCCCTGAGTTCAAGCTCTACGACAACAACAACAAACAAACTACTGAGCAATTGTTGACTACTAACTTAATAACCAATTTAAATGATTTTGAAATCTAATGTTCTGTTTCCACAGACTAGCTTTTACACCAACTACAACAAATGGTACCCAACATAAGGATTTCAATGGAGATAAAATTTCTTGTAATACTGATGGATCACTTTAAAATTTAAGAGCAAAGTAGTTAGCTGCTTTTAAGGTTAGTAAACAAAAGCACGTACACTTTATTTGCCTAAGATGGTCAAGTTATTAAAGAAGCCATATCAGTGCAAAGTAATTGACAGCTTAATTTGAATTTATGTGATTTTATGGGTAAAAATGGAAATGAAAAAATGTGAAGAAATGGTGAAGTAACCTAGTAGAGTTACGCTTTGCTTTTGTTATTGAGTAGTTGTACAAGGAGGTTTCAATTCAACATGTCAGGTGACAAGCACAGTGTTTTCGCCCTTCCAACTATCCCAACCCTACCCATGCCTTCACGTTACCTGCCTTTCATGTTCCTGTATCTACACACTGAGTGTCATGCTACATCCACCCACTCTTGCATAAGCTGCCTTATCTCTAGACTCTACTGTTTCGAATGTGCCTGTGTTTCCTTGCTGGAGGCACGTTAATGGCAACTTTCATTTTTGACTAAAATTCATCAGGATAAAGTAGTCAAAATTGAATGATACTCAGGAAGCTTTTACCATGATTTTTTATCAGAGAGCAAGTCTGAAATGACTGCAACTATAAATGCTATACTATAGTAAAGAAAGAAAAAATGGAGAAAGACACAATAATACT
The DNA here is from genome assembly GCF_023159225.1 of Perognathus longimembris pacificus. NCBI lineage: Eukaryota > Metazoa > Chordata > Mammalia > Rodentia > Heteromyidae > Perognathus > Perognathus longimembris. Next base: position 42,772,794 of record NC_063181.1, on the reverse strand, counting down.
ATACATAAAAATCTTCAAATGATCTACAAATATGTTGAAATGAGTACACCTAATGAGTACATCTGTTTCAAGCTGAAAAATTTGAAAATACTGTAAGATTAATTCAATAGTAGACATGCAAAATTTCTTTGCAGAAATCTAGAAAATACATTGGCATAGTTTCAAAAGATCTAAATTAAAATACACCAAAAGATCATGCAATTAAAAGATTCCGTAAATCTGAAATCTAGGAGGCAGCTGCCGTAGTAACAAGGTGTTCCGTGTTACAGAGAGCTTTTTTTTTCTCTCCAAAGCAGTAGTATACCACACAATAGTGATAAAAGACTGGTTTATAGCTGAGGAGTTCAGTGCCTGCTTAGAAGGCACAAGGCCCTGGATTCTATCCACAGTATACGTAATAAATGAGTGACTCGATGATAGATATATAAACAGGTAGATAAAGAATAAGTAGCATAGCCCCATAAGTTCATGATGATCAATGCAGTCATTTATTATCATTACCAAGCATTATGCACCGTTCGCAATGGCATCTGCCACACAAGCATGTGCATAGGTCCGTTTACTCCAGCAGCACCACGAATGCACAAATAATACATTTCTCTCTAAAGTTAAGACACCCGTGATCTCACTAGGAATAGGAATAGTTCATTTGCATTCTCGTCCTATGAGACCATTTGACATGTACCTAGTATTTCCAATATTTGAAGCCAAAGTACTACAACTTATTATGAATCTTCATCCCCCAAACCTTTTCTATATGGAACTTAGCCAAGTTCATGCAGCCAGTACTGTAACACTGTGCTTGTGCCATCATCCTAAAAGGTAAAAACTGATGACTGTAGCTTTGCTTATAATGGAAGCAGCCGGTCGCTGTGATATACAAAATATATGATGCAGAAAAAAATTCAACTCTCTTTTCTCTTTCTCTCTCTCTCTCTTTTTACTACCAACCTTCAGTTAGCAATCTCCTTAACTGAAATTCCCAATTCTGTTGCCCAACTCTACTGCTGGATTTAATTTACAATAACTTGGTAGCAATGTATACACAGTTTAATATAGGAGAAAACTCATTTTCATACCTTTATACAGAGTGATAGGAAGAACATCTATAAATTTGATTTTCTTGCTTTATAGCTATCAGTATAGGCTAGACTTAGGTTACTTGAGAAAAAAGCAATTGAATGGTTATACTGTAGATTATCTAATTTTTACTTCTAGATATGAGAATAGAGTTGACACTTTCTAACCGAAATATTGGAGTATTGCTGTGTTTTCAATGGTTCCCTAACATGAAACATATAAACCTAATCTCTTCAAACTCATCTGAAGTGCTTTTTCAACTTCCAAACTGCAGAGGAGGCTCAAATACAGGTCTAATGAACATACTTAAGATTTCCAGTGCAATTATCTTTGCTGTGGCTATTTGATATAAGTGTCTTGTCTCAAGTATATTCTTATCTCGAGTCTTTTGTCTGTGAATAGGTCCTGCAATTCAAATTCATTCATACAAAATGCCAAATTATAATCCACTTTTCATTTGCAGTAACGGGTTTCCCTGCTTAATTTTTACTTTAAAAGAAGAAACATAAACAAAAGCAGAGCATAAATGTGGTTAAAAAGAGATGCTTGAAAATATCTTTTACAGAATCACAAGGTAGACATCTGGAAACCAGGTACCAATAGAAGGAGGAAACCAGAGAGATGTTGTACAACTGGTAGGAAATTCCAATTATGCAAAACGAAGAGTAGGTGTGGATATCTGCTGTTCAGAATAGTGCTTGCATTAAAACATCACATTTACAAAAGTGTTGGCAGGATGCATTTCATGTTGAGTGTTCTTACTAAAGTCAAACAATAAAGGGACATATGGAATCTTCTTGATGTAACTAATTAGACAGATAGATGATAGATACATGATGGATAGATACATGATAGATAGGTAGATAATAGATAGATACATGATAGATAGATGCATGATAGATAGATACATACATACATACATGCATGCATGCATACATACATGATAGCTGCACAGAAAGAGAGAGAGAGAGACTTTGAGGTGATAATTTCAAGGTTCTATACCTATATTTCAGATCTAGAAAACTGCACACATTAAATGTTAAGTTTATTGTATATTAATTGCACTCCATGAAAACTGGTATACAGGTTAGAAAGTGTGGCTCAAGCAAGTAGACAGTCTGCCTACTTGTCCCTGAGTTCAAACCACCATACCATAAAAATAACTGTGGATTTCAAGTTATTGACATAGCTGGATTGCAAGCATTTGGGCTTTTGGCAAAGGGACAGCAATCAAAATTTAAAATCGAAAATGTCTCAACCTATCCCTTTTAAATGGAGACGCTGACAATTTTGTGACTTATAAGTATTTAAGCTGTCACGGGCCACCTAGTGTCTTGCTAATGATTTTTTCCTCTTTAGATGACAAATCCAACTGATTAACTGTCCTAATTGCTACTGTTCACATCCAACCTTAGCAGGAGTCTGACTCATTTAGGAGATATTTTTAATGAGACATTTGTTTGAGACTTTAAGATGCAGACAGAAATTTCTTTATAAATATATTCATAATACTTAAATATAGTTTGTGCCTTGGTTAAAAAGATAAATAAACTTAGGTGTGCACAGTGGCTTGTAAGTAGTAAAAGTGTGTTAAGACTTAGGGAAATTGTCTAATTTATCACATAGTATGTTTAAAATAAATATTTTCCCTAAAAAGCTGTACATATAACTAAGAGGTTTATTGCTTTGAAGAAAAATTTGATCATCTAGAGAATTTAAATTCCACCTAGTATTACATTCCTAAAATAGACCAATTTATGCAATGCAATTTCCAAATACTACATTGTTTGTTTGAAATGGTATACATAAGGAAAAGAAATAAAAAATAAGTATTGCATATGGTTTGGTTTACCGCTTCCTACTTTTATATAAAAATAAAAGATACATATCACTTCGCCTATCACATATCACTTTATTTAAAAACAAAATAAATGTGTCACATTGAAAAGATGTCAATGCATAATGTGCTTAGTATGTTTTTTAAATTATACTAACATACTTTATTGATTGGCTTAAGATAACATTGCCTGGGTGTCTATAGCTGATACACCAAATTGATATCTGTTATTCTAGTCAATAGTGAAAATTATTTCATAAGAAGTGACAAACCAATGCAACAGCAATACTTACAAAACTATATGGTATAAATGAACTGTTCAACTCATGGGGGAGGGAAAGTGGAAGGGAGGAGAGGGGAGAAAAATGAGGGAGGAGGTAACAAGTTAGATAAGAAATGTACGCACTGCCTTTGTTTGAAACTGTAACCCCGCTGTTCAGCACTTTGACAATAAAGAAATGAAAAAAAAACATATTTGTGAATTCTATTATTTTACTGCAGTTAATATTGAGAGGTTTTCTTGCAGAATATAAAGAACTAAAATGGGGAACCCAATTAAATGAGCATTGTAATAATTTGTGTGATTATGAATGACCCATAGATTGAGTATTAAAAAATTATCTTTATTCATCTTTGAAAGTGAGGGAGTGGGAGAATTTCTGCTTCTAGGAAGATGTAGAGATATACGTTTCTCTTTTCCAAATGCTAATTAAAATTTCAAAGTTCAGATAATACACTTGGATATTATATATTAAAAAGTAGACTGAAAGCTGAGGACAAAAGAAAGATGAGCTAGTAAGTTTACTTGGCAGCCCACATGAAGTTCTGAGCTGTCTTTTCCTGAGGAAGCAGGAAACTTTACAGTATATAATTTATGTGACTCAGGTGGTTTTTGTGTTTCTGTGCAATAACAATACAGTCAAGTAAACCAACTAAACCATTTATATTTTACAATTTCTCTACTTGTCAAATATCAAAATTACACCCTACCAATATTTTGTACAGCCATAAAAGTAGTTCAGGGAAGAGGACAAGCATAACTAACCTTGTCTTTTCCTAATTAAGTGTGGAATATCTTTCATAACGTAATTTGTTTTCCTGCCACAATGTTGAGTTAATAACTTTCTCAGTGCAGGTTTTAAGACGCTTGGGTTTGGACAGAAAGTATCTATTTCCAAAGTGATGAGAGAAACATTTTCAGCATTTTGATAGGTAGTTTTAAAGACTCCTTAAATGATAATAAACCTGAAAGCCTTTTATTCTAAAGGGGGAGAATTGTTTTGAAGTTTGATGTGAAGGTTCACTTGTAAAAGGAGTCATTATCTCACACATTTATTTGAAATGGTTTCAGGCAGCTTCTTGGGTTTTATTCGTTGTGTTTGTATTCCAAGCATATTCCATTGGGAATCAGAAGTACTTGAAAAAATATTTCCTAAACACTTTCCAGAAAGTTATTTCTTAGCTACAGAGAGTGAATAGTTCTGAAATCTTGGAGAATGCGGGCAAAGGCAACAGCTGACACTAAATTATTTCATGTGGAGAGTTCTTTGTAAGTCAGAACTCTAAAACCACCTACTAAACTACAGATCTGAAACTTTTTGTGAATTCAAATATTCAGCTTGTTCATAAGCTGTTTAGGTGGCCCAGAACTAATGATTCACATTGGAGGGAGAAACTAACACACTAACACGGAAGGCTTTTTTTCCATTGAATTATCTGTGTCGGGTGAATGAATAGTGAATGATAACCACCTGACTGTGGTTCAAGCACAGCGCGAAATCCATCACAGCTTCTCAAGAGGCTGAGATCTGAGGGTGACAGTGCAGAGCCCACCAGGCAGAGAAGTCCATGAGATTCTCTGCCCCAATTCACCATTTAAAAAGCCAGGAAAGAAGCCATGGCTCAGGTCATAGAACACTAGCCTGAACGGGAAAGCTTACAGACAGAGCCCAAGCTCTGAGCCCAAGTCCCTGTCCTGGCATGTGACACACGCACGCACGCGCACATCCAGATAGTAGGATAGCTATTTATTGTTGCTATTGCTGTTCCTATATCAATAACGTGCCCCTCATCCTAGCTATTCAGGAGGCTGAGATCTGGAGTCCACCGTTTGAAGCCAGTCCAGGAAGAAAAGTCCCCCCCCCACCCCCCCCCACTCTTTTCCCCAATTAACCACTCAAAAGCAGGAAGTGGAGCCACAGCTCAAGGCAACAGACTGCTAGCTTTGAGCAAAAGAGCTCAGGAACAGTGCTCAGGCCCCAAGTTCAAGCCTCACGACTGACAGAATAATAATAACAACAACAATAAATAATAATAATGTGATCATCCTGGAGATAACCCAGTCAACTCCAGTGATTAAAAAATGGAATGCAAATCTGTATGCTGGTTTTTGATCCTAATTTCCAATATTGCCATCCTAATTTAGTTACTCTTTCTGTTCTTCTATTCCTTGCTTAAGTGTACCTAACTCCTACAGTATGATCAATAACAGAACAATGCTGTCTCTTGCTTCTTCAACTTGCTTCAGTGACTGAATAGCAGAAAAATCCGACTTGCATTTTAATGAATAAAAATAATTTGCTGAGAATTCTTCATTTATGTCAGGCTGTTAGCAACTATTGTTTTATATATTTATTTTTATATCATGTTAATCAGGTTTTGGTGAAATTACAATTCTCCCTGAATCTGTAATTGTGCCAATATCCTTCACACTTTTTAAAATTTTATATAAATATTATATAGCTCCATTAAAAGCTTAATTTTTCCTTTCGATTACTTTACGTAATTGTGAGATTTGTGGAAAGAATTAAGTAAAAGATTTTTAAATCAATATCTATAGTTTAGGGATTCAACTTTGAATCAGACTTCTGAGTAAGATCTTTATAAACACAGAAATTTGATTAAAACGTAAATTTCTTCTTAATATTTTCAGATAAAATTAAGTGAAAATTCTCCTTTCCTAGGACTACTCAAACTTAGAAGTTATTCAGAAAACCAAGAGTCTTTGTGAATCGTTTTACTTCTTAAATTTTATTTTGATAAGGAGAATATTGGCTGTGTGTGCTAATCCTGCGGCTTGAACTCGGGGCCTGAGCGTTGTCCCTGAGCTTCTTTTGCTCAAGGCCAGCGCTCTACCACTTAAGATGTGGCTCTACTTCTGGCTTTGCTTGCCACCTCCTTCAATGGCACACCCCAAATGCCTGAAGAGCCTTCCATATATACACGCTAACCCCTAATGGCACCACAACCTCCCAGTAGTGACAGATTAAAACCCAAGCCTTCAATGTATGAGCTTTTAAAAGACATTTCAGGTGCGAATTCTAGCAAGGACTTGTAAGAGAATGATCAAGAGAACAGAATCCGCTTTGAACTCTCCTGGTACCTGTGGCTGGTTATTTTGTGGTTCTCTTGTCAGATTCATGCTTGAGACATTTTCTTCCTCCTAGGCCACTGTGTATCTGTCTCTACAGGTTTCTGTTTTTGTGTCATGGTTTTCTGTTGGGCTTTAGTCACAGGAAGTTCTGACAGGCAATTGGGTGTTTGAACACTGCACAGTCAGTGCCAGATGCTACATCCCTTTTCTTTGCCAAAGAATTCTCTCCAGACGGTCTCCCCACCTCAGGCCTCCATAGCTGTTTCCCTTACTTTTAATGTTAGGGTGCTGTGTGGGAAGCCTGCCCACCCACTTTCGACCACCCTCAACAGTTACCTCTCGCCCTCTCTAAAACTTAGTAAAGAATCAGTTGATCGGAATTTCCTCTCTACTAGTGTTTCGTCTCTTTGATTTCCAGCTGGAACATTGACTAATACTGTAATTGACAATCGAGGAGCTTTAGCACACAGGGTTTTTCACCTCTCCTCACAGCAAAATAAGATTATATGATTGAGCTGCTCATAAATTTGAGGAGAGAAGAAATCGCCTTTTTAGCTGGGGGTAATGGGCCACTGTTAATTCTGTGGCGTGCAGTGGCATCATGAGAAGTCAAATTATCCCTGCCGGCACATGGCACGGGCTACGTGACGCAGATGGAGGTCAAGTGGCTAAAGCGCTAGTAACTATGGTAACAATCGTGACTGTGAGACTGTGGAGGCAGTGGGCTCTTTCTGACTCGACGAGAAAGCATCAACAATGACAAGGACGAACCACAGTCCTCGAATTTCTCACATTAGAAAATCTTTAGGGCCTTTTGAATGGGTTTTATTCTTCATCATTTGGGGCAAATATGTGCTTTCGATGGCTAAAATATAGCATCATTAGCTATCAAGCCTAGAAACCATTTTATGCTAAAGTAAAATCACTAACACAAAAAAGGCAGTTAATCTCTGAAACACGCCAGGAGGGACATTTGAGCAGAGGCAAGTAATGCTCAAATTATTTGAACACCAAAGTGTTCCCAAATGCACCTGGCCAGCAAAGTCATCCTTTGAAGGCATGAACACTGCCAATATCCCACCCCACCACCGATAGAACCAGCCTTTGTTTGCATAAAAGAGTGACGCTCTGATGATTGGTTATTGTATTAGTCAGGCATTTTATATCCTGCATTTTGATAAATTGCTATTTGAAGTTTCACCATTCCTGGAACAAATGACCCTTCGAGGGTGAGCCAGTACAGAGAGATGGCAAGTAACTCCACTGGAAACGTATTTTACATATGAACATATTTTACTCTTACTCTATAGGAGCCTGGCCCCGGCTCAGCTAGCTTGCTCTCAGCTGGCACTCTACCATTTCAGCCATGCCTCAGAGCTTAGTTTCTGGGGATTTTTTGTTTTGTTTTGTTTTTTGCTGATTAAGTAAAGATTTTCTACGCAGGTTAGCTTTTCTGATCCTGCAGGTGTCAGCTTCCTTAGGAGCTAGGATTGTAGACTCTAGCTACCAGCACCTAGCTCAATTAGAAGTATTGTTTTCAAGTCCAAAACAACAATGCAGAAACCATACCCAACACCTCCTTTACTAGGCATGCATAATCCTGCCTAACATCTACTTGCCTCGTGACAGTCGCACCACACACCCCACTAGAACTATTCATATCAATGGATCTTAACACTGCTAATTTGGCCTTGTGGGCTCCTTTTAAAGGAAATGTCTGTAAGGTTCCTTCCCAAGGCTCCCTCTTTCACTCTGCTCTGACTAGTCAGGTTGTTTCTCCTGTCCATCTCCATCGCATGGGGTATGTTCTTCCCTGTAGGGATGTGGAGCTCTATTATACTAATAAAACCTGTGGATACACAGGTCAGGTGGCAGTGTTGATGTGTCTGAGAAAGATCATGCGATTGTATTTAGCCTAATAAGTGCTGAGTTCGAGAGACAGAGATCTAAACTGATGGTTAATTCATCATGAAGAACCAAGAGTAAAAATAGATCAACACATTCCTAATGTTTAATAAACTCAAGTGGAAAATTCTAGGGTTTTTAGAAAACTGAATTAAGTAAAAATAGAGGCCGATGGTATGTTATTTTCATCATTATGATTTGACTCTAAAGCCAAATACTAGGAATAGACATACTCTGTTATTAATAGGCTTCCTATGTAGCTATGGTAAATAGAATAAGTAAAATATCAACTCCATTTCAAACAGATGTAGTGAGAAACAGATGTAATGAGTAGTGCCTACCACAAATATTTTGTGATGTGAACCTCACTTAATTGCCTCTTGGCAGGTGAAAATGAGAAAGATCATGGAGAAGGATCATAGAGCACCACAATCTCATTGGATTGTGATGAGAACCACAGTTAATGGAGATAGAAATGTTTCCAGAGTTAATCAGCACAGGGCACAAAGTCTCCTCTGCAGGAAATTTCTTATTTTCACTCCTATGAGTATGATGAACATTGTAAACATTTTTGCTTCATCAGCAGGAATGCTGGTATACCCATCCTCTCCTGAAATAATATGTCATAATAAAGTCAAAAAGTGACCTGATCCTGCTGATACCTCATTACTGACACTTTAAATTGATGATAGCATTATACTTGAATCTCATCGTGATAAATTAATAGGACTTCAAAACCTATTAGTGAAATAAATGAATACAAGAGAATGGATTACATACAGCAGCATTTCAGGGTCTTGTCACATAAATGAAATTTCTATGTGTTTATAATGGAGGGAACATCTCAAAATTATCTTCTGAGGAAAGAAATGTGCTATACTTTGCAAGGCTCACTGTGAAGAAAGAAGCTAATATTTAATGAGATTTGTGAAAGTGGTAGAGTGTTGAAACAATGTGAAGCATATTTATGTGTGTGCTTTTCTGGGTAAATTGTACATATGACACTTTTAAACAGTGCCCACAATAAGAATATACTCTACAGAAAGGAAAATATGACATGAAATTTGTTTTTAATCATCAGACCCAATAATAGAAAAAATTTTATAGTGGACAGATATGTCCATGCTTTTACAATTCTGCATTTGAAAAAATAAATAAGCATCCTGTCATCTGGCCCTGTTCCCAACTTAAAACAGAAAGTTTGACCATGAGATAACAAACGAGCGTGAGTCCCTTCACGCACATTCTGCACAGGGGTGTTAGCTAAGCCACTAAATCGTAAAATTGCAGGAGTCTAGGAGTATGAAACTGTGTAATGGGAAGGATTGACAAAACTGGACCTGAACTAGGCTGAAATTGGGGTGCACTTACCAACAGCAGAAGAATCAGACTCAGGTCCACACATCTTCTCATTTCTGCCACCTCTTTCTAGCCTAAATCCCTGATTAGTGTGACTGCATAACTAACAACCAAATGAGGACACAATCAAGAGTGGAAAGCAGTGCTACTAATAATTATTAGTCCTACTACTAATTAAGATGATGTAAATGAGGAAATGTTCTGAAAACACATGATCTATCATGACCCTGCTAATGAGCAGTTGACAGAGGAAGAAATGGGAAAAAGGAAATAGATTAGTTTGGTTTACAGAATAATTCATACCACATTAGAAAGATAGTTGGGACTGGAACACTGCTACACTGTAAGGAGAACAGGATTGAACACAAGATGCAATCCTATAGAAATATGTCTTCACTTGGTATGTTTGGGAACTGGAGGTTTATCACTTCGCTGGGTAATGATTTGACAGACTAATCAGGAAAAAGGAAAGGAAAAACTACATTGGTAATAGAATTTGAGTTGAGATATGGGCCTCTCAAGACAAGAAAAAAATTACAAAAACAGTTTGACCTCTACGAATGCTGACCTGAGAGCTGCTGTATGGATGACACTCTCAAAATAAGATTATGTAGCAGTCCAGGTGCTTTACTCAATGAAGCTATTTGTAATGTGACCATGACAGTAGCACTAAAGGCAAATGTAGCAAAGGTATTTCCTCATTCAAGATCATTTGGCTGGTGTGTGTGGTCATTTTGCCAAAAGCCAATGCCAGTGTTTCACTTCCAATTTCATTTCTTTCCCTGGGGGGACACATGGGCCACCTGCTGACAGGTTGATTAGCATAGATGCTTCATATCATGGAGGTATATTTATAGACAAATCTTGTTATAATGAAAATCTGTCTCCAAATACCAGTAGCTTATAACAATAATAACAGCAGCACTAATGACTTCTTTATCTCATGGTAGGGGTTAACTTCAAGCTTCTAACTTATCGTGCTAACCAAAACTCAAAGTGAAGGAACCGCTTCAATGCAATCTGTCCTGCATTACTTGAGAGAGAGAAAAAATCAGAAACTACCGAGTCATATTATAAAATAGCCCATAGTCTCTGGTCTGTGTAAAAATGATATGGACTACATTTGCTCATTAGTAATCCTAGCAATCGACTCTACACAGCTCAACAGTGTGTGTGTGTGTGTGTGTGTGTGTGTGTGTGTGTGTGTGTGTACTTGTTAGGAGGTTGAGAAAATCACATAAGCAAGGGAACTAGGGACTGACCCACTTATAAGGAAAAGAACTGATATCATTAACAATAATGCATTCTTCCACAAAATAGAAGAAAATGCTCTCTTCCATATACAAATAGGGACAAATAAACATACCAATATATTTTGAGTATATATTTACCAGCATTACCCTCAATTCTTATGCTAAGGCCAAGTATATAGGAAATTTTTAATTAAATGTCATTGTATTCAATGTAAAATAAAATATGATTAGGAGAAATATATTGCAGCAATGTAAGGATAAAAATGGATTTAAACATGAAGGATTTAATCTTACTACATCTTCTAACACTACAATATATTTTAAAGAATACTGTAAAAAACTGGAGTGTCAGAGATGGGGGAGAATAATGAAAGGAATGACATTGATCAAGATGCTTTCTACTCATAAACTGACATGTTGAATTGAAATCTCTTTGTACAACTTCTTAAGGATAATAAGAAAAAAATTAAAGATAAAATGTATGTATTAAATGCCTTAAGTCATTGTCCAGAATATGATGATACAATTTCTATCATGGATAAAATGCATATGTTTGAAGGGCAAAGAATAGAAATAGAACTGATGTATTTCACTATGAGTAAGTTTAATTTATTTTAATTCATTTTCTCTCTCCATCATCATTATGAAGGGGTTCTCTGGATATTTGGATTTCTGTGCTCAAAAAAGAGATTATTCCAAGACAAAAGAAAAATGGTAAGTCAGGGAATCTCAATCCCCATCCAAAATAAGCAGGAAACCAAGTGCTCAATCAAAGACCTAGAGGAGAGTCTACAAAATGCTTTACAAACTCTGCTGCTAAAAATGATACGTGAAAAGTTTGAAACTCTTCAGACAAGTATTCTGGAGTGTGAGGAGGAAAACCAAAGACTAATACACGAACATGATGAAGTCAACCAAAAACTAATAGAGGAATTCATGGCTTCCACAAACAGAAAGCTAAACAAACACCAACAGAAGGAAAAAGAGAGCTATGAAAGGAGAGGCACTAAGCTGAAAGATTTCAAAGACAGCAATCAGAACCAAATTAATGAAGTAAAGAAGTCCACACAGGACTTAAAAGAAATCTATAGCAGAGAAATGCAAGCCATCAAGAATGACCAATGCCAAGGAATAGAGATAAAATAGACAGCCTAGAGAGCAGAGTGGATGATGCAGAGGATTGAATATCAAGAATTGAGGATAGTCTAGACATTGTGGAGAAAGAACAAAAAAAAAATACAAAACCAATCTCAAAAGCAAGACAGATCACTTCAGGAGATCCAATATACAGTCAGGAAGCCCAACTTAAGGATAATAGGCATTAAGGAGAACCTGGAAAAGGAAGTTAATGGAAAAGGCAATTCGTTTAACAGAAGGCCAGCAGAGAACTTCCAAAATACCCAGAAGGATAGTCCCATCCAAATACAAGAAACCTTTAGAACCCCAAACCCCAGACCAGACCACAATAAGACATTGCATTGGCACATTGTAATCCACACAGGATCAGTAGAGACCAAGGAAACAATCCTTAAAACTGCCAGGGAGAAGAGAGCAATCACATATAAAGGAAAACCAAATCAGAATGATTCCAGATTTCTCAGCAGAGTCCATGAAAGCAAAGAAAGCCCGAAATGAGATAAGCCACATCCTAAAGAAAAGTAATACCAACCAAGAATACTGTATGCAGCTAAACTCTCATTCATAGCCGAAGGTCAAATAAAAAACCTTCCACAGCAAGGAAAAACTGAAACATATCTCCACTGAACCAGCATTACAGAAAATCCTCAAATATGTCCTACAGTGAAAATCCACAAGATCACAACACTGGCAGAGAAAATATCCCTAAATAGAAAACCAGCTTAGTAGAGCAATAATTGGGAAGACATGGCCCTTTGAGTTACATATACTGAAACGAACAAACACCTCTCAGTACTAACTCTCAATATGAATGGAGTTAACTCTCCAATTAAACGACAAAGACTGACAAGTTGGATCAAAAATCAAGATCCATCTTTCTGCTGCCTTCAAGAGACACATCTTTCCAACAAAAGAAAACATATTTTGGAAGAGAAAGGCTAGAATAAAATCTATGAGGCAAATGACCCCCAGAAGCAAGCTGGAATTACAATCTTCATATCAGATAAAATTGACTTCAAATTAAAATCAGTAAGAGACAAAGAAGGGTACTACATACTAATAAGGGAATCACTCCTACAGGAGGATATAACCATCCTAAACATCTACACACCACATGCTGGAACACCTAGCTTCATCTAACGAACACTACTGACTCTATAAACACACATAGATCTAAACACATTGATTGCTGAAGGCTTTAACACACCACTGTCACCTCTGGACAGATCAACATGCCAAAAACGGAGCAAAGAAACTGCAGAACTAAACCATTGCATAGACCAACTAGACATAACCAACATCTACAGAATATTCCATCTAGCAACATCACAATATACATTCTTCTCAGCAGCACATGGAGCATACTCCAAAATTGATCACATTTTAGGGCACAAAGCAAATCTATACTAATTCAGAAACATTGAAATTATTCCCTGAATTCTGTCAGAGTGCAATAGATCCTGCATTTCATGAAGATGTAACAACCCATTGCTGAACCACCAGTGAGTCATCAAAGAAATCAGAACAGATATTCAAATGTTCATGGCATTTAACCAAGATGAGCACAAAACATACCAGCTCCTTTGAGACACAGCAAAGGCAGTACTCAGAGGAAAAGTTATAGCTCTGAATGCCTACATAACAAACTGGAGAAATCTCAATCCAACAATTTAATGAAGCATATTAAGCTTCTTAAATAAGAGCAACAAGCCATACCCCAAGCCAGAAGTCTGAAGCAAGTACTTAAAGTGAAATAAGGATCAAATGACCTAGAATTAAAAAAAATAGAAAGATTCAACAAAACAAAGAGTAGGTTCTTTGAAGAAATTAACAAAACCGACAGTCCCTAGCAAATCTGATCAAATAATGAAGACAGCACACTCACAAAACAAAATAAGAGACGAGATGAAAACATCACCACAGAAAGAACCAAGAATCAGAATATAATAAGGGAATATGTTGCAAACTTATAAGCTAATACATTAGAGAATCTGGAAAAAAAAATGGACAAATTCCGACAAAATTGCATGTGCCCAGAGGTGGAGCTGTGGCTCAAAGCAGCAGAGCACTAACCCTGAGCAAAAGAGTTCAGGAACAGCACCCAGTTCAAGCCCCAGGACATAAAAAACTGGTATGCACAAACTTAACCAAGAAGATTTAAACCTGTTAACAGACTCATGTCAAGCAATGAAATAGAAACTACAATAAGAGATCTCCCATCCACAAAAGCCCAAGTCCAGATCAATTCACAGCAGAATTCCAAAAGCCCTTCAAAACAGAACACATATCAGTACTCCTCAAACTCTTCAACAAAATTGCAAGTTCACTACCAAACACATTCTATGATGCCAGTATAACCCTTATCCCAAAATCAGATGGGGACTCTTCAAAGAAAGAGAACATTAGTCCCATTTCTTTGATGAACATCAATGCAAGACTTCTCTACCAAATTCTGGCTAATCGACTTCAAATTGGATTCCTTCCAGGGCTGCAAAGCTGGTCAATTTACGTAAGTCAATTAATGTAATTCACCACATCAATAGGAGCAAGGTCAGGAATTACATGATTATTTCTTTAGATGCCCAAAAAGCATTTGACAAAATTCAGCATCCATTTATGATGAAAGCTTGGGAGAAACTAAGATTCCAGGGAACATTCCTGAATATAATAAAGGCTAAGACAAACTAGAATTATGCTTAACGGAGAAAAGTCAAAGCCATTTCCCTTAAAATCAGGAGCAAGACAAGGATCTCTGCTCTCTCCGCTCCTCTTCAACATAGTACTAGAATTCCTAGCACACATCTAGGATAATCCTAGCAGAAGATCACAATAGTAAGCAAAATGAACTCCAATTTACGGAAACAGTCATTTATCATTGTTGTTATTTTCAAATGCCATGTGGAATTTTGCCCTTTTTCTTATGTCTTTCTTCCCCCTGGTTTTACCCCGGATGTTAATGTAAACTGAATTTGGTACCCTGGGAAATAACAAAATGGAGACACAACGTATAAAAGACAAACCAATGCAACAGCAATACTTACAAAACTATATGGTGTAATCCAGCTGCACAACTCATGGCAGTGAGGGCAGCAACGAGGGGCCAGGAGGGGGAACAAATGAGGGAGGAGGTCACAAGTTGGCTAAGAAATTTATGCACTGCCTTATGCCTGAAACTGTAACCCCTCTGTCCATCACTGATACAATAAAGAAATAAATTAATTTTTAAAAGATTTGAACTACTTAAAATGTGGACAAAGCATTGTTTCAATAGAAGGTATGGCAAAGAGACAGGCTGCCAGCAGTCTTGTGTGCAGGCTGCTAAGAAGTTGGGTATACAGGCCATAGGATTTGGGGAGGAGGAAAGAGCAGATGAGAGCAGAACAAATAAGAGCTAGAGCATGATTGGTATTGTTTTATGAATGGATAAATATATGAAATATGCACATACACCATTAGCTCCCAGTTTCCTGCATATTCATTGCAGAAAAAATTAAAGTTTGAATTAGACTTAAACGCAGTTCTATTTGGATATGTTTTTAGCGTTCTCCTTTACTCTTCCGATGACTGGGTTCAGAGGTTAAGAGAATGAAGAATCCCTTCCTGTTTCAGCTTGCTTACTCTTGCTTGCATTATTTCTTTCTTTTCTAAGTTTTTGGCAATTCTGAATGGTTTTCAAGTTAATAACAGATCCATTTGTACTTCCATCATTGAATTTGATACATAGATTCTTCCAATTAAATTCCTCTGTTTCTCAAGGATAATATTTCTTGCACAGATGGATAGAGGCATGAAGGGCAGTCCTAGTCAGTCTGATGCCACACTTTTTTTTTTAGCAGAGTACCATGTACATGATAACTAGTACTGTTACTTGAGTATTGGTGAAGAAGTAAATATGAAAATGATCATTTCAACAGCAGTTTGTTAGACTACATAGTCCCTTTCGTCTTATGGTGGTCAGTACCTCTACAGATTGCCTAAGTGACTGATATAAAATAACATTTAGTGCCCACAGAGAATTCTGTTCTCAAAATCCCTGTTAAGGTTAAAACATTTTTCAAAAATACGGCGAGGAACCATAGCATGAAAATTGACTCTTTGTAATCCCTGTTAAAGGAGAAAAAAATGAAAAGACTATTTTACACCCGGGCAGTGAGTGTGACTAAAGAGCAATATGAAAAACTCTCCTGTCGATGCCAACATGGATTTCACACTCCTATGTTAGCTGCCAGTTCTGTTTTCAATTATTGGACTTCTGTTGTTAAAGAAATAGAAGGGATGCACTGTATCATGAATCCTGCAGTTTTATACATTGTTGGGAGTTGAAAAATCCAAGATGTAGTAGAAAATGTCTTTGGCATAGAAATAAGCAGGTAAGATTTGGGGGAAAAGGGATAAATTACATCATTGACTAAAAGTGAGTCAGAGCTAAGGATATAGTGGCCTAGTTTGAGACACTTGACAAACAAATAAACCACCTCCTCATCTTTTGGAATAATCCAGAATAAAAGAACAAGTCTTGTGACCTCTTCCTGGCACATTTTTTGGAAATTTATACTCTTAGTCATCATGAACACAATGTTGGTAAATGAAATGATATCTTCATATAATGTGCAAAATATGGTGAATTTCTCCTCTCTTCAGTTTCTTTCTCTCTCTATATATATATATATTTTTTAATATATGAAGCAATCCAAAATATGTAGAAAATATGACTCAATATCATCCCCCCAATGTTTTCTTTTTGGAAACAGCTAGAGTTGAGTGTTACAAATGACAGGAACACTTGGTCTTTATACTTCTATATTTCACAGAACTTGCTTACTAAATCACACACACATAAGTATCTAAAACTTGGTTTAATTTTAATCAGAATTCTATTCAATTTGTACATTACTTTGGGAGAAAAACAATCAGAACTGAAGATCAAAGAGTAGATATTAAAGCTTGTTTCTTGCAAAGTAGAGACAAAAGCAAGATGGAAGAGAAGAAATTGGAGAATGCTGTCAAAAATTCAATGCATGCCCTTAGTTGGGAGGGAGGAGCAAGATGTTTAAAAGAGGTGGCACTGATCACGATGAATTGTATTCATAAGCTGTGCTGTTGAATGACGTATCCTTTGTGAAACTACTTAAAGATAATACAAATATAAACAAATAAATAAATAGGTAAAATTTTAATGTCATTGTTGAGTTATGCTGATTAATGCAGGTAATTGGGTATAGGATCAAGCCATTGTTTTAACGAACCTAGTTGGATATTTTAAATCAAACAAACTGATATTTTCTTTTGTTGGAAAAAATAATAGTTTTGCCATTTTCTCCATTATTTGCTTATTTGGTTGAAAGTTACAACTTTTATTTCTCTAAAAGTAAATTGATTAATGCTTTAAGCTTGTAAGACTTCTGGGGATGATTCATGCTTTTATATATTTTTCCCCTGAGCCATCCATCTATCATGTCCGAAGTAAAATAGCAATTGGATGTCCATCTTAATTATTTTGGACTTTTAACAGACATTTAATGGCAAACCATTGATATGCTCTTTGCCACGAGGCAAATATTTAACCCATAGAGGCTTATATGCATATGCTTTATCCAAGCAAAAAGACTTCTTTTACAAGAACGCATACATTAAAAAACAAATGTAAGTAATTATTAAAAAAAAAAAAGAAGAAAGCATTACCTCGCTTGCAAAGCCTAAGTGAGGCTGCCTGTTTGACCCTTGGCTGCAGGGTGTGAGGAGAGTGGGGCACTGCTCACATCTGTGTTTCATTACTTGACCTACCCACAATACCTGGGAGCTCATTGCTTCTGTGTAAAAGAAAAAAGAAACTCTGTTACCTGTGTTGTCTAGCTACTATCCGCAGATCCACTTGTTTATTATGTGCTCCTCTTGTGAGATTACTTCTTTTTCATAAGCATGTCGTGTCAAAATGATGGTATGTTGTGCAACAATAGTACAATAACATCGATAAAAGTATTAACTTTTGATGACCAGTTGTATTAATACAACCTTTCAGGAAACCCTTCGAATTATGAGCTGTATTTCTCATCATTTTAACAAAAACATTTAAATTGTTTTGTTAACACATGAGAACATAAATAAGCATAATTAGTGGATACCATGACATGATCAAATACACATATTGTGTAATGTATAACGCAGGAGAAGCATACTTATCTTTAGGTCATTTATTTTTGCTTTATGATAAAAATATCAACATTTCTTTTTTTCTCTTAGCTTTTTGATGCTGGCTTTTTGCTACAGATACTGTACCCTACTTGGTAAGCATTGTGTGATTTACTTCATGAAATCTCTTTCTTTGAGCACATTTCTCCTAAACCTTTGCACTGATACCCCCAGCCCCAAATTCTTCTCTCTGTGTACTCTCCTTTATTTAACAAGAATAAAACTTCCCAACATTATTTACCTACAGTTGTTACCATGCATTTTACCAAAATATCAGAGATGTCCAAGAACAGATTATTTTTTATTTGGGCTACATGTTAGTCTACACATAAACAGGAAGTTCTACTTCATATTAAACTTTCAGCAAATCAATTAACCTTTCACAATCTAGAAAATCATTCACATGATAGAAGGATCATATATTAATACAAGTTTTTCAGTGACACAAAACAAACAGGTATAGATAAAGCTATAGAAGAGAATCAATAATTAAAACAGAGGCTGAAAGGTTCCAGAATCTTCCATTTGCAAGTTGGATGAATAGAAAAATAGATAATGTGGCTCAAAGTCGTCCAAATGTCTGAGAATTTTGGAAACCAGTGGTACAACTATCAATTGGAGACCAAGGGCTTGAAAGGCTGAAGGCTGAGGAAAGGATACTGGTTAAGTTGCAGAGACCTTACACCAGTCTGGTGAACTTATTCATTTCCAAGGGCAAAAAGAGGTGGATGCTCCAATTCTAGAAAAAAAGTGTGGATTTTCGATTTCTCTGCCACAGTGGATTGGATACCTGCTCAAAGTGGTAAGGACAGATGTAACTTAGCGTATTGATTTGGATACTAATTATTTCTGGAAACATCTTTCCAGACTTACCAATAAATAATGCTTTACTAGATGTTTGGCATCATTTATTCCAGTCAATGCCTAAAATTACATGAAAGAAGTTGTATTAAATTGTGCATATATTTGCTTTTAAAGTTCCTGTCTGAAATAAAAAAATATATAATTAATTTTCGCATCTATTTCATCTATGTAAATCTCACAAGCTCACCCATTTGAATTATACTATTTAGAGATGAGAATCTAAAATATTTGGTGGACTAAACTTATGAACATTACAGTCTTGCTATTTTTTACATTCTTCACTTTGGGCTAGAAGTTATTTATACACATTCTTAATATTATTCTTTCTGTTGCTAGAAATTTGGACATCTAAAATTGGCAAATGAGCTCCTTTCTTTAGCCAAACCCAGTTTTCATCCATTTAAAAGCATTTTGCCAACAATGCCCATGATAGAAATTGAACAGCATCAGTTTTTCAAGTCATTTGGCATATTAAATTAGCCCATAACTCTTTGTTTTAGATGTTAACTGGCAAATATTGACATGCAATAAAATATCCTTACATTTTATGTATACTTCCTCAAATCTACTCATGTGTAAATAGACACAGTCCATGTAATTAATGTTTTATAAGGAATAGGGTTGAAAGGAAGGGATAAAATATTGGAAGTGATAAATAAAATTATACAGTAGAATTTATCTTGCTTCCTCTTGGTATATGTTAACACTTCCTTAAGTGAATATTATGCATCCCTCATACAAAAGACAGTTCTCAAACCTATATGGTTTGTGAAATACTAGCTAACATGGAAATTAAAATTCTTAGCATCTTTTAACCTATAAGGCACAACAATTAAAGAATAACTCAATGAAAAAAAACTGAAGTGTTGTACTATCCTTTCATTATACTGCTCAAGGTTGGTCATCACGAGCGTCATCTTCCACTGTCATTTCTTCTCAAAATATTTGTACTGAAAGTTGTTTGAATGTCATTACTGATGTGTTGAAATAACCACGCCTGTAGTCCTACAGGAAGTCACGCTTTGATTCTCCTGTTGAATTTCCCCTCGGTCATTGGTCAAGCTGAGCGAAGGGAATACTTTATGAGCCATAATCCACCTGACTCCTCCTACTGTCTCCTCTTCTCATTGTGCAATAGCATGGCATTATCCTCTTGGAAACCAGGATGAGTCACTTCAGAGAATATAATAAAATTATCTCCATCCTTCGGATACAGATAAATAGGATAAATAGGACAAAGCACAAATTGAACACTGTAGAGTCCCAGCTTTCAACTAAATAGAACCACGTTGGGATTTGGTGGCTGGAATATTCTCTTTTTTTTATTTTTGTTCAATTTCTTATTGCCAAAGTACACAGAAAATGGAGTTAAATATGTAAGGCAGTGAGTATATTTATTATCCAACTTGCTAACTTCTCCCTCATTTATCTCCCACCTTCCTCTCTCCCCATTTCCATCTCCCCATGAGTTGTAGAGTTAGTTTGCATCATAGAGTTTTGTACGTATTGCTGCTGTATTGGTTTATCTCTTTATACTTTGTCTCTCTATTTTTGTATTCACTTTCCCTTCCCTAGTTCCAATACATAGGTATACAACATCCAGGGTACTAAAATCAGTTACACTGATATCAGGGGTAAAACCGGGGGGGGGGGGGGAAGAAAGACATAAAAAAAAGGGCAAAATTTTACATGGTATTTTGAAAATAACAACAATGATAAATGACATGTTTCCATAAGTTGAAGTTCATTTTGCTTACCATCATCTTATGTGCTCATATGTACATAGATATTGAGCTATTGTGATCTTCTGCTAGGATTATTCTAGATGTGTGCTAATTATTCCCTATGAGGGAAACCATGGAGTCCACGTTTCTTTGGGTCTGGCTTACTTCACTTAGGATGATATTTCTAAGTCTTTCCATTTCCTTACAAAGGGGACAAGGTCATTCTTTCTGATAGAGGCATAGAATTCCACTGTGTATATGTACCACATTTTCCTGATCCACTCATCTACTGAGGGACATCTGGATTGGTTCTGTAATTTAGCTATGACAAATTGTGCTGTGATGAACATAGTTGTGCTGGTGGCTTTAGTGTGGTCTTGCTTGTAATCTTTTGGGTAAATGCCCAAAAGTGGGGCTGCTGGGTCATAGGAGCGCTCTATGTTTAGCCTTCTGAGGAACCTCCATACTTATTTCCAGAGTGGTTGAACAAGTTTACATTCCCACCAACAATGGGGTAAGGTTCATTTTTGGTCACATCCCCTCCAACATTCGTTATTATTAGTTTTCCTGATAATGGACATTCTTACTGGGGTGAGGTGGAATCTCAGTGTTGTTTTGATTTGCATTTCTTTTATGGCCAGTGATTAGAGCACTTCATGTGTCTTTTGGCCATTCAATTCATTTCCTCTTCAGAGAAGTTTCTTTTTAGGTCTTTAGCCCATTTGTTGAGGTGGCAGTTGGTTCTTGAGGATTTGCTTTGGAAGAATTTAATTTTTTGACTTCTACATATATTTTACGTATAAGGCCATTGTTGGTTTTATGGCCATGCAGAAGCTCTGCAGTTTGATGCAATCCCATTTTTCCAGCCGTTCTTTTATTTGTTGTGTTGTGGGGCCTTTATAAGAAAGTTTCATCCTGTGCCAAGGAGTCCAAGTGTTTCTTCTATTCCTTCTTTGCTGTGTCCTAAAGGAGCTGGTATTTTGTGTGTTCATCTTGGTTAAATGTCACAAACGTTTGAACTTCCAATCTGATTTCTTTGATGACCCACTGGTTGTTCAGCATGATTTTCTATGGTGTCTTGTTGTGTTGAGCTCTAATTTTATACCATTGTGGTCTGAGAGAATGGAGGGAATGATTTAAATATTTCTGAATTTGTACAGCTTTGCTTTGTGCCCTAAAATGTGATCTATTTTGGAGAATGTTCCAACTTCAAATCTTCATTTTACCTTAGATGATTCTCATCCACTCCTCATTTCATTGGTTACAACTGAGTCCAAATTTTGAGCCACCACTTCAAATATTCTTTCTTCTTTCTTAATTTGATTTCCACCATGATGTGTATTTCTTTTTAGCATACAGTGGAATATATGGTCATTTTACTAGACTCTTAGTACCACAATGAATAGAATTGCTATGTCTTTTATTTAATATTGCATACAAATGTCTTGAATTTTATGTGATTTACATTTGCATTTATTAACTATTTTTAGAAGATTGAATTTTAAAAATTTACCTTCATTTTTCATAGATGTTTATATAGAGAGAGGAGTCTATGGACTTAAAGTAATTTAGAGATTTTTTAATAACATATGATCACAGTTAGAAAAGAGAATCATTAGATCACAAAATGGAAAGTGATTGAATAATCAGAAATGATATAATTCAGATGAAAGAATGCATTAACATTTGAATTTTATATTGTAGCTTGAATTATAGCAAATATCATTAGATTTAAATTTTAACAAATATTTTATATAAATCATAAAATAACTTTAGTATTATCTTTTGTTTGTGCATTTTGGAGAGGGGGGCTGGAACTTGAACTCAGGACCTGGATCCTGTCCTTGGGTTTTTTACTCAATGCTAGCACTCTCCCACTTGAACCACGACTCCACTGGAGAGATTAATTGCAGCTAAGAGTCTCACAGATTTTTCTGCCCAAGTTGGCTATATAGACATACAGACAGATAGACAGAATGGTAAATAGCTAAACTGCTTAAACTCTAAATGGCAGATATCAAGGCACTGAAAAAAAATCATAAAAAGTTATTTCAAGATGGTTGAAAAGTAGGTATAATACTTTCTTTTCCATTGATATATATTTTGAGCGTACCTATTGTTTTCAGAAGTAGAGTTACAAAAAGAGAAGAAAAATCAAATTCATATATGGTAAAGTTCAATACATCACAATAATCAAAAACATAAAAACAGATCAATGTAAGTTTCTCCCTGTACAATCTTCATTTTCCTACTAGCAAAATTTCACTTATAGTATATAAAAATCTGTGTTAATCAACACAATAAAGAGCCAAGAAACCAATAGGTGCTATGTGTTTTGGAATAGTTTACACCTCAATCCTAGCTACTCCTAATCCTAGCTAGGCTGAGATCTGAGTATTGCAGATTGTAGGCAGTCCCAGTCAGGAAAGTATGTGACTTAAGTGATTGAATCCCAACCTTGAGCAAAAAGTCTGAGGGCCAGTGCCAGGCCCTGAGTTCAAGCCCCAGTACTGACACAAAAACAAACAAACAAATAAATAAAAGAGGAGCCAAGAATCAGCTTGCACTGGAGGAGCGGGAGAGCTAATGATTGTGGATAAAGGAGATTCTGAGCCAGAGCGAGCGTTGATCAACTTGAGATCATTCAAGTGAAGTAATTATGTGAAAGTCTATCAAGTTCTATCCAAAAAATATATGTGTACTTATACGCCAACGTTTACAAAATAATAAAGGAGATATCAAATGTTGAATGGTGTGAAGAAATGTTCAATATCCAAAATAAAAAAATAACAACTCTAACTTGCTAATTGGTTGGGTCATGCTCCTCAATTTTTCTAGACAGTTTTTTAGGCAAGGAATTCTGAGCATTTGATGACCTAGATCATTGTTTTAGCTCTCATCGTAATTAAATATAATTTTATCTAATTATGTAGCATCTGCATGCCTCAGGATTTTCCTCAACAAAATAATGGCATTACATTAAATAATCTTGATAACTCTGTTCATCACAAAAAAACTCTTGTGCATGATAATCACTTAATATAATTTGAATTCTTAATGAAATAAAAATATAGAATGGAAGTATATTGTTGAATACATTAATTTAGTTGTAAACAATGTCTTCAATATTTTTCAAAAGGGAAAAAAAGTTTGTCAAGTTCTTTATCTCCTTGGTGGTGTAAGTAGCTAAGGATTTTATTTTTTAAGGTTTTTATTTTTTGTAGATGAAGTCTACTGAAGATCAAAGGAAGTCTCAAACATTGCTTAATGCCAGCAACATTTATGTAGGCTAATGTCTGTCTAAATTTCAATGTGTTTTCATTTTATAAGGTTTAAAATATTTACATAAGGCTCCTGTTTAGGGGAACAATTATCCCATTTTCATTTTTATGATTCTGAAATGCCACATTAACTGCATGCATATTGATTCAGATAATAAAATGACAATCAGTATTCAATGAATTGGATAATTTTCTTATGAACGTGACAGTCTAGTGTCTATCTCCTTTTATCTCCATGTTTTTATTTCAGCTCTCCCAGGATACCTTTCTTTCACAAACCATTAAGTTTCTCAGTGTGCAGAAGCTTTTAGATCATTTAGCTTATCATAATAAAACAGTCCACTCAGTAAGATCTCTAGAAAAGGTAGACCACTTCAGAAACAGTTTTTGTTTCTTCTTTTTATAGCAATAAGATTGTATCTATTATATCAACAACATGTGAGCAAATGTTTCAGAAATGTTTCAGAAAATTTTTCCAGGCCTCATGACTTTTAATTTTTGTTTCTATTCCCAAATAAATAGATTTATATAATGTGAATCTCCTCATTGCAGAAAACAAAACAAAATAATAAAAAAAAAATCCCCATACTGAAACCAGTACATGTCAGTAAAACTGTAAATGTCGTGGAATGGGGACTATTAAAATTTGAAGCAGTCACCCATTATGATTTTGTTCTACTTTTGAATATAGAAACCATCTTTTTAAGTATGGCAATAAGCCTGAGTAAGGTGAGGTGCTAATGACAACTCGTGAGTGATTCAGTCCCATGCTCCTTAGCATGGCTTTATGAATTTCAAAGAGTCCAGATGCATTTGTGGTAGCCATCTACTGGAAATGACTCGAAATCTCATTGTAAACACATTTAAATCGATCTCCCTCAACCATGTTTTCTTCAAATGTACTAAGATCTCAGTTTTGCTAGGCTTACTGTCTATAAGAAAGGACTCAGCTATAGTACCACTTACGCCTAGCAGACAGAAACCTAACCTCCCTAGCTCAGCACATCTAGGTTTTCGCTTCAGTTCTCCTATGAGGTGTGTGCCCGCTATCACCTGTCTTCCCACAATGCACCTCTAAAGATGTATTGTCATCTTATTTCTGCCTAGGACTGAACAGCGAATTTGTCAGTGGTAGAGATGAGAAGCTCATTATGCTGATATGTGTAATCCATGCTTCATATTTATTTACAATAGAGTTAGCATTTTGAATTTCACTCATTCCTATATCAATCTTCTTTTGGGGCAATGAGAGGAGGAGTATTGGGTATATTCAAGTATGTGGATGAGAATCTGTATATAAACATTTACACTTGTATTTTACTGAGAGAAAGTATGTAAGGTATACAATTGAATCGTGTTCTATGTATTCACAAAATTGTTCAGGCATCACCAGTATCTTACTAGAAAACATTTTTATGACCCCTTAAAAGAAATCCAATAGACTTTTCTCTCTGCCTTCACCCCTACATTCAGTCAATTATAAATCTACTAACTCTATGTTTTTATGTATTCTACACAATTCATCTATAAAGAGGATTTATGGCCTTTGAAGTTGAACTTGCTCTCATTTAGCATAATGTTTCCAAGATCCATTCAATATTAACATTACTTCCAGCACTCAGGAAGCTGAAATCGTAGGATTTCAAGTTTGAAGTCGGCCTGTGGGACAGGGCAAGATAAGAGACAAATGTCAAAGGGAAGGCAGGAAGGAAAGCAGAAAGGGAAGGAAGGAAGGAGGGGGGAGGTAGGGGGGAAGGAAGGAGGGCAGGAAAAGGAGAAGAAAGGAAAGAAGGAGGGGAGAAAGAAAAGGGGAGTGAGATGAGAGAAGAAAGAACCAGAGAGAAGGTGGAGGGGGAAGAAATGAGAGTATAAGAGGAAGAAAATAACATTTCATCTATTTTGTGGCATGACTCAGTGTATCATTTTTTATGGCTGACGAGTTCATTGTGATGTACAAACACATCTTGTAATTTATTCAAGAGATGGATATTGATTTACTTTCTTTTTATGGCTTTTATGCACAATAGCACAGTTAATATTTGCATATTCGTTTTTGCACAAAAATGCACTTTATATTATACTCAGAATAGATTTAGATGTAGAAAGCCTTATAAATGTGTGTACAATGTCTTCAGATAACTCTAAACTGTCTTTGAAACTGGACATTCGTACTGACCTTCCCTACCATCCATCTTTTTCAGTATGGTATTTTTGGTGGGTGTGAAATAGACATCTCAACAAGGATTTTCATAAGATTCTTGTAATGATCAATCTATTTAATCGTTTATTAATCGTTATTCTTAAGCAGTTGTACAAAAAAAACTTCAATTCCATAAATCAGGTTATGCCTACGGTGTGTATTGATCATTCTCTCATCATTCTCCCTTATTTCCCTCCCTCCTTTGTGTCTTCTTTTGAAGAGTGACAGCTCAAATCCTGTGCTCATTTTAATTGTGCTATTTTGTTTTAAAACTGTAATTTGTACATTTTGCATTTTAACTATACTATGTACAATTTACCAGTGTCTTCTCCAATTTTGTGTATTTTCATTTTAATAGTAGAATAGAAAATACAGTTTTCTAAAAACTTTTCAAAAAGTGTAATTTGTGTGTATTTCTTTTTTACTTGCTTGTTCTTTTATGGTATATAAACGATTAATTGAAACTACTGCTCTTTTTTTAAAATAATTATTACTTATTTATTGTCAAAGAGCTGTACAGAGGGGTTACAGTTTCATACGTTAGGCCTTAGGTACATTTCTTGTACTGTTTGTTACCTCCTCCCTCATTCCCCCCCTCCCCCGAAACTACTGCTCTTTTTATGATAGTAAACTATTGATTGAAAGAAGGTTACAAAGAGCTACATTTAAGGTTTCTAGTCTCCAATCTCTTACATAACAGTTTTGGCATTTTGAAGTTCATTTGTTGTATTGTATAAAGAAAAGATTATATTCTTATATTTTTATCATTACCAACTTGGAAGGGAACAAGAGCTTTCTTAGTCACCGATCCACTTTAAATTTAATAATTTCAACACAAATTGCTGAAGATTTTAATGTTTTTTTTTCTGAAAATCTAATGACCATGTCTTTTCCTATGAACTACAATGTCTTCCTTTCAAGTTCTTACTGACACCCTTCATGAATATTGATGCTTTACAGAATCTTCAGGAAATTATACAACCAAATTCTACATTTTCAAATGTAATGTGAGTTGAACAAACTTTTTATGAAACAGTATTGTAAAATCTGCACCTTCTCCCAGCTAGAAAACAGAAACACCTTTGAAGTCCATCTGATTCTAATCTAATGTTCTAATGGTTCATTCTTCAGAAAGAAGCAAGACTGATTATTTATAAGCTCACAAGGAATCAATCGCTCCACAGCTTGAAACATTCCAATGACTTCTTGAGAAAATTTAGCTGCTGGATGCTGGTAGCTTTCACCTGTAATCCTGTCTACCCAGGAGGCCAAGATCTGAGAAGTGTGTTTTGAAGCCAGCCTGGACAAGGAAGTCCATGAGAATCTTTTGAAGAATAATTGTTCCTTGGTCTTAAATATACCTAGTTCAATAATATGAATATGTGCAGGACCTGACTTCAAGCCCCAGGCCTGGCACACACACAAACATCACAATCACAAACACACACACATTTTACCTCCAATGGTAACTATAGTAATGTTCCAACATATTGGGGATTGACATACAGGGGCAAGAATGGGTACTGCTATTGGTATCTAGATGTCAGAAGGTACATGTAGGCTAAACAGCCCACAAATTATACCCGACAAATTCTACTGAGAACAAAAACAAAGCTAATCTACAGATTGATACATGAAGCTAAAGAGTTATTATCCATTTTCAATCTTTAAATTGTTGTACAAATGAGTTTCCATCCAACATGCTAATGTATGTGTTCAGTAGCTAGCTTAGTAGAAGAAGTATAGCTTCTCGAAGACATGTTCTCTATAAAATACACAGCCCTTGAGGGACTTAAGACGTGGAGTTCTTATGGGAATGGGTTTTGGTGTGAGGAAGGCTTCTTGCCAGTGTCATTGTAGTGTAGCTGTGTGACAAAGAGCCCAGCCACATAATTTTCCTCTTCTCCTTCTCTCAAACAAGAAAACAGGGTGTAGATTTTTGTTTAATTGCAAGAAAACATCTCCCCTGAGACATCCTTGGGCTCCAGGTGAGGGCTGAATTTGCTAGATAAGTTATCCTCAAGTCCACCCACCTTTCTTAAGCTGCTTTGTTGTGTGTTACTTTCTCTAATACAAATCCCATCAAAATAAAAAGGAAGGATTTGATTAGCAGTTAAAATGTCCATCGGGCCGAAAACTCAGTGGGTGGAAAAGCTTGAGAGGCACTTAGGATTTTTGAAACATTAGCGGACAAAGACAATGAAATCAGCAGACGTTTCTTTTAAGTATCAAGTTGTTTTTGCTCTCTGTCATAAATGCAATGACATGAGAGAAGGTTATTCCAGTATTTGTTGTGCCTAATTCTTTCATGTATGCACAAAACATATGACCCACTGTAGAGGTGATTTGGCTGGTGCACTCTCTCACATCAATTTTTTAAGTCATAAAGCTTTCCATTTTTGTTGCCAGGCATGTGGTCAGCTTCAGATCACTGACAAATTAATATTCTATCAGCACTCACTGAACAATAAGAGCAATGGCTTTGGTGGAATTCACTTATGATCGTAGTAATATTACTTTTCTGGACACAAGGATAATGAGGTTACTCCTGACATAAGGGCTTCCCTTCACTATTACTAGTTGTTTGCAAGCTTTGCTGTAAACTAGATTAGATTCGCACATCTTTCTATCATACAGACAATTGCTTCTGAGCCCTTGAAACCTCTATCAGTAATCCTTTTGTCCCCTCCCTGCATTTTGTGGATTGCCGAGATAGATTCCCTTATCCATGGAAAGTATGTATTTAGCCTTTGGGAGTTACATTTTTAATTCACAAGGCTAAAAGGAAGAGGTTTATCATTACTAACAGCCTTCTCTCTAATCTGCATACAAGACACAGAATTATCAAGACAGATGATGTCATTTTGCAAAAATTAAAGCATGAAAGCTTTTTGAATGGACAAAACACCTTAAGAAACAATACTGTTAGCAAAGACTAGAAAGGATGATAGGTACAAATAATTTTCCCACAGAATGATTTATCTTTTTATTCACTCTCTGATCTATGATTTAGTATAAAATCATATTTCCTATGAGCAGTGTATTAAGAGCTACCTACCTCAGCATAATGTCTCACCTATTTTATTTAGGAATATTTATGTAAAATAGTCTCAAGGCAATTTGGAGAATCTAAGGTATATTGGATTTTAAAAACAATAAAAATATAACAAATAATATTGAAGATTCATATAAAACTTTATATAAGATTTAATAAAACCAAGAGTAGTAAAGACTAATATAAAAGACCCAACCTTCAGCTAACATTATGATTCAGTTAAAAATCAAAGGTCATGGGAGAACTCTTCCCTAAGAGAATTCAGAATGATATGTGCAATTCTTCTAGCTGCTTTGCAAAACCATTTTATACCTAGATAGCTAGTTAAAAACCAGATAAAAGAAATTTAAAGTTCTTGAATTGTGTTTTAGTTTAATGATATATTTGTGAAAATGTAGAATTACAAAAGCACTATTTTCTCTCGGTTTGAAATCATTACTAATCATTAACAGATAATACTGACATGGCATACCAATATTTCAGCGGCTTCTACTAGCATTTGTTATTCGTGCTATGTGAACATTGACAGTTGTCTTGATTTCATTCCTGTCACTATCTGTCCAGGCTGAAAACACATCCATAATCTGAGACAACACAGGTCTCACAGAAAAGAAAGGTACTTGAAAGCCTTATTTCCAAATAATCAGCAATAACCTGGAAGTACCTCAGGTGATAGAGAACCAGCCTAGAGAGAAAAACCCAAGCAAGGGCATAGCACACAGAATTCAACGCATAACACACACACACACACACACACACACACACACACACACACAGAATCTATAGGGAGTAAAATAACTGTAAGTCATAAATCAATCTCCCTTAATATATTAATTTAATCTTTACTTGACACTCTAATCTGATAGAGGCAAGGAATTTGGACAGAGACATTAAGAGGGTCATAGGTTAATTGGTTCTTTATTCTTAACCTACTCTGGCCCATCTCGTAGATAATTAAGTTGTCCTTTTATTTATTGCATCTGCATTCTCTTGAATCCATCATCTCTTGAGCTTATGCATTTTCATTTAACCCAGCACTGTATCTTGTTTATGTCTTCCAGGCAAGGGTGATTTACTGCATTGTTCTCCTCGGGCCATCTGCTACACCTTCTCAGTAAGAACAAGAATCACTTATATTCCACACATACAATGGCTTTCTTTAACTCTATTGATGAAATGCATTTTCCGTAGCAAATATCTAATAATAAATAAGAAAGAGTAGACTTATAGTTGGGAATGGCATTTCATGCCTGTAATCTCAGAAGGTTCTCATTTGAGTCCAGGGACATCGTTGATTCTTGAGTTGTGTCTGAATCAACCTTTTAGAATCCTGGTCTCCGTTCAGTAATTTCGTTTTAAATATGTTTGTGAATCTGCTTTGACCAGGATCATCTACGCTGTAATGGTATGAAATAAAGCCAGTATTATCCTCCATCGTCAATGCTCTTTGGCCTGTGGTAAAGTGCAAGACTATTCTAAAATTGTACAAAGAGGATCTCTACTATAATTAGGTTCACATTTCAGAGCGTAGACTCTGACACGGAAAAGAAGAAAAGGGATAGGCATGGAAGAGCATCTTATTCCGGGGGAACAGATTGAAATGGCTGGCAGATTTACTTCTCTGACAAGTATTTTCAACTTGCCCACTGTTTTGAACTCAATGACCTTCACCTAGGTTTCTCACCTAGGGCAAATCACATTTCCTTAGGAGTCCATCGATTATCTAGCTCATTTCTTCATGGGCACGCTCCACGCTCAGCTCATTTCCGGCAGAGATCAAGCCACAGTCCCACGGCTCCCAAAAACAGTGGACAGCTTTTCTATCCCTATTTACCTCTTGCACAGTTACAGTGCAACCAACTACGACTTTTAATTGTCATGAAACTAGAAGAGGTATCTTATTTACTAATGCGTTTTCGTCACCTTATGTAAACAGCCCCAACTCTGTTGAATTTCTACATTATTTTCCTTTAGAAGATCGAATAACTCAGGGAATATGTAAGTGCCGGTGAGCTCTACTTAATTAAAAACATGTCCTGGGCAAAATCAATATTAAATTGTCCTCCTTGAAGCCCTGAGACACAAGGAGACTTAGCTAGGAGAGTAGCTGCCTAAGACTTATTGCACAGACTTACGTCTGCATGGTAGAACATTGTGGGTATGTATGAAATCAGTGGACAAGCAACATTTCTGTTGGTTGATTTTGTCTGTATCAGTTAGGATACTTGCATTCTGATTACGTAATAAACACAAATGCATTGCTATGCTATTGCTGCATGGAGAGGGAAGTTGACTTTCTCTTCTTTCTCTCTTTTTTTTTATTATCTTTAAGTAGTTTGCAAAGAAAGTGCCATTAACAAAGCAGTTCATCAACACAATATCTCTTGGTGAGTGTCACTCCTTTCAGTATTTTCTTCCCACCATTGACCCAGCCCTTCCCTTACTTTTCATAATTTTGTGCTAAGTGCAATGAATTCATTTTCTTAAAATATTATACACACGTATTATAGCTATTGTACAGTGATGTGCAGAGGGGTTACAGCTACATAAGTCAGGTAATGGATATATTTCTTTTTGAACAGTGTCACTATCGCCCTCATTTTCTCCCAGTTTTTTTCCCTCCAGATCCTCTCCCACCCAAGTTGTATAGTGCATTTTCCCACCGTTTCTAGTGAATACCATTGCTGAATTACTTCAGCCTTTGTCCCACCATTTCCATGCTTCTCCTCACCATCCCCAAATCAAATCAACATGCATACAAGACAAAAGATAACAGTTCATTGCAGCATTGTTTACCATAACAAAGATAGGGAATCAACACAGATGCCCCTCAGTGGATGAATGGATGAAGAAAATGTGGTGCATATACAAAATGGAATTCTATTCCTTCATTAGAAAGAATGATATTGTCGTATTCATTAGCAAATGGAAAGACTTGGAAAAAATTATATTAAATGAAGTAAGCTGGACCCAAAGAAACACAGGTTTCATGGTTTCACTCATTTGTGGTAACTAGATTGTGCCTATAAACACACCGTGTAAACACACTGGATGGTAGAAGAAGAAGAAATACACCGGGACATGATAAATTATACGAGTCTCTAGACAGTCACACAGTGAGACCAGAGGAGACCATTTTTAGTAGAGTATCACAAAAGCTCAGTAGCTATGTACATATGAGCATATAAAATGATGCTTACTGAAATGAGCTTCAAGAAATGAAAACTAGAGTTGCTTTTTGTTGTTGGTTTTTGCTGTTTGCTCGTTTATTTTCGTATTTGGTACCTTTTGTCTTGTTTGGAAGATGATTTCTTTACATTACCATAGATGCAAACAGCCAACTCATTGCACAGGGGCTGTAGCAGTAGAAAACAAGGGGAAGTTCCCACCAGAATGGCAGCCCACCTAATGGCTTCAGTGTGGTGGATAGGGTGAATGTTAGCCTGAAATGTCAACATACATGGCACGACTATGTAATTGCTAATTAAGAGAAGGATGGTGACAGACATTTCCTGTGTTTCAGATTCTGTTATAACTGACCATCTGTCATTTAGTCTTCTCAATCATGTTCTAATTTTCCTTTCACAAATTAGTCCCAACAAGTTTTGACTAACTTGCCCAAGGCCACATAGTCCACTGTGGGAATATGAATTAGGATACCCAGATGTTAGGACCCATGCCCAGATTCATTTCTTAAATTTCCCAGATGTAGAAATGTTTCTACCGTATTCAACACTAACTCAGAAGTCAACGTGAGCTATTTAGAGCATCATATCTCTTTCTACCTGAGTGGGAAAAACAAGTATTTCTGCTGGTTGCAAAATTGTTGAAAGTTTGACAATAAAGACTAACTTTATAAGCACTCAAGTAAAGTTAACCATTGACAGAAATGAGTTACAATGCAAGCGAATGAAATTTCTTTTGTGTGAATGGGTTTTCATAGACTGTAAGGAAGATGAAACAATTATTGCTTACTAGGTGCTAGCTAAAGCTGAATACTTTTCAGTAATAAGGAAAAATACCACATTTGGCAGGCAATGCTGTCAATACACTTTGTGAGACATCTGTACATAGCTTTCACTGTGTTTTGGGAAAGTGATAAAATGTATTTAAATCAATAGAAGTAAACACCAAGCTATGCTTGTGGACCTCAGAATTTCTAAGAATCCAAACATAATTGAATTCTTGTTATTGTATTTTTTCAAATGAAAGGGCCAAGTTACCAAGAGAGGTGTTTGGGTATTGAAGATAAACTTGAAGCTGTGAATTTTGTGCATGAATCATTTTAATAAGCAACCAAAAGTGTTATTGAATCGCAAATCAACAGACAGGGTAACTATTATCAGCTTCATATACGAGGACAGCTTTCACTTTGTTTTTCTTAATAATGTGCTTTTAGTGCTTTCTTGTTGCTATTAGTTTTACCCTTGCTTTCAGGTAAAATATTCTCCTTACGTTATTTCCTCATCTACTTGAAGTTTAATATGTTTCTACATTCGCAATTTACTATTGTCTTTTTTTGGACTTTTATAATCCTTAGCCAGCCCCCACCATCTCAGAGTTTCTTTAAATGATCTTGTTTATTTTAAAATGGATAGGATAACAACCATCATCTCTCCATCTACATTCTGTCCCCAATACTAAGACCATCACTATTGCTGGATGTTTTTGTAAACTTTTATGAAAGGAGTTCTTAAGATTCAAAACCTCTATTTTGATCTCTGTCTCAAGCTATAAATAAACTATGACACTCTTCTCATTTCCCTTTTCCTCCTTTTCACTTAGAAACATTTATGTTAATAATCTTTCTTTTCTACATGCAACATATCTTGACTTTTTAAAATTGTATAATATAAAGATTATTCATGTGGGGCTGGGGATATAGCCTAGTGGCAAGAGTGCCTGCCTCGGATACACGAGGCCCTAGGTTCGATTCCCCAGCACCACATATACAGAAAACGGCCAGAAGCGGCGCTGTGGCTCAAGTGGCAGAGTGCTAGCCTTGAGTGGGAAGAAGCCAGGGACAGTGCTCAGGCCCTGAGTCCAAGGCCCAGGACTGGCCAAAAAAAAAAAAAAAAAAAAAAAAGATTATTCATATATTCTATTTTTATAAATAAATAACTTCCTGGGAGCTGTCTTTCCTATACAATTATATAACATTCCATCACATTTTTTCCTTCTCATTTTTTAGTGTCTGCCCAGAGAAGAAAACGATTACTTTGACTTTTGTTCCACAGCTAAAATTTGTTATTTCATATATTCTTACTTTTTTTAGTCTTTTGTCTGTTGGAGAGCTTGAACTCAGGGCCTGGGCACCGTCCCTGAGCTTCTTTGTGCTCAAAGCTAGTGCTCTACCAATTGAGCCAGAGCTCCACTTCCAGTTTTTTAAGTGAGTAATTTGAGATAAGAGTTTTACAGCGACTTTTGTGTCCAGACCAGCTTTGAACTGCAATCTATAGATCTCAGCCTCCTGAGTAGCTAGGATTACAGGTGTGAGCCACCAGCACTTGGTTTGTTTTTACTTGTAAATGATGATTTTTTTATCTTGCGTTTTCATAAGGTGTATAAAAATTATAGTGTTTATAGCCTCCTGAGATTAACATGTTTTTACTTATAATAATCACTTTCATTATGTATGAGATTCCATCATGAGACTATACCCCATACTGTTTTATGAATATTTTGATGGATACAGTGTTTTTCTGTGTTTTGTTTTCATTTTTTTTCTCTTTGTGAATAATGATACTATGAAATTTT
Organism: Perognathus longimembris pacificus; assembly: GCF_023159225.1. NCBI lineage: Eukaryota > Metazoa > Chordata > Mammalia > Rodentia > Heteromyidae > Perognathus > Perognathus longimembris. The sequence goes on along the minus strand of NC_063181.1, from coordinate 42,737,780 downwards.
TTAGATAGGTCTCCTGGTAAACATGTTTATATAAGGCTTTTGCCTAGAAGAATAAGTGCTGATTTTCAAAATATGAGACAACTTTAAAAGATAATGCCAAATAATGGATCCAAAATATTTATACAAATTTACCACTCCAACCACCCATATCCAAATGTTCCCCCTCGATTCACATTCCTACTTATACTTGGAATTGCCATTTGTCTTATATTTGCAGTCATTTCTTTTCAGTATGTATCACAAAGGTAATTCTTGAGTCACAACGAAGCTTAAACTTTAACAGGTATTATCAAATAATTTTCCATAGTGTTTCTAGAAGCACTTCCAGCTGCACCATTAGTGCATTTTAACTTACCATTGCTATTTAACACACAAGAATTCTTTCTATGTAACCTACAATTTTGTTTCAAAAAGACCACCTGCATCTACATCCTAAGTCCAAAGCTGGGGGAAGATATTGTTCACTGAGTCCTTCAGGACTTCCCTGCCTTCCAGAGATTTCTCCTGACGTATCACTTAGCACTCTTCCTCTGTATCTTACCTTTCAAATCTGTTGCTATCATAGCATCTCCCATGTTCACATGTATGTCAGTAAATATTAATTTACTTTTTTGCTGCACCTTTATCGAGCTCTAGAAGACAGAATCAGAAAATTGACACATTTTATTCACCAAGTTCATTTCTCTTGAACTTTCTACTTGAACCTCTCCTGAGAGTGGGAGTCAGCATTCATGTGGCTTCATATTGTATGACATTCTGGAAGCTGTAGACCCATTTTCGTCCTTTCTGAGCAAATGCTTAACCCTCCAAAAATCCTTAAGTCATGTGTTTAAGACAGTAATTTATCAAACTTTATAAATCCATGGACATTTTTAATGAACATTAAAAGTACACACACACACACACACACACACACACACACCCCAAGAACGAGCAGCATACTCTTCATTAAAAATCATTGTATTACCTTTAAGTCACAAATGTGTGATTTTTGTTTTCTATGTTTTGAATTGCTACAAACAAGAAAAGAAATACTTGTGTTCACAAAGAGAAAAGTATACTAATGAGTAGCGTACTTCAGCTATAATGAACCAGAAGGCTAGGAACCTGTTTTGAGTAGATAATTTATAGACCTCTAGTTTGGAAAAAACAGAGCAGACCAGCAAAGCAGAAGACCTGGTTTGAGTTGAATCCAACGTTATTTTGTACTATTATAACAAGTTGCTAAAAATCCTCTAAAATTAAACTGATCTGTGAATCACTTGAAAAGATTTGCTTCAATATAAAGTGAGCTTTCTGCCGAGGAAAAATACATGAATATATAGAGAATATTTAATAAGTTTTGGTATTTGTATTAGAAAATTTACTTAGATATGGAATTTTTGGTGAGCAGGGAACAAAATTTTTTCTTCACTACAGAGGTCTCTATGTCATTTCCTGGCTGCCTCTATGTTTATTTGTATGTTTAACAGAATATGGTTCAAGGGTAAGGCACTATCTCACATTTGCACATTTTGGATTTAATTCCCAGCACCAAAAAACTCCATATAAATATTAACTTCATCTCTCAGCCTTTTCAGTGACTTATTTAACAATTTAATATATAATATATATATAATTTAATATATATGTAATTTAATATAATGATTTGACCTATCAGTTTTCCTTGGGCATTTGGTCAACTGGTTTCTAGGAATCATAGTTAATATTTCAGACACAGACATTCCTGATTTGCGTAAATTAGTATGTCTGCTTCACATATTATGTGCATTGTCACTGGAAATTCTGTCTATTGTTTCCTTCTATGACTATCAGACATCTGTAGTAAACATAAGAAAATAAGTTTGTAGTGGTGCTATCTAGATTTTTCCCTCAGCAAACTAGTTGTGTATTTATAGGAAGAATCTCTTTCAAATTATTGCAACATATACCACCATTAATTCTTTTAAGATTTCTTCATTTAAATATTTTATTATCTTTAAGTAGTTGAGCCAATGAGTTGCCATTCACCAAAGCAGTTTATGACCATGGTGCATCTTGATCATCGACACCTCTGTCAGCATTCTCACTCATGCCTCCCAACTTACTCTCCATCCACCCCTTTCCTGATTTTTCTTAATTTTGTGGTATATACAATGAATATTTGATTGTAGTCACTCCTCTTCCACCTTCATTGGTGTATTTTTCTTTCCTTGGCTCCACTCTCCCTCTTGAAAATGCACATTTCCTGGTACTTATTTTATTGGGCTTTGATTTAGTCTTTCTAAAGAATTATACTTTCTGAGTTCTTCATATACTCTATTCTTTTTCTTATTTATTGTCAAAGTGATATACAGAGAGGTTATAGTTTCATATGTTAGGCATTGGATACATTTCTTGTACTGTTTGTTACTTCCTCCCTCATTCCTCCTCCCCCTCCCCTTTTCCTTTTCCCCCATGAGTTGTTGAGCAGATTTACACCAAACAGTTTTGCAAGTATTGCTTTTGTAGCTGTTTGTCTTTTTATCCTGTGCCTCTCGATTTTGGTGTTCCTTTTCACTTTCCTGGTTCTAATACCAGTATATATAGTTTCCAATGTACTCAGATAAGATACAGTGATAGTGCAGGTACAACCACAGGAAGGGGATACAAGAGGATCATCAACAATAGAAGCTACGATTTCACATGTCATGTTGAAAGTAATTACAACAGTGATATAACACTTGCTTCCATAACATGGAGTTCATTTCACTTAGCATTATCTTATGCATTCATAGGGGCACAGCTATTAGGCTCTTGTGATGCTCTGCTGTGACTATCCTAAACCTGTGCTAATTATAGTAAATGGAAGGACTTGGAAAAAATTATACTAAGAGAAGTGAGCCAGACCCAAAGAAACATGGACTCCATATAGTCTATTATACCTCGGTTAACTCATTTGTAGCAGCTTGTATACACCCCAAGGTGTTTACTGATAAAAATTATAGCCACAAATAAGGGAAGACACACAGCATTTGTTTTTCTGTTGTCAAATAAACAATGCAATTTAATAAATGAGCTAAAGACAAAAAGATGTCTCAGAAGAATATGTAAAAATTGCTAATAGACATGAGGAAATGTTCAACATCTCTGACCATGAGGAAAATGCAAACCAAAGCAACACTGATATTCCACCTCAGCACAGTTAGAATGTCCATCAACAAGAAAACAATAACAAATGTGGATGAGGAACTCTATTACATTGCTGGTGGGAATGTAAGCTTGTTCAACAACTCTGGAAAACTGAAAACTAAATATAGAGCTACCCTATGACCCAGCAATTCCACTCTTGGGTGTTTATCCAGTATAGCACAAACAAGGCTAGATTCATTGCAGTACTATTTACCATAACCAAGATACAAAATAAGCCTTGATGCCCTTCAATGGAGGAATAGGTTACATAAGTGTGATATACACAATGGATGTTTAGTCTTCCATTAGAAAGAATGATATTATACAATTCATAAGGCAATGGAAAGACTTGAAAAAATATACTGCGTGAAATAAGATGCTTATTCTTAATTGGCATGTTGAAAACAGGCTTCTGAAAGAAATATCTAATTGAAAATAACGATATAACATACAACCCTGGGGACAAAGAAGAACCGAGGCAACTGGTTAAAAAGGGAGAATCCCTTATGAAGTCTCAGTCCCTCATGTCACCATACCCCTAAGGAAGAAAGGAGCTGTTCCATACAGGATATAGACATTTAATGCCATTAGCCTCATGAAGGCTTGTTCTACACAACATGGAAATGTAGCATCATCATTTAGGATTTATTAGTAAATTTATCTAATTCATGGATTTACTTTCGTTTTCAGTTATTATTTTAGTATATTATTGATACTATGTCCCTTGTGGTGCTATTCTGAGTATCCATAACAGAGAAGATTTTATGTGCTTCAAATTACAATAGAATAGAATGAATAGCATAGATAGGAAGAGCGTATTTCCAAAAGAAATGAAATTAAAAGTAAAATATGTGGAAAAGAACTTGAAAGAAAGTCAATATCACTGAGTGTAGCCAAATAGGGACGCTACTTAATTGTCTATTAACATATAAATACATATTGTGTAAACACACATAATGGAATGTTATTCAGTCTTTAGGAAGTGCACACAGACACACACACACACAGAGAGACACACTTATACACACACTGTAATGCTATTCAGTCTTTAGAAAGGACATTCCAGCCAATATAGATGAACCAAAAGTATTCTATCCTATATTATCTAAGAGGAGTAGGCCAGACGCATAAAGAAAAATATCATGGTATTTCATATCAATACAGATCCTTAAAATCTGAGTTCAGAAACAGAAAAGAATGGAAGATACCAATGGCTGGAGTGAGAGTGGCCCAAGACTAAGGCGACGTTGACCAAAAGGCACAAATTTAAGTTACACAGAAGAAAAAACTCCATTGTACATACTGCTGGCTACAGCTAATAATATATTATGTATCAAACTGCTAACATAGTACATAGCTGTGTTTGTGTGTGTGCATGCACGTATATCTGCATCTGTGTGTCTGTGTTTACTGAGGTGTGAGCTCAGGCCTTGAGCTCTTGCTTGGCTTTTTCGCTGAAGGCTGGTACTCTCCTCCTTGAGCCCTAGCTCCACTTCTGCCTTTCTGCTGTTTAACTGGAGATGAGCCTCGCAGGCTGAACTGCTCAGCCTGGCTTGGAAGCAGGATCCTGAACTCTCAGCCTCCAGAGTATCTAATCTTACACGTGTGAAACATCCTTGGTTGACCAAGTAGTAGATTTCCAATGTTCTCCCCAAGAAGTAATACACATGTGAGTAATGAGTAATTTATAGGTGAATTTGCTTCATATGATAATCAGACAGACAGACAGATGAATAAACAAATAACACCACATTGTACGACCTGGAGACTCACATACATATATGATATTATTTTCTGATTAAATATTAAATTGAAATAAAACTTAAAAATGATTAGACCTTTGCTTCATTCATTTAACATATGTTCAATATGGTATATCCTAGCAATTTTGCCTCAATATTACTGGGTTTAATATTTCATTAATCTAGCTTCTTTTGTTGAGTTCCTACTTTCCTAGTTTCCAGGCAGTTGATATTCATTTTAAGATAAAAAGAACACTGGGCTCGGGTGGCTTATGTCTGTAATTCTATGTATTCAGGAGATCTGAGGATTGTTATTTGAAGCCAGCCCAGGCAGGAAAGTTGATGAAATGCTTATCTCCAATTAAACATCAAAAAAAAAAAAAATGATGCAGCTCAACTGGTAGAGCACTAGCCTTGAGCAAAATAAACACAGAGACAGAGCCCAGGCTCTGAGATCAAGGCCCAGGACCATCACACACACAAAATAATAAAAATTATATTAAACAAAATAATAATTATTATAATGAATAAAACGGAGTGATAAAAATTATTTAAGAACTTCTGAGAATATATTTGCAGCAATAAAGATAAGTTTGGAGAAGTGAAAAATCTATGGGTGAAGTTGATTAGACAATACTGACCTGGAAATATAGGATAATATAAATATTCAGTATAATCAGAATGGCTTTTCATTACCAGCTGCATATCTGGCAATGATTAGGAGAGATGGACCACACGGAGAGTATTCAGAGGATTCAGTGAGTTGGTTGGAGTAATTGCTTTCTGAATAGCGACTCGGTGACAATAAGCCTAAAATAAATGGTTTCTGTAGTCTCTGTTTCTGTTATTTCTTGCTAGAAATCAGCATGTTAGAAATCAATGAAAATAGCCAATATTATTTTTAAACATGCTAATGCATAAACTTCTAAGATTATGCAACACAATAATTTTATTTTGTAGGGGATGTTTTCTCTCATTCGTGGAAGTTAGATCTGAATTTTAAGCAGATATGTAAACATACAGAGAGTCATACGCAAATGCAAGAGAGGATTCCAATGGGGTAACACGTTTGAACAACTAACTCACAGTTTAATGAAGTGCATACCAGGAAGCTAGAACTTCTGCTGTCAGGGAGACAGGTTACGGAGAGGAGTGGATATAGACAAATGGAGAGAGGAAGGTTGAGCAAATAAAGTCATAATATTCAATGTATACATGTAAAAATGGAACCAGAAAATTTGAGGGGAGAAGTAGGGTTGGGAGAAATGATAAAATAAGTGATATTCATCAAAATGCACTGTACTCAGAAACTGACATGTTGAAATAGAATCTCTTAACTATTTGAAGATAATAAAATTATAAATATTTGATCCTACCAAAATAATTTTAAATTTGTCATTTTATCATGTATCTAAATGACCTTCGCAGAAGCTACAGATATCTAATAAACTCATCAGATCTATTGCAATTTTCGCTTCAACACCTTTGATAATTGCATAATTCTTGTCAATGCCTTACTATGCATAATTCATCTATTAAACTATAAACAGCAAGCCTATTCAGTGAAAATTTTGCATATTATAAAAATAATGTTTCAAAATATATATCCCTATTCTTATTGAACCAAACATGTTATCCCAGCTTTCAAAGTGAGACATTTTGTATACTTAAGCTCAGTGAGAAGCATTTTTGACTTATGATATGTTGTTGCTGGAATAAAATATAAAAGCTGATTTGATTTCTTTTCATTCCTGTCCCAAGTACTCTTGTATTATATATCAAGTTTTCTCAAAATGTGGCTGAACCTGAAATTATTGCTCTTTCAACCTCTCCTGAGATATAAAAAAAAAACAGCTTTATGATTTGCAAGTCACTAAAACACACATATTTCTCTACAGAGTAATCAGTATACCAGAAACAGGTTTGAACCCACCAAACGCTTTTTTAAAAGGTGTTAAAGTACTGGTAAGTACAGTCTATGAGGGCACTGCACACAGCAATGAAGTGAAATAAGCCAGGCACAAAAAGACAAGGGCCACATGTTCCACTTATATACGAAGGTCAAAAGACATTGATCTTATAGAAACGGAGTGGGTAGCACTGCTTCTCAGAGCCTGGGAAGGGTGGGATAAAGGGAAGAATGAGGGGACTAAATAGTTAAACGTTCAATGGTTTGTGGATGGAGAAAATAACTTCCAATGTTGAACAGAATAAGACAAGCTTAAATACGGTCTTATCTGATAAAGACAGGTTAAGATACTAATTTAAGTCAATTGGCTTACAGATTTAATAAATAGATATATTATTGTTGATATGTTGATCAATTACTAATAAGCTGGTTAGTTTATAACACAGTTTCTGCCTTTAAAGAGCTCCTAAAACATCTGTGAGGAAAGGAGCTAAAATAAGACATGAGAATATAAGCTGAAACTGGTAACGGGTAGCTGAAAGAGATGCAGGGCACATCGTCAGGAGAGTCGGATTCTTCTTCCTGAGGACCTAGACTTACTGGTAGTGGCCAGGAGGTTGATCCAGAGAACAGTAGCAGGCACAGTAGGGAACAAAGTTGAGAACATGGCTGGAGTGTATTTTAAATTGAGCAACTGGATGAATTTAAAACAGATATATAGGAAAATGAGGCAAAAAGTAGTCATTAAGGCTTTTCCAAGTGATAATAAAGACAAGATTAAAGAAATGGAAGACAGACCAAGGGTCAAATATAAGAAAGGATTAGGAAAGGATATGTTGACTGAGTAGTAAATGTGAAATAAAAGAATAAAAATGACATATTATATGGCTAGCAATAAGATAAAATAAGAATAATTATGAATAACATAGATTCGAGATGAAACAGAAATGGACGAAACAGAGTGGGCTCGTTTTTCACTATTTATTTTGGAAAATGTAAAAACAAGATATGAAGATCATGTGAAATTTAGAAAAGGATGGAACGAGAGAGGAAGGGAGGGAGGGAGAAAGGGAAGGGGAGGGAGGGAGTTAATTTTCAACATATTTTCTTGTGAATATTGCTATTGCAATTGGCTTGTCCTTTATCCTTTGAAGGTTCCCATTCTAGGCTTTTTGGAATGATGACCATGCTAATGATGACTTCAAGGTTAACATAAACAAAGTACTGTAAGAATTACTACAGTTTCTGCCCAGATGATACTATGTAGTGGAACACAATTCTGTGATCATGAATTAGGAAATTTGATCAATTTCCTATGCCACACTTTGCCTGTATGGTGCTGGACAGAGAACACTTGGACCACAAGTTGAAGGAACCTTCTTATCTCCAGAAGTATCTTCAGGTAGGCCATAGAATGAGGTCTTCATCATTCTTCCGTGCTCTTTCTCAAGAGCATGTAATGGACATGAAAATTTCTCCTTACAAAAAAGCTGGTGACTTGATTTTAGATTGCCTAACCTCTACATAATGTGCAATGATGTTTAAGAAAGTCAGTCTGAAAAACAAGTCATTCTATGGTCATGAAAATGATATAATTTTTCAATGACATGAATATTAAAATTCATCCACTGATCATATTCTTTAAAAGCAATTGTAGACTTAATAAAATACTGTTATAGTTTTAGGGACAGGAAGACAATATTAATAAGATTTTGAAAAATATATGGGAAGAAATACAAGGAATAACTACAAACTGTCCTTGATTAACTTCCATAGAATGGGACATATTATTCAATAGATTTTAGTATAAAAATAATGAGAAAAAACTTCTCCCACTTTGTGAGCTTTCTGTTTATCTTGCAAGTTATGTCCTTTGCCCTGCAGAAGCTCTGCAGTTTGACGCAGTCCCATTTGTCCAGCCTTCCTTTGATTTGTAGCCTTTCTGGGCCTTTGTTAAGGAAGTTTCATCCTGTGCTGAGGAGCCCAAGTGTTTCTCCTACTACTTCTTGTAGTGTTTTCAGGGTGTCTGTTTTGATTTTGAGGCCTTTGATCCATATGGAATTGATTTTGGTGCAAGGTTGCCGGGCTAGATTTACCTCCCCTGGTGCGGGGATGCTAAGCTTACTCCCCTATCAGTGCTCCCCTTTCACCCTCTCCCCTGGGCACCTGACCAGCAGGCAGCCAAGGTGGAGCGAAGGGACATGGGCTAGCCTAAGGTGCACGTGGCCGAACGAGATCCCCTTTTCCTCCCTCCTTACCCACCAAGGAAGCCAGGCTTAGACGGATCTCGGAGACGCTTCGGAGAACAATCCAATTTAATCGGGAGGGGCTCACAGTAATGTAGTAATGATGACGAGGATTGAGCAGGAGCTGGCGATAGGCTGGCGAGCTTGTCCATCAAAGAGCGGCTCCCAAGGACCTCCCTCATGGGCTAACGTCACTTCCCATAGTACCACCCTCTGGGCAAAGCCCTGGAAAGGAGAGCACACGTGCTCGCTGGTGCAAGGAGGGGGATGGTCTCAAAGCTACCTCTTCTGGTTCCCGACCCAGAAGGAGATAGGTGTGGCTCACTTCCACACTGCCCCAGGGCTGGGGGAAGGAGGGCATCTCGGGAGCGCTCTCCTCGCCCTTTCCCCCTTAAGGCCAAGATGAATCCCCAACACAAGGTGATATATAAGGATCTAGTTTTAGTTTGTTGCAGGTGGTAAACCAGTTTTTCCAGCACCATTTGTTGAAGAGGCTGTCTTTCTTCCATCCTATTTTTTAGCTCCTTTATTTTTATTTTTTTGTATTTTTTCTTTTTTGGTACTGGGGATCGAATCCAGGACGTTGCAGTTGCTGGGCAAGAGCTTTGCCACTGAGCTACATCCCAGCCCTTTTTATCTCCTTTACCAAAGAATAAGTAGCCATAGGTCTGTGGGTTCATTTCTCGGTCTTCAGTTCTATTCCATTGGTCCTCGAGCCTGTTCTTGTGCTAATACCAAGCTGTTTTAATACAATAGCTTTGTAATACAGCTTGAAGTTTGGTATGGAAATTCCTCCAGCACTGTTCTTTCTACTTAGGATTGTTTTTGCTACTCAGAGTCATTTATTGTTCCAAATTAATTTCTGGATTGCTTCCTCTATTGCATTAAAGAATGGTATTGGGATATTGATGGGTTCTGCATTGAATTTGTAGATAGCCTTTGGCAGTATTGCCCTTTTCACGATGTTAATCCTCCCAATCCAGGAGCATGGGAGGTTTTTCCGTTTCCTTAGTTCTGCCTTAGTTTCCTTTGTAAGGTTTTTAAGTTCTCATCATAGAGGTCTTTCACTTCTTTGGTTAAGTTTATTCCTTAGTATTTTGTGTTTTTTGATACTATTGCAAAAGATGTTACTTTCCTGATTTCAGTCTTGCTCTTCAGGTTGTTGGAGTATAGAAAAGCCATTGATTTTTTTTACATAGGTTTTTTTGTTTGTTTGTTTTTTCCAGAGCTCAGGACCGAACTCAGGGCCTTGCATTCGCCAGCCAGGCACTCTTCTCCTGAGCTAAATTTGCAGCCCCAAGCCATTGATTTTTGAGGATTTATTTTATATCCTGCTACATTGCCAAAGTTTTGAATAAGCTCAAGTAACTTGGGAATAGAGTCTATGGGGTTCTTTAGAAGGAGGATCATGTGTTCTGGAAAGAGAGAAAGCTTAACTTCATCTTTTCCTGTTTGGATCCCTTTTATTGACCTGCCATACAACAAACAAAGGCCTCATATCTAAAATATATGTAGAACTCAGAAAACTAAGTTCCTCCAAAAAAAAAATCCTCAAAGAACCAACTTCCCCCTCAACAAATAGGCTAAAGACCTAAAAAGAGACTTCTCTGGAGAGGAAATTAGGATGGCCAAGAGACACATGAAGAAATGCTCACCATCACCGGCCATAAAAGAAATGCAAATCAAAACAACATTGAGATTCCACCTCACCCCAGTAATAATGTCCATTATCAGGAAGAATAACAATATCAAATGCGGGAGGGGATGTGGCCAAAAGGGAACCCTACTTCATTGTTGGTGGGAATGTAAACTGGTTCAACCAGTCTGGAAAGCGGTATGGAGATTCCTCACAAGGCTAAACATAGAGCTCCTCTATGATCCAGCAGCCCCACTTTTGGGCATCTACCCAAAAGACCACAAACAAGAACACACTAAAGCTACCAGCACAACAATATTCATCACAGCACAATTTGTCATAGCTAGAATTTGGAACCAACCCAGATGTCCCTCAGTAGATGAGTGGATCAGGAAAATGTGGTACATAGACACAATGGAATTCTATGCCTTTATCAGAAAGAATGACACTGCCTTATTGATAAGGCATTGGAATGATTTGGAAAAAATTATACTAAATGAAGTGAGACAGACCCAAAAAACATGAACTGTATGGTTTCCTTCATAGGGAATAATTAGTACATCTCTAGGATATTCATAGAAGAAGACAACAACGGCTCAATAGCTATGTTCATATGAACACATTAGATGATGCTAAGCAAAATGAACTCCAAGTTATGGAAATAAGTGGTATATCATTGCTGTAGTTATTTTCAACATGCCATGTGAAACCGTACCTATTTTTCCTCTGTATTCCCTTCCTGCGGTTTTACCCCTGCTATTACTGTAACTGATCTTAATACCCTGGATACTGTATATATGTGTATTGGAACTAAGGAAGGGAAAGGGAAGAGCAAAATTGAGAGACAAAGGAAAAAAGTCAAATCATTGCAATAGCGATACTTACAAAACAAATTGGTGTAAAGCAACTGTACAACTCATGGGGGGGGGAATGGGGAGGGGAGAGGCAGGGGGAAAATGAGGGAGAAGGTAACAAGTTGGATAAGAAATGTGCTTACCTAACATATGAAACTGTAACTCCTCTGTACATCACTTTGACAATAAAGAAGAAAAAAATAATACATATTTTAAAAAATTATAAAATTCTTTGTTACTATTTCCTTGTTGGTTTACTTAAGTGTACTTTTAGCCAAAGAGAAAGTAGAGATAAAGGAGATTAGCAAGAAGATAAATTGAAGAGGGGATTAGTTAGAAATCCAGTTTTCTTAAGAAGCCAATCAGAAATTTAAATTAAGGGAACATACTCAGATGAGCCACAACTATGACAAACACCTGTTTTACATGAAGGTTGTGCAAATGTTCTACATGCCCAGTAGAAAACAAACTTGGAATTTTGACCTGTGAACTTTCCCTGGGCTGGCTCCATGCCATCCAAAAACTCTTAAAATACTAAACAGAGGCACAGGGCCAGAGCTGTCAGCTGAATTTTCAGCAGGGTGCTGCATTGCAAAGCTATGCTGTTTAGTACATTAGGTGTCTTAAATGCATCTTTACTAAGACTTTTTATTTTCTGTGTGTTTACCAACACCTAAATCCATCACAAGTAAAAGAGCATCTGGAGAGATCTTCACATCAAAGAGAGCAAAAATTCAATTTTCATACTGATATGGAACATAATATTGAGTGGATATTTTAGGTATGTGTAAATGGAGTGGGATTGCAAATATTGGTCACTTTGAAGGGCACTGCACTGTATTTTGTTTTTCTTTCTCAGTGAGAGTAAGATAAACCAATGAAAATGATATTGATGGCAACTGAAGAAGAAGATGTAGGAAAATGAGAAACATTTAGAAAAATAGTCAAGAAGGTGAAGACATCATGATCAGCAGAAGTATTTACCACTTTGATGAAGTATCATTCCAGGCTATTGTAGGTCATGACATTAGGGGTTTTTTATTGTCCCGACAGCACTTATTCTACTAAGTGAACAAGAAGGGAGTGTAGATCATAGCATTGATTCAGAGATTACTTTGAATGGATAAATATGTCCAGAATATATGTATATGTGCATATACATATATACATATGTATATATAGAGGGAAAGAGAGTACTGAAAAAGGTTTTCAGGAACTTGACATGTGATTCAGATATGTTAGAAAAGGAGGAGAAATTAGGAGACTTCTGACAGGTTGCAAGAATAAGATAATGAGGTCTGGGAAGCTTTACTGGGTTAAAGTGAAGGGAATAAGGGACATAGGATATGCACACTATCTTTTAAAGTTAGTTCTGAGTTTTGGCATGGTCAGGTTTGTAACACTTCATAGATTTGACCTTACAAGGAGGCTGTGTGAACATAGACAACCATTCAAGAACGGACCACCATGCTTGGGTTCTTACAGGTGATGCTCCAAGTCAATAGGATTATGAGGAGATACAGGATTATGAAGAGGGTGATTCAGTTGCCACAGCCTGTGGTGGATAGACAGCATTTCCAGAGGATCTGCGCAGCACAAGGCACAAATAAGGAAACCTTAGCATAACTCTCAAAAGAGCAGAAGTGTGCTGTGTGTGGGTTTGCGTGTGGTAGTAAGGAGAGAATTCAGGGCTTCACACATTTGTAGACAGACATCCTCCCTCCCTATCCACACTTCTAACCCCTTGGTAGACTGGATACTTTTGAGTTAGAGCCTCACTCTGATGCCTAGGCTGCTGACGGACCATCCTGGTTGTGTTCTCCGTGTTGCTGAGGAGGACAGGGGCAGCTCCTGTGCCTGTCCTGGTGATCTTCCTGCACCATGGATAACAGACGTGTACCCAGCCATTGCTCGTGATGTACTTTCAACGATTTTTGTTTGTTTGTTTGCCTTGGCTGGACTTCAAACTTTATCTTCTTTTTTCTGCCGCTCCAATAACTAAAAGTATAGGCTTGAGCCAACTGGTCAGCTAGTAGAAGCTCTGACAGCAAGTAGGATCCTGTCTGGGAAGCACTGTAAATCTAAACTTATTTTTAGATTTCAATTATTTGTAAATGGAAAGACTTGAAAGAAAATTATGGAGACCCCCACAACTTAAAAAATTAGGCAGGTATGGTGGTTCACATCTGTAATTCCAACTAAGCAGGAGGCATAGAAGGGACGATCACAGTCTAGTTTGAGATTAGCCTGGGCAAAAAGTGAACTTTCATCTGGAGAATAATTAAAACGAAGATTAGCTTGCTAGGCAAGTGAAAGATTTGAGTTCAAAAGAATTGTTCAGGGCTGGGGATATAGCCTAGTGGCAAGAGTGCCTGCCTCGGATACACGAGGCCCTAGGTTCGATTCCCCAGCACCACATATACAGAAAACGGCCAGAAGCGGCGCTGTGGCTCAAGTGGCAGAGTGCTAGCCTTGAGCGGGAAGAAGCCAGGGACAGTGCTCAGGCCCTGAGTCCAAGGCCCAGGACTGGCCAAAAAAAAAAAAAAAAAAAAAAAGAATTGTTCAATGTAATGATCTCAATGGAAACATTACCCAAAATAGGAATAGGTAGAAGTAATATTTACATTTATTGAAATAAGTAAGTTCATATATTAACAATATGTGAAAAAAATGGAATAGTTTCTAGAATATCTGATGTATGATAATGTAATTAAATCAAATAAGTTCTTCAAATTTTTCTTATAAGACCCTCAGAAATCAATGAACCTGAGATTCCAAAGACTACCAATCTTTTTAGATACTTTCAGTGTGCCCACTACCACGAATCCTTTTCAACATTTAAATTTCATATCTTCAAACTGCAAGGCTGCTTCATGTGGCATACCAGCGATTATTTGATAAAATTTGTCGAAAGATTTTATATCACATTCTTTACAAATTGTCAAAACTCTTAATGAGTCAACAAGCAAGCATCTTAAAATAAAACGAAGCTGTGCACTTTAAATTTGTTGTGTCAATAAAATGCAACATTGCCGGGAGAGGAAAGCAAATATTCCAGATTTAAATAACTAAAGGCAGATGTACACTAATGTTAAGAGCAAAAACATTCAGGTTTCTAAGTAGAAAAACTGTGCAGGAAATCTCCCTTCCTGTAGCAAACTTTCATTTAATTCTTACTCAAGCATCATGTATAAATTAACTATTGTAAATATTGTGAAAATCACAGCCTGAATCACTTTGTGAATAAAACAAAATATTGTTCTGCGTTGGCATAGAAAATGTTAAAACAGTGCCTGCTGTCTGATGTTTACCAAGAGTTTTGTTTTAGAGAATAAACATTAAAAAATGTTTGTTTCATTGGCTGCTTATGTAAAAGCACGCACCGCATGGTTCCAAAGTATGATTTTGCCATACTTCCAACAACAACAATTTTGTTTAATGGCATTTAACGTTTGTTTTCATGGTCTCTTTGTGTCATCTCCATGGAAGAAGGGATACGAACATTGTGAAGCTTTCTAGATTTTTTTTTAATACATATTTAAAAGGTACTGATAAAAATGATTCTGATTTAGTCCAAAGAAACGTGTTATAGCATTCCAAAGGATGCAGCTTTTAGAATAGCAGTGCGAAGAACTCGTTAGGCATCCAGCAAAATCAGAAAATATTTATTCAAAAGAATCTTGGAAATCTTGGGGAAGTCTGTGGTCCCCCTGCCCTAGGTGATGACGGTTAGCTCAGGATGACCTCGTCCCCTCCAGGAAATGGCGCTCATTCCCTTAAAATCCAGATTGTTAGCTGCCTGTCTTCCAAATACCCTGTCCCCGACCACTGGCTGGGCATCTGCAAGCCTCGAGTTATTGTCCTAAACATAAAGGCTTAACTAACCCCCTTTTTCCCTTTGGATTTTGCCTTTTCTTTTCATCAGTCTCTTCTACAAATACCTTAGAAGACTGAAGCAACAATTCTGAGTGATAAACATACAGAGATAAGAGTGGAAACTAATCCCAATCAACAGCCTCTTTCTTTCCAGTGACAATGAGCTACCAAACCACAATTCGTCCTTGGCTCTAACATGGTTCAGCTCAAAGAATTCAGGAAACTATTGGCTTGATATATTTAAATTATTTTATCTATTTTTAACATTCCAAGGTAAGTCTTTCAAAGCCTTATGTGGTGAACAGATTCTACTTCTTAAGGAAATATTTGCTCCCTGTAATTTCCTTCTGTCAACTTGCTTCTTTCCACACAGACAGTTCATTTCCACTTATCTCTGAGTGCTCCTTTGTCTTTAAAGACTCCACATTTTCAAAAGTCAAAAGAGAGAAACCATATGTCACTAATTGATGAAAATGAAGATCAATTTCCTGTGAGACAATTCGCAAGCACAATGTATAGAGAACTGTTGCTCTTTTGGGTAGGGAAGTCGAGACACTAGCTTCCTGCTTTGGAGGAATATGATTCTTAGTGAGTCATGGAGTGTGGAGTGTCTGGAACTGTTTCCCTGTTCACAACTTACATCAGTCACTTTTGAGCATGCAGTGAAAGTGGGTATTAAATCGTCACAACTAAGAAAGGAAACCTTTATTTTCGTTGAAGATGTTCTTTTCAAACTAAAAGAAAACCTTGAAAGAAGCCATAGAAACAAAGTCAAATTGTTACATCAGAGTTGAGAACCAAAATATTAGATATTATCTGTAAATAGTCTAATTACATCATTCAAAAGATAGACGTTCAGAGTTTACTTTTATAAGGAACAGGCAAAATTTTACTTGATACAGCACACTTAAACATCAACAATTTCTAGAACATGGATGCTATTTGAAAGGTAGTTGCTACTGAGAGTTTCTGTTTTATTATTTAAGAAAAGTGTATGTAAACTAAGATTTTGGCTGGATGCAGCATTTATATTTGTTTCTATCCTGAGATGCTAAATTAATCATACATCTAATCTACTGTCCCTCAGTATTACTTTATACAGTATCATTAATCTTCTTTTGCTCCAGCTCATCGGTAATTTGCTTGTTAAAATCACACAGTAGTTCCAATTTTTTGGTTCCACAGAGTTTTACACTACTTCCCTTGTAGAAGAAGTGTTTGGAGAGTGAAAGTTTTCAGTGCCACATTCAAGATGAGCCAAAGAAATCGAACAATCGTTTATGCGCATCTCATTTTTCACTGTATGGTTTGAAAACGTCAAATACTTTCACCACATTTCATTGGGGTGTACATAAGTATTTCCATGCGAGCCTACAATGTGTGGCAGGATTTTCTTCAGTCACGTTGAATGCGGGCTCTACTCAGTAGTTGTCTCTGCCTGGACACAGTGTAACAGAAAACCTAAGAAGCAGAAAAGGCCTAATTACCCTTCCCCTTGTCTCCCAGAGATACTTACAAAATACCCAGGAAGCATCATAGATCCAGGTAAACATAGACATAGAAAGGAAGAGATTGTTTAACAGCTATGGCAATGAGGACTTTCTGGTCACAGAGGCAAGATGCACAAAGACACGGAGCTAAAAATGTAGCAGCCTAGAATTCCCAACCCATTTGTGCTTCATGTTTCACTTCCAGATGTAAACTTTTCCTTCCTTCCTTTTCTTTAGTTATATGTATAATATATGGAATCTTATAGTAAATGTCTGATGAGATAAGGGTGGATTCTCTGGTAAGCATAAAATGTTAGCATAAAACAAAGTTCCTCTGAGGTGATGCAAGGAAGCAAAGACGATTCTAGACCTGGGATGGTGGCAGGTATCTGCAATCTCAAGGATGTGTAGACTGGAAGGTCCTATTTTGAGATACGCATGGGAAAACAAAGGTAGTAAAACTGCACATCAAAGAAAAGGCTGGGTGTGACAGTCATACCTATGGTCGAGCTTTGTGGGAGGTGAAGTAGAAGAAGACATGAGATCAAAAGCTGGAACAAACTAGTAAGACTCCATCTAAAAGATAACTAAAGCACAAAGGGCTGGGTGATTGACTCAAGAGGGAGGGCACAAGAGCACTCGCTTAGTGCAAGTCCCAGAATTCACGCTCTAGTATGAGGGAGGAGAAAGAGGGAAGGAGAAGGAGAAAGAGGGGGAGAGGGAAAGGAAGGAGGAGAATAAAAGGGGGCCTATCGTTTACCTAGCTGGAACGTGAATGAACTCTCCAGTTGATTTTATTAGTATTGTTTCAAGGATATATCTAATATTCGTTTACATGGCATAGAAATTGAAAAGGTCTACTGAAAGCTCCTTTGAAGTATTATTGTAATAAAGCTTGAACATCTATGGAGAACTATGGAGAGGAGGGAGAATGAGCTACACATTTGGGTAAAAATAAACTGAAGTCTGAGGGCTTGGCTGGGCTTGAGGAATGTCCAACTCCTGCCCTCTCTGCTTCCTTACTAGGATGGAGTGGGAAAGATTAGAGAACTAGGCAAGACACGCAGAGAAAAATTATTTCTTTCCAAGCATGACCACATTTTGTTTTATTTTGCAAACAGATTTTTTATAATACACATGGCCCTCTCCTCTGAAAAGATTTGTGTCAAACAATCTCAGTGGTTGCAAATTAATCTTTCCAACTTAAAAGCATCAGTTTTTCTTTTCTCTTTGGAACTGAACATTTGCCCAACCGTTGTCCTGGAGAGCGGTTTGCCAACCTTAGGAAAGGCCCTAATTCCAAGGTAAGAATATGAAATGCAAGTGGTGTTGAACCGATGATGTTGTTTGGAACTCAAGCACTCACAGTCACCTGTAAATTCAAACTACTTCCTGTTCTCCCTTCAACCTTTCTTCTGTTATCTAGACAGATATTCTTTCATCACAATTCAGAATTCACTCACTCATTGTCCTTATTTCCTTCCTGATATCTGACTTCACGTATTTAAATACAGAAAATAATTTATTTACAACTTCACAGTTAAAGGCTGGGCACTGACGGCTCACAAGATGATGTGACCTGAGGATTGAAGTTTGAAGCCAAACCATGGCAGAATAGTCTATGAGACTCATATGTCCAATTACCTTAAAAAAAAATGGGAAGTAGAGCTATAGCTCAAATGACAGAGCAATGCTAACCTTGGGCAAAACCAACCAACCAACAAACAAACAAACCTCAGGGAAAACATTCAGTTCCTGAGTGCAAGCACCAAGTCCAGCACCAGAATAGAAAGATAGAAAGAAAAAAAAATCTCTCTCCTACCACAGCTATCTGACCCCAGCCATTTCCCCTGACTTTTACTATTTGAAACATCCTGTGATACTCTAGACATTCATTTTTGTATAGATTTCCATTCTTTCCCAATATCAATTTTGGCTTAATGAGTGTAAAGAGTAGAGGAATAAGTGATCAGTGCAGGTTATATGGTTTCTCCTTTCATCCTCTTCTCATTCCAGTCATCTTTCCTCGCCTGTGTCCATTCAATGACTTGCCTCTCACAAGATCCTCCCTAGCTTCTGCTTAGGAAGTAGTATCCTTTCGAATCTTACCAACTTCTGCCTTTTCAATGTGTGTGTGACACAGAGAGGCAGAGGCATCAAGGGGAACAAAAGTAGGAAGAGGGAAACACACGCAGACACACACACTCACACACACGTTCATGAGGAAATCCGGTTTAAGTGTGTTTTGCCAATGTTTTGAAACTTAACCCCACTCCCAACAGTGTTGAGTTGGAGATTTTAAGAATGAATTCCCAGAGGTTCTGCCCTCGTGTTTGGATGGATGCCGTTGCTGTATACCAGTAGTACGATCCTGACCATCTCCATAAAAATAGGTGTTTGACCCGTTGCCCTGGCCTTCTCTACCCATGCTCTCTTGCATTCCTGCCTTCCCCCTTGGGGAGATACAGCAGTCTTTCCCCAGCGATGGAACCTCTATGGATCTGAGCATTGCACTTCCCCACCTCCAGAATTATCAGAAATAAATCTCTCTGCTTTACAGATTACCTACTCTCCTGTATTTTGCTACGGTAGCACAAAGTTAACCAAGACACAAACCCATCGGGGAGATTTCCCCTAGCACTAATAGCTAAGACACAGTGAGAAAGGCGTAAGAAACAAGGAAGAATAGGCCCCTCTTTGACCGGGCCACTTGGAGTTTGGGCCATACCTAGTAGTATTACATATAATGACAAGGAGAAGTGTCCGAGTGGTTGGTTTCATAATGAAATTTGCACACTACCCTCTACTGGTGGAGCAGAATTATGATGAGTCAGTTGAGGAACAAATCTATTAATGACATTGTGTATCTTCTCACTGAAAGCCTAATTTCTTGGCAGCCCAAATTTCTGGCCCATTAAGCCTAACTGAAAGGTCCAAGAAGATGCAGATGACCAAAAATGTTCTTCCTTTCTTAGCTATAACAGCTTTTAACTAGACCAAGTAGGAAACTAGTAAACATATGATAAATATAACTTAGGTATTTCTCCTTAGTAGTACTATTTGGTGGCCTAGGAAAATATCCTTGGGGAAAAAAAATCCACATTTCATATGCCATAATTTAAAATACAGCAGTACAAGTATATTAAGCTATGACATTGAGATGTTTAGTTATGGCTTGCCTCTTTTACATGTGACACAATGCATCATTTATGTTACTAAAATAATTTTGTTCTTCTAAGAATTCCCATCTATTTCTAACAATCAGAAGATACCTTCTGCTACATTCAGGGACTTAAATATTTATGATCATTATAGAAGTTACCACTTACAAGGTGATTCTATTTACTAACGAATTGTATGGCAGTATAGTTTGTCTGTCTCTCTCTCTTTTCCTCTTATGTATATATATATATATGCGCATATATATGTGTGTGTATATATATGTGTATATGTGTATAACCATTTGCCAGTACAGTCACACTGTGTGTGTGTGAGTGTATATCCTCAATGATTCTTCCTTTCAATTTTCTGTTCAGTTATTTAAATAAAAGGTGAGTCATACTACCATTTCCTTTGCTTTCCTCTCTGACTTTCAGAATTATCCTTGGGATGCTAACTAAGATATCGTAGTGATGCCAGAAAGCAGAGGTGAACTTGGCTCCAATGTGTCCTTTCTTTCTTCTCCTAGCAGTCGACTACAGCTCTTTCTGAAATTGCAGAAACCTCTCAAGCATATAATTTGTGTCTTCCAATGAGTTTGAACTTCATGCTTGAAGTGATGCACAAATAAGTGATTCCGTTCATGCACCTGTATCTGGATTTCTTCCAGACATAATGAAATGGGTAACTACTTCAGAATTTCCCTAATAAGTATTGCAGGAAGACATCAGAAATGCACTGATTGGCATATCTGGGCAGGAAAAGGAACACTGAGCTTCCAGAAGTGCTGTGATAGGCATCTGGTTTCCGCCCTTGAGAGAGAAATTAAGATTTCCCTAGCTCCCATGGCCAAGCCCTTTGACTTCAATGATGTACAATTTTCTCATTACAAACACTATTGTACCCATAGGAATTCCTGTCAGTGTTCTAATTATTTTCTCAGTTTGAAATAAGACCTTGTCTTTAATAAGGGAGAGAGATTCTGTCATATGACTTTTCAGCATCAATTCAAGAGCACAGAGAAGGAGTGCGGGGGGGGGGGGGGACAGCCACAAGAACTCAAAAAAGGGAAATAAATGCAAATCATTCCCCACTGATTCCCACAATATAATAACTGCAGTGCAGTGAGGTATGGAAGCTTTGCTAGAGAGATCTACAAAGTAAAAATAAGCAAAACATTGCTTTAGCCCTCTCTTTTTGATAAGAATATTTCTATACTGACTTATATTAGGTTACACAATCAATCCCCACACTGTGGAGATTCTTTGGGTTTTGTTGGGGTCTATTATTTGGTTTTGTTTTGTGAGGTTTTTGGTTGTTTTTAGGTTTATGATTAGCTGTTACTTACAAGACATAGACTTTGCAATATTTGAAGACATAGCTGTGGGAAGATGCTTTGTGTTTTGTAAACTTCTGACGTTTATTGTTTATTATTTTTATTTTTTGGTGCTGAGGACCTAACTCAGGGCCTTGCACTTGCTGTTTGCCAGGCAAGCACTCTTCCACTGAGAAAAATACCACCTGCCAAGATTTTTAAGTGACAAGAACAGATTCTGAAATAGAAGGCGCTAGAAAATGTTAGAGTATTCATATAACAAGGAATTTAAAAGAGGGAGGGATTGGGTACAGCACAATGGACAAGGGCTGAACAACTGATGTACAGCCTGAAGGCCATCTCTTTCATTATACCTGAAGAAAAAGACAAACAGATGTGTAGGAATAGAGCTTAATCTGTAGATTCAATGATAGAGCCTTAGACTTGGGGGAATCTTCTATATTTTCCGTATGGTTCCCGAGAGAGTAGAAGAAAGGATAGAAGCGGATACTCCGACGTGTTTCCAGATGGCATTATCTCTTCACCAGCTTTACCTCAGTTCCTCCAGGCTGCTCGTCCATTGGCCCAGATGCATTTCATACAAGGCCTGATCCCAGAAGCTTGTAAAGAACTACTGGTCTAAAATGATATCCCAGAAGAAACTTCAGTTCCTAGTGGATTTCCTTCCATTTGTGTGTTTGGGGAAAATGTATGCTTGGATTAGGATAGAACGTGAAATAAAAGACAAGAATTCATTAGTTTCACATTAAGAGCAACTGGGCCATTTGATTGGATATTTTAAAAAAAACATTGCCACAAGATGTAAATCAGGGGAGGAGGAGGTAAAGATTCTGATTAGGGTGGTCCCCACAATTTTTAGACTTAAAATGTGAACATGCACTGAACCAGTAAACTCAAACAGTAAGATGAAGTGCTGCTGAAACATTTTTAATATACTAATAGTTAACACTTTGTAATTACAGATTTCTTACTTATTACCTCAACTCATGAGTATAGTGTAAAATTGTTCAGCAGAATCAAGCAAAGCTGAAAGGTGGAAAGGAGGGAGGGAGAGAGGAGAGAAGAATGAGCCAGCACATCATTGTATTCAAGGTACCATATGTAAAAACCGGCATAACTTAAGGGTAGTGATGAGAGGAGGAGATGAGTGAAAATAATGAAAAGAGGTGGCATTGCTGGAGATGCGTTGTACTTATAATTTGATCTATGGAACTCAAAACTCTTTGTACAACTATTTAATATTTGGAGAGAGAGAGAGAAAGGAGAATTAACCAGAGCTTAGCATGTTCCTCCTTAATTCTACAATAACTTAAGATTTCTAATGTAAGATATCTAATTTAAGATTTCTCTACTCTTATCAATTTCATAACACAGAAATTTAGGATAAATTATCTAAAAGCCTTATTTCTTTTATTTTTTTTTAAATTCACAGCTCTGGGTCTTGAATTCAGATTAACGATGATGGACTTGCTAACTTGAAGAAATATAGTAATAATTTTGAAAACTTTATTGTCAGCGTTGTGCAGGCTCCAGTGGCTTCAACATTGCTTTTACAATCTTACTGTACCATGACAGAAGTTCTGTCTTCTCTAAGGACTTTGCTGACTATGACGTGCTAAGCTCAGACCAGAACTTGAGCGCATACCCCACCTTCAACGGTGTCTTTCTCAGGCAAACTGTATACAGCAATATGTATAAAACTTTCACTAATCATGATTATTTCTGGAATGATGTCCACATTTAATTACTCTAGTTAACTATAAATTGATTGTTACTATTTGTAAATTTCTTTATAATTGCCACATTCTCAGTGTCCTGTTCCAGAATAATTCTCAGTTGGCTATTTTGGCCATTATGTATAGGGCCTCTAATGAAAATTGTTGCATCTCCAGTTCAGTGTATTTCTCTTGTAAATATTTCTCTGTTAGTCCCCTAAGGAGCCTCCCATTCATAATGGTGTACTTGCAAATTATAATGCTATATAAATTTCCTAATTATTTACTTGTTGCCTTGCAAGATTTAACAAATAAAAATATTACATGAAATATATACAAATGTTATTCATCTGAAATTCAGATTAAAGTTCAAATAAAGTGTTTATATCACACATTATGTGTTTTATCTGTCACACTTAATTACATGACCATTTCCATTAGTATCATGCATGACTTTAATCTTAAGAATCCTTTGTCTGAAGACTTGACTTATGACTCTTTTTAAGTTGCTGGGCCCATCCCTGACAGAGGTATGCCAGAGAGATCTCACGTAGAGAAACATAAGAAGAATGTTTTCTCCATTCTCCAAAGTGAGACAAGTCACACTATTCCTAAGATTTGGTTGTTTACAACAAAATATTTCCCACTACATCTATGAGGATATCCCTGTAGATTTTATCAGGTTCTGACTCATATATGTTAAGGAAATCAACCAGTTAATTCTATTACATGTCCTTTTTGGTAGAAATCATTTTCGTAATATTGACTTTTTTTTTCTATCAAACACATTTATTCATAAAGTGAGAAGCTCCTAGAGGATAGCTAGAAGAAACTGAAATATTTACAGTAGAAAAATTATGGATACTAGTTACAAGCTCAAATACAGTCATAGCTGAGTTACACCAACAGCACTTTTCCAGTATAGAAGATCACACATGTTAAAATTAACTGCATTCTCCTAACATTTCTCAATAGACATGCACAAGATGAATCAAACATTTCAGGAATCTGGTCCTCAGGATCTTAACGAATGGATTTATGCACACGTGAAAAGAATTCACACCCCCCAAAAAATTCACATCCTTTCTCTTTAAATATATATTTTAAAAAAGAACAGCAGCATTTGACTTCCAAGGAAAGTAAAACAACACAAAAACAGGCAACAAAATAGACTGCTCCTTCTATGTGCAAGGTACTGGACTCTGGTATTGAGAATCCTAGTGTCAGTCCTCACTTCAAACACTGCATCAAAAAAGCATGACAGAAAGATGAGTCACCTTCAATATGAAGGATGTGAATTGTGTACACTGACAACACTTTTGAAAGTACAACAGTATTGCAGGAGCAATACTAGTGAATGGACCTTTGTGGAAGGTCAGAAACTCATGCATGATCAGATATTTGGGTTAAACAACAACATTATTTTTTGGTTTAATCAAGGCACTTGGAAAGAACTATCTTTGACATAAATGGATTCCTGGGTGCTGTTAGCCATGGGTGATGGCATAACTAGTTGGCCACAACATTCCATATATACCAAGAACCCAAGTACTATGCCTTGATGGCAAAGTCACTTGTCACATTTAGGATTTCAAATACAGATTCGATTAAACTTGCCCCAAATCATGACTTTTTTTTTAAATAGACCATGGTTAAACAGAAAGGCTTTACTTAAGGTCTTGAGTCTCCAAAATTATATAGTTCATCTTCCCCCAGCATCATCCAATACTCTAAAAGTTGATTTGGCTTTTCTTCACAATACGTAGAACAGACCTCTTTCCTCTCTTCTGAGTTACTTCTCCAGGAGAAAAAGTTGAAAAACCAACTTCAAAACACAAAATAACCTTACATCATTTCACCAACAATTAAATGTTCAGACCTCCACTTCTACTCCAGTTTGAGTCTCAGAGCTATTTGCATAACCCTTTCACACATTCCTCATACCGTTAACACAGCTTTCCATCACCATCAACTGTCCTTCCTCAAGTTGTTCTTGCCCAATGTGAAAGCTAGTGAATTGAGAGGGAAGACAGGAAGGGTACTGGGAGAAAAAATAAAGGATTAAACAGAAATAGTTCCCAGGCTGTTACTTGATCATCTAGAACAAAATGCTCAAGTGGCTCATATTTTTCTGTTGCCAGGCCCCAAAGACTCAAAGCTAAACCTATCCATGGAAAGTAGCAAAGGCTTCCTAATATTGAGCAATACAGACCTAGAATTGCATGGGGACTACAACAGGTCAAGATCAATCAGTAGGTTGCTTAATTCATCGGTAAGAGGCCAAATTCTCTATTCTGCCCCAGCTCTGCCATTCTGGGAACAGGCGACTAGCCAGCCTCGGACTGCCAAAGACTATTGACTCCGACTCAGTCTTAGGAGGCATCTGGTTGAATGCACAGTTCTGGGGTGTCACCTGCCTCTGCACCCCATCCGGTTTCCACTGCACATGAACTCTTCGGTAATTCTGACCCTCGTTGTTGTCCCAGAAGACTTGCCCATTCGCTTGGTAAGAAATGCAGAACTCAATCTTCTCCTCCGTTGGGATGACGGAGGGTAAGTCAATGGTGAAGGAGAAGGTGTCACTATCTGAGCTGCCATACACATTCTTCATGTAGACACAGTCCACATCCCTGTAGCTTCTCCAGGAGTCAAATGTAATGCGGACCTGAACCCTCTTCTCAAAGCTCACATTTTTCACTTTGATTGTCCCACTCACTGTTCGTTCTTGCAAAGAGCAATTTTCCAGACAAACAAAGTTCTTCTGAAAATGATTCCGGAAACTTAATCAGTGGAAGGCTGGGGAAAATCTAAAATCAGGTTTTTCTCCTCATGGAGTCTTAAACCAGAGGCGATATCATTAAGGTCCAAGAGATCAAACTGAAGATCCCATGCAGGTTCTTCTGGAAGGTCAGAGAAGACGTGGACTGCAGTAAGAGAGAGGCCCTTGGAGTCAGCAAATACAACCCGCTTCTGGGCTTGGTTGTGTGAGTGTTTCCATTCTTTCTGTGATTTGGCTTCCTGTTGGAGGCTGAGACATGGTTTCAAAGGCTTCAATTTACTCACAAAATGTTTTCGTTGAAAGTCATCGTAAGGGCCCAGGAAACTCCTCAGAGGTGGCGAATGAGCCAAACAAAACCTCATGGCCATATCCACTGGCATGACTGAGCTTGTCAGAGGACGCGGGTCCAGAACCTGGATCATCCTGGTGCAGCTCATGAGGCTGGGAGGCGGCGGCGCACCGACAGAGCCGGCACCCTCGTAGCAGCAGCGTTCACTAGTAGACTCGTCATATTCACTTTTAAGAAGTCATTTCTTATTCTCTTCTTTAAGTTGAGTAGGAAAGAATAACCTGTATACATGTCTCAACAACAGGAGGAGAAAGCGACACAAGGTACCATAAATTCTAATCACTTTCACTTTTCCAAAGTAAAATGTACCTATCAGAGAAATAAAAGGACCCAGTAATTTATCTAACTATGTTTTATCATGGAGCTACACTGATAAATATTCACTATAATATAACGCATATATCATCTAATATCACAGATATTCTTGTCTACATAATTTTGTATTTGTTTATGTGTTCCCCAAGCCTGTCTGTGATGTGTAAATTCTGCCTAAAGGAGTGAATGAATAAATATATATACACATATATATATAAGAGTACTATATATCACATATAGCAGAATAATATAGAGTAACATATAATATATATTATACATACTTATACTACTATGAGTACAATATATAATAGTATATATAAACATATATACTAACATACATATACAGATACAAACATACATAGGCAGATTCTGTAACATCCATTCTGAAATTGGTGTTTTTATTACACAATTTTACCTTATTCCTACTTTTTAAATTGGTTCGTGTAAATCAATTTAAATTTCTGGCTCCTTAGTAATTTGATATGGTGAAAGTCACACGGGAGAGGGAGATCACCACGAATATCAAGGTAAAGGTGAGACCAACAAACTGAGTGTCCAGCAAGGGAGTGAACACGGAAGGACACTCTGTAAGGAGGGAAAACTATTTCATGTGGCGGCCGTCCAAAGGGGCAAGCACGATGCGGGCACAAGAATGAGGGACAAGGAGATACCAAATGGAAAGAGACAAGGAGTAGGCAAAAGGTCCAGGAATTAATGTGGTAGCAACACCTTCTAGAAATATAAAGTGATAATAAGGCAGGAGTTAGCACATGGATCAAGATCTATTATATTCATAAACTGCTTTGTTAAATAACAACTCCTTGATACAACCAATTAAAGATAATAATAAACAGAAAAGCAAGAAAAAAATTATAATTCATATACCCTGACTCATGTAAATTGTCCCAGTTACATTTCTGGACACAGTTCCAGAATATTCTACTTCTGAATACATTTCAATTTGTTTAAGAACACACTTTGTTGTTGTTGTTGTTGTTTATGTTGTTGTTGGTGGTGGTGGTGGTAGTGCTTGTGGGGCCTGAGCCAGGGCCTGAGCCAGGGCCTGGGCGCTGTCCCTGAGCTCTTTCACTCAAGGCTAGTGCGCTACCACTCTGAGCCTCAGCACCACTTCCAGTTTCCAGGGAGTTAAGTGGAGACGGAAGTCTCACGGACCTTGCTGCCCAGGCTGGCTTCAGACAGAGCTCCTCAGATCTCAGTCTCCTGAGTAGCTAGGATTTCAAGCATGAGCCACTGGCACGCGGCTTACATACACTTTAAAAATTGATTTATTTCTTTTCATTTCTCTTCACCCAGCATAAGTAGTACTTGTAAGTAAAAGTTAGAAATACATGGATTAACATGAATATTTGGATTCTCGCTACATAATATTTTTGCTTTTAGTGATTGTGACAATTTATATTGCAACAAATACTTCACATAAAACCTTTAATATGTTATTTCTGGATTTTGTCTCCATACATAAAATCTACTTGAAAAATACAGAATTGAAAAATCACCTAAGCTAAGCACTGTAAACCAAATATAAACCAATAAACTGATAAAATTTTAAAATAACATATGTTTTTATCTAGAATGGCTCATCTCTATGTTACCTTGATAAATGTTGACATTACTCAAAAGAAGAATTTACAATCCTTTATAAAAATGTTATGCAGCTCAATGAAAATGTCTGTATTACCTAGACGAAATATAATGTGCACGGACTCATTCGGCTGTTTCATAAATGTGGGCAAATCAGGTGATGTGCAAGCAGTATTTAATAAAACGAAGATAGAGATGGATGAGCTTCTGCTGGGCCTGAAATATATTTCATCTCATCAATGATGTTCTTGCTGTTTCTAATTGGACGTGAGTTTTAATTATTGGTTGCAGTTCAAAACATAAAAATCATGAAACGAGAAGAATTTTGAGGTCCTAGGAATTGGATGTTTGACATGCACATGAAACCTGGCTTCATTTGGCAACAGAAAGCCATCAACCGCACGCTGAATGCTGATGGCTCTCGGAAGGCCCCCACAGCCCTCCCTGTTATAAGAGGAAGCATCTGCTCACTTCAGCCGGCAGAAAAGCTTTGGAACTTTGCCATTGACCTATTTATAAACACTTAGGTACATTTGTAAATATATTTATACTCCTCGTAAGAATACGTTGGGTTACACAGGCCATTTGGAAGGAACATAAAGTTTAGGCCAATGGTAAAAGTAAAATTCCTTTCTAAATAGGAAACACTATGCGTTAGGAGAGTCATATGCTGAATAATATTTTTTATTTTACTATCCCCAAATTAACAGTCACAGTATTATTTGTCTTAAAAAAAAACAACTTCTTGATCAGAGTTTCAAGTCAAGATGGAAATAGCGCTTGATTGCATTGTACAAAGAAAGAAATGTTGCAAGAGTAACATAAATAATACTACTGAAGGTGTTGAAGGCAAGGAGCATGGCAGATACAGACTCAACACCTGGTACTGTCAAGTCTGTTTTGTTTTATTGTAAAGGTGATGTACAGAAGGGTTACAGTTGCATACATTTCTTTTTTTTCCTACTGAATATTTTTTTATTTTTATTATCAAACTGATGTACAGAGAGGTTACAGTTTCATACGTTAGGCATTGGATACATTTCTTGTACTGTTTGTTACCTTGTCCCCTCCCCCCTCTCTCCTCCCCCTTTCCCTCCCCCCCCCCAGGTGTTCAGTTCACTTACACCAAACAGTTTTGCAAGTATTGCTTTTGTAGTTGTTTGTCTTTTTTACCCTGTGTCTCTCAAATTTGGTATTCCCTTCCAATTTACTACTTCTAATACCAGTATACACGGTTTCCAATGTACTCAGATAAGATTACAGAGATAGTGTAGGTACAACCACAGGAATGTGATACAAGAACATCATCAATAATAGAAGCTACAGAGTTGCATACATTTCTATTTGAACAGTGTCACTCCTTCCCTCATTTTCTCCCAGTTTTTCCCTCCCAACTCCCCTCCCTCCAAGTTGTATAGTTCACTTCCAACGTAGTGTCTAGTGAGTATTGCTGCTGAATATCACTGCTTTGTCTCACCAAACTGTGCTTTCCCTTCCTTTCCCCGAACAAAAGGATGCAGAAATCAAAACCAGCAACAAAAGGAGGGGAGGGGAGGGGGGAAGAAAGAAGGAAGAAACAAAGAACCACAGAAATTACAATAAAGAAAATCCTCTGGTTTCCATTTCTTGGAGTTCATTTCCATAAGCACCATTTATATGATCATGTGCACACAGCTATTGAATCCTTGTGATCCTCTCCTAAGGATATCCTCCTTTGGTCTCTCTGTGTGAATGTTTAGACTTCTGTTTAATAAATCGTGTCCAAGTGATTTTTTGTCTTTTACTGTCCATTGGGTTTACTTTTATATTTGCAGGCATATCCTAATTATTACAAATGAGGGAAGCCCTGCAATCTATGTTTCTTTTGGGTTTGGCTTACTTGACTGAATTGTTTACCATCATTAAGGTATGGAATTAATCCAGATGCCCCTCAGTGGATAAATGGATCAAGAAAATATGGTATATGGGCAAAATGAAATTCTATGCTCATTTGTAAGGAAATAGAAAGACTTGGAAATGATTATACTAAGCAAAGTAAGCCAGACCCAAAGAAATATAGACTGCATTTTTCCTGTCAAACTTATTTAAGCCTCAAAACAACTATATGAAAATGAGCATTGATAGCCTCATTTTACATATGGGAAAAGCAAGGTTTAAAAAATTCATTGAACTTTCTGGCACTTTCTGGTGCTTTGCAGCAAAACCTAGAGCTGCTCTTTGTTTACGCCCCGCTCCCCCGCCGTAAGCCAGCATCCGTGAACATTAGACATGTGTTGATATCACAGTGAGCATGAGCAGTGCTTAAGCGTTTTTCATTTCTTTTCTCTCAGCTTACCCATGGCGTACATTTACACTAGCAATCGAAAGGATGGTTAAAGACAACGATTTCATCGGCTTTTGGAAGAATAAGCTGGCAGAGCCCATTTTTCATTCACACAATTTTTCTCTAAACTCACTTGTGACACCGGTAATAATCCCCAGATGGAAGTCATTAAAATTTAATTTTATGCATATGTGACATCTTGCTTTTCAAAATCTTTTTGACTTTACTCTTTCGACTACTGAAACTAATTGATATATATGAGAAATAACTAATTAAAATGAATGTAAAGTAGTTTTATCAAATATAAAACATGCTATAAAATGCTAATAAAACCATAAAAGTGTATAGAAAAATCTGTCAATCACAAAAATGATTTCAAGATGGGGAAGTGAATATAATTTATCCTTTGCAAGGTCCAAATAAACGACTTGTTTGGCATCCAAAGTGCCTTTTCTCTTAATATTTAATAAAGTCTCAATAATAATTGTCATTTTACCTTCATAATTCTAGCCAGAATAAAATGTGAAGAGGATCTTTCTGGTGATAAACTAGATTTTTTTTTTAAGAAAAAAGGGCTCCAAATAGCTGTCTTCCAAGACCATAGCTTGGTCATGATTAAATAAACGTACATCACTGCTAGGCTTGCCAAATCCTATGAGAATGGAAGTTTCTTTCTTATCTTTGATGAGGACTGGGAAACAGGTTGTGAGCAAGAGAAAATGCTTTACCATGAATAAATTTAGATAGTATTGAAAGTGCTAGATTGGGGTAAAGAGGAGTCGAGCTCAGGAGCGCCTAATGGGAAAGACCAGAGCATACTAGTTTAGTGTAAACATCAAAGAATTGAGAAATAACTTTTCTTGTTTCTACACATTTCCCATAAGAAAAGATTAAAAGAGTCAGTCCTCATATATTAGAATGAACACTAGATAAAGTGAGTCGAACTATAGATTGGCCTTAGCAAACTTTCTTTCTTGAATTGGTTTTCTAAATTTTTCATTCCATTTTTTACTTACTTTCTCACTCTTCAACAGATGTATTTTGAATGTGTACTTTCTGTCAAACAAATCATTTTTCTTTTACTCCATGAAAAACACCTATCCTTCCGTTGTTTCCTGCTCCTTGTCAAATCCAAGACACTGGTATTTTATGTATAATTCCTTGACTCGGGATTATAGAACAAGAGTGATGAGTTCAAAAGTACACTACCATCCAACTCTGAACTAGAAGCCTTGATCCAGCCTAAAGATCACCGTGAACAGGAGCCAGGAAGTAGTTCCAAAATATTGAACACCCACAGGAATTCTGGTATTTTAGAAGAGTATAATTTTGGAGATCTTCTTAGTGGCCCTAACACATGTATGAAGTAATGTTGCCACAATTCTTCTGGGCTAGTTGTTCTTAGGCAAGATTCCTAGCTGGAAGTTAAAAAAAAAAATGATTACAAAACATCAACTATGTTCTAGTATCAAAACAGGATAATGAACATTGCTAGAGAAGAAAAAATATTCTTGTTTATCCTTGGGATTATGATTCCTGGGCTTGCCTTTGAGAAGAGACCAAATTTTTCTAAAATTCAGACTGAAATCAGTTCTACTGAGTATATTGTTGGGTTCACTGATAGTGGGGTTCAAGGGTCAATGGAAGAGAAGTAAACATGAAAAAAATGTAAAACTATGTGGAATCTGATCAGAGAAACATGATACTCAATTATATCCAGCTTCACTGATAAAGCTAGGAAATGAGAAGAATATGGCTAAAATATAAGCATTTTATGGAAACTCTCACAGATTTTTAAAATATGGAATCAGCATCCGCAAGCTCCCAATAGGACTTCTTTTAAGAGAATTCCATTAATTCTGATAACTGCCAACAAATTTCTTCATTTAAAAAATAGGTCATTCTGTGTTGCTTTCGACAATCATTAAATTGATTTGTTTTGTTTTGGTTTCTTTTGCCAGTCCTGGGGCTTGAACTCAGGGCCTGAGCACTGTCCCTGGCTTCATTTTGCTCAAGGCTAGCACTCTACCACTTGAGCCACAGCGCCACTTCTGGCTTTTTCTAGATATGTGGTGCTGAGGAATCGAACCCATGGTTTCATGCATGCTAGGCAAGCACTCTACCTCTAAGCCGCATTCCCAGCCCCAACCAATTTGTTTTTTAGGTTCACACCAAATCTGGGATTAAAGCACAAATTGGTAAATGCTAAAACTGCATTATCAAATGTCCGGATGAATATTCTATGCATAAGCAAACATTACAAATTAAGGAGAGTCCAAAGTATTTAACGTGGCCTTCATCAAACTTACTTCTCTGGATGAAAAGCAAACAGGAATCATGAAGGAACTGAGTAGAAGAGTGAAATAATGAGTCGAAGACTTTAGCATCATCCAGTGTTTCCTGGTTTTCTTCCTTTATTTATAGTCTCTAAGTATTTGTGCACAAGAGTTGCCATTTGTCAAAGCAGTTTATAAATACACTATATCTGGATCGGTATCATCGTTTTCAACATTCTGACCCTTCCCTTCCCTACTCACCTCTTCTTTCATCTTCTTGACTTTGTAGGACATGCATTGGATTCTTGACTACATTCTCTCTCCATTTTCCTCTTCTAGTACCCATTTCCTGGTGTTGATTTTGCTGTACTCCGAGTTCTCCCTTGAATCTACCATATTTCAATTGATACATTCATATGCACATGCACACTACCCAACATAGTTACTTATACATAAGTTAAATTTACCTTCCATACGTAAGGGAAAACATGCATCCTTTGTCTCTCTGGGCCTAACTTATTTCACTTAGCACATTTTTTCTAGATCTTTCCATACTATTTTTTGTGATGCGTGAGTAAAATTCATATATATATTCATAAATATATACATATATACTCATATATATATATTCCTTATCCATTCATCCTTTGAGGGGCATGTGGGCAGATGCCCTACCTTGGCTATAGTGAATCACGATGAAATAAACATCATTGTGCTGATGGCTTTACTGTATAGTGGTTTGCAATCTTTGGGGCAAATATCTAAGAGTGGAATGTCTGGATCTATGTTAAATTTTTTAGGAATCCCCGCACTGCTTTCCAGCATGCCTGAACAAGTTTACATTCATACATAGTGTATTAGGATCTCACAAAAATTTGTTACTGTTTGTTTTCTTGATAATGGTCATTCTGACTGGGGTGAGGTGGAAACCTGATGTTATTTTAATTTGTACTTTCTTAATGGTCAAATATGTTGAACCTTTCATCATGTATCTATAAGTCATTTCACTTCTTCTGAGAAGGCTCTTTTTAGCTCATCAGCCCACTTATTAATTGGGTTGTTGGCTTTTGAGGATTTATTATTTTTAGTTCTCTGTATATTCTAGATATTAGGCCATACTGGAATAAGGCAAGAGAAAAATACAAAGAGAAAAGCAATAAAAGCAAATAAGGACAGAAGAAGTAAAACTATCCACCCCCTTTATAAAATTTTTCTTGTCAAGTTGATGTACATAGGGGTTACAGTTACATATGTAAGGCAGTGAGTGCATTTCTTATCCATCTTGTTACCTCCTCCCTCATTTTTCTGCCATCTTCCTCCCTCCCCAGCTTCCTCACCACCAACCATGCCCCCCCCCGAGGTATACAGTGGGTTACACCATATTGTCTTATAGATACTGCTGTTGCATTGGTTTGCCTTTTAACCTTTGTATCTCTATTTTAATGTTCCCCTTCCCTTCCTTTGTTCCTTACCAAAATAAAATACAGTGACAACAGGAGCTAAAACGTAGGGAAGATAAACAAAAGAAACAGGCATAATTTCACATAGTACACTGAAAATAACAACAACAATGATAAACCACTTATTTTCATAACTTGGAGTTCATTTTCCTTAATATCATCTTATGTGATCATATGCACATAGCTATTGAGTTATTGTGTTCATCTGCTAGAACTATCCTACACATTTACTAATTATTACCAGTGAGGGAAACTATCAAGTCTATGTTTCTTTGGGTCTGGCTCACTTCACTTAGTATGATTTTTTCCAAGTCTTTCTGGTTCCTTATAAATGAGGCAAAGCCATTCTTTCTGATAGAGGCAAAGAATTCATATATATATATATATATATATATATATATATATATATATCACATTTTTTTATCTATTCACCTACTGAGGGACATCTGGGTTGGTTCCATATTTTATCCATTGTAAATAATGCTGCAATTAATATGGTTGTATTGGTAGCTTTAGTATGACAAAATTACCTCTTTTTGTAGATGATATCATCCTGCACTTAGGCACCAGGTACATTCCTCTACTAAGCTAGCAATTTCAAAACTTTGGTACATTAGCAGGGTATAAAATCCACCCACAAAAATCAGTAGCTTTGTTATACACCAACAAGAAGATTGAGGCAAATCAGAAAAGAAACTACATTCTCAATAGCCTTAAAAAAATAACTCTAGGAATTAACCAACATTGTGAAGGAACTTTACATTGAAAACTTTAAAAATTAAAGAAGGAAATCAAAGAAGCCTTAAGGAAATGAAAGGACCTTCCATGATCCTAGACTGGGAGAAGTAACTTCATAATAATGGCAATGCTGGCCACAGAAATCTCCCAATTCTATGCAAAATGCATCAAAATCTCAGCATCATTCTTCAATGGTTTTAACATTGGACTACAAATGATTTCCTCTTAGTCATTTATTAGCCTCAGATCAGCAGGTAAAGAAGGAGAAAACCTAAATTAGGTTTATGAATGAACTTCATCAGGGAGCTATTAAAAATACAAGCCTTACCTTTTCATTAAGCCCCAATATGGTAAAAATCAAGGATAAAATTTGAATACAGAAGAAAATACTGAAGTGTAGAAATGAAATGTAAAAAATTCTAGTGATTACAGATCAGAAAGTAAATTTTAAACTTTGTCTAAGTTTTAGCAAATAAAAGAATAAGAATTTCGTTAAAACTTTACTTATGCTTTATATAGCTTGTAAATATTTTGTTCACTATACCAATTTTTACTATTCGTTTTGCTAGATGACCTTTCATCTGGTCTATTGGTGCAGCCATAACCATGTATCTTGTCCATAGTCAACCACCTAATCTGCTAGACATAGAACTCTAAGTGGTTTCCACAATTCAAAGAGATATACAAGCTTGCAAGCTTTGAAAATCCAAGGCTCATTTTACTCACAGCCCACAGAGGCCACCTTCAAAAGAAAATTGCTATGTGCTTCCTACTCTCTGTAGATTTCCAAACTGAGTTTAAAAAAAAAAACCAGTGAAATACACTTTATAACCTCAGCTCGATTTCAGTTTCTTTTCTCCAGAAAAGCATCCTTAAAGGAAATTTACCTTAAGCACTAAAATTCATCTTGGGTAAGATGTCTGTAAGATGTCTCAGACCTTTAAAATTAGCTAATTGGGTGGCTGAAGTTGGTAAGATATCCATTCTAGGACAACCCAGGAAGAAAACTTCACAAAATCCTTTCTCTAAAACCGAACAACAAAAACACAAGCAAACAGGAGGATTGGCCCAAGTATATTCCTTGGTACTCTATCTAAAAAATAATCATCCAAAACTAGACACCAATGGCTCACAACTGTAATCCTAGCTTTCTGTGGCTGAGACATGACAATCATTGTTTGAACCTAGTCTAGACAGGAAAGTGCATGAGACTCATATCTCCAATTAACCACCAAAGAACTGGAAGTGGAACTGTAGCTCAGTTAGCTCTTGAGCAGCAAAACCTCATGGGCAGTACTCAAATCTTGAAATACTCCTTGGGTTAGTTTTTTAAGTATTTAACCAGAAGCTAAGTGTTGAATCTCATTTCTTGTCTTCTCTCTGTGAAATACTCTTGTGTATGCTAAAATCATACTCTGTTTGATGGTTCAACCATAGCACAGACTATATGTAGCTTCTAAAACCTTACTTTGGGATATTATTTTGGAAGTAAGGGAAAGGTCTTATCATTTCAGTTTCTACAATGAGTAATGGTTATTGTCACCTATGTGGGACTGTCAATTATTGCTTAGTTCACCTATACCTCTAGACAGAAGAAAGAGGCAGAGACAGGGTACAATGCTTTCTTCACTTGAGCTAATACACTCATCTTCTCCTGCCTAGAAATCCTAGTTTCCACCCTTCAAACTTGGTCCATTCCCCGTCCCACCTTATCAGTCTTTTGAACTCAAACACATGCTTACGTCATCAACTTTCATATAACCTAGAAGATAGCTGATACTGGGATGATTTTTCATTTATAAACAGTATAAGTCCATTCCCTCAATATACTCTGAAAGAAGGCAAATTGGTTTTATAAAAACACAAGACTTGGTTCTGTTTATAGCTTGCTGTCAGCGAAGTAAGATCTTCCTCAAGATCT
The DNA here is from genome assembly GCF_023159225.1 of Perognathus longimembris pacificus. NCBI lineage: Eukaryota > Metazoa > Chordata > Mammalia > Rodentia > Heteromyidae > Perognathus > Perognathus longimembris. The sequence goes on along the minus strand of NC_063181.1, from coordinate 42,700,904 downwards.
TTTTTTTTTTTTTTTTTGACCAGTCCTAGGCCTTGGACTCAGGGCCTGAGCACTGTCCCTGGCTTCTTCCCGCTCAAGGCTAGCACTCTGCCACTTGAGCCACAGCGCCGCTTCTGGCCGTTTTCTGTATATGTGGTGCTGGGGAATCGAACCTAGGGCCTCGGGTATACCGAGGCAGGCACTCTTGCCACTAGGCTATATCCCCAGCCCCCCTCAAGATCTTTTTGACCAAACAAGTATTCACTACCCATTTTCTTGGTATGAGATTTTGTAGAGTCAACGATTATTTACTATCAGAGGCTTACATTATAGTAATTGCAGTAAACATATTTCTGCATATCAGTGAAGTCACTACTTTTCCCATTCTGAAGAAGAAGCTAGAGGTAAAGCAGTATAATATTCAATAAATTTAAGATGCTATACACTTTAAATTGACTCATTAATTTTATACTCCAATAAATATCAAACAAAGAAAATGGGTTCACAGTTATATTATGAAACATCATTTATTATTTCACACAACCTAATTAAAAATGTGAAGAAGATGTGCTATGATCAGTGGAATAAACATGCCTTTCTCACAGATCACATTTGTAAGAAAAGTGACTTGCTCAAGGTTAGATATATAGAAAAGGCAAAACCACAGAAATCTCAAATAGAAAATTGTGTAGTATGAGACAAGTTGGAGGACTAGAGTTGGAGATCATGGGTTGTTTTCCAAAACAGATACCTAGAAAAGCTATTTATCTTCCAGAATTTACCATAGTTCTAGGTCTACCATCTGCCATAATAACTCAAAATAGTCATGTTTTATTTTTGGTGTCTCAGAGTTGACTGGCAAGTAGATGCAGATTTATATAATCAAAACACAGAAGAGATTTTCTAGGCCAATTTATTAATTTGTCATGAGAAATGTATCTGCCAAGACTTTCTAATTGAGTGAGCCTGACTAACTTACTTTTTCTCATAAGCAAGCTTTACAGGAAGACAAATTTTCAGAAAGTTACTTGTGCACTTGTCACTTGCGTGTTATGAGAAGATTTGTATCCCATCAAACTTCACATATAAATATCCAGCACTACAGAATGTGAGTATATTTAAGATAGAGCCTATAAAAGGGAGATTGAGAGTTTTAGAGTGGGTCCTTAGGCAATCTGACTAATGCCATTATGAGCAAGAAATTTGTACAGGTAGAGAAATACTAAAGATTGTTCACATTAAACAGGTAAGGAGACAGCCAAAATTCCATCACTTATAAGACCAGAAGGGGCCTCAGAAGAAACAAAGTGCACTATCACTGGCATTTTGGTCTTGAACTTCCAGCTTCCAGACTGCAAGAAAAAATATATTTGCTATTTGAGCAACCCCAGTGTGGAATGCTTTTGTTATAGCAACCCAGCAAACTAATACAGCAAAGAAAAAATGAGGTGATTAAGTGAATGAACCAAAATTGTAATTCCTACAAGCTCTCTGAGTTGGAATCCTCTATGAATGTGTGATTAGGCTGATCCTCAAAACAAAAATGGGATCTTCCTCATTGGAAAGGCGACTGATTACTTCTGGAAGAAATGATCTAAATCGAAGATGCTTTTAAAAAATAGACATAAAACATTAATGATGTTTCCAGAAGGCTAAACCATATGTTCTGCAACTGCACTCACTCCAATCTGTGAACCTTATGAAACTTCCAGTACGGGAATTTTTATTTTTAATGATCCATTATGTCCATTTCCAATATTTCTCTTACACTTTGTTTTACTTTGATGTTTCTTTTCTTATATTCAATCTAATATGAACTCCCTAAAATATAGGTATGAGTCAATACAAGTATCATAAGCTCAATGTATTCATTGTGTCTTCAGAGAGAAAAACTCCTGTTTAAAAGAATCATAAAGCTGGGTGCTGGCTATTCATGCTTATAATTCTAGCTACTCAAGAGGCTGATATCAGACTATCACAGTTCGAGGCCATCCCTGGAAAAAACTAAAAGATTCTATTTCTATTTAACCAGCAAAATAGGTGGACTGGAGGCACTGATTAAGTGGTAGAGAGGCAACAGTGAACAAACAAAAAAGCCAAATGAGAGTGAAAGGACTTGAGCTCAAGCCCTACTAGTAGAAAAAAATAAACAGAAAATCAACCAGTCAATAATAAAAATATTCTCAGAGAATGGTCTTGAAGAAGGAATAAAATTATCATTGCTGGAAATTGGAAGAAAGTTATTTTAAACTGAAGGAAAGTCATAAACATTCAGAAAGCAAAGTAGTAAACATAGTCAAATAACTGAACATAATTTTCCTGAATTCAATGTTATAAATAAATAAGAGTAGAGAAAACAAAGTTTGAGATGCAGACGTGTTTTACAGTTATTGAACTGAAAAGTCTAAATAACAAATAGATGGTTGATCCATAGAGAGACAGATCAATGATAGATAAGCAGACAAATATAAATAAATAATCAACGTCCTTTGGCAGAAAACAAAGGGAAAGAAGAAAATAGAATATTAATATGTCACTCAGAGGAATTCCAGTCTGCTTGCAATAAAAACACACAATGACCGATAAATGCGACAATTTGCATGATTCTCAAAGAAGAAGCCATTCTCAGACAATTGCCTACTGGACAATTCCTTGTAAATGGCATTCTGGGAAAGATAAGCTATAAGGAGCATAAGCCAGTGGTTCTAAGATTTAGAAAAGAAAGGAAGAGACATAAAAAACATCTGGGGGATATTCTAGATACTAAATAAAATGGCATTTCTATAAATTATCACAGTAATATACCTTTATCCATGGTTTTTCTTTCTACATTTTCACTGGTGTGAAATTATGGTCTATAGTATTAAATGAATAATTTCACAAACAATTCATCATTACCACATATTGTTATAACTTCTACTTTTATCTTTTGCCTCTAATCTCCAATTATGTCTAATGTCCAATTTATAAAATATGCCATTTAGGTATTTTGGGTTATACTCTAAGGTTTGCTAAGCTATTACTTAATAGACATTTTCCTTCCACATTTTGGTCTTACAAATTTTAATACATAACTGAAACACGAATTAGAAGGAAACGTTCATAAAAGGAAAATGGATATTGGCTGGGGATATGGCCTAGTGGCAAGAGTGCTTGACTCGTATACATTAGGCCCTAGGTTCGATTCCCCAGCACCACATATACAGAAAATGGCCAGAAGTGGCGCTGTGGCTCAAGTGGCAGAGTGCTAGCCTTGAGCAAAAAGAAGCCAGGGACAGTGCTCAGGCCCTGAGTCCAAGCCCCAGGACTGGCCAAAAAAAAAAGGAAAATGGATATTAATTTTTATAATTCTTATTCATTTACTAGTTCTGTATAGCAAGATTGGAAGAAAGAAAGAAATAAAAGACAAATCAGAAGTTAACCTTGGGACACTGGTAAGTATTTTGGTGCTAGTAGAATAAAGAATAGTGGACTCAAATAGAAGATTTCATTGAGTACATATGGAAGATAACTGCTTTAACATTCCTTCCTATCAGAAAGTGCTCCACCGAGCAGTTAGAACTATGGAGCTAAAATCTAAAAGGGCATTAGAGAGAGAGAGAGAGAGAAAGCACTCATCTAAGGTCATACCACCTGAACACTGATCAATCTCTTCTATAAAAGAGAAGTCAAGTTGACAGACATAGGTATTTGATTCCATCTTCTTAGAAATGCTGATTGTGTCTATCATCTCGAAAAAGGTCACTCAGCAGGGACCATAAATAAACAGAATGATGGAATCCCAGAGGTGAATTTTGTAGTTGAGAAGGATGCTAATGAATCCTCTCTGAAGCCCTAGCCAAACACGGGGTTCCTCTCAAGGATCTTTTAATATTCATTTGACATTAAGTATCACTTTAACACCAGAATAATTTTAAAACACTGCATGCATGCATGTTAAGTTGTATACAGATGTGAACATTTCTGCAGTGTTTGCATCACCCCTACAATGTATAAGATAGTACTAGAAGATATAATGTTGCTATTTCTGCCTGGGCGACAAGCCTGGGTTTTTATTAAATGCTAGGTGTCGGAATGGAACAAATTATCCAGGTTTTCAAGCTGCTTGCTCATTCTTGCAGTGAATAGAGGTGATAAATTGAAGTACAGAGCGAGAGAGGAAAGGATGCAGAGCGTAATGTCTTGTAGATTGGATTTTAGGCAGATGAAACTGTAGATTCTTTTACTACGATACACTATTTTTTTCTCAGAAAATATGTCCAAAACTTCACTAATGTTTCATTACTCTCTTTATAAATAATCCCAAAAAGTGTCTCAATTCTTGTAATAGGATTCTTTTCCCAAATCTTGTTCTTTTCTTTTCTATTTCCCCTTTGCTCTGCTGCATGGGCCTGGCTAGGAAGTCCCACTGAATTATCTGTCCTAACCTATGAGACTTCCAAGAATGGCTCTTTGTCAGCACCCATTCAAACACTGTTTTTTACGTTACATCTTTCTTTTTTTTTTTTGTTTTGTTTTTTGTTTTTTGGCCAGTCCTAGGCCTTGGACTCAGGGCCTGAGCACTGTCCCTGGCTTCTTTTTGCTCAAGGCTAGCACTCTGCCACTTGAGCCACAGCACCACTTCTGGCCATTTTCTGTATATGTCGTGCTGAGGAATCGAACCCAGGGCCTCATGTATATGAGGCAAGCACTCTTGCCACTAGGCCATATTCCCAGCCCCAAGTTATGTCTTTCTTATCAGTGCATTTTTTGTGGGAATCATCAGACAATTGAGGAAAGTCCTTCTCCTCGGGTTGGGAATTCTGATTAAAGACTCAGACATTGCATGTTGAAGACAACTTTGAGACAACATAAACTATAGAAAAACAGTTTTACTAATCACTTTGTGTTCCTGTTTACAGAAACACAATAAACTTTATGACACTGAGCCTCACTTAACTATAAAGGCCCCAAAATCAAAGATTAACTGAGGGGGATTTTTCTAAGTCCCATACATTAAACTATTTATAAGATGCCAGAAATCCGATGGACAGACTCCCCATGGCAATTGCTCTTTCTTTCTTCTTCCTCTCTTTTTGAAAGCAAACACCTGGATTCTGTAGACCGGTTTACTCAACCTTCCTTTTGCCATTCTTCTAACTAAGGAGTATGGAAATCAAAACAAAATGAAAGCAGAACTCAGTTTCCAGAAGCAAGAGTTCTGGAAGCAAATGAGATCTGCCAATCATAGGCATGAGCATGAAATTTGGAAAGCCAAAGTGAGGCAGTAGGCACCTTCCTGTCACTCTGTGTCTACTTCTGCTTGGAAGCACATAGAGGAAATAAACCTTTCTCTGGAGCACTTGAGGAGATTCCTTTCAGGACAGATTGCTCTGTCCTGCCTGTTAGGTAGTCAGTAGCCTTAAGTGGCTAATAAGCACAGGAAATGAGGCTAAGCCAAGTAGAGAGGGCTCTCTGTATGTGTAATACTCGCAGAGGTTTTTATATCTTATCCCTCTACATCCTTCCCACATAAGTTAATCCACTAATTGTATAGGGATTGCATTTTCTTTCTATTTCATTGCTGGTCCTGGGTCTTGAACTCAGGGCCTGGGCTTTGTCCCTGAGCCATGAGCCTCTCAGTGCACCAAGCATTCTACCACTTGAGCCACAGGGCCACTTCAGCCCTTTTCTGTTTATGTGGTTCTAAGGAATTGAACCCAGGACCTCATGGATCTAGACAAGCTCTCCGTCACTAAGCCACATTCCCAGCCCCAGATTGTGTTTTCAAATGCTCTGTTTTTGTAGAATAAAATACCCAGATTCAGTTTACCTCTTTGATCTTACATGTGGCATTTGATATTGAATGACATTTGATATTGCAGAAGTGCCTTGCATTGTGTTGCAAAGCCATGGTGAAGATCAAACCGGCGGCGCAGTTGTGCGGTCGCGCTGTCCATCTTCTTGGTCCCGAGCAGCAGTTTGTTCATGGCTGTTCTGAAGTTGTGGGAGTGGGTTTTGGAGCCTGGCTCCGTTTCCATGGCAACCTCAGAAGTAGCTCTTGTGATGTTCTGATTCTAGCAGTCGGCCCCTGTGGGACCTCCTTCCAGTCCCTTGTTGCAGGCTTTGTCCTTGGGAAATAGCCACTTCTGTGTACTGTATTTATTCTTGAAGATCTTAATGTCTTTTCTGTTGCTGGACATGAATCTTAACTGATAGAAAGAGAAACATCCAAAATAGGTGGAGCAATTTGTGCAATGAAATGCAATACAGTATTTTGGTTTTCATATATTTCACAGGGAAACAAAAACTTTCTTGTAACCACCAGCCCTCTGGCCCCGTGGGAGTGAGCCGGGTATGTGAGCCTAGTGTCCGCACTTACAACATACGTATTTTCATATTCAAAACAGAACCAGTCTTGAAACCCCACAAGTGACCTGTTTAAATACTACCTCTGAAAGTCACACTATTTTTACAAAAACAAAACTTAACGAGAAAGACAGCAGTAAAGGAAGAAGAAAATGAGATGGCCTCCATCTGCGATGGGCCATTCTTTGGTCAAATCTGTTTTCTCTGATAAAGGCCTACAAAATTCCTTGCCATTTTTTCTCCTTTTCTGCTTATCTTAAGGGCATCAAAACTGGCCTTCCTGTGTGCCTATGTTTCAGTTCTGGCAGTGGTTCACCAATCTGTCTGGTGATCATTGGGATTACTTGGTTTTCTATAGAGGTTGTTGCCGATTTCCCAGATGGGCTTCTCCGTGCAGTTCTACCCAGCAGTCAGCGATGGTATCAGAGAATAAGAAAATTACTACCCTCCCAGATGGTGTTGCAGTCATAGGAAATGTATGTGTCATAGCCAGCTGCACAAGGCTGCAGACCTGGATTAATAAGGCTCCAACATCTACTTATCACAGTAGAAAAGCACTCCAGTTGCTAAAAGTGAAATCCAGTACAGTCATCATTCGTGTGCATGCAAGCATGCTCATGCACACATACGGAAGGCATTTCTTTCTTTAAGATGAGTTCATTTTTCACTAAGTTTATGTGTGTTTAACAGTGCACAAAAAGATATTTCAAACAGTATTTGGGAGACAGAGACCAGAGATTGCTGAATAAGACAAACAGGAGTTTGATGCCACTTTACGATTCAGCTACTTACATTTGTTGGCATTGTATCAAGTTCCATAAAGTTGGGATAACGACTAATAGATTCCTTAAACACAGAAAACATCATTGAAGGCCGTCAGGCACCAGTGGGTCATGCCTGTTACCCTAGCTACAAAGGATGCTGATGACCAGAGGACCATAGTTCAAAGCCAGTCTGGGGAGAAAAATCCACTAGACTACACTTCAAAACTAACCATCAGAGATCAGGGCTGGAGGTTGACGTGAGCGATAGTGGAAACCAGCACAAGAAAGCTGAGCGAGACTGAGGCCCAGAGTTCAAGCCCATCAGATGATAGAAACAGACTTTCAGGCTTTCCCGGGATTTTCAGGCCTGAGCTCGGCCTGCATTTAGGCCAGAAAGCTCTTAGTGTAGCTTGATCAATCTAGAGATGTATGCATTTTTTGTATTAAATCTTTTATAAAAATGCAACTGCATCTGAAATAAAAGTGCAATTTGCTTTCAGTTAGGGAAAGAAGGAATGAGGAAAAGGGGAAAATGATGAAATCTAAAAATGGCATGCAGATTAAAAGGAAGGAACATCAAGTAGAAGAGCCAAGAAAGAAAGCAGCAGAGCAAGAGAAGGAAAACAGAATGGAAAATGAAAAAAAAAGGATGGGAAGATATTTGTGAAGAATTAATTTACCATGTATTGCTGATGAGTTGTGTTGCTTTTAGTTATGAATTTGTATGAACTATTAACAAGAGAAGCACTCAAGGGTTTAAGCCTACTTACTGTACCTGTGTGAATCATAGACTATTTACAAGGATGTATGAGAACATGAACTTCATTTCCACCCTGCTTTTCCATGAACTAAACAGAAGCAGTACTGTCAGGTAGAAGCACCCGAACCCGCTGTCTACTGCCTGTGACCGCAGAGCAGGCGCTGAGCTTGGGAGGAATGGGGAGCACAAGGCAGACCTTACAAACTTCAAAAATTCAAATCCAAATTCCCAATTAGCCTAATGTTCTTCGTTTTTTTTTCCCCTAAATCCCTTGGAGTCATAAGGGCTATGAAATATCTTAGATGTAACTCTGGAGACTTTGCCACTCATGTGACTGCCTTGACTGGTTTAATTCTGGGCAGCATTATAATTCCTCTTGGAAATAATTACTTCTATATCCTTCTCTGGTCTCATCCATCATACTTGCCTTTAAAGAAAGAAAAGTGTTAGAATAAATGTACCAGTGTTTTCTCCCAAAGCACTGGGCTTTGCTGGAAAAAAAAAACAACAACAAAACCCCTAATTGCCTGAATTCATAAGTTTCAAGAACATAAAACCTACCCCATTCCAATCTCATTATAGATATAAATTTCACATAAATGCCAATTTATGCCTCCATTTCTTGCCTAAAATGTCACAACCATGCTACGTGCTTTAGAGCCCGCTGATGAGTGTATCTCATGGGCAGGGAGAACGGTCTGGAAAGAGTTCCATCACTGTAGCAGCAACTACTGCATCCAGCAACGCCATTTCCCTGTTCTTAGGGAAGGTCAGACTCTCATCTGGACCTCTACAGTCCACCCCCATTTACCTGTCCTCCTCCCTTAATGTCTCTCACACGAGGTTATTCTTATCAGAGCAGAAATATGCTCCTAAGAACTTTCCTATTCCTTTTTTTTGGTTGATGGTGGGGCTTGAACTCAGGGCCTGGGCGTTCTCCCTGAGCCCTTTTGTGCTCAAGGCTAGTGCTCTACTACTTGAACCACAGCGCCACTTGCAGTTTTTGAGTGACTAACTGGAGAGCAGAGTCTCCCAGGGACTTTGCAGCCTGAGCCAACTTCAAACAGTGATGCTGGGTTCTCAGCCTCTCGAGTAGCCGTGAGGACAGAAATGAGCCACGGGCACCCAGCTTCCTTCTTCATTTTTAAAACAAAACGTAACCAACAGTCTCCTCCGACACCACAGCTCCTCTGGTACTAAGCTGATTCCATTCCTTCAAAACCTCTTGAAGCTCAAGGCTTGCCACTGTTGGGGATTATTATGGCCTGGGAAAGGCTGCCTTTCCACCAGCCTTGGGACAATGGAAGTCCCTCCCACCTTCTGTCCTCCACCCCTTGGGAGGTGAACACTGCGTGCCACCATGATGGGGTTGTCCCGCCCACAAAGGGAAGTTTCGTGAGGTCACTTGATGAACGTGACCCCTAGCCTATGACTGACCCTTTGGCCAGCCCCCTTTCTTTCCCGCCATTACTTCTATATAAGTGCCCTTCCATATTAAAGTCTTTGAGACGCTTCCAACCACCGCAGCGTGTCCCTGATGCCTTCCTTTTCGCCTCCGCCCTCGGTAACATGTGGGGGGACATGTGGGGGGACTGGGGGGAGGGGAAGCTTCAGCAACCCGTCCTCAACTTAGCGCTTGCCCATGTGAGCACGCCTTTGGCCTTCCGCTGGCGGAGGGCCAGGCTGAGTGCTCTTTCATAGAGTTTGTGGTTACCATTCTCCCCGTGGGGGGAGAAAGGGGGTGTCCAGAACCCCAACAGCCACCACACTTGTGTACCAACATCCACGCCAGACAAGCCCTGTCCCTGCCAGAAAAGTTCTTGTAGTTTGTCACCCTGGCTTCTAGCTGAATACCTGTTATAAACGAACCACACCTAACTTACCTCAATTAATTAATAATTCATTCATTGCTCATTAACTCGATTAATAAATAACACCCGGCTGTTTCCTCATCATGTTTCACCCCAGGTGTCTATTGACTCGTGCTGCACCGTTCTACCTCACCTTCACGCATCTGTGGTCCTTAAGGCCCTGCCTGGGTGCTTTCTCCTCCAGCGGTAGATTTTTCTTTGGCGATGCGATGCTTCTCCTTGTCATGGATGGAAGAAGCATCCTCAACACGGTCTACATATGAAAAGTACCTAGGCGATGGAAGGTGCTGGGGATTAAGGTCTGGACAGAGGCTGCATGTGGGAATCAACCAAATGCTGAGGGAAGCCGAGCATGACAGGAGATGCTGAGTCTTCATTTCTTTTTCTTTTGATGACGTGTGTTTCCCACTCTATTCTTAAGATTTTCTAATCATTAAGTAGGGTCACAAACCTATCAGGTATGCATCTTGGTCACTGTCACCCTAGCCGTCGTTTTCCTCCATCGTTCCAAATTCCCTGTCTCCACGCTACCTAGATCCATTTTTGCCTATGAATTTCATCTACCGTTTCCCTCTCCATTCATCTGTGTTCGCCCAACACACACACTCTGCTGGATCTCCCTGATTCTCATCAACATCTATTCCAGAATCCTGGTATTCATTTTGCTGACCTAGGAGCGAGTTCTTTGAACAAGTTATACCATCACGAATCCCTGCTGACTACATCATAGACAATATGTTTATGTATACATGCACATGACTTGATATATGTCTTCATAAATGTTTACAAAGACAGAAGCCCCGCCCGCTATCATTTTCTGAGATGGAGTCAGAATTCAGAAGCAATGATCTCTGCAAGGGAACTCTCGGACCTGTGTTTTCTGCTGCAGCATTTTCTCAGTAGCCCTCATTTCCTTTCTCTCACCCTCTATATTCCAACTATGGTCACCGTGCAATTCTTCCATAAACATTATACAGACAATGCTTGCATCCTTCTACTGCCGCTGCAACTAGTAGGATAGCCTCTCGTGTTGCTATTCATTTCTTTTTCCTTCTTCCAATAAGGTGGTTTTATACAAAGTTTAGATATGGTTATACCTATATTTTTTCCTAACAGTTGTCAGGAAGGTACTTCAGTATTGAGAACAAAATAAAACCCACTTTCCAAAATCAGCAAGTCCTTCCCCATGCTTCCTAAGTGATAGCCCCCACTGCAAGTTGAGCTCAAAATATTTCAGCTCTTTGGTTAAACAAACTTGTTCTGAGTAATGACAATTTTGTATGTTTCTCTCTCCACCACCCCTGCTTTTTTCTGCTCTAAATGCTGAATGTAAAATTAGAGATTTAGGAGTCTAAGGATATAACAATGACCTTGGACAGATAAAAAAAAATGAAATGTTCTAGACTACATATCAAATGATTGGGCTTGGGTAAAAAGGGTCACTTCTGTTGAAGCCTGAAGAACTCTTTCAATAGTGCAGATACTCACAGTTCATTATGTTGATACTACAGTTACCAGAATGATTCCATCTGCTTTTGTCTATCTGTACTGTGAGAAGTAGGGTGTTTGAGCAAGACTAGGAGAGGGACAGTCTTTGAACTAAGAAAAAACAATCTTTGGTGATTATTTTTAACTAATCATTGTTAAATTTGAGCAATTAAGCGAACTAAGCAGTGTTGTTTGTCAAGTTGAAGTTAGTAAATGTGATATAGAATATGCCAGCCAGCCATACATCATGATTTTCCATAGTTCTAGTCAGCTTTTCAGAGACAAATATTGACAAATCCGGTCATCAGCCCCATTGCTAGGCATGAAAGAGAGCTGTAGTCTTTTCTAAGCACAACTTGGTTCCCTCAGTAGCTCTCCCTCCAACCAGGATGTCTGAAAACTTCCTTCTTTGGTGCCCTCTCCTATTCCAGTAAAGCAGAGACACTCAGGACAGAATTCTGTTTCATGTATTTGTCTTCTAAAAACTTTACTCTGTTCTCTATTCCATGCCAGTCACCATCTCCTATGGTAGTGAAATAAATTTTTTCCACAATGTCAAAGAGATATTTCACTGCTTTGTTTGCATGTTGGAATTTTGTAGAAGATTTTTCAAACAACATCATTGGTGGGACAATGTCATTTGTGTGGTCACAGAGGGGTGTGATCATTTTATGCTTATTTTTGCCTTTCGTAGGGGAGGTCTGGAAGTACTGGGATTGAACTCAAGCTTGCTAGCTAAATTCTTCATTGCCTAAAGCATAGCAACAGTAAATTTTGCTTTACATTTGTTTTTCAAGTGGACTTTTATGCCTTTGCCTGGGCCAGATTCCAACCAAGATCCTCCTACCTGTGCCTCCTGAGTAGCTGGAATTGTAGTCATCCACTATACTACATCCAGATAGAATCAGAGTTTTAACAGTACCTCCAGGGAAGTGAGCATAGAGAACTATTATTCAAAAAATTATTATCCCAATAGGGAGTAGCTATATTTAATTACCCTGAGAAAAATTTACAAGACACAGTAGATGACCAGAAAGTTAATGGAAACAAACTGAAATCAAACTCTGTTGATCACAGATGAATATTGCTTATTGCATACCGAAGATGTAGTACATTTAAACAAAGTCACAAATTCGATGATAAAAAGAACTTGTAGTCTCTTCTACATAATCACATAAAATGAAAAACCAATTATAATATGAAGGCCCTCTGGGAGAGAAGAGAAAACCTAAAGTAGAATGAAAATATAAAGAACATTTTTCCAAATGTTTCAATTACTCCATTTTTGTCAGCAAAATGAACATTACCAGTGAAATGGAGAAACCTCCTCCCTAGATATTCTGGGGGGAAAAAAGCACCATGAATGCCCTGGACAGTAGGAAATTCCATGTGTTTTCCTTGTTCTTTGCCACAACAGAGATAAGGTGTATGAACTAACTAGGAAAACAGAGACAACAGTCACAGATATGGTCCACTTTTATGTTGTTCTTCAACTCATATAATTCTTGACAATCATACTCTTGAGTCTTTGTCTTCCCTAATAAATGATATTGTCCAAGTGCTCCTGGTCTTTTCTGCCTCTTCCAGGCAGCCTTCTCACTATTTGTTGTCTCTTTCCCCACTTCCACCTGTAGGATTCAGTGTCTTCTCTGTAGTTTGATTTTCTTTTGTGTGTGTGCATACCAATACAGGGGCTTGAACTCAGGGCCTCTCCTTCCGTTTATTCTTTCACTCGAGACTAGCACTTTACCACTCGAGCACACTTCTCCATTTGAAGACTGACTTTGAACCTCTTTCCTCATCTATCAGATTCCTGCATAGCTAGAATTACAGGCATGAAATTTGGCTGTGCATAATCAGCAGACTTAGGAATGCTCGATGTTTGTCCAGTGTGATACTGAAAAAACAACAGCACATCGCCATGGCTACTAAAACAGTTACATCATATATCAAATGGTAGTTGCATAGGCTGCGTGTGTTTGTGTGTAGTGTGTGTATGTGTATATGTGCTTTGCATTTTGCTTGATTTTTTTCCTTTTTTTTATAATAGTCTAATGTCTGGAAATTACAGCCGCAGTTCCATATGCACCAACATACATAAATGTACTTAAATTCTGAGTATTGTTATTAAGTAAGCTAAACTCATAACTCAGTAATACAGCAGGAGAAAAACAACAGACTAATACCACTCTACCCTCCCAAAATAGAAAAAAACAATGGAGAAAACATTAATGACACCTACAAATTAATCGGGATTCTTCCAAAGTTAAAAGCCAACTCTTTAAAGCAACTAAATAAATTTATACCTACCTATTTTTAATTTAAGCAAGACAAATAAAACAATAAGGATTGCAATAAAGGCATAGCTCAAGACAGACAATACATTTAAAAAGTTATACATTGGACTAAAAGTAGTCTTTTGTCTAATAATCTAGTAAAGAAAAAATATTTTAAATTCGTATAAATTAGAAATAAATTGAAACCTTATTCTAAGAAAGATACATGTAGTGATATTCTGGAGAAAATCCTTAAATAGAAATAACCCCAGAAATGGCAGGGGCTAGCTAATAGGGGCTTAAAAGAACTGTAATGAATGTTTTAGATTTAATTGAAAATATAGATGTGATCAAAAAATGGGGAAAAAAAACAAAAGACTTAACTGATAATTTTTTGAGGGCGTGGGATGCAGGTTCTGTGTCTTGAACTCAAGCCCTGGCTACTATCCCTGAGCTTTTTTTTTCCTTCAAGGCAAGAATTGTATCACTTGAGCTACAGCTCCATTTCTGGCTTTTTGTTGGTTAATTTGAGTGTCATGGACTTTCCTGCCAAGGCTAGCTTTAAATCACAATCCTCAGATCTCATCCTCCTGAGTAGCTAGGATTACAGTTATCAGCCACTGGCAACAGGCTTAATTGATTGTTTCTTTTAGATTGAAAAAGACAGTATTTAAAATGAAAATTTTACTGCCATAGAAATCAATCTAGCCTTTATTTCCATACACTAAAAACTAAAGACATTAGTTTTATTAGTTGACTGATACTTTCTCTGACAAAGTTGATTCCTAACACCAATTATTCTACCTTCATGGCATAGTTTCTACCAGCACACCATCACAAGATTGAATATGAATACGGAGTTCCTAGTTTGAGTGGAGGGCACCAGCACATGCCCTCCGGTGACGTGACCACAGTCTGTCCCCTGAAGGAAGGGCTCATGCTCCCCTCAAGCTCACCCATCCTTCTGTTCAAGTTGCCCAGGTGGCATTTTAGTTAAAAGAGACATTAATTGGAATCTTTTTTACCTAAGGGTCCAGTTGCTTTTAGAAAGATATTTCATCCTGTGGAGGTATTTTTTTTCCCTACTCCCAGAACAGAATCCTGGTAGTTTGTCAGAATCATCACTTGCCATTTCCCTGTTCCAGAGGATTCTATCAAATGTGAGCAGTAGCTTGTGCTGGCTGCATACAGCATAGCAAATGTATTCCACACACTAACCTTTGAACACAATGATCTGTAGAATCTAAATATTGCTTCACGGTGACCATATTAACGTTCTTTTCAGTAATCACAATGCAATCTTAAAAAAACTTTCGTTCACTTATGAAAACAACTGACTAAGAATAACTTATTTTTCTGAATGAAATAAGGTGTAGATATACAAAAATGAACTTGTGGAGTAGAAAGAGATGTGCCTATGTTCTTAGGCAAAGTCTATATCATGAACATACCAAACTGGAACAGAGTGACAGTTTTACTGAACCACATAGGGAAATTCAAAGTACACTAATTATATTTCCCTTTTTAAAAAATCATTTGCCTTGTTCTTATGTGCCATCCATAAGAAGAGAGGGAAGGGGACTATCTTTGCAAGTCCTCAGTCTTTACAAGTCCTAAAACTGAACAAGGAGGAGGAGGAGGAGTGGGAGAAAGAGGAAAAGGAAAAAGGAGGAAGAGGAGAAAGAAAGAGAGAAAGAAGGAAAGGAAGAAGGGAAGGAAGGAAAGAAGGAAGGAAGGAAGGAAGGAAGGAAGGAAGGAAGGAAGGAAGGAAGGAAGGAAGGCAGATAGGAAGGAAGGAAGGAAGGAAGGAAGGAAGGAAGGAAGGAAGGAAGGAAGGAAGGAAGGAAGGAAGGAAGGAAGGCAGATAGGAAGGAAGGAAGGAAGGAAGGAAGGAAGGAAGGAAGGAAGGAAGGAAGGAAGGAAGGAAGGAAAAGCTTCCTGCTTCCTCTTGCTATAAAGGACATTGGAGCACATTAAAAGTATCTGCATAAGATTATGGTCACTGGAAAGTCAGCCTCATAATCCAAACCTGCAAGCACAGAAAAGCAAACCCAAACAAATACAAAACAACAAATTCTTACAAGCTGCCCGTAAAGCAACCATGTGTGGACAGGGCTTTAGCTAAGACAGCAAGCACTGAGAATTTTTGTTCAAGAATTCTCTCTTAATGCATTCTATCTCATATCTTCTAAATGGCATACTAAAGCTTTAAAAGCAATTTTGTTCTAATGGGATAATGGGAGAAAAGTTATTTTGTAAGTATTCCATGAATGCATGTGAATCAGAGTAAGTCCCAATGAAACATTTGCAGAATGAAGAACACAACGTACGTGGCATTTAAAACCTTAAGGAAAAAAAGACAAGAAAATTCTCAATTTCTGAATGCAATTGCTTATTTGTATGTTGATATTTTTGAGATGCTTGCCATATGCAGAAAGACGAAATTATTACTATAACAACCCTGATATTTAGTCCTGTTATATACATCAGGAATTAGAAGTGAGCATTTGAATTTGAGATCGGTCCATTGGGATATACAGTTGGATGGTACTAATTCTGAATATGGAATTGATATGACAACGTTTTCAATAATCTTCCTCACAATGAGAACTCCATCACTAAGTCTTAACAACAATCCACATCCACTCTTACTGTACCCTGCAACGTCACCTCCTGACCCTTCTGCATTTTCAGCGAAGTCTTCTAAATGCACAGGTCTCATTGTATCATTTTCATCTTCACAGCGTATCAATCCATGTACGTTAGCATCAATAATATAATTAGCTCCAATTAGTAGATCGCATTTGTTTATTTATTTACTATTTTTGCAGTACTTGGGTTTGGACTTAGCACGTTAAGCTGTGGAGATGTCTTTTTCATCCGTGCTTAAACCCTTTCTGCCGCCGTTATTTTTCGAGAAGGGCCTTACTTTTCTTGCCCAAGCGCACTTGGACCACGATCCTCTTACTTCTTACCTCTTTTGCAGCTTGGATGACAGGAGAATGTTCCCATGGCCATTTTGCTTTTCACGGTAGTGATGTCTCACTAATTTCGTTGTGTAGGCCACCCTTGAACTGTGGCTCTCCAGATTTACAACTCCCAAATGATTAGGATTACAGGTGTAAATCACCACACCCAGTGGTTCGTAGGTCTTTTTTGCCAGCTAACGTAGATGGATTTTAGCTGCTTTTGTGTCTTAAGTTCTGATTTTTTAAAATAACTGCTGCTTCAAGAAGTACTTTCAAAAGAACTATCAATGTCAAGTAATTTTAATTCTAAACTTGCTTTATCCCTGCCCTGTAGTAAGCTGTGCTTTCTTCTTATTTTATTATTAATCATTGTAGTTGAATCAGTTCTTTTAGGGCATTTTCATTTCAAAGCATGTGTGAAGCAGCCCTGACCTAAATGGTTTTGCGATAAGGTCAACGGGTAGTGGTAACTCTTATGAGATTTTCCCCTGTGGGATTATACTAGGCTAAAAGAGTCTCCAGCTCCTCTTATAAAATATTAAAGCTTTTCAAGGAGCTTGGACATAGGTTGATAAATATCTTCCTTTTGTTCCTGAAATCTATGGGGAGGGCAGAGAGACACATTCTAACCTGCTCTAGCAGGTTGTCTTCTTTGCATTTGTACATCCTGGTAGCAGCCTTTGTGTTCTATAGGGTGAAAAAAACCTTGAACCAATGGTGGCCGGGCAATGTCATCATAGAAGCTCAGTCTTGTGGCAACAAAAGAAGCAGAGTCCTGTGCAAGCCCCTCACAAAGCTAGAGCAGTTTATTATGCATGGAATCTATCATGTTTTTCAGGTTCCAAATTTTGTCTGATACTAAAGTTTAATCACACATTTTGAGTTACTAGAAGATTTTTCTCCAGGAACTTAAACTGATATGTCCTTAAAATGTAAAGTGGTTCCCATAGGTAAGGCAAGCTCTCTCTAGGAGATATTTTCCTGTATCTCAACTCAAACTAATATATACAAGCAAAATACTACCTGTAAACATTCTTTTTACATTGAAATCACTTTGACATAAAAGCAATGACCTGCATTTGACAGGGTTTATGTTGTCCTTAAGTAGAATAAGCCTATACTACATTCTTGTTTTAATAGTCATTCAACTTAAAAAAATTTAAATAGTAATAAAAGTGTATGTTTTGAATAATTTCCCTTTACGTGATGTGTTCCAGTCCTAAACACTAAAAAAGAAAGAAAAATAGGGTTACTTCAAATGTAATTAGTTGAGGTCAATATGACTGGTGCTCTTATAAAGAGAGAAGAGTCACAGAGACATACAGATGTGGAAATATAAACATATAAAGGAAAAAGACCGTAAGACAAGAAATGCTGCTGGGTTCTGGTGGTTCAGGCACATAAACCTAATCCTAATCTTTGAGGTGTTTATCTCAGATTAACCCGCCAGAAAAACGGGAAGCAGAGCTGTGGCTTAAAGTGGTAGAACAATAGCCTTTAGCAAAAGAACTCAGGGACAGCATCCAGGCCCTGAATTCGAGCCCCCAAATCAACAACAACAAAAAAAAAGGAAAAGAAAAGAAAGAAGGAAGGAAGGAAGGAAGGAAGGAAGGAAGGAAGGAAGGAAGGAAGGAAGGAAGGAAAAAGGAAAGGAAAGGAAAGGAAAGGAAAGGAAAGGAAAGGAAAGGAAAGGAAAGGAAAGGAAAGGAAAGGGAAGGGAAGGGAAGGGAAGGGAAGGGAAGGGAAGGGAAACAAAAAGAAAAGAAAAAGAAATCAAGATTGGCATGATGCCTGTAAGCCAAGGTATGACAAAGGTTGTGAACCATGCAACTGGAACTTGAGGAAGCAAAGAAAGAATTTTTCCTGCAAATTACCCAGGGAGAATGGCCTTAATAACATTGCATTTATGGACTTTTAGCCCCTCGAACCACGAAGCAATGAATTCTGAAGCATATTACATAGTCTGTGGAACTATGTTACAGGCACTTAAACAAATTAATTAACTCATTCCATGGCCGTGTCTGGTGGCTTCTCTTCTTTTCTCTAGATTCGTATTTCAACTTGATATGATTTTTCTTTCTGCCTGAAGGATGCCCTTTAAATTTTTTCCTGGTGTTGCTCTACTGATGATGAATCTGTTCCACTTTTGTGGTCCTGGAAAATACCTTTACTTTGTTTCTTTTTTTAAAGTTATTTTTGCTAAGGGTAGAAGTTTAGATTGATAGTTTTGTTTTGTGTTGTTTTTCCGTACTTCAAGGTGCATTCAACTGCTCTCAGCTGCATTTTTGAGCTTCTGAGTTTCAAAAAGCTGGTATATTCTAGCTGGGAACCAGCGGCGCAGGCCTGTAATCCTGAGTACTCAGGAGAATGAGATCTGAGCGTTGAGGTTCAAAGCTAGCCCAGACAAGAAAGTCTATGAGATTCTTGTTTCCAATAAGCAACCAGAAAGCTCAAAGTGGGTTTGTGGCTCAAATGGTAGAGCACCAGCCTTGAGCACAAATGCTCAGGGACAGCGCTGAGGTCCTGAGTTCACATCCCAGCAACAGCACAAACGATCACAACAACACCAAACCTGGCACATACTGCTCCGTTATTATTTCCTTAAAGAATATTCTCATTGTGGATCTGAATTTATTTGATTTTATAGCTCTTCGTACCACTTGCTTTGTTTTCTGGTGCTTGGATTTTTTGAAACTGTTTTTGTGAGTTTATACTTTTCAACAAATTCATGAGAGTTTCAGACATTCAAATACATTTTCTATATACAAATACATTTTCAAATACATTTTCTATATACTATTCTTTTGAGGAATTCAATTTTGTGGGCACAAGACTTGTCTTCTCTATTTATTAAATTATTGTTTCCATTATTATGTCCTCATCTACTGATTTTTTTGTCAAATCACTTTTGCCTTCAATTTTTAATAGATGCTACATATTGTGACTTAATTTATCAAACGGTAGATATTTTTGCATTAAAAATATGATATAAAAATAAAATATTTTACCATTGAAATGAGTATATTTAAGTTATTTGGAAATTTTTAGTAGGTGTGGATATTGTTTTTAATCTTTTGTGTGAATAACTGAGTAGATCTCAACCTAGTGATAATTATTCTTCTCTACTTGGCATTGTAAATATGAAATAAAGAAAACAGGAAGTGGAGCTGTGGCTCAAAGGGGTAGAGCACTAGCTTTGAGCAAAAGGAGCTCAGGGACAGAGCCCAGGCCCTGAGTTCAAGCCTCATGACCAAAAACACACAAACCAACAAACTATAGCAGCCTTATAGAATATATTTTACAGGCATTAGATTTGCAAAACTATGAAAAGGGTAATTTAAGAAAATAAGCAATGAATTCCAAGATGATCAGATTCTATAAATAGCAGATCAAAATAATAATTGATTTGTTTGTTTGTGGTTGGACTGTGTTTTGAAGTCATGGGCTTGAGCCTGCTGATTAAGCAAGTTCTAAGTAAGAGCTTGTAAGCAAGTCAGCACCCAGGAGCAAGCACTAAATTATACCACTTGGACCACATTCCATATTCCTTTTTGCCTAGTTTCTTTTTCATATACAGTCTCTCTTTTTGCCTCGGACTGGACTAAAATCACTATTCCCTACAAAGCTGGTATAGATTTCATACATCACCATTTTCAGCTTCTATATTTAAGGTTTTGTAACGTTTTGCCCTACATTCCTAACTTTTTGAGGATCTGAGCTCAAATCTCAGTATTTTAAAAAATAAAATAAGGGCTCAAGGAAATGTGGGAAAATGGTTACAAATGTACCCACTGCCTTATGTATGAAACTGTACACCAGTTTGACAATAAATAAATAAATGTAAAAAAAAAAACCTAATAGGGATTTTCTCAGGGGTATCCTTGTAGAAAGGAAATAGGGTTGTAGCCTAGTAATACGCAGATCTCTTGGGATTTCCAGTATTATCTGGGAACATAAGGTTTTGCCAAGAAAACTGATCCATAAACTAGGCATGGCTACATGCAAATGTAATTCCAGCATTCTGCAGATAGAACCAAGAGGATTGTGAGTTTCAGAACAGACTGGGTCACAAAACAAGACCTTGCCTCAGATTAATTAATCGATTACTTAACAGGGCCATTGTGTATTTCATGCTATTATATACTACTGTGTTGTCCAGCTATTTATAATGCCTTACAATCAATTAAAAATATGGTCACATATTTGCTTAACATTGTAATGACTAAAATATTTCTTTCAAAATATGAAATAGAGAATTTGTGGTGGGGGGGCGTGTTACATGAGAGAGAGAGAGAGAGAGAGAGAGAGAGAGAGAGAGAGAGAGAGAGAGTTCCGAGGTTGAACTGCAGGCATGAGCACTATGCCTGAGCTTTTGTGCTAAAGGCTGCCGCTCTACCACTTGAGCCACAGCTTCATTTGCAGGTTTTTGAATGGTTTATTGGAGATTAGACTGTCAAGGACTGTCCTGCTTTGGCTGGCTTTGAATTTCAATGCTCAGGTCTCAGCCTCCTGAGTAGCCAGAATTACAGATGTTAGCCTCTGACTCCTGACAGTAGACAGACTTTTGACCAATGAATTATTGCATTTCACATATTCTTAAAGTACAAATACCTTCAAATAGAAGATTGGGATAATTCTAAAACTTTTATAAATGGGATTGCAACCAATCTAACAAATATGTCACCTCAGATAAGGGTTCAACATAAGATCGAGTCCCAGGATGTAAGCAGAAAACTGCCTGCTCTTTGTCATGACAAAAATGGAATCCAATAAGAATGTCTCTCCCTCCCTCCATTTTGGCTAGCTCTGCTCTATGGAGTCCCTCTGTATGTCTCATTTGTGGATAGTACTGTCTTTGTTTTGCTTTCCTATCAGTGTAGCCTGAGTGTCTCAAAGGTTTCTTTATGAATCTCATACGGTAATGTTCTACAGTCCGTAAAAATAAATAAAATATAATAGTATTTAAATTTTGATTTGGTTATATGTCATGTCATTCATTTCTAATGTTACTAGAGTTTATAAACATCTGCTGGATAAAGTATCCTCTCGGTGGGTCATGGTAGTCTGTGTCAGTTATAGTCTGGATTGATGCTTTTAATACAGATACATTTATTTTTTTTTTTACCAAAAGGGTCAGGGTTAAATCAAAATAATAAGTTGTCTTTTTGTAGAATGTAAGATGCATGATTGTATTCATCTGTGATAAGCTTATAGAAGGGAAGTTAGGAAACACAGATCTCTGGATATGTTTGGTTTTTCATGTTTACGTTATCTTTAAGTTGTTGTACAGAGGTTTCGTTTCCCACGCCGGGTTAGGGGCGCAAAACATCGCGATTGGCGTCGGCTTTGCTATCATCCTTTCCCGTCTCCCGTCCGGCCCATCGAGTTACCAGTTCCATTGTCACACCCGTGCCTTGATTGAATGCTATGATTGGATTCTCCCACCTTTCCTCTAACCATGTGTCTTCTTCTTCCATTGGACTCACCCCCACCCTGGACAGAGCATGTTTCAGGCTCATTCGTCTGGAAGAATATTGTCATTTACTGGGAAACGGATGAATGGGGTGGGGGGTGGATATGTGATATGTGCCCTGAAGTAAATGAGTCTGAGGGAGACAAAGGATGCAAGCTTCCCCTCATGCCTGGGGCTTAGACATAAGCTTCATACTTGCATAGAAACGTACAGGGCCAGATGCATAGGCACCCAGGAAGAGTGACCCGCGCGTGGTATAGGCAGGAAGGATCCCAGCAGTGCAGTCCCTTAGAACGACTAGTTGACGGTTTCACAGCAGGAATACAGAAAGCAGGAATGGTTTCCGTCCAGAGCACAGAGAAGGGAGCTTGCACAGTGAGAACACGTCGGTGACTCCGTGGGAACGCACGCGGGGTAGGAAGGGTGAGGCGGGAAAGGCTTGCAGCCGGGGGACACCCGTGGCAGGTGTCCTGACACACCCGTGGCGGGCAGGACGGGAATCACAGGGGCTTAGGATGGGCAGAGGACGGGGGAAGAGACCACAGCCGTCCACTTCACCCCGCAGCACCCTGAGTGCAAGAGGAAAACCATCAAATAAGTTGAGATCACTAAATAATCTTTTTTTTAATTTTTTTATTATAAAACTGATGTACAGAGAGGTTACAGTTTCATACATTAGGCATTGGATACATTTCTTGTTCTGTTTGTTACCTTGTCCCTCATACCCCCTCCCCCCTCCCCCTTTCCCTTCCCCCCCTGAGGTGTTCAGTTCGCTTACACCATACAGTTTTGCAAGTATTGCTTTTGTTGTTGTTTCTCTTAATTTACCCTTTGTCTCTCAATTTTGGTATTCCCTCTCAATTTCCTAATTCTAATACCAGTATACATGGTTTCCAATATACTCAGATAAGATTACAGAGATAGTGTAGGTACAACCCAAGAAGGTGATACAAGAACATCATCAACAGTATAAACTACAGATACACATGGGATGTTGAAAGTAGATACAACTGTGATATAACAATCATTTCCATAAAATGGAGTTCATTTCACTTAGCATCATCTTTTGTGATCATAAGGGCATAGCTATTGGGCTCTTGTGATCCTCTGCTGTGGCTTGCCTAATCCTGTGCTAATTATTCCCAATAAGGGAGACCATAGAGTCCATGTTTCTTTGGGTCTGGCTCACTTCACTTAGTATAATTTTTTCCAATCTTAACGGGCTGTTCGCTTTCGCTTTGTTTTCCCTTTTAGGACTGTTCCGTGCCGTGTGCTGGTGAGTCTCATCTTTAATCCGAGCTACTCGGGAGGCTGAGGCCTGAGAATCACAATTCAAAGCCAGTGGTGAGGGAAAGTCCACGAGACTCTCATCACTAAGACTCTTATCACCACCAGAAAACCCAAGTGGTGGGCTGGGGATATAGCCTAGTGGCAAGAGTGCCTGCCTCGGATACACGAGGCCCTAGGTTCGATTCCCCAGCACCACATATACAGAAAACGGCCAGAAGCCGCGCTGTGGCTCAAGTGGTAGAGTGCTAGCCTTGAGCAGGAAGAAGCCAGGGACAGTGCTCAGGCCCTGAGTCCAAGGCCCAGGACTGGCCAAAAAAAAAAAAAAAAAAAAGAAAAAAAGAAAACCCAAGTGGTGCTGTGGCTCAAGGTAGTAGAGCTCCAGCCTTGAGCACAAGAGCTCAGGGACAGCGCCCAGGCCCAGAGTTCAAGCCCCATGTCCGACAGTTTTTTTTTTGAAATGTGGATAGGAAGCTGAAGGCAGAGAAGCTTGAGAAAAGGCTATTATGTTAAACATGGAGAATATAATAGAATTATAAGACAATAATAGTATTGTTCACACCAAACTGTGCAGCAAATATAACATAAATTATAAAATGGAAAATAGGTTGTAGAACATTCAATAAATAGACTGTGGGATTCTGTGACACACATGTTAATTTTCAGGCCCTGTGGTGCACATAAATAGATCATAGAACATATGGGTGATAATTCAGAATATAGAAGATTTGTTAACCTATCCCAGATGTTGACTCCTCCACACTTAACATAAACACCCAGTTGAGCATAGAAGTACATATTATAATCTATTTTTCTCTAAATCTCTATTGCAAAGGTTCAGTCACTCACTGACGTGTCATTATTTCACTGTCTTTGGCAGCTCACACTCTCTCTGAACTCACTAAGTAAACTGAACTCAGGACTGCTTGATCCATTGTAACATTTTTCCTTTGGTAGTAGAGATTTCTTTTCCTATACTTTGGTAATGTTCTTGAACACTCTCTCATTTTTCGAATAAAGAAGAACGTTCTCATTCAATAACTTATTTAGACAGGCTAAAAAAAATCAGAGTGAGGGTATTGGAATTTAACAGCCTGAAATGTCAGATGCCCTTGATAAAAGATGAAGCTAACATCCCTTTGGTAGTTCTTTAGGAAAATGATAACCGTTTGAGATAGCAAGATTACTTAATGCATTGCTAATGTACTTAACTGATAGGAAACTGATACCATTTCTTTAATATACCTCTTCTGTCACTCAGCATCCCAGTATTAGGAAAACCTCAGCAAAGATGAAACATTTTACTCTGAGAAGCTCTTGATATCCTAACAAGTTAATTTGATGATGACTGAGTGGATCATTTTAGTGGAGCCCACTCACCGTATCATATGTCTTTAACTGGCATATGCCTTTGGATCTCTAAACTACCTGACGATCACCATGTCCTTTGCCTTCCTGGGATACAGACTGCATCAGACCCAGATTGTTCTGATGAGTTTTTAAATCCTTTTATAACCTGGCCCTACTCAGAGATAGATTTACCATGACGGTGTAAAGATAATTACTCTTGACATTCAGGGTTCCTCACTAGCACAGCTCTTTGCAAAAGCCTAAGGAAGGCCCTACAATTTTGTTTACACTTCATGGATGTGTATAAGTTTCACATTAAAAATGGAGAGAGAGAGAGAGTATATAAAATTAGAAACGAGAAACAGAGAGAGAGAGAGTAATAAGTAAATGGTGATATTTTCTGCATGGTTAGAGTCATTATCCTTCCATTCTTCTTCCCATCTCTCTTCCCACTTTGTTATTCTTACTTTTTTTCATTTCTTTATTGTCAAAGTGATGTACAGAGGGGTTACAGTTTCATACGTAAGGCAGTGAGTACATTTCCTATCCAACTTGTTACCTCCTCCCTCATTTCCTGCCTTCCCCCTCCCCTTCCCTCCCCATGAGTTGTACAGTTTAAGTATTGCTGTTGCATTGGTCCGTGTTTTTATCCTTTGTCTCTCGATTTTGGTATTCCCCTCCCTTACCCTAGTTCCAATACATGTACATACAATATCCAGGGTGCCAAAATCAGTTACAGTGACATCAGGGGTAAAACCATGGAAAGGAAAGACAAAAGAAAAAAGGCATAAGTTCACATGGTATGTTGAAAATAACAACGATAAACTACTTGTTTCCATAACTTTGAGTTCATTTCGCTTAGCATCATTTTATGTGTCCATATGAACATAGCTATTGAGCTATTATGAATTTCTGCTAAGATTATCCTAGAGATGTACTAATTGTTACCAAGAGGGAAACCCTAGAGTCCATGTTTCTTTGGCTCTGGCTCACTTCACTTGGTATGTGATTCTTACTCTTGTGTTGAAATGATTGCAGTGACGTGGAGAGTCTCACTTAAGGGTAGATGTTGGATCTGTGCTTCGCAAGGCCCATTTGTGAAGTTCAGTCAGTATCACACATAGGTAAGTTACTGCCAGCCACCTGATGTGGAAATCACTGACAGGAAACTGCTTCTGCTCACCATGCCCAGGCACCCCCAGTAGAGCAGAGCGTTCTTCCATCAGAGACCCCCATGTCAATCACAGTACAAACACAGCGGAGATGACATGAGGTTTGAAACACATAGCAGAAGTTTTAGAGAAGGATTTTACACTCCTGAAAATAAACTGATAACCAGATAACTTATTTCTAATGATCCCTTAGTCTAATTTATCAATAAGGATATATATATTTCTCTGTGTGTGTGGTAGAGATGTAGCTTTCCTTTCTATGCATATGAATACTTAAATTCTATAATCTTATCACCGATTATAATGTATGTACCAAAAGCATATAGGGGAAAATGTGTCATGGAGGTGTGCCTAGTGCTATTATATAATTGTATATGTATATGTATATGTATATGTATGTATATATGGATGGTTAAATTGATCCTGCAATATTTTTTTCAAATTTTTATTATCAAACTGATGTACAGAGAGGTTACAGTTTCATATGTTAGGCATTGGATACATTTCTTGTACTGCTTGTTACCTCGTCCCTCATTCCCCCCTCTCTCCTCCCCCTTTCCCTTTCCCCCCCTGAGGTGTTCAGTTCACTTACACCAAACAGTTTTGCAAGTATTGCTTTTGTAGTTGTTTGTCTTTTTTTACCCTGTGTCTCTCGATTTTGGTATTCCCTTTCAATTTCCTACTTCTAATACCAGTATACACGGTTTCCAATATATTCAGATAATATTACAGAGATAGTGTAGGTACAACCACAGGAAGGTGATACAAGAACATCATCAATAATAGAAGCTACAGATACACATGGGACTTTGAAAGTAGTTACAACTGTGATATAACAATTGTCTCCGTAACATGGAGTTCATTTCACTTAGCATCATCTTAAGTGTTCATAAGGGTATAGCTATTAGGCCTTGTGATCCTCTGCTGTGACTTGCCTAAACCTGTGCTAATTATTCCCAATAAGGGAGACCATAGATTCCATGTTTCTTTGGGTCTGGCTCACGTCACTTAGTATAATTTTTTCCAAGTCCTTCCATTTCCTTACAAATGGGACAATGTCATTCTTTCTGATAGAGGCATAAAATTCCATTGTGTATATGTACCACATTTTCCTGATTCATTCGTCTATGGAGGGGCATCTGGGTTGGTTCCAGATTCTCGCTATGACAAATTGTGCTGCGATGAACATTGTTGTGCTGGTGGCATTACAAAGAGACTTCTCTGATGAGGAAATGAGAATGGCCAGGAGACATATGAAAAAATGCTCTACATCACTGGCCATAAAAGAAATGCAAATCAAAACAACATTGAGATTCCATCTCACCCCAGTAAGAATGTCATATATCAAGAAAACTAACAATAACAATTGTTGGAGGGGATGTGGCCAAAAGGGAACCCTACTTCATTGTTGGTGGGAATGTAAACTGGTTCAGCCACTCTGGCAAGCAGTATGGAGATTCCTCAAAAGGCTAAATATAGAACTCCCCTATGACCCAGCAGCCCCACTTTGGGGTATCTATCCAAAAGACCACAAACAATATTCTGCAATATTTTCTGGCAAGTACATACAATGCAAGTTTACCTCATAAATGGGTTGCATAAAAAGAGTCTTTTTTTGTATATATTTCCCTTGTCGTGGTTTCTTTTTAATCATATACTTCCAGTGTTTAGATTTTACTGGCTTCTCTGTCCCAACACAAATTGCTTTGGGCTCACAAAAAAAAAAAAAAATGAGACTTATGTCGTGTGAATAGTTTCCATTACTATTTAGTAATAAGCTAATAATTGTTTTCTAATGACTTACCATGAACAAATACTTTAGAGAGCTTACTTATCCAAAACTCAAGATACTTGAGGCTTGAACTCTGCCAAGGCTTTGTTCCAAATGCTCCATTGTGCACTCGAAGGACAAAGTGAGTTTACCTGGGCCATCTTCCTTTGTAAATGTGTCCATGCAAGTTCCTGCTCAGTCCTTCTCCATAATGCAGTATTTTTGTTTTTCTCTGAGTGTCTTTGTGAGTCAGGCCATTGGGACTCCTGGAAGAGGTAGAGAATTGTCATCAAAACTAAAGAGGCCTCCTAGACTTCCAGTGAGTGTGCTCTGGCTGTCAGAGTTTATGAAAAGCTATTTCTCAGGGGGAAGTCCTTAGTTACTTCTGTTCACATGATTCCCTGGAGCTTCACAGACGAAGCCGAGCCTCCACTTCAAGCTGCCTGTCAGCGAGCCTCTGCTCTGCTCCAGAGCCTCCTCTTCTGAGGTATCGGAGATAATCATGTCATCAAGGCAGCACACTCAGTCTCTCCAGTGATTACCAAGCTCAAGTCCTACCTCATTAAGCTGTGGCCATATGGCTGAGAATTCAAATTCCCCGTTTGAAAGTGGTGAATATATGTTGCTGTCCATTCCACAAGACTGCAAATTCTGCTGGCCAGACTCCAAGACTGGGATTGAAGCAAATGTCACATCTAGATGACTAATACCGTTCCAATCCCTCTTAGCTTGTACTTCTGGGGTTGTCTTTATTGTATAGGATATAGCTAAAGCAATTTATGGAATCATTTTATCTAACTCTCTATTATCTGGTATTAACCTTTAAATACTGCCTTTGATAAGTTCCTAAATAAGGCTCTTGAAGGGGAAAGCGAGAAATCAAAACCCTCATATCTGTTTCTTTTTTTTAACTTTTGCTGGTCATTTTTAAATTTATTTTATTAATTTTATGTTTGTGTGGTACCAAGGAATCGTACCCAGGGCCTCGTGCATGCAAAGCCAGCACTCTACCACAAAGTCGCATTTCCCTGCCCTTACATCTGTTTCTTAACGAAAGCAAAAACCCCTTGTTTCTCTCCTGAAATTCTCTGTTGTTTAGATTGTTACTGGGGAAGGCTTGGTTCTAAAGGTTCCTTATCCTTTATCACAATCAATTATAAATGACTAAGATATCCTTCCTATAAACATACCCTAGTTGGACAGAAACACATCTCAAGTTGGTGGTACTCATCGAGAGGATGTAGAGAGGGCACTAACGTTCAGAAATCATAACTTCATCCCCGTCTTGTGTTTTCTTCAACTTCAAATCTAACCTTAGCAGGTTCATTTCCCTGTCATTCAGAGGAAAATCTTCCACTGCAATTACTTTATAAGAGGCACACAAATCCAGAATTCTAAGAAAAGTTTGCTTTCCAATGCCAGACCACCTAACCTAACAGTGAAGTCGGATTCCTTCCAGAGCTAACAGAAGTAGACCAAGACCTCTCGGGCAATCATCTCCAGATTTCTGTGGTTTAACCTTTAATTGAAAGAATAAACTCCTTAGGAACAGATAAACAGCCAATATTTCATAGCTCTCTAAGAAACTAAGAGGGGACTGGGGAAGCGGTTTCCACCATCCATTCCTTTACTCTTTGTGGCTTATTGTCAGTTATATGATCATCCACACGACTTTGCTAATTAAAGCTTGCAAACATTTGGGGATCAGCCAGCAGCTCATATAATGACTTCAACTCAACATCATAAAATATCAACATTGCTCTTGACAATAATTATTCTCCAGGTTTTTCTGACATTTTTCTTTTAAGCATCCTCATGCTTGATGCACTAAAAGTGTCTACTGTAATTACCATAGTTATATGCGCTGGGTCTTCATTTACTTTCGTATATTTGTAGTAACCACATTGAATTCCTTGGTAAGTGAGGTGCT
Source organism: Perognathus longimembris pacificus (assembly GCF_023159225.1). Lineage (NCBI taxonomy): Eukaryota > Metazoa > Chordata > Mammalia > Rodentia > Heteromyidae > Perognathus > Perognathus longimembris. Next base: position 42,671,466 of record NC_063181.1, on the reverse strand, counting down.
AGCTTTGTCTGTTATGAAGTAGTTACATGGATCTTTCCAGTACTGGAAAGGCTGATCTTATTGCTTTTACTTTTCCTGTTATCTCTTTTATTTTTAGAAGTCTAATGATGAGGAGGAAATCAAAATTTTAATTAGTTTGCTCACTTTCTTGCCATCCCTTTATTCACTGAGCTCTCTCCTCAGATAAAGTTATATTTCCTACAAATTCCATTGAAGACTGCTCGTCAACCACTTTGGCCAAGTCCTTATTATCTTTTTCCCATCCCCTCTTTCTTTTGTCATGTTAACAGTAACTATAATAATTGTCAAACCAACTGTTATTTTTGGTTTTGAAATATAAAGCAGGTCAATGCACCAATCTAAAATAACATGGAAGCTTGTGCTGGCAAAGAGGATCTGAATGTAGAAATTTTTTGCTGTAAATCTTTAATAACTTTAAAAAAAAAAACCAATGAGTCATGAGAGACAGCTAAAGCAGAGGAGGCTTCTGGTCATGCAATGCAAATCCCCACATATGTTCTGGTTAATACATGTGCTCCCTGAGTGTTGGACAAAGAGAACAAAGCAATCTTGTCATTACAATTCCATTTTGTACTCAAAAGGGAAATTAACTTACAACTGCAACTATGTTAATGTACTACTATACATTATCTACTATAGCTATAACAGTTAATATATTTCCCTAGAGTCATGCCTCATAAAGGTATAATTACTATATTTGTTGACCACAAGCAATCCTAGAGAACCAGAGAAGAGCATTCCAGAGATGGTAACTGTCTGGTAGCAAAATGCATTGTTACTCGCCAAGAATTCTATTAGCAAGTTGACAATAGAATTGATGAAGTCACTGGCTTTCTCTCCCAGAAACATCTTTCTGACCTTGAACAAGGACAAAATGAGTAACAGTACTTCTCTTCATTTATTTCCCAAGGTATACATCTACATTTCTCTTAGATTCTTTATCAAAAAAAATTAGTGGCCCCAAATTATCGTTAAAGTTTTTCCCAAAGAGGACGAATCTCTGTTCTCTGCTATCTGCAAGCAGTGAGGGATGCCAGTTGCATTTCCATTATTCTCTTTATACTGCTGCATTTTATCTGATCATCTCCATGCTCCATTGCCAAGTATAGATTTCATCTTGTACTCATATATGTTAGCTTAATTATGCCTGAAGTTGCTGGCTTCTTCCCCTGGGGCAAGTCCCTATACTTTCAGATTTTCATTTTCTTTCTATTACTGATTCAAACATTCTCTCACTTTGCTGTCTCAAGTACAGGTATATTTTCTCTGAAATTTCATTGTTTTTGTAAATTCTTCTAAATGTCATTTGTGACTGAGACATCAATGGAGTGCCTAGAATTTGCTGTGACCTTTTCTAGGCAACTTAGATTGATAACTACATCAGTACTCCAAAACAGCTATCGTTGTGAATAGTGTAGTCACTTGCTCACTGTTACATAGTTAGCAGATGTTACAGTCTAAATTTGTATTTCACTGTGTGTTCTATCAAAGCAAAGTATTCTTCCATGATTCCAGTATGTATGGACTCCAGTTGGTTTTCTGGTTGACTCTGAATGATTAATATAACTGTGTCTTGCTTTTCTACTAAACAATATGCATATTCTTGCAAAGTATCATACATTGTTAAGTTTACTATTCCTCTACACAATGACTAGCTCCCTTTCCCACTGTAAAATTTAGCATTAATATCTGTTGAATACATAGGTGAAATGAATAAAGTATGTAATGAGTATAGGCTTCATTTCCTGCTAATTTTAACTCTGGAATGAGAATGCAGCACAGATGTATCTATGCCAATACTTGATGGCTAATGATTTGTACAAGTTGATATGTTTATTAAAGGTCAGATTATTTCATTAAAAACCAGCAGTCTTTGGATGAAGATAGAAGTTTCATTTCTGTCCTATATAAATTACCAAGCTAACAGGCCATATCTGATCCACTAACTTGTCCAGAGGCCGAAGGCACAGACCTCCGGCCTCACCACAGAGCATACAATCCTGGATGGGGGGTGTGGGTCAGGGTCCCTGCAGACATGGCTATTTCACACCTGCATGTGAAAACACATGCAAAGTTTTACTTTCCATATGCAAAATAGAAGTTGCATACATCAACTTGTTGCACCTTCTTGTCATACCATAGCAGAATGATCACAAGAAAAACTGGAAAAGGCAGCCCCAGGCCCTGTAGGTGATGATGCCATAGAATGACCGTCCTTACATGAAGACGAGGCTAAGGTTGACTATACTGTGGTCAATACGTAACTCTCAGCGGACTCAAAGAATAACATACTGTTGCATTACCGGCATTTCTACCCATTGTGAGCCGCTGTTCATATGTGTTCAATATGTGCACTTTACTCTGAGATTTTGACTACTTCTTAGATCGATGCAAATGCAATGACAGAAGCAGGAGTAAAGATATTTTACATAAACAGTACATATGCACACATGTATGTGTATGTGTATGTGTGTGTGTGTGTATGTGTGACTCCTACAGCCTAAAAGGGAATTTATTACCAAGCAAAAGTTTTAGACAGAACATTTTCATCAAAGAGGTGTCGACCAACAGGACACCAGAAGTACATGACTCATTGGACTAAGAATATAGAAAGCTGCCAGCATTCCAGGAGTGGAAGCCATGTTTACCACACTCGTTAGTGAAGTAGTAAAGGATGAACTTTGCTTATACAAAACATGTATCAATGCTGGCCTATCAGCCTGAAGACTATTCACTAAGGGACAAATCTCCCCATGACAAACCACATTGCTTAGATAGATTGACTTAATATTCAAGTCAGTCGTGAGTCTTTATTGACCTAAATCAGTCAACGTAATGTTATCCACCTAATCATAGTGATGGATTTAGAAATATGTATGTAACCTAAATTAGTCTAGTTAACATAACATGTGGAATTTTAATTTTAAAGTTGGAGGGGGGGAGAAAATGTGTCCAAGTGAAAAAGAAAAAGTTTTATAAGGAATCACTCACATATGAAAACTGTATTTTGGACATTGTTCAGTTAATAAGTTAATTAAATCATACTTGAATTTTTATTGTTTAATATAACTAATACAAGATATTCAGCTACTTGCAAAGATCATAAATCATCACTTTTGTCAATTAAGACTTTAGAACACCTGCTTTGGGATGATCACAAGAAATCAAGGGTTTAGGGTTTGTCTTAGAAACTCGGTTGAAAAGAACTTGATGACATACGCAAGTCACCTACTGTTGACCTGTGGGTCTGTGCTTGCCAACTTTTCCACCAGAGCTAGCTGCCTCTGGCAATGGCAGAAGAAAATCTTTGATGCCCTTAGGATCATCAGAGACCATGACAGTAAAAGAAAGAAAAACCTAGGGGGGAGAAAAGGAACTTGAAAAGTTCCAGAGGACCGCCAGCTCCTCAGTGAATTCTGTCCTGCAGCACACACAGAAAGGTAAGAAAAACCTACCAAGGTAACCAACTTGATAAGTGGTAGGCATCCAGCACTTCTTTTTGTTAATGACTTTCAGATTGGGTTGAAGATTTAGAGAAGCAAAGTTGCCAAGGAAAGATGCTAAGGATCAGGGAACACCACACTTCAATTCTAAGAACTGATGGTAAGTTGAGGAAGGGTTTTGTACTTTGTAGGCATGATGAAGTCTGGAAGAAAAGGTTAGACACTTCAAGAAATAAAATCCTCAAAATAAGTCGAGATGACATTGCACATTAAACTTACCTAAGTAGTGTGATTTTACTTCTGGCATATCCTCTCACAGAACCAATGTACAAAGGCAGAAACTTTCCACTTGTCCCTCAGAGGAGCACTGGCAGTGATCATTCACGAAGCTAAACACATCTTCAGTGTGTACACATTGGTTAGAAGACATGGTCCAATAAGTATGCTTCAAATGAGCCAGGCCTAGAGTCAACAATTTTAAACTCTACTCCACATGTTCTGATAATTAGCAGAGAGAGACTGGCTAAAGTCTTACATGGGAGGGCCTCGTATTTGATTGCCTTTGGCTCTATGCATGGATGAAAAGAAAGAAGTAATGAATTTAAAATATTAACTCATTCCTTTAATATTTATCCTTACTACTTAATATTTATTCCTTTAATATTTACCTAATATCTGCTCTAGTTACCCTGCTAGCCTGTGATAACACATTAGTATGTATTTGTATACGGTTCTCAAACTTTCAAAATCCCTTCTGACATGCTAAATTTACTTATAAATTTCCTATACAGTACTATTACAAGTGCACATGATGATCATGTCACTCGGAGTGAAAAGACACGATAAAGGTTGATGCTGTCCGATGCTGTATAATCAGTAAATGAATTATTAAAAATTAGGACATACGGTTCTTTATATTGTAACTTAGGATATTTGGACTGTGTGTGTAGGTAACACAGCTCCAAACAATTAAATTTTATAAAGAATAAAATAAATTTTGTAAAGAACATGATAAGTGGCAGAGAAAATAAATACCTTAATTCATCAAAACGGAGACGTTCTGAAGAAGCAAAAGATGCTTGGGAGGAAAATAATGGCATGCGGATGGACAAGCTTGCAGCACATACACACTGGCATTTTCATGCAGGAATAATATCCCAGCTCTGACTAAAGGAAAGCGCAGTCATAAATTACAGTGCCTGAACTTCAGTGAGTTTTAAAAAATACATCACCAACCAAGATTGATCCCCCAAGTCTCACAAGCACCGAGTCGAGAGACGAATGGCCCGAGACGGGAGGCCCTTGAAGGTGAAGAGCCGCGCCCGGGGACCGGTGCCCCGGGAATCGATGGGAAGACCTCTGCGGCGCTTTGCCTCCCTTCCTTTCTTTTTTTTTTAATTTCCCGGGCTGGAACAGGAGCAAACCATAAAAGCAATGATGCTTATAAATGCCAGGGGGCACAAAGAGGAAGATTATAAAGGGAAACAACTGAATTCAGGATAACATTGGGAGAGCTGGAGTCCAGAGAAACCGTTTACTAACCAACACAACCCAGGCAGATTAACGTGAAATAATAAGACTAGAAATTAAAAGTGGGATGACAAGTAAGGCACAGCAATGGTGAGCAGAATCTGCACCTTCTCCAGGTGCTACGGCATCCGTCTGCCCATGCGGGCCCTGGATTCCTGCCCACAGGGAGAGGCACCAAGCACCCGGCTTTAGTCTCTGGGGTGAAGAATGAAAGGCAGGTGTTGTTCTGCCACGTTTGCATATTCCACAAATTCTTCCCTTTTTTTTTTTTTGGGGGGGCCTGGTTTTTATTTTCTCCTTCATTTCCTTGTTCAATGCACTTCTATCTTCTTTAGTTACATAATTTTATGAGTTTATTTAATCCTCTTTCACACATTAAATAGCATTTTTGCCTTTCTACCAGTCAACCTAAGGGAAATACATCCTGCTGGGCTCAACAGCTTGGTCTCAGAGATGATGATGTGGGTATCCATTTTCTATAAATCTAGAGGATGGATTGTATAGTCTCTCCGGCCGTATCAAGCTCTGAAACTTTTGAGAATCTGACTGTCATTCTGCACACAGTATTGTGACTCTAACCTAGTCCAGCCAGACGTTCACAAGGGAGCATTAACCAAGGATGACCAATCCGTTGTATAATGGGTGGTACTCGAGTTCTCGCAGCCCTGTCAGAAACTGAGAGGAGCAGTTGGAATGGGAGGAGCATTCATGACGGCGCACTGTTTCAAGGTCTTAGTTGTGCTCACCTGCTCCGGGCTAAACATCTTGGTGGCAGGAGGGTGTGGTGCAGCCAAAGGGATCACCACAGGGCTGTCAGGAAGCAGATGAAAAGGCCCAGGACAAAGTCCACCCTCGACAGCAGTCACAGCTCCACGCCACCCCCCCAAAAGAGTGCGACCAGCCGCAGACCCTGGCTTCAGTCCTTGAGCCTGTGAAGGACATGTCATACCAGACCATCACACCTGCATCCTTACATTTATCCCGAATGTCCATGATGTAAATGCTGTATGTCCACATTGCTTAGCTCTAATGAATACTATTTTTACACTTGTACTCGATAAGTGAAATTAACATTTCAACCTGAATTAGAAATGGTAGATTTAATAGCTTCCCTAGGATTTTACTGCTTGCTATAACTCCGAAATTCCCTTACAATTTACCCTGGGACTCATTATCATCACTCTAGAGCTAATCTCAGCTCTGTGCCAAAGTCACTTCTGCTTTAAAAAAAAAAAAATCGCATGTGTCCCTTATAATGAGGACAGTGAGACCAGGAGAGGCCAGGACAGGAGCAGGAATTCCAAAGCTCGGGGACGGGGAAGGCCCTGGTTCATCTCGTGGAGCAGTGGCATCTCTGCAGATGACACACTAGGTGGAAGGAGGAAGTGGAGGAGCTTAAGTTAAGGGGTTCACAGAACAGGCCCTGCTGGAAGTCTCAGGAAAAGAGCAGTGTAGCTGAATATGCGTGGCTTCCACTTTCTCCCTTCCTTCCCACCTCAAAACCATTCCCTCCAGGGGTGCTATATGTCTAGCCAGTTCCGGACCACTCCGGTGAGCCAGAGAAAGCCAGCCATGTCCAAAAGACCACAACTCAGCTCACATTGCCAAGAGCGCACGGGACCAAACCATGGCCTTCCTTCTTCCAAGGAAACCTCCAAATATAAAGACTATGCAGAGCACTGGATTCTTAGAACCTGGACAATTAAGTAACTTCTATTTTTTTTTGGCCAGTCCTGGGCCTTGGACTCCGGGCCTGAGCACTGTCCCTGGCTTCTTCCCGCTCAAGGCTAGCACTCTGCCACTTGAGCCACAGCGCCGCTTCTGGCCGTTTTCTGTATATGTGGTGCTGGGGAATCGAACCTAGGGCCTCGTGTATCCGAGGCAGGCACTCTTGCCACTAGGCTATATCCCCAGCCCCAGTAACTTCTATTTTTAAAATATTGTATTGACCACTGAAAATCTATCTGCAGGTCATCTGCATCTATGTCAGCTAACTGTAAATCTGTGTCGAGGTCAAATTCTAACTTGTAATATAAACTCACACCTATTCCACAAACATCTCATGATGATTGTATATTCTGTGGTGTTTCGTAGAATATACCGTTTCTCAAAAATATTCGATAAGAAAAGCAAATGGAGTCACTGGAATTTGTCAAAAGATGGGCAGGAGACTTTGAACCACAGGCTGATAGACAGCTAATTTCATTTTAACCTCTTCAAAAATTTTGAAAAATAGGATTCCTATTAACAGTGATTATAATATTCTATAAGTGTGCTCAATCTCAAAACAAAATATTGGCTATTATAGCTATCAACCTGTCAAAATGAAATCAAGATATATGACATCAAGAACATATAAATAAGTAATTATTCAGAAAAAAGAATATACAAGTTACGTGTTAATAGTGGCACAATAATTGCATTGTCAGTAGTAATCTCAAAAAAGTAATAATCAAGTAAAAATAATGATTTAAAGGTATTGCTCTTGCTACCCCAGAAAGTATAGGCCTTGAAGTGAACAAAATTTCTGTGACTTCATTGTAAATATTAAGTTTGTGACCTTAGTTGTGATGATTAATTTGGGGGTCTGAAATATTGCTCAATTAATCAGTGTATGAGTAAGAATCATCTTAATGAGGAGCAGATTTTTGTTTATCGTGTTCTCTTATTTTTAAGCCTTCTATATTCATGTTTAGATGCTCAGTAAGTCAAAGAGAAATATTTAGACATACATTGTTTGTTTGGCTATAAAATGTGGACCATTAAAAAATAGGCCAAGAAAAATTAGTTTAAAGAATAAGAAAAAGAATCACAATAACTCTTTTCAGTATCAAACTTTAAATACTACCAATTATTATCACCAAGATATAGACTGCAAATTTACAATTCAAATGAAATTAGTTTGGATTAAGTGAAATCCATGTTTGTATATTTTTTTCTATGTGTCAGTCCTGAGGCTTGAATTCAGGACCTGGTTGCTTTCCCTAAAAATTTTTCTCAAGGATAGCACTCTACCATCTGGGCCACAGCTCTCCTTCTGGCTATTTTGCTGGCTAATTAGAGAAAAGAGTCTCATGGACTTCCCTGCCCAGACTGGCTTCAAATCATGATCCTCAGATGTCAGCCTTCTTAATAGGCAGGATTACAGGTGTAAGCCACTCACTTCCAGGTGGAAAATCAAGTTTTAAGACACAAAAGTCACAATGTCATCCCATGTACCTGGGAGATTGGCATTGGAAGAATCAGTTTTAGGCCAACCCAAGAAAAATCTATTTTTAGAACCCCATGTCAACCAATAAACACTTCATAGTAATGTGCACTTATCAGCCTAGCTGTACAGGAAGTATAAATAGCAGGATAGTGGACTCTCCTGCCCTGGGCAGAGAAGCAAGAGCCTATTCAAAATAAAATCAAAAAGAATGAGATGTGGCGTAAGCAGTACAGTATCTGCCTAGCAAGCGAAAGGCCTGAATTTAAAGTCTAACCTTCCCAAAAAATAACAAAAAGAAAACTAGAAAATAAAGCTTTGAACTCAATATTATAATGAAAACATACACCTTTCAAGATAAACACAAGTTCTCTAGATACTACTGATCTTACTATGTAACTTTTATGTCATTGGGATGAAGAGGCAGAGAGAAATAGTAATAGTAGATTGTGTTTTGTGTCTAATTCCTTCCTTTTCATTTACAGAAAAAAAGAAAACTTCTCCACCTGAACCTGTTTTATTCATGGTGTCATTACTCTGAATAAAGGCTGGTGTGACGCTGTGCCCAGCTTCATGTCGTAGCGGGTGGCCCGTCATTTGGGCTCTGTGTTCTAGGATTACTCCCGTTTCTGAACATCTCGAGTGATGAGTGACTTTTCCAAGTCATTCTTAGGTTATGAGCTCTTCCTGTCACTTATGCCACATACGCAAAACCGGTCAAATAACGAGATTACTCAATTCAGTGTAATAGCTAAAACTTGGGAAGTTCACTGAAACATGTGGTCTATTTATGAAATAGGGAAAGAGGATATACTCAGCTTTTTGCTTCCCTGACTTCCTCAGATTTTATGGATGAGGAGAGGGGTAAGGAAGACCAGAGAAAAATGATGGATGATGAGCTACCCCAATGCTAAGCTCACTTGAAGCCCCTTGTAATGTGTTTGCATCTCCTAACTGATCAAGTCACACACACCTTCCCAAATCCTGGATATATATATCTGCTAAGAACTTTGTTCCTCTAAGCTCTGCTCTTGTACATAAAGCAAGGCAAGCACACTCCATGGATTTCACACTGGCTCTTATGTCTCTTTCACATGGACCTTTTCCAGGACTTAGAGCTACTACTGCACACTCTGCTCTGAAAGTTCTGCATTGGCAGGTAACTCACGTTTCCCACTCTGCCATCAGCAAAACCAACCAGTCTCCCTGTCTCATCCAATTGGATTTGTGAAGCCTGAACCCTACCTCCGCTCACTCGTGTCCTGCAGAGTCCATGGGCTACACATCAAACTTTCTGAGTGGCCTCAACCTCCCTTCCTATAAAAGGTCTGAAACTCGGCATCCTTACATTTCCCCAAAGGTTTTCGCATACTTCCATTCTTTCCTCCAGTCTGGTCTGCAAGCTGTCAGTGTTCAACCAGGATGACAAAGAGGGTTTGGAAATTTTCCTTTGAAGTTATGTGGGGGTCTGTGTGTCTTATCTTAAAATGAAGCAGCAAATGCCTGGAGACAGAGCTGAAGTCCAGACCAAAGCTGCTCTGGCTTATTGTTCCTTCATGCAAGTAGCTTCTTTCCTTCTATTTCTCCTATTAGTGTGGTAATTCTCTCCGTTCAGTATACTCTGTTGCTTAGACTTTCACAGCAATGAGACATGTGCTTCAATGGGTACTAAGCAAGAGAGAGAGTCCAATACCCCGCACAGAAAACTCTGCTTCTAATATACTGGCTCCGATTTTTATTACAAATTGCATTCACATTTTTGAGTGTGTGTGTCTGTGTGTGTGTGTGTGTGTGTGTGTGTGCACACAGGCGGGCACGAGTGCTAGTACTGGGAGTTGAAATCAGGGCCTCAGAGCTGTCCCTGAGCTTTTGTGCTCAAGGACTTTCCTGCCTGGTCTGGCTTCAAACCTCGGTCTTCAGATCTCAGCCTCTTGAGTAGCGAAGATTACAGAAGTGAGCCATGAGCACTTTGGACCATGATATTTCCCACAAAAATAACATTATTTGTATACATACATGTACATACCTATGTAGCTGTAAGTATGAACACACGTATTTGTATGTATATGTAGAATGTATATATACTATAATGTATACAAATGTACATGTACATATATAGTATATACATACATACACATGGTGTGTGTTTGGGTGTGTGCTGGTGCTGAGGCTTGACCTCAGGTCCTCTTACTCCTGCTTGTCTTTTCACTCAAGGCTGGTGCTCTATCATTTGAGCCTTCTATTCCTTGTATTTGTAATTTTGACTAGTGTAAAATAGTCAAAATCATTTGGAAATATAAGCCATGCAAAAGCTACACAGTAGAAACATACTGTAGGGAAGAGACTCTAGTTGATTCCTAATACAGAATTCTTTACTTCCCTCTGGTGGTCATTGCATTGGTATAAAATTGCTAAAGGAAACAAGTGCAAAAAATATACTTAATGATCTAAATGAAAAGTTTATATCATAATCTTTCAAAAATTCTTATTGGACAGCCTGTATTAACAATCAGAGGAATTATGAGGAACAGGTAATTATATCTTTCCCCTTGATTATGAGAAACTAAATCAAACTAAATTAAATGACTGTCACAAAATATTTTTTTGCTTATAATAATAATCATCTAGGAATGTTTTGTGTGCTGGGGCTGGGAACTCAGTGCCTGGGAACTGTTACAGAGCTTCCATGCTTACAGATAGCACTTAAGCCATAGATCCACTTCTAGATTTTTAGTGGTTCATTGGAGATAAAAGTCTCGAGACTTTCCTGTGCAGGCTGGCTTCAAACCACAACTCTCAGATCTTAGCCTCCTGAGTAGCTAAGATTACAGGCAAGAGCCACAGGCACCCAGTTTAGGAATATATATATATATATATTAATTAAGGAATTGGAGACTTTCACATCGTGCTGTTGTTCTAGGACTTTCCTGATTGATTTTTGGAGGAATACTAGCACAGATCAATGTTTTTTCAGCTTGCTTTATACATCTGACCAAAGTTATATGACTGTTTTTGAGGCTCTGTAAGATAACGTTACTTTTTCATTTTCCCTCAGGTTTATCTCTAGTCCAAAATCTAAAACTACAGGGATTCTAAAGTTTTCACAATATTTTAAGGTAATTTCAGTATACAAACGAACACTTGACATCAAGTTCTTTGGAAGTCTGAGGATAAGTTAGACAAAGAGAGCTGTCTGACATCACCCTACTGAAATACCGTAAGATTCTGTTTCAGGTTGAAAATCACCTTAATGTCTTTCAAAGTTTTGCTCACATACAAGTACAATAATTCCTCCATACAGTCTCTTATGTTCTTCTCTGATTTACTTTGTGATCCGCACCAGTTTTGCCTGGAAGAATCTAGTCTATGATGAATTAATGGGAAGGTTACCATGCACACACCAACCTGTATATCTATGCTGAAATATTAGGTGTGGCTGGCTACTCAACTCTCACCATTGGAAACACAAGATGGTTTCTGTGTGATGATCATTTGCTGATGCACATTTCGCTTGTAGGATCGTTAAAGCAGCTCCACAACGCTTTTAGCCACTCGTTCTCTTAAGAATCAAGGTGACTACTGGCTCCCTTTGAACGGGAGCTGTCCTCACCGAGTTATGCATAATTCATGGTGGGCAGCAGAAGTGACATGGCATGACTTCCAAAGCTGAATTATTTTTTACAAGGTTTGGTTTCTGCTGGCTCACTAGAGCACTCGGGCTTGGCTCCATGCGTCACAAAGGAGAGCTTCCTCACACACTATTTGGAGAGAAATGCAGTACACCCAAGGAAGATGGGAGGTCCCATCAAAGCTGCCTTGAGCTCTATTTCCTTTAGACTCCAGGGCTTTTCTCTAGGTCACGATGGCCCTCACTGTGAGACATCATTAGGGAATGTGTACGAGATAACAAACTCAGCATTTATTTCAGTGTATTTTCTGAGATTTTTTTAAATCAAGAAGTATAGTTGAAAACACATTTCCCATATTAGCAATTCCTTATCAACTACAGCAACAACAAAACTCTGGCATAAAACACGGGTCAGAGACTTTTTACACATTCCAGAAGAAAACGCCAGAAATGTAAACAAAAACGGTTTAAAAGTTGGCATTCCTTCTTGTAGTTTATTTAATGCTAAATGTATCTTTATCTAGAAAAGATTAGAGACTGCAGGGATAGATTTTGCTTGATACTTTTGGACATGCATTATTAGTTTAGTCATTCGCTCTTTTATGTGTTTAGCAAATAACAAAAGCAAGCTTATTTGGAGAATTACTGTAACAGAACATCTGTTACATGTTTTTTTTTCTTAAGGTGAATGGAGAGAATTTCAAGCGAAGTATCAGAACCATTCCCTCTTCTGATAGCCCACTCTAGAACGAGGAAGTTGAAACAGAGAAGTTAATCTGAAAAAAAAATACCATGCCAATTTTTTAAATTATATTTTTATTATCATTAAGTAGTTGCACGGAGAAGTTACCTACCATCCAACAACTTCGTTTACAAGTACAGTGCAGCTTGGTTAACGTTCCCCTTTTCCTCATTCTCTCCCATGCCAGCACACCAAGCCTTCCTCTCAGCTTCTCACTTACGTAGGATAGGCATCAAATACTATGACTGCATTCTCCACTTCTTCCTCTCTTCATCCTCCTGCCATCCTCCACGTGCACAACCATGGGCAGTGCTGTACTACCCATCATGGCCAAAGTATGAAGCCAGCCCCTTATTAGAGGAATAGATTAAGAAAATGTAGACTGGGTATGCAATGGAATTTTACTCGTCCGTGAGAAAGTATGATTTGTTGGACCTGGTGGGGCGGAGGGAGGGAATGTGGAGTGAAGTTGGGCCCAGAGAGACAAAGGCTGTAGGTTCTCTCCCATAGGTGAACTAACTTATGAATGTGCAAATAAACACATATGGGATTGTGTGCAAGTACACACAAATACATTAACCAAGGCATGGTATTTGCAAGTGTTCAAATGGTGTAACTCCATAGAAAAATGAACTCACAGTCCAACAAAATGAATGCCAATTTGGCTTCGTACCTTATAAGAAGGGAATTCGGGGACATACAAACTCTTGGTGCCCTTAAGTTATGAAAAAAATATTCTGAACCAAGTTTGAGAGTTGATCCAGTGATTCCAAGTGCCAAGCATTAAGATTACATGTATTCTTCCCTTCCTTTGGAAATGCATATTATCACTCACTTCATTAAGATTATGTTCCTTCTATCTTTCTTGCACCAATGAACAAGAATAAAGTAAACACAATTATTCATCTTGAAGTAGAGTATCCACTGGTCGGTTATAATTGAAAACATCTTTCTCCTGTCTAACCAAATACTTTATTGTTTTTATCATCCAAACAACAAGCAAACCTTTCTTTAAGATATATGTTTGTTGCCATCATAAGCTTGTGTCAGGCATTAATATAAAGGCCTCTGTAACAAATCTGGCTCATAAAAATAGTACTTCTTTGGAGGTTGGTGTAAACAGCTTTACAATAGAACCACAAATTTCTTGCACACTGCTGAGAGAGCAGAGACTGACAGGTTCAACAGAGTGCCTTCACACGGAGCCAATCAATACACAAAGCCACAGGATGCAAGCATAGGTTGTGTGTGAGTGTGTGTATGTGTGTGTGTGTGTATGTGTAGAAATGCATTAGTCCAGTCCTTCACATTTCCATTTAGTGTATTGTTACATTGTTACTGGCCCACTATGAATGTAATCATGCAAATCAAACATTTCTAATATTTGAATGTTCTTAAGCAGAAGTACACAAATCAGATAAATACACAGACTAACAACTGTTTTACTTAGTGCCACCTCTATGTTGTATCAATTCTGAGTTCACTGCTTTAGATAAAGCCCAGTCAATTCTGAAAGAGCTCTGTCTTGTAGCTGAGGCCTACGGAAATGATAAGTGGTTTGCCCTTGGTCATGCCCTTGGTCATGTGTCAGTGCGGTGATTCAACGCAGGCGAGGCATTGTCCCTGGGCCTTTCAGAACTCTATGCCAGGTTCACTTACAAGATGATTTCACAGAGTAAAACTTTCCTTCCCATCAACAAAGCTGTGGCAAGAAATCTTTGAAGAGTCCTTGAAATGCTATATTTTTAATTTAAATGGTTTTACTTTAACATTGTTATTTTATTTAAATACATTTTACTTAAAAGGATTTATTTCATATTTTAATATTTCATAACTTATTTCATTTTTTATTCCATTTTTATATGAAGCCTAGCTTAATTCCTCTCTTTAAAATGTCAACAATCTGTAGAGTCTATACTAAAACCAATGATAAGCTTAATAGCCTAGATTGGGATGTTTAGTAATAATACAGATAATAGATGATGATGAAGACAGATACATAGATGTGTGTATGTATATACATACCTATTTTATATTCTTTGAAAACATTGTATGTCTGCCATCCCATGTTAAAGAAATATTCAAAATTAACATCCATCAAAAGTGTTTTGTAATGGACTATGTATGAAAAATGAAAGGACTTCTTTACATAAATGAACATCTTATGAAATAGAATCAGTAGTTCATGTTCTCCCACTTTCAAATATAAATAAAGCAGCATAGAAATTTTAAGTAACTAGATGAATAAGTGCGTGGAGAATCTTCTCAGACAAACTGCTGCATAATACGTAACTCTTACTTTGAAGAACTGACATTTTCCCCCAAATCACATGGTTACACTGTATTATACCTTGCGAAGTAACTCTGTGTATAAAGTTTAGATCGGTATCTTTCTCACCTTAATTTCCATAGTCACTAGTATTCTTAATTATTAATTGCTACTTTATGCTATTTTTCATACTCAATCACTTCCATTAATTCACTAATTTTCTTTGTATTTAGAAAATCTGCCTATCTTACTCACTTCTGATATACAAGAAAAATTCCACATCATCCCTTTAAATTTTCTCTCTCCAATTTTGTCAACTTTCTTGCCCCATTAGACTTCTCTCACTCCATTTCACAAACATGCATCCTGTCTAAATCTAGTTGACTCACTTGTCTACTTCACCAATGGAAGAGCTACTAAATATATCCCCACTCCCAGGCATATTTGTGCTTCAATAAGTATGTAGTCACTTTTCTCACTGAAAAACATGAAACCAGCAAAGTTAGTCCGAGAAGGAGACATGATGACAGAAGTAAGGCCAGAAGACACAAAGTGAGAACACAATCTCTGGCTTCTGATTTTAAAGATGGAGGACAGAGGCCAGGAGCCACCGAATCTGGGTGACTTGGAAAAACTCAGGTTCAGTGAAGTGAGCCAGACCCAGAGAAACATAGATTCCCATTGGTCATGATTAGTACAAGTCTAGGATAGTCCTAGCAGAAGATCAAAATAGCTCACTAACTGTGTCCATATGATCACATAAGGTGACGCTAAGTGAAATGAACTCCAGGATATGGGTGGTTTCGAGAACAGAGCTACAAAAAGCAGGGGTGGGGGGGGGGGAAGGATTATCCAGAATTATTTCAGAATCATATTTTAATTTATATTTGATGATTGGATGGTACACTTGGTTTGTTTTGCTCCTGTGACAAACTTCCATGTATCTAGTGGCCTGGAATAAGAAAACTTTATTCTCTTTGAGTTCTGAAGGCCAGAATTCTGGCACAAGACTCAGGGGACTAAAGTAGAAGGATCTACAGCAGGACTGCATTCCTCTCTAGAGGTTGTATGGGAGAAGCCATTATGATTACACTCGAATCACCTGAACAACCTCTCACTGAAAGAGCCCTGGTCACACCTGGACACCTTTAGGAACATGATTCTGCCACTCCCGGGTTTCCTTCTCTTTTTTTGTATTTCTTACAAAAACAGAATTCTCAAGACACAAAAGCCCAAACATCCACCAAATATCTCTGAATAAGCACCTCGCATGTGTCTAAGGAACTAGTTATGAGGTTTGTAGAAGCATAATGCAAAATATAAAGCACCTCAGGGTCCGGTAGCATGGTGGCTCTCATTTGTAATTTTAGCTACTCAGGAAAATGAAGATCAGAAGGATTGTAGCTCAAAGTCAGCCTAGGCAAAATGTTCACAAGATGGCAACTCAACCAGTAAAAAAGCTGGGCCTGTAGGAGATTTTGTCATCTCAGTTTTGCGGGGAGTATAAACGGGGGGGTTGTGGTCCAGTTTAGCCCAGTGATAAATTGAAGACCCTATGTATGGGGCTGGGAATATGGCCTAGTGGTAGACTGCTTGCCTCCTATACGTGAAGCCCTGGGTTCGATTCCCCAGCACCACATATACAGAAAATGGCCAGAAGTGGTGCTGTGGCTCAAGTGGCAGAGTGCTAGCCTTGAGCAAAAAAGAAACCAGGGACAGTGCTCAGGCCCTGAGTCCAAGCCCCAGGACTGGCAAAAAAAAAAAAAAAAAGACCCTATGTAAAGAAAACCAAAAGCAAAAAGGATTGGGAACATGGCTCCCGTGTTAGAGCACATGTTTAATAAGTACAAAGCTGAGTTCAAATCCCAGGACCAAACAAGAACCAAAAGAACAAAAGGTTTGACTGTCTCCTATCAACAACAACAACAGAAAATAAAGCATGTTGCCTTCATAGAATGAGCTCTAGAGAAATACAGTAAACAAGGCCAGTGGTGGCTCACACCTATAATTCTAGTTTCTCAAGAGGCTGCGATGGGAAGATACAGGTTCAAAGCCAGTTCAGGCAGGAAAAGCCATGAGGCGCTTATCTCCAATTAATTACCCAAAAGTGTAGAATGGAGCTGTAGCTCAAAGTAATAAAGCACTAGGCTTAAGCACAAAAGCTCAGGGACAGTGCCGAGGCCCTGAGTTCAAGTCCCAAGACTGGCATAAAAACAAACGAACAAATTAATGTTCTTTTAAATATCTTTATTTATAGTAACTTCTTTTAATTATATTTTGTCTGAAACTAGCAAGTACAGAATTTTAATAATTGTTGCTTTGAGTGATATAATTCTCCATTCTTTTATTATTTTTAAAGCTAACTTTATTGCCAAGATGTACAGAGGCGTTACACTTACATAGGTAAGGTAGTGATTACATTTCTTTTTTTCTTTTTCTTTTGCCAGTCCTGGGGCTTGGACTCAGGGCCTGAGCACTGTCCATGGCTTCTTTTTGCTCAAGGCTAGCACTCTGCCACTTGAGCCACAGCGCCACCTCTGGCCGTTTTCTATATATGTGGTGCTGGGGAATCGAACCCAGGGCTTCATGTATACGAGGCAAGCGCTCTACCACTAGGCCACATTCCCAGCCCCAATGAGTACATTTCTTGTCATACTTGTTGCCCCATCCCTCATTCTTCTCATTTTGAACTATAAATGCCTTTGTTATCTACAACAAAGTCAAATCTTAATGTTCTATCCAGTCACACCATCTCTGCCTTTTCATCAGAATTGTTTGTATCATTCTTATTTAATATTATCCATGATATGTTTATAGTTACATCTGCTACACTTGTTTCTTATGTCTTATTCACTCTGTTTATGCACCACCTTTTATTTTAGCAAATAAACATTGATATTAATATTAGAAGCTTAACGATTGTTTTTCATTTTTTAACTTATTTGTTCATTAACTTCTCTATGCCTTGCAATCGACATCTTAACTTAGAATCGACTTTAGGTTTGTACAAGATCCATTCAACTTAAATAGAGAAATATTATTCTTTTAGAGCTTGATTCTTTTCCATAGGCACCTCTATGGTGTGGTTATATGTATCATATTTAAATATGATACAAAACCAAATCGATGGGTATAATTATTGACACACGGTACTCTTTCTCAAAGAAGCAAAAAAGAGAGGCAAATATGTATACCTAGCATTTATTCATTACTTGTTGATTTAATTCCCCTTCTAAGGAACCCTATCTGGTTATTCTTATTGTCCCTGGGGATCTGAGGTAAAGCCTGCGATCAGAACTCTTGTGAAATTTTGTAGCTAGCCATTCCCTTTGTGCTATTAATAAGAAGCATAGCACATTTCTGTATGTTACAGACCAAATAATTCAATTATACAAATTGCTCTATGCCACTTATTTTTTAATCAGTGAAGAGAGGAAATAATCTCTTTAAAAACTTCTATTTCTCTAATCTTCGCAACCTACATTATTGTCTTCATAAACCTCAAACCATGAATCTATGTGACTTAGTAATGAGGACGTCATACTTTAGAAGTAATTAATGAGATAAAGACTCACAAGAATAGACACCAGAGTTCCATCCATTTTTCCTCAAAGCACAAAATTGTTACCAATTGAATTTATTAATGAGTTCATGAATCATGCCCACTAATAACAATGCTTGCAAAACAACTCCTAGGTTCTGAAATCTTAACAAATTTTAGTATGCTTAAAAGCCACATTCATAAGTTAACAATATTGTACTAGTAGATTGTAATGTCACAGAATCACTAAGAAAGATTTCCCACCCAGCCCCTTGGCTTCTTTAACAATAAACTTATTAGCATGGAAGGGATGAGCAAAAAACTAGTTAACTTATTGTACCATTCTGCTATGAACTCTGTGATCACAATCTCACAAAGATTATGACACTTTCTCCTTAGTTTTACTCTTTTTTAAAACTGAAATGTAAAAATCACATAGTTTGTCTCAAAGAACAAGGCATTTATGGAAAGGTTAAAAAGAACTTTTCTCTGAAATAAGCATAACTTTTCATTTTACAACCATGATATCAAAAGAGACTTACACCCTGACCTTGCATTAGAAAGAAGGTGGTAAGCAGTGTGATTTAAAAAAAATAAAAAGCCATTGATGGATTTAGCAGACTTGTAGGTTTGGGAGCTAGGGTCCAAAGGTAAAGATGCAAAGGCAAAAGTTTAAAAATAAAACAAAATCCCTGTCAAGTCACAATGACTCCTTCCCTCTGGCAAAACCACTGCCTCCCAGAAATAAAATGTCACCCATCTTTTCAAGTGAGACACTCTGAAGTTTCCTTGCCAAGACCCTGGGGCCAGACCCAAAGCTATCATGTTCTTAATCATTTCACCCCACCTAAGGGGTGAAATATAAGCTAAGCTTAGAAGAGTAGGAGGAGCATACACAGGCAGGCTTCAAAACGAAGATATAAAGACGAAAGAGAGAAATACACAATTGATATGCTGGAAAAAATAATAAAATGAATTCCCTTTACTCTTGACATTTTCTCATCTAAATCTGAAAGAAATCTGAGTTCGTCTAATTCAACCTTCCCGTCCTAGAAAAAAATGAATACTTTTCTAAATATAGTGTTTTAAAAATGTCCATCTATATTTCTGTGGAACAATGAACTAAGGAAAAGAAAAAATATGGACAGGAAGAGCTAAAACAGTTGAAAGAATGGAGACCAAATTTTAAGTAAAGCAAATATATTAAAAATGAAAGGCTAAGTTTAAATATATCTTACTTTTTGAATGTATCCCCATGTGTTGAAAAAAAAAGTACCATTTTTAGGTCTTAATTTTTGCTTATAAAACCATTTGTGGATTAGGAAAAAAGAAGTCATACTATTTTGGTAAGGGCTAATTGAGAGATGTAAAATATATTGCACTATGTTTATGACATGGCAATTTTGTGGAGTGTCAGAATATTTCCTGAGAGAAAGAAGGAATAATTGTCAATGTCTCTAGAAAAGTGGGCAATGGTGAATATTTATCTCTGACTTGAAAATGAAGAGGGTTGACAAAGGACTTGAACAATCTAAATGGCATGCAGCCATATTCACTACAAAGGAGATTATTCAGCTTAAATAAAGAAAAAAAGAGACTTCAAATGCATAAAGAGGTTTACACAGAGGAAAAATGAGTGGATTCTTTATTATCCAGGACAACAACCAATAGGCATTTACAAGGGAATGAAAAACATAAAGGATTTCTCAGAAGTATTTCTTCAAAGACTCACTTTCTCTACCTCCCATCATTAGTACATTCTGGGAATCTAAATATAAAACGCTTCCCATGAGCTGCTACACTCACGTAAGCAGGAGTATTATATTACCATTTACCCTTATAAAACCTACATGTCCAAATATTACCTACCCCTGCATATAACTAAAATCTGATTGCAATTACTTTTCCAGAATTCTCACTAGCATATAATAATTATAATTAAATCAGGGAGAAGTGAAGACAGAAAGGGAAAAAATTTTTAAATGTGACGTTAGTACCTGCAGGTAAGTAAATTTGTCTGCCTACAGTTGGCTCTTGAAATTATTTTCATTTAGAAAAAATCAATAAGAACTTACATCTTCAAAATCTAATCTGGCAAGGCCTACAACATCTTAGATGTTCGATAAATATTAAATGAAGTCTGGGATGAGGCAGGGTTTATTTCTTGTTTTGAATGTATATTCAAAGGCAGCATTAGCTACAAAGACTCTGGAAATATTGTGGTCCTAGCTACTCATTAAGATTTCTAATAAAAACAGATTGGTTAGAGAATAAGGAGACATTGAATACTCGGGAGATGGCTAGCATTCTCTGATGTACCCCTTGATGTGTAAACAATGGGACAGTAAGGTGCCAACTTCCTCATTAGCTCACAGGATCAAGCCTGTGTGTGTGTGTGTGTGTGTGTGTGTGTGTGTGTGTGTGTGTGTGTGCGTGTGTGTGTGTGTGTGGTGTGTACCTGTACTGGAGCTTGAATACAGGGGGCCTGGGCTTATTCACTGGAGGATGGGACTCTACCACCTGAGCCACACCTCTACTTCTGGCTTTTTGCCTGTTGTTGATTTTCCTGCATGGACTGGCTTCAAACTTCAGGCCGGCGATCTCAGCTCCCTGAGTAGCAAGAATTACAGGCGTGAGCCACCAGTGCCTTATCTTGGGTTTGTTTGGATACTTTGTTTTAACATTTTCATTTTTAAATTATTGTTATTTATATCAAGTCAAGCCTACTTTTCTCTTTTTCAAAATTATATGTTTATGTGCATTTAATATAATCTACATGACTGCAATGAATAATACTGGCTTTTGATTAACTTTTGAGAACAAAATCAGCAATCTCTCTATGCCCAGCATAGACCAGAGGCTCTACGACCAGTGGGTTCTGAAACTATGAAGTTAGAATGCCCTGCCATTTAAGCAGTTCTCTCTGATTGGCCTGAAGAAAAAATGGACTAGGGATGTAAGAAACTAGGGATAGTTGCTTGATTTGTTCATAATTACTTATGGTAATTTAATCCCACTTTTGCAAACACAACACTAAAAATCATCATTGTTGATCATGATAATGTATATGCTTGTATTCAGTTCTAAATGAATATAGAGTGATTCTTCCTGTAATGGTGGTTTGCTAACGAGCCACTAGATTCCCAAAGCTTCATTTTCAGTGTTTGCAAGAGTTATGATCTGGGATTATCTTCAAGTAGTATACTCATAGGCCTGGACACTTGACCTTGCTTCTGAATGACTGGCGCTCATGCTCATGCTATGTGAGTTGTTAAGTACTACGAAAAATCCTGTGATTTCTACATGAAAGGATTTCTGAGGGATTACACAGATTATCTTTAATAATTTAATTTAGTTATAATCTACTATCAATAATTTCTTCCTTCAATTTACCATCATTAGGAAGTATATAAGTGTAAGTTATCAATGTACTTCCAAAGGCAAGTTGAACATGCTTTAATATAGGGATATTAAAAGAAGACATATTCCTGTGAGTACTTTAAAGCAATAAGTATTCTCTTCCTTGCATGTAACATTGATCATTAAGAAGTCAACATTCTAAGTGGTCACTACTTAATAAATAAATGGCATTCAATATGGACTTTGCTGGGGGAAAAGGAAAAATTGATTCTTTTTTGTTAAACTTTTTTCTTTATTGTCAAAGTGTGGTACAGAGGGGTTACAGATTCATATGTAAGGCAGTGAATACATTTATTGTTCAACTTGTTACGTCTCCCTCTTTCCCTCTCCCCCCAAGACTTGTGCAGTTGATTTACACCAAATGGTTTTGTAAGTATTGCTTTTGGAATGGTTTGTCTTTTTTTTCCTTTTGTCTTTTGATATTCCCTTTCCCTTCCCCAGTTCTAATACCGGTATAAACAGTATCCAGGGTATTCGTATGAGATACAGTGGTAGCGGAGGTATAACCAAACAAAACTAAACAAAACAAACAAACAACCAGACAAGAAAAAAACAATAAAAATACAAAAGGTATGAGTTCACAGGGCATATTACAACAGTGGTATAACTCTTATTTCCTTAACATAGAGTTCATTTCACTTGGCATCATCTTATGTGATCATATAGGTGTAGCTATTGGGGTATTTTGATCTTTTACCATGACTAGCCTGATCATGTACTAATTATTCTCTGTGAGGGACACCATAGGGTTTATGTTCCTTTGGGTCTGGGTCACTTCACTGAATATGATTTTTTTCCAAGTCCTTCCATTTCCTTATGAATGGGGCAGTGTCATTCCTTCTGATGGAGGCATAGAATTATACTGTGTATATGTACCACATTTTCCTGATCCACTTGTCTACTGAGGGGCATCTGGATTGGTTCCATATTTTAACAATGACAAATTGTCCTGCAATGAACAGAGTTGTGCTGGTGGCTTTAGTATGGTCTTGCTTGTAGTCTTTTGGGTAGATGCCCAAAAGTGGGGCTTCTGGGTCATAGGGGAGCTCTATGTTTAGCCTTGTGGAGGTTCCTAAGAAGGCTAAGTTGATTCTCTTATACTCCAAATATGATATCCTTTAATTGCATATGAAAAATCACAGTGGAAATTTAACAACTATATCTTGCAAATGCAATTGATTTAATACTAACCTATTACACGTACTTATTTCTAGTTTTCAAAATCTTTTATATAGAAAATCTTAAATGACTACATGTACAATTTAAGAATTCAGTCATACTGCAAAATAGTAGTAGACAGATAACTATAAATTATTACCAGATTTTTTTTAACTTAGACCAGACTGGTGGTAATCCCAGCATTGAGGAGATTGAAGAAGGAGGCTTTTCATGAGTTTATGATAACAAAATAGTAACAACAAAAGGATGTGAAGTATTTTGCAAAGAAAGCAATGGACGAATACATGCAGAATGATTTAGTTCATAATTTAGTGTTTGACTGCCACCTACAGGAGCCTTCAGTCTTTTTCTCTTCTATTTCCAAATGAGCAGCAGAGCTAAATTTCCTTTAATTGGATAAAATTTGAAAAAAAAAAAAAAAGGACCTTGTTAATATATTCATCTGTTTCAACTTAAGGCTTGCTTTTAAGAATAGTTAGATGATCACTATTTAGTATTTGTGTGTGTCTTTGGTGAACTTTTATTTAGTCCCTGTAAAACTAAGGGATAATAATTTGCCTTTACATGGGAAGATACTTAGTAACTCCTTTTTGGGCTAAGGTACATTTAAAAAGATCATAATGTAATGTTTTATTCTTGCCAATGCTCAAAAGTTAATTTTAATAAAATTCCTGAATGTTTTAATGAGATACTAAATGACAGTGAATGAAGCAAATACATGGTGTACATCAATGATCTGAAGGTGAATGAGAAAACATTTTCTTAGAAATATAATAATGTTTTTGGAAACCTGAAGGTTGAAATGAGTTTTTAGTAAACCTGGTCTATTCTACAAATTACTTCTCTGACCAAATGTAGTCATCATCTTCCAATTCTAATGTAGGTAACAGCCATTTCTCTATAATTCCAGCTGTAAGGTATTTCTCTTGTCTTCTTTGCTTCCAGATAAGATTTATTAAGATAGTCATAGATTTACCCAGCTTACCAACAACATTCAGCCAAAAGCAAAAAGTAAGTTTAGCAAAAACTGTTTCAAAGTACTTATTATACATATATGCATGCAAGTAAAAATTATATTCATATCTTAATTATCATAATTTGAAAGTGGTTTTTCTTTCCTTAAAAAATGTTCCTTATCTTGGAAAATTCTCCTTCCCTAGTTATATGGTTATAGGTCTCTGCTACAAATGAAACACATATTTTTACTTTCCATGATAGTGTCAACAAAACCCTGTAAAGTTAGTATGAAATGGTTCCAGTTATGGATAATAATGGGAAAGCAATGATGCATTTTCAAAAATTCCTACTAAAAGCAATTGACATATTCATTATTCTCATCTATACATTTCATCTTTCTCCATTAGTTGAAATATAGATTTTAACTTAGCATTCCATATGCACTATGAAATAAACATCATTCAATAAATTCAAGGGCGGCTGGCCCAGACACAGATTTAGAGTGAAGTAAAAATCAGATTCAGAGGCAGCTTAAAACTTAACAGAATTTTATATAAAATTGTAAACATTAAACAAAGACCATAGAAAAATGGAGCTAATACCCAGAATGTCTGGTTTAACATGCAGTAACATACTAAAATGTACCCACTGCCTTACGTTTGAAACTGTAACCCCTTTGCACATCACTTTGACAATACATAAGTAATTATCCAGAAATAAAGGCATTTAAGTGAGCAATGACTCAGAGAAGACTCAGATAGCAACTCAGATAGCTTTCTGAGTTGGATTTCTGGTAGTGAAGCTCATGAGCCACACTGAAAAACATCACTTACCAGTACTGTCAAAAATCCCATTAAGGCTCTATGGTGTTCCTCATTGGTAATAATTAGTATACCTTTAGGATAGTAACAACAGATAATCACAACAGCACAATAGCTATGTACATATGATCACATAAGATGATGCTAAGCGAAATGAACTCCAAGTTATAGAAATAAGTGGTTTACCATTGTTGTTGTTATGTTCAACATACCATGTGAGATGATGCCTTTTCTTTTGTCTTTCTTCCCAATGGTTTTCCCTCTGTTGTCACTGTAACTGACTTTGGTACCCTGGGTATTGTATATATGGTTATTGGAGCTAGGGAAGGAAAGGGGAATATCACAATGGAGAGACAAAGGGTAAAAGGCGAACCAATGCAACAGCAATACTTACAAGACAATATGCTGTAAGCCAACTGTACAACTCAGAGGAAGGAAGGCCTATGGAATTGGGGAGAAAGGGAGGTGAGAGAAAAATGGAGGAGGTAACAAGTTGGATAAGAAATGTACTCACTGCCTTATGTATGAAATTGTGACCCCTCTGTATATCACTTTGACAAAAGATGATAGATAGGTAGATAGATAGATAGATAGATAGATAGATAGATAGATAGATAGATAGATAGAGAGATAGATAGATAGATAGATAGATAGATAGATAGATAGATAGATAGATAGATAGATGACAGATAGATAGATAGGTAGATAGATAGATAGATAGATAGATAGATAGATAGATAGATAGATAATCCCATTAAGCAAGACACATGGGCTCTCACACCAGTAATCTTAGCTACTCAGGAGATTGAGATCTGAGAATTGTAGCCCAAAGCCATCTGGACAGGAACGTCTATGAGACTTATCTCCAATTATCCAACAAAAAGCTGGAATTAGAGCTGTGGCTCAAGTGGTAGAACACTAGCTTTAAGCCAGAAAGCTCAAAGACAGTGTCCAGGACCAGAGTTCAAGCCCCAGAGGACTGGCACCCATACACTTAAACACACACACACACACACACACACACACACACACACACACACTATATACACATCCCTTTAATAACACAAAGCCTAAAGAAGTATGTTATCCTACAAGTTTCCATTTCAGTTGAAATCCAAAACAATAAACAAAAAAACCACCCCACAATGGCATATAAAAGGCAGAAGAAGACTAATCATGTGTAAAAAAGAAAATAGCCTCAAGAACATGCCCATAACTGATCAATTCTTAACAAGATGAGAAATACAAACCAGAGTCAGAGAAGAGTTTATGTGAAGGAAGATACGATGAGACTTTGAAGAACTGGATACCATCAATATCTCTTACACACAATCACCTCTTTTCCAATCTTTTCTCCCCAACCTCTGTTGAGATAGAAGAGAGATTGTATCAAAACGAAAGCTTTAGGAACGTCAAGAGCATTGTTTGGAAAATCTTGAAGCTGAAATATACAGCAGATTGGTGTGTATTAATATCTGAGGGGAGAGGACACGAGATGTTCAACACTTGGACTGACCCTTGAAGCCGAGGTCATTCGGCTCTCTTAAAATGCACTGGTGTAGTGAACGTGTAATGTGTCAAGTTGTCATGCTATAGGCCTACTGCAGAGGAGAGAGATGTAACTGACCAATGTCTCCTGTCCAGACTTCAGGAGCTAGGAGACCTTGTTTAATACAAAGTATTTGGGTCAGCTCCTTCATGACCAGCATTGAGGATCACAATGAAAACTGCCTCGCTGTGTTTACACAGGTGAAGAAAATAAGTTAAAGGGACCTGCTCAGGGGCGGTGATAGCTACACCGAGCCTTTATAAAAGCAAAGAAACAGAGAAAAGTGGAACCATCTTCTGTGGTTTGTAGTTTCACAGGTACAAGCCTAACTCATGCACTCATTCCTTCCTACATGTATACATTCGTTTATTTGCTTAACCATTTTAATAGATTACTTACTGTTTTCAACTCTCAAAGTGACATATGGTACTAAGTACATAGGTCTTGAGCTAGAATTCATTTTTGATAGGCTCTTTCTTCTTAGCTCTGATTTCTATCTGTCAAACAGCAATCCGAAGTTGGCACCTTGGGTCCGGAAGGGAGTCTGAGAAGAGTGAATGAAAATGGTAAGCTTTCCTTACCCAGGTAATGAAAAAACCCCTTTTGTGTCTTTTTCACACTCAACAGTTGCAAAATGTAGCTAACGACAGCATTGCTTTGTGTCAGAAAACTGCAATTTCCTTACCCATTATGTGAATTGAACTCTGTCCCCCTAAATTCAGGTGTCCTAGTAACACGTGACCTTATTTAAAAATAGATTTGTTACACAAGTAATTAGTTAAAATGATGTAATAGTGCAGTAAACTAGGCCCATAATCAATATGACTTGTGTCCTTGATATTTTTTAATTGTATAAGAAAATACATGAAACTATCAGGAAAATAAAACAGTACGTGAACATGACCACAGACACCATGGAAATATATCTACAAGAAAGGCAATATATCTACAAGAAAGGGAATACGAGGGGTTGCCAGCAAGAGTCTGATGGAACAGAACCCCCTCCTCGCTGCCAGAGGAAATCCATGCTGCCGATGCTACCACCTTGACCTGGGACTTCTGTCATCCAGCACTATAAGATAATAATTTTCTGCTTCCTATGATACTCAATTTGCAGTGTGCTGTTATGGCAGCCATTATCCACACCACTGTACCCAGAGATCTTCCCCATTTGCCTTAATCCATCGGGGGCTACCTGATAGGGGAGAAAGTAAGCGTGAAGCAAGATTAGAGAACTTTACATTTACCTACTTGTGGAGTTCGCTATAGATTGGATCTAGAATATTTTTATAGGCTGTTATGATAGTCCTGGCCCTCTATTGAAGCTGGAGGAAACCTAAGGAGGAAAGCCCTAGTCAAAGATTTTTAGATCTGGAAGCCAGCGACTCCTACCTGTAATTCTAGTTACTCAAGAGTTTAAGATCTGAAGATCACAGTTCAAAACCAGCCCTGACAGGAAGGTCGGTGAGACTTTTATCTCTGATAAACTATCAAAAAAACAAAACAAAACAAAACAAAACAACAAACAAAAAAAAACCCTGGAACTGGAGCTGTGAGTCAAGTGGTAGAGATCTAGCTTTGAGCAACAAAAGCTCAAGGACTGTGCTCCGGCCCTAAGTTCAAGTCCCCAGACCACCACAGAGACAGAGACAGAGACAGAGACAGAGACAGAGAGGGAGGGAGAGATTTTAAGTGACGGGGGGGACATGACCTTGAAGATGAGTCCGAGTGTGTCACTCGAGTCCCTTCCCCTTCCACTGTCCATCCTCATCCTTGCCCGTGAGTGGCATAGTTTCTTCATCCCCACTCTTCCCAGCGTGACATGCTGTCTCGCCACAGCCTCAACGCTGGGCTCACTTTGTGGCCATAACGGGAATCTAACAAGATGTAGGATGAGCCGGATGTGTTCAGTACTAACTTTATACCAAGGCTGCCTGTCGGAAGTGACCCATGTTCTTAGGCAAAAGCAAGGTCCTTTCCTAATCCGAAGTTTTCACTAGCAGAAACTCATCTCACTAGGGAAAGTGCTAAGAAACAGCCAGAGGCAAAGCATGAAGTGATAAGGTGATCACAATCACACAAGTAGTGTCATGTAGGATCCATGCATCCAGGAGACAAGCATTGTGTTCACACTGGAAAGGGATTTCATGTAGTGCAAGCGGTCCTCTCAACACACCACATTATTAGCTAGTATTTTTAAAAATTAGAATATTTCCATTTTTCTTATTCAGTATATTCCCCAGCATCTTCTTCCTGGGGATTTCTCTCTTGCCCATTTTGAATGATTCTGCTATAATTGTTTACTGGATTAATCTGTCACTGTGGGAGGTTTTTGCAAAAATAGATAAAAATTGTTCATCTCCCTATATACCATTATGTGCAATGTGACCTTTTAGTTCTGCAGATGAGAAGCAGAGCTTTTTTTTAAATTTTTTAATCTCCCCACCTATAAGCATCAACTGGCTTGGTGACGGGTTTCAACCAATAGAATGTGCTAGAAAACACTTCCAGTCCCAAGCCTAGGACTCAACATGAATTTCTCTCTTGGAATTGGGCCTTCGTGGTAGGGTTAAGCCCTGATGCAGGGTTTGTTAAAGACCATGAACCAGGAAGACAGCCATTATGCAAACTGACACCACAAGAAGTCTCTTTATGAGCAGAACAATCTCTACCAGAAACATTCAACCCCAAATTCCAATTTTCAGGCCTGTGAAATAAGTGAAATAAGCCAATAAATTCTTGATGATGTATTCCCTAATGAAGTTATCAAGTCTCCAAACTTTGCAGCCAGTTTCTATCTTATGATGTTTATAATTTTACTTTGGCCAATGTCATGATCTATGAACTTCATAGAGTGTGTCATCTTTCCGTTTAGAGGTTGTTACTGGTGAATGGAATGCGTATTCCATCTCCATTCCTTGGCCTTGTACTTAATGAACACATCGAAAAGCACAAATAACAGGCTTTCTCGGCAATAAGAATAACTCCAGAAATTATTTAGGTAGTAAAAGTAAATGGGCAATTAGTCAAGTCATTTGCAGTATTTTTATTTTCATTTGATTGCTCAAAAGACAGTCATTCCTTGTTTCCTTTAGATAAAGTACAGTGACTTCCCCATGTCATATTTGTTGGAATGGTACTTTAACTTGTAAGTAGAAGTGAATATGTTATAAATATTAGTAAATAGAACGACATACTGATAATATTACAGAACTTTTATTCTCAAAAGTGTCTGTTAATCTGTCAAGCTACATTTCCAAATTCTTTACACTTTTGACACATAATATTTACAACCATGCTAAGAGTAACTCGCAGCAGCTCCCACGACCCACTGTGCAATGAGGACAGAACCAAGTGCCAGGTGGAAATGATAATTCCTCACTGCTACGCGCGCGGCAGATGGCGGTGACTCAAGATGGGAAACGGTGGAGTAAACAACCAGGGACTCTGAAACCTCCTCTCTTGGGATCAGATTCACACTCACCAAAGCGTGATGTGATTGTTCCACCAACGAAGTTTAACCCTTGCACTCATCCCTACTGAGACTTCAATTCCTGCTTCCACAGGCAATACCGTTCCTTTCATCCAGGTGACGGCTTTGCTCCCGACTAAATCAAAAGCAGCAGCATCGTCCTCAACACCATCCCCACCAATCACCATCATTATCGCTGTCATCAGAAAGGGTCTGGAAAGTCTCGACGACATCACATTGAATATCTTCTACCTGTGCACAACACCTTTTCCTTGTCCTTTATTAATACGAGTGGACACTTCTCCAAACCTGACTCCTGTAGCTACCCCTGTGTGTCTCTAGTCTCCATGCGAATGTCCTTAAGAATGTTTTTCTTTGTCTAGATCTGCACCTTCAAATGTTTCTATATAAGAACAGAGGGGGAAAAAAAATTGATAGGTCATGGTTCCAGAGTACTACGAATCCAACTGTAACCCACAGATCAATAGCAGCTTTCTAGGGAGGCAAAGTCTCAGGTCCTGCGCCTGGCCAAAGAATCAAAACTTCCCTAGCAATGTGCATCCAGTTTCCATCTCTCCAGCAGCAAGTGCTTTCTCTCTCCCTCCCTCCCTCGCCCCCCTCTCTCTCTTCTTGCCTATTAGTATATGCTTGTGTTTTATTCTTTCCTATCCTTTCATTAAATAGAGCCTGTCTTGGTCCCATATAATTCTTTTTCTATAGCACCATGAACTTTTGTACTTTTCCTAGAACAATTTTCTTAAAATTATTACTTATGCGTATAATGCGATTTTTAATTCAGTTCTACTAAATTCAATCCACTAAGGATTCTGTCCACCTCCATGAGATGAAATTACACTGAACATGAAAGCCAACAACCACTGTGTGACTTCAGTTAGTATAATATGCAAAGTCCTTATCGGCTGGGCCACAGCAAGATTCAACCCAACCGTACGTGCTTCCTCATTGAAACATTCTTCCCGACTTCGTTCACAAGACACCTCTTCTCATTTTGTCATATCTCAAAGCTATAGTATCTCTCTTTAAACACATAATTGCTTCCAAGTGATCCTACTGGATTTACAAGTTTTGAATAATAGTTTTAAAATTGGTCAATATCAAAACATTGATTTAGTAAATTAAATGTGGGGAAAGCAGTGGCACTCACAGGAGACTGTGCTGAAAATGTAGTATACAACTTGCAGCGGAGACAGGAAGGAAAAACTGGGAGAGAGCAAAGGAAACAGTGACATTAGCCAAACAGAAGTGTACTCATTGATGGACGGACGAAACTTTAACCCCTCTGTACATCACCTTCATAATGACAAAAACAAAAGAGGAAAAAATGGTGAATACACTGTGTAACATTCATTGGAAAAAACTGAGTGTATGATATCATCATAAAAATAGAAAAAATGTGATGGCACATTTGAATTCTCTAAAGGAACATTTCTTCACATTTTAGAAGAGAAATGTGTTTCCTAAAGATCTTCCAAATTTATCCTTAGTTATCTCCTAGAAGAGTTTAGTAATATTGTGCTGGACATCAGTGGCTTATGCTTGTAATCCTAACTACTCAAATAGCTTAAATCCAGAAAATGATGATTCAAACCTAAGCCTGGGCAGAAAAAGAAACGTCCTAGAGATTCCATCTCCAACAAGTATTCAGCAAACTGGAGTCTGACTGGAGTCATCACTCACGTGGCAGAGTACCAAGTAAGCAAGAAAGCTGAGCAACTGCAAAGCCTGAGTTCAAGCCCAATTATTGCCAAAAATAAAAATAATAAATGGAATGTTTTGCATTCAATTTTAATTAATATATAAAATTCCTCATCAAAAATATAAATTATGAAAGAAAAAATAAATAAGTTATGTCTGCAGGTTTAATTTCTGGAGCAAGATGTTGCCACTTACAACCAATATATTGGTTCCTCTTGAAACATTTTCCATTGAGCTCTAAATTCATTTTAATTATATTTTCGACAGAGCTCAAGAACTTAATTAACTGGTGGAAAAGAGGAATTAATCCTTATTAAATGAAGCAAGTTTTCTGAAGTTCACGAGCGTTATGCTAAGGATTTCCAAAATGAACATTTTGTTCCTTATCTCTTCCAAGGTGGTAGTTTTGCTTCTATGAGTAAAATCTGATGTAACGTTTGGGGGAAAAGTCAAAGTATTAGGCTTTTTATAAGATACTAACAATGTGTCCATCCTTGTGACTAGGTGCATTGTTTAAATATTACCCACAATGCATTCTCTGAAAGTTTCAATAAACATAAGAAGCACATGAAAGAAATTAATGAGTCTATAAATTGTTGATGATTGACAGAAAGTGGGAACTCTGCAGGAAAATACAAAAATGTAGGTTTCCTG
Source organism: Perognathus longimembris pacificus (assembly GCF_023159225.1). NCBI lineage: Eukaryota > Metazoa > Chordata > Mammalia > Rodentia > Heteromyidae > Perognathus > Perognathus longimembris. The sequence continues at coordinate 42,639,316 of NC_063181.1, read as the reverse complement.
TTTCTAGAAATTTATCAGCAAAGTTAACAAAACTATTTCCAGAATCGGAACTATTTTTATTAAAAAAGAATGCAGACTTACCCCCGGTGTATGTGCCTCCTATTAGAAGAAATAACTTTGATCTGTCAGAATTAGTATGGAATTCCCTCATGAAATCTAGAGTTAAGATACAGAGAAAATAACAACTCCTTTAAAGATAATTTAACAAAAGATACAGAGACTCAGGAAATGCTTCCTTACTGTGAGAATGAGAAAAATCCCAGGTGCATTTCACAGATCATCGTGACTTTGACAAGTCTTTAGCATTTCAAGGCAGAGGACTAGAGCTGCAAGCCTTGCAATGAGGTTGGTTTCTGGCAGTCTCAGAACTTTATTTTCTCTTTCTACTGGTCTCTCAGCATTGCATTTATGAGGCTCTTCCTGAAGAAGCTTTAGGGGGGGGGAGGATGGGGGGGCAAAGAACACTGCAAGAATAGAAAAGAAACTTCTATTTCTTCGGTTAAAGAATTCAAGTGGTAACAAATTCATTATCACAGCTCTTAAACCTGCAGTAATATCCCAATGGGGGCCAAGCATCTCATTCCACAAGCTCCACGTGTGTGAGGATAGACACAAAACCCTGTAGTAGGATTACATAGATTTCTCCAAGGAGCCTATTTATTTCATTTTTATTTTGATTTCATTGTAAAGGTGTTGTGCAGAGGGGTTACAGCCAAGTAAGTCAGGCAATGGGTATATTTTTCTTTGAATGGTGTCAACCCACTGCTTTATTTTCTCCCACTTTTCCACTCCAGATCTCTTTCCCCTGTTCAAGTTGTATGGTCATTTCCAACATGGTGACTAACGGATATCGCTGCTGAATTGTTTCACCCTGTGTCCCACCGTTTCTCTGCTTCCCCTGCCCCTCTCCAAATCAGATAAACTTACCCACAGGACAAAAGGTACACTAAGAACATGTACTTTCCCTCATTTGTAATCATTAGAATGTGCCTATCAATCTACAATTCAACCCGAGACAGTAAAAGGCCAAAAAAAAAATTACACTTGGAGATGATAAATTACAGAACTGTAATCATTCTCACAGTGAGACCAAAGGAGGATATTCTGGAGAGGATCAGAAGGGCTCAATAGCTATGCGCACATGATCGTATAAAACGATGCTTACGGAAATGAAACCCAAGAGATGGAAACAAGAGGTTTTTTTATTGTATTGTTTGTGGGATTTTTTTCCTATTTTTTTCTACTTTTGTAGCTGTTTTTTTAATTTCAAATGAGTCTTTAAAAATAACCGGAGTTTGTTGCACTCCAGTGTTATGGGCCAGAGCAGCCCTGAAGATCGGAAGAAAGAATATCTCAAGAAAGGAGAGGGCTGGGGATATGGCCTAGTGGCAAGAGTGCCTGCCTCGGATACACGAGGCCCTAGGTTCGATTCCCCAGCACCACATATACAGAAAACGGCCAGAAGCGGCGCTGTGGCTCAAGTGGCAGAGTGCTAGCCTTGAGCGGGAAGAAGCCAGGGACAGTGCTCAGGCCCTGAGTCCAAGGCCCAGGACTGGCAAAAAAAAAGAAAGGAGAGAAACATGCCCAACAAGCAAAGGCACGTTTTAAGACAGATATGCTTGAGAAAAAGAATACGAATCAGACAGAAATTCTAGACATTCATTACAATAAAATTTAAGTTGTTCCAGAGAGAGGATATTGAGGTGGATGTTATGATATAGGATCATTTTAGAGAACATTCTTGAGGCCAGAATTAGTCTGGGAAGAAAGAAGGACACCATCTTGGAAAGAGAAAGACCCAGAACGACCAGCAGGACAAGCCACGGTGCCCTGGAGAAATCCTGACTCGCGTTTCTGTCAGCCCTGGTCTGAGTAGTGTGCCTGACAGCTCACGATAATCCGTTGAAAGCATTCCCAGAAGTGAGGACAGCAAATTTGTCCTGTATTTCAGATCTGCAAAACACATTACCATGTCCATTACTCTATACCTGAAACTCTTAGCAAGTCTTTGCCCGCCCCCCCCCACACACACAGAACACATCTCGAACATGAACAGAAAAATGGAGGCATTTTACATGGGTATGAATGCATGTTTCCTGGATTCTAAGAGTGAGAAGATTCACTGTAGTACAGAAGAGCGCTCTCTCTCTCTCTCCCCCCCACCCCATCAGTTATTCCCTCTAATGTCACCATAGGGTGATTGACACTACAACCTCCAAAACACAAGTTGCTGTCTTGAAAGGCCAACAAGGAGATGACTAGAGAGAAAGTAGAGGCGAGGTGCGATCACCGAGGATGGTTGTGGAAAGGACACATCACACTGAACTAAGAGCAATGGTGAATGTGTGTGTGAACCCTCTGCACTCATGTTCACCAGCTAGGCATTTGATGATTTTATTCTGAGCATGACCTTATTATATAAATGATATCTTTAAAAATAAATCTCCCAGTGGTATAAAAGATGGATTGAAGTGGACAGAAGGAAGGCAGAGGAACTGTTAGGATGTCAGAGCAGGATTCACAGCCTTGATGAGAAAGACGATGACAGACCAGAAGGCGTGCCGGGATGAATTAGGCAGAATGACCTTTAGTGAAGGAGTGCAAGAAAGGGAGGCGAAGTCAAAGGGAATCTAGATTTTCAAACCAACAGAGGGAAGGACGAGAGGAACACCCATTCCCAAGGAATGATCTACGTTCTGTGGCTATTTTCAGACACACAGTGATTTGAGTGAGCTATCACTTCAAATGTTAACTTGGCATCAAAGAGGATGCTGGAGAGAACGAGGCTTTCTGAGATATTTTAACACAATCATATTGAAAGAGTGCAATGTTTTAAGGGATATTTCTAGTTATTTGATTTTGCTAGTTCATACTTTTAAAAAGGATAAACGGACCCTGAAGATAGCAATATGAAATAACACTATTTTTCTGTTGCCTGTGCTCGAATTTGAAGGCTTCAGTTTGTTTTTGGCTTTTGGATTGATGACTGTGTTTAAGTAGTTGTACAAAGAGGTTTCAATTCAACTTGCTTGTTTATGAGTCCAGTGCATCTTGATCAATATTACCCCAACTATGATTCACTTCATCTCTCCAAAAACCATCCTTACCCAAAGAACCTTCCATTTGTTCACCTACCACTTGAGTCACACCTCTGGCCTTGCTTTCTTTTACTTACTTTAGAGAGAGTGTTTCATAAAGCTTCCTGCCCTAACTGGCTTTGAGCTGCAATCCTACGGATCTCAGCCTCCTGAATGGCAAGAATAACAGGTGCAAGCCACCAGCACCTTACAAGAATAACACTTTTATGAAAAGGTCTGTACCCAAGCTATTTCTAACCTTTCACTCTGTAAATTTCAACTAGCATTATTTTAATTAATTTCGTTAATCTTTACTTCACATTCATATTGGAAATAGGAAACATGGAACATTCAGAAATAATAATTTTTAAAAAGACAATGATGAGCAGGCCAGTCCTTGAGCATATGCCAAGACAGTTGTGGGAAGAAATCAGACGCTGCTCGTAGAAAATGTTCCGGGCAAAATAAAACCAAATCCACTACCTTCCCAGCCCAGCACTGCACGGAAACGGGATTCAGTACCCATCGCAGTGCAAGCCACAACCTTTCTCTTTTTTGGGGCCCAATACACATAGCCTCCTATAGACACAACTACGTGAAGCAGAAATAGAAGTCCGTTTCCATCTCCATGAAATGAAATCCTAAAATGAAGTAAGGAAATCCTGGTTCTGTGCACAGACGTCTTCCTGTCTGTATGGAGAGTGTGCTTCACTTTGCTTTATGTGTGCTAGAAAGAGGAAACCCCACAAAAGGGTAGATGCTTTTCTGGTTAGAGCAAAGTGCTCAAAGATGTAATTTTCCCAGGAAATTATTCTCAGTCTCTATAATTGTCTTAATTCTCTAATGGGTAAAAATAACCCCACCTCAAGTGGGAGGACATTTAATCACCGCTGGTAGCTTTACAATAAATGGAGTTTTATTCAGTTCAGGACAACATATACTCTCCAAAATCAGAGGTACTTTCTAAATTTTAAATGCCTTTTAGCTCATTAATTAGATTGTATTACTTTTGGAACTATTTAATATTTGTTTAGTCTTACCCACATCTTATCAATTGTCTTGGTGGCCATTCTTGCTTCTCAGATTGGCCAATAGGTATCATTTTCTTTCTTAACCACATCCTTTAAAAGGGTTTCATAGATATTCTGTTAGTAATAAACTTTACTGTGTTTTCTCTGTCTGCTACTATCTTTACTTCACTCTTGTTCTTCAAATAGTTTTGCTTTTCCTACCATTTTAGATTGACAGCTCTTTTCTCTCTATTGTAAGCCTATCATTTCCCAGTATTCTTGTTTCCTCCATAGTTCTTAAGAAAAGCATCAATCTACCTGTCATTCATTTGTGTACAAACCATCTTTCACTCTGACAACCTTTAAGACCTTTCAGTTTTATTTGGGTCTTTATTCTAATAAAGATCATGTAAACATGAAATTTAGGTTCATTTACCTACTGTAATCATGCTGCTCCCCATCTGGATTACATACACCATAATCTCCTATCAGTTGTAGATATTCATCCGTGTTCGTGTGCTTATGTGGTCGGTATTTTATATAACATTTCTCACTTTCTATAGTAGTTTTCATTTTATCGTTCTCTCAGAGAATTCAGATTATAATGTATTAGACTGCCTCTGTCATCTATTTTCCATTATACCGATAGAAAGTAAGGAATCAGATTATCAAGCACTAATTAGAAAAATTGATATCAGTTAAAGGCTGAACAGGACTAGAGATGTGGCTTAGTGATAGAATGCTTACTTAGTATATAAAAAGACATTCTCAGCACGACAATATGAATGGATGAAATAGTTGATGGATGGATAGATAGATGGGTGGATGATTAGACTGTTTTTTAAAATCAGTGCAAAATACAAGAAAGGGGGAAGAATAGGTAAAGCAAGTCTGTTACTTGAATAGGAACCGTAAGTGAGCATGTATGGGAAGGGATACTAAGGAAAGGGTTTGATTTGCATCAGATTCCAGGATGCATGTACAACATCTGAAAAGCAGTGAAAAAGAATCAGCTGGAAATTAAACAGTACACTAAGTCATGGCTAGACTGTGGAGATTCCAAGCACTTCAGTACCTCCATGTACGATGGCTACGTTGGGACTGGCTAGACCACACCTACCCCCACCTTACTCTTTCTTCTTCCATTTCCACGAACTATGTAGGCAATAATTACTGACTTTCACACACAATCTGTTATGGTCAGATGAAAACAGTGCCTAACAATGACACCCAAGTGGAAAACTCTGGAAATGTTCAAGCAAATTCTTCACTTCCTGTGAAGAGAGCAAATGGAAGTGACAGAGGTAACTTTCTACCTTCAGTTTCCATCTTAACATGAGAGAACTAGAATGAAGATGGTAATTCTACAGAGAAAAAAGAAGAGAACACCTTAATGTGTTTTAAGTTGCCGGTCCAATCACGGCACGTGTGGCTCACTCCTATAGTCCTAGTTACTCAGAAGACTGAGATCTGAGAATCTTGGTTTGAAGCCAGCCCAGGCAGAAAAGTCCGCGAGACTCTGGACCACCAGAAAGCCAGAAGTGGAGCTGTAACTCAAGTGGTAGTGCACCAATCTTGACAGCTAATTGACAATACCCAGAACCTGAGTTCATGCCCCAATCCCGACAAGTTATTAGATCCTTCCCAGATGGTACGGAGGCACCAAATATTTTAAAGAGAATAAATAGCATTTTTAGGATAATTAATTCAGTCATAGCAAAGGCATGAATGACAAAGTCTGGCTTCTTCTGTTTAGAGTAAAAAAATAAGAGTGTTTACAAGTGAATAGCCTAAAATAATGTTGCAAATACATGTTTCTATTGAAATCAATGAAATTTGTTAACTGCATACAAACGGTATACCAAACAATCATTACAGTTGGCTGTGAAACTTTCAGAACTCCTCAAAGTTTATGCTACAAGTGAAAGGATGAGCCATAGATGGGTGTTTCATAAACGTCCTGCTTCTCAGCTCTGTTTTGTTATAGATAGATAGATAGATAGATAGATAGAAAGATAGATAGATAGATAGTTAGATAGATGTGCTAATATGGAGAGATTTCAAAATAAATATATGAATCCAAAGAAGGCAGACCAAAAGAATGCACCCTGCGTGAGCCCATTTATGTGTAAAGTTCTACTCAACAGAAGCAGAGAAGAACATATCAACTATTTTGCCTGAGGCACTGGGAGAGGCCATGAAGAAACTGGACAGATAACGGGTGGAAATGGGGGCCATGGGTATGGTCGAAACCTTGACAGTAACAATGATTTCGTGAGCGCGTACGTGTCCCAATTTATCAAGGTGCATATAGAAAAGGGGCAATGTAGTGTCACTTCCTCAACATGAGTTTATATTTGTGTTAAAAATACAACCTGAGCAGTATTTTTATAATCACCTTAATTCCTTAACACATTTCCAGTAAGACCCCAGCCATCACTTAAATCAATGTTTCGCAGGAATTTCCTGCTCTTTGGGGTTTGTTCCCTGGTGCAAACATGGGAGTTGACCCAGTTCCTGCTCTATTTTTTCTTATGGCCTCTTTTACGCCCTTCCGTTCCAAGTTCATTTGATTTTTCCATGTCTCAGCAAGAAGAAAAAGGAGAATTAATAAAACTTGGTGAAAATGCAAGTCATTGGGTTAGCAGTCATGCCTAAATCGAGTTCCCTGGACTGGTCACCCAGGTGGCCATTAGAATGTCACCGTGAAGGACCCAGACCTGCAGCAAGGGATATTAATCATCCAGTTAATGTATGGCCCTGTTTTGCACGTAAGTAGTGAAGGTAGGAAAATACACAGTGTTAGGACGATTATAACAATTGTTTAGAAAAATGCATAAATAAAATAAGAAGGCTTTGGTCAAGTAAAAGAATACCTGGAATATCCTAGTCTCTCTTAATGCTTAGATGTAATTATTCTGGCAATTCTCTCTGTTATCAGGAAGGTCATTCAGAAAAGTATTATTATTATTATGTATTACTTAAATTGCCTTATTATGTAAGGCGATCTGACAGCTTTTGGAGATGTATACATGCCAGTCTTCAAGAATACATATATAACTCCTCCCTCCCTCTCTCTCCTGTCTCTCTCTTTGTCCTTCTCTCTTTCTTTTTCCCCTCCCATATACACAATCTTGCAAACCAATTAAAGAATATTTCTTATGGGCTTTAGGTTCTATAAGCCTTAAACCTACATTTAAAGAGAGATAGAGTTATCTTCTTTGTGCATATAAGGAATTGAGGCACCTAGACACTAAGCAATTTTTCCAAAGGTCACTAGCAAAACCTTCCACTGTGAGTTATTTACTAGAATTACAACAAAGAGGTCTCATCATGTCAAAAGTAAGCATGTAATCTGAGGGAACCAAAGGCCAGACTACTTAATATTAAATTTTTACTGGGAAGTTTAAGAAAGGTATTCTACTAAAACCACTAGAATCAAGTCAACAGAAGTATTATAAAAAGAAATACAGACAAAAAATCATCCAGGTACCAAAAAAAATGCATCTCGCTGGGTGCCAGTGAATCACGTCTGTAATCCCAGCTACTCAGGAGGCTGAGGTCTGAGGATAATGATCTGAAGCCAGCCCTGCCTGGAAAGTCCATGGGACTCTTATCTCCACTTAACCCCCAGACAACTGGGAGTGTTGCTGTGGCTCAAAGTGCTAGTTTGCTAACAGGGACAGTGCCCAGGCCCTGAGTTCAAGCCCAACGACTGATAAAACAAGATCTGCTAACATAAACATCAAATATGAGAAAATATAAAAGTAACACAAAAGGCTCCAAAATTCCACTCTCCATAAAAATCCCACTGGACATTTAAAAGTAAAATGAAGTCATAAAGTCATAGATGCACAAATTAGAAATTCAACCAACATATACATTCACCTTCATATCAATCATATAAGCATAATAGATATTTAACCATCAAGGTAAACACTGTTAAGCCACTAAAATGTCACCAACTACCTGTTGGTATCAGTCCCTGAGACAAAGTACCTGACATAGGCCATTTGAAGAATAAAAGCTTTGTTTTAGCTTACAGTTGCAGAGGTTCCAGGGCATAGCTGCTCAGCCCCGTGAGTGGAGGCAGAGCCGCAGGGAGGGGAGAGTTAGGTGGAGGGAGAACTTCTTTTTCTTGTGGCTTTGGGTAGCAGAGGTGAACTAGGAAGGGGCCAGGGACAAGACACTCCTAAGACCCTGGCCCAGGACCGTCCTCCCCCGGTGCATCCCCAGAGCTAAAGATTCCACCATCTCAGACAAAACTTTCAATACGCTTAATAGGTGTTCATGCCTGTAATCCTATCTATTCAGAAGGCTGAGATCAGAGGATTGTGGTTCAGAGCCAGCCCGGGCAGAAAAGTCCATTCGACTCTTATCTCCACTTAATCACCAAAAAGCTGGAAGTGGAGCTGTAGCCCAAGTGGTAGAGTTCTAGTTTTGAGTAATAAAACTCAGGCACAGCACACAAGCCCTGAGTTCAAGCTCCAGGACACACACACACACACACACACACACACACACACACACACACACTACCTTTCAATATTTTAGTTCTCTTGAAGAGACACTTCACATTCAAAAACATAACAATACACACTATCTATAAGACGTGTGCATGTGCATACGTTTTCGTACATGTTTTAGATTTTAATGACACCAGGGGCACACTAATACGCACGTCTGTATTTCTTAATTCTCCGGTGCTTTTGATAAGTCCTAGACTCGGTTTCACTTTAGAGCTATTTCGTTGCATGAGTATATCATAATAAGTGCAGGAAAATAACCACTGTTTCCAGTGGCAATTGATTAACAGGTCACTAATTTGTATTGATTTTATATTGATTTAGTAACTCACAAGGTTTCAGTCATGTTTGTTCACGTTTCTTCGGCTCTGAAACGACGCTTTTGTTTTTAGTGACAATCTACAGCATACCCAGCAGATGGCGACGTAACAACATGCCCAGAAACCACATGGAAAAACTCCATGCTGACCTGTCCAGGAAAGAGAAGAAATGTACTCACTACCTCACTCACGTAACTGGAATCCCCTGTTCATCGCGTTCACAATAATTTTTTTAAAAAAAGAAAGGAACGAGGGAAAATTAAAAACGATTTCAGAAAGCCCATTCTTTCAGGATTTATGGATAATTTCAGCCAAAGTCGCCTAAGTGTATATGCGCTTCAGGAGCTGAAACATTATCCAGTAACAGTTTTCAAAAGCTTAGGACTAGTGACGAGCCACTTCCACCTACAGTATCCCAGCTCCTCCTCCCAGTGACCCTAGGAGGTAAGGCAGGCGAAATCACCCCCTCTCCGTGCACAAAAATTAAGTTCTCGTGCTTTGCAGAGCTTTAGGTTAGACGGGCTCAAATACAGGTATTCTGGCTCCCAAATAGTGATCTCTCCTTAACTCACTGCGATGCATTACATCAGGCAAACTAGTAGCACACTCTTTATTTGCTGGTGAAGAAAACAACTTTTCTGGCATCCTTGGACCAGCCAGAATTAGACGACGCAGCTATTGAATGAGCATGATTGTATTGAGGTTGACCCTTGTCGAATGGAGTGGAGACTCCACGGCTCCCAGAAAGGCTCCAGGCCATTGTCATGTGAAGACATGACATCACCTCCTCCATCATTCCACCTGAGGAGGAACCGTCACTGCCCAGAACCCCCAAGACTCGCAGAGAGCTGGCAAGAGCCGATAGCTAAGTCAGACAACTGATGCAAGGTTAATATCAACTCAAATGGACCAGAAATCATATAGAAAGCTAAATAGAGACACCAATAACACACCAACATGAGGAAGGAATGGGAGGCACTATCCTTACATAACCACAAAACAACCCAGAATGATTGTGACACAAGCTTAAAACAGAGACTTTTCAACTGTAGCAATATCCTCCTCAATATTATCTCTAGAAATAATATATCTTGAGGCATCTTACTTGAGAATAAAAGCCATAACTAACTAATGTCAACCCTTCTATAAGAAAGGAAAAGCTATCCCTATGTAAAGGCCAGAATGCTCATCTGTGTAAGAGGAGATGAGACGGAGCTTCTTTCCTAACTAATTTTATTGAGCTTTAGAGAAAAAAAAATCTGAGATGCTTTAATAGATGAGGAAATCACTGCGTAAGTGGGTTTTTATAACCGTTCAAGAAGAATGCCATGACCTGGGATAGAAAAGGCCGAGCAATTGGGTAAAGTATAGATCTCAATGGTCATTCTCCTCACTACCCCAGGCCTTTTCCTAGATAAATCCATTTATATGTTTAGCATTTCAAATAGTAGCTAAGGCACAGAGCTAAAACGAATCAGCTCTACCACCTTCCCTCCACCCTGAAAAATACTGATACATTATGAGGCACAGATGTTTTTCTTGCTCAGAAAGTAGAGGGGTTCTTAATGCTTAATTTATGACTGACTGCAACACTGGACTTCCTTCTTTTGTCTTTGGCACAGTGTTGTTGTATTTGTGTGGGAATTATGTCTACAAATTTCAAAACTGTGCAACGGTTAAAATGCAATCTCGAAGTTTCCACAAGACGGCATTGTTCTTTAGCATTAACCTCTAAAAGAAATCTCCATTATTATGAAATGTGTTAGACTTCCAAACTTATGCTCGTATTCCATATACCCAATAACTGTGTATGCTTCAGATACTGACAGGTTATTTGGTTCATTTTTAAGTGAACAAAAATTTTATTTTACCACAAGTTCCAATTTATGCTGCTCATAGAAATGATGTTCCTGAGAAGAGTTGTTTCTGAGTATGGAACACATTGGTTAAGAAAGCCCCTTCGAGGAGAAAGCACGGGTCCTGGAATAGAATGACTTAGGTTTGAATCCCAGCTTAATAAACTTATCCCTGAATAATCTGGACACTTGCAAATGCTAACATCTAGTAAATGATCATCACTACGCAATCCTCATGCAGTTGCTCTGATGATTAACGTCAATGGTGTACATAAACACTAAGTGTAATAAGATTTTAAATAGATATGCCCTCAGGCTTAGATACATCCCTAAGTGCCAATACACAAGTAATACCCATTTCATAATTATTTTGATTTGTTCTCTGAAATAATGTTTCTGTAAGGAACTAACCTCTGTAGACCCTTTTGTTTGGATAATGAAATAACTGAAAATGTTATCTAAACTTAGAAACTTAATGAAAATCTGTATCATATTTATGTTACTTATCGAATGCCAGTTATATAACAAGCATCTGCATTACAGAAACTTAAGAAGGAATAGAAAACAGTAGAGAACAATGTCTACTTTGACAGCAACCACAATTACATCGTGATATCTAATGAGCTGATGTATGGTGGCCCAGAAGGATTTGTAAGAGGCCGTCTTTATATTAAAGCCTAAATTAAAGCCTAAATGTTGCAGAAAAGACAGCCTTGCTGTGAGTCTGACCATGTACTTCTCCTGACTCGGCTGAAAACCATTAAGGAAAGCTGGAGAGAAAAGCACTAACAGTGCAGTGAAAGAAATAAGACCACGCCATGTAGGGCAATGTGAAGATTCTGCAAGCAGCTTAGGATTTCTTGCCAGATGAGCGGTCTACGGCGGGGGGTGGAGATGAAGAATGGCTTAATTGTGATATTTCGTGTGTGTTTCAGATTGCTAAAGATAACATAAACAATAAGTGATGGATAGCTTTCCTTAATTATATTGCTTAATAATTCCCAAACCAGAGCTTGTTCATAGCCAAGGACATTCTACTTTCTGAACATGTAAGAATAAACATTTGATCTTGTGGTTTCAACAAAATTTGAGAGTTACTTATAAGGGAATCATCTCCAGAACACAACAAAAACACAGAAATTATTCCCCAATATAATACATTATTCTTTCATATATTTTTTCTCTTTTAATGTAAATTTTGTTGCAACGGAGACGTACAGGGACGTTGCAGTTACGTAAGTCGGGTAATGAGCACATTTCTTTTTCCACAGTGTTACCCCTCCCTCGTTTTCTTCCACTTTTTCTCTCCTCCCCCCTCCCCACTAAATTGTAAACTTCATTTTGAACTTATGATCTTCTGGAGAGCACTGTTGCCTTGGTTCACTCATTGTCCTTTCTTTCACCATTTTGTTGTTCCCCTTCCATTCCCCAATTCAACCCCTCGGGAACATCACCTTGAAAATTAAATTAAATTTTAAAACATCAATAAAGAAAGTTGTGAGAGACTCAAGTACAAGTCAAATACCTTCTAGGAAAAGGGTTTTGTATTTTTTAATAAGTAGATCCAAATGTATTTGTAATTACACACAAATGTAACTCAGGCAAATAAAAATACGGTTAAAATTCTTAGGTCACTGCCTAAGCCATAGGAATATTCAGTACAATTTGGGTATTACAGGAATTGTTTTAATACAGAGTTCAGAAAGAAAAGGTGATAACTACTGTAATCCAAAGACATTCTAGAAATAGCAATGAGCAAGTAGGCCAGAAATGCAAGTTGCATATGCTTGGTAATTTTCTTATAACTACAATTCATGCGCTTTTCATCGTACTCGTGCTGGAATTTTGAACTAGGATTAAAATTTTACATTTAATAATTCTAAATAGAAATGGCCTTGCCCCATTCATAAGGAAAATATTTTTTCTATGTAACTGTTATTTTATCTTTTATTGTCAGCGTGAAGTACAGAGGGGTCACAGATTCATATGTAAGGCAGTGAGTACATTTCTTGTTAACTGGAAAAAGGAATATGTTTTCTTTCCCTCCTGTCTCAAAGGCGGAACTGGTCTTGGCAGGTACATCCCGTCCCTTCCAGAAGGAGGAGCTGTTGCTCAGCGGCTTTCTATCAAGAGTCAGGCCACAAAGGGCTTCCCCTTAGATGTGAACCAGAGGAACGGTTGTCTCTGAGCCTGGGCCATTAGGAAGGGAGTGAGTTTTCACCATCACCTTTTCCTCCTTTCTTCTATTGGAAAACAAAAGGCTGCTAGGCTAAAGGGGAGACCACAAGATGGAAGAGGTCAGCTGCCCCCAGTAGAGGGCAAAAGCAAGGAGCTCACCAAACCCCCACCCCTGGGCTTGCTGCTCCCTGGTTCCTCACTTACTGCCTTTAACACTATGGGATCTCACAGACCCTGGACTTACCTAACAGACAAGAGCTCTCCACTAGTGGTCTAATGGGTAAGAAAGAAATGCACGGAGGAAAGCACAAGTAAGACACTGGGCTAGAAAGCCGTTCGGCTGAGATTCATAGAACCAGAGATGGTAAGATTCGTGGGGATCTCTGTCCCCAGGTCCAGTGCCAGGCTGGGCAGCCTGGCTGGCGTAAGGCAGAGGCTGAGCACCTGAATGTGGTCTGAGGGCCTGGAGGAGGAGATGACCCCGGAATAAATCAAAGCTGACAGCTCCAATTCTCTACTTAGAAACTTGTCAAGGACAGGAGGATGAAACGATTCAGATTCAACTCATGATCCTTCCTCCTATTATCACCTCCATAATAGCTTCTAGAACACAACCCATCAGGAAATCATTGGAAAATACACCATCAATGTTTGTCTTTGTTGGTTTTTTTTTTTTTTAATCCATTAGTCTAATGTATTGTGCCTTGGAAGGCAAAACAAGTCAGAAAGTGAAGACAACTAATTTTTTTTAATTGTGGGTTTGTAATTAGAACATTTTAAATATGTTTACAACTTTTTGTTAATAGTGAATTTACCGTTATTGCAAAAGTGACTGGCAGTTTGCTGGTGTATATTAATTACAATATTCATTTACTTTATTATCTGACTCCCAATCTTGGGGAACAGTACTGGTAGGTCAGCTTCTCAGACGAACACTAGATGGCAGCAGCTCATTAAAATAACTGAAGGCTTCCGAAAATTCCCTTGGCAGAAGCCTGTGCCCAGTAAATGGTGCAGAATTCACATGACAGACGTATAATCTCTACTTGGACTTCTTTTGTTTTTGTAATGATACTGGGGTTTGCATACTTAAATTCTTGGGCTTGATAGGCAGGTACTCTGCCTCTTGTGCACCAGCCCTATCATCTGCATTTAAATGAGAAGACAAATGGTTTCGTCCTGGCCAGCAGGGTTGCTTGGAACCCCTTCCACCGCCTGTGAATGGTTTATCTAAATTCAGCAGGTGTTGGATCTAAATGTTCTCAGGCTCACCCAGTGCTGAGTTCAGTGTTCTCTGTGTTATCTTCACAATGGAAGCTGTATGTCCAGCCAGCCCCTCCTGGGAAGTCGAGGCAGGAAGGATGGCACATTAGAGACCAGTTTAGACCACACCGTGAGCTGAAGGCCAGCCTGGGCTACGAGGGACAGGCTCCGTTATCACCTCGTTCTATTTCTCCTCAGCTGCACAGAACAATTTGAAGTTTTCTGAGAATCTAAAAATGTTGTAGTGGAATTTACTTATCACGAGAGACAGGACAAATGGATTGTGAGCCAGCTACTTAACCTGAGCTAGGCTTTCTCATTCCTAAGAGGGGATAGTCTCGACATTGAAACCGTGGTGGTGAAAACCACACGCAAAGCAATTCCGTCTGACTCAGGAGAAGTGAGATGGCAGCCGATCCTTTGTCCCCGATTCTCAGCGTGAGTCCTGCCAAGGGGCCACCCAAGAATTCATCTTAACTAGGAGAGCCTCTCCCAGCCAGCCTGTCATTCACCTGTTCAACTGCAATCTCTATTCATTCTTCAGGAAGCTCTTCTCTGAAAGAATTCCTCGAGTCCCATGAACAAATCGCATTGTCCACGTTCCTTGCTCTAGCCAAACCCTGAAGAAATTTCTTCCAAGGTTACTGTTGTATTCTTGCTTTTTCTGCACACTTCACTTTCAATAGACTTTTTTCTTTGCATGAAGTGTCATTTGGTCAGCTCTGGCTTCCCAGGGGCGTGGCACAGAGTCGGCTGCTGGCAAGAGTTAGGAGCTGTGCAGGTCTGGATGTGATGCCCTCAACCTTCACCACGTTCCCCCTGCCTGCTTCCCACCGCCGTTTCTAAGCAGATTGCGAAACCAACCCCCTCTGCTCTGCCTTGCCAGCCCCACGGGAGGAGCTGCTGTTCCAGGCCTTCGATGTGGGGCCAGAAGGAATGACCACTAGGACGATCGCCCTTCTGCCCAAAGGAAACCTTTTCCTCTATTTTCTTATTTCCCTTTGCAAACTCGCTGGGCCTATCAGGCTAAGGAGGACGGAAGCCTTGTTTCTGTGCTCCTTCAGTGCTCTTCCCAAAGACAAAGAAGACACAAAACCAGAAATACCCTTGCTAGATCTCTGATATTTTGGCTAGTTAGAATGTTTTATAATTTTTATTAAGATTTTACAGATAAATAAGAGAAGTGTCTGGTTGATGAAAAATCCTACAACTTGAATAGGGCTATTTTTTCCATTTAGAAAAAAAAATCTGATCGATGCTTATAAAATAAAGCTAATAAAAACATAGACGTTGGGCTGGGGATATGGCCTAGTGGCAAGAGTGCTCGCCTTGTATACATAAAGCCCTGGGTTCGATTCCCCAGCACCGCATATACGGAAAATGGCCAGAAGGGGCACTGTGGCTCAAGTGGCAGAGTGCTAGCCTTGAGCAAAAAGAAGCCAGGGACAGTGCTCAGGCCCTGAGTCCAAGCCCCAGGACTGGCCAGAAAAAAAAATATATATATATATATATATATATATATATATATATAATATATATATATATATATATATATATATATATGTTGGGTGGCACTTTGGATTCCAAAGAACATAAGTTGACTGTTGTATCTTGTTTGGGGTTTTGCTTTTTCAATTTTTTAAAAAAGTTGTTGTGGAAGTTTTGTGTTTTTCCTGATAAATTTAATAATTTACCTAATAAATAAATATACTTGTAATTTTCCTGTGTTTAAGCAAGATCTTTAATCATTCTTTTCAGTAGTGATTGCAATATCACTGAACTCCTCAGCCTCATTTCTGTGCTGAGTTATTAGCCCTTATTTGCTGAAATGTAGTACATTTGGCCAAAATTTAACAATGGCTTGGAATACTGGATAAGATTCATAGTAATCTTATATCTAAAAGGTTTGAAAAACAATTCATGAAGGGAATTTTTTAATGGGATGATTAAATATAATAATAAAATAAAATAGTAAAGCATAATACATTACACTCAGTATATATAAAGTACTATTATTCTACAGAAAATTTTTGACAAGATGTTTTCCTTTCTGCAGAGAAGGGAGTAGAGTAACAAAGTCCAGTCAAAAATCCAAGTATCAGCTCTGTGTAGAAAAGTTGAAAGTATGCTCATTATCCCTAATGAGTAATTGTTTAGCCCTTTAAAAATTGATTTCTAAACTCAAAAACTAGGTATCAAGTATTTGGGGAACACATCACCATTAACCCACGTATGATGAGGCTAGCACATTCTGTTACTCATTACAGTCATATGTATTTTGCATGGAGAAGATTTTATATTATACAGGACCAACTTCATCTTCAAATGTAGGCTGAAGTTCTGGAAGATTCTCTGGAACATCCAGATTTCTTCTTTGATTGAAGCAGATAAGCACCGTGTTATCTTTCCCTCTCTCCTCTTTCTTTCTGCCTCCTTCTCTCTTCTCAATAGATGTCTCTCCTTTTATGTCTCTTATGACAAGGTTACAAGTATATAATCATGTAGAAAAAGCAACCTATTCCATGGTAATTGGCTCTAATTGGTATTACTCCAAATTACACTGCTCTGTAATACACAAGGACTGTAATTTGTTAGAACTTAACTGAAAGAGACACAAAGAAATGAAGTCAATAAATGTCAGTCCCAGTTAGTTTCCTAGAATACTCCCTGCCTCAGCCATCTGGTGTTTATGTGACACTCACACATGTTATGATCATTCACTATTCTATGTAATAAAAATGGCATATGCTAAACATGCTAAAAGAAATGGAAAGGATTATTTAACAGAAAGTGTCCTTGAATAAACCTGACAAGTATCCATTTATACAGGGAGCAGTAATTACTCATTAAGAAAATCACGTGAGATTTTCACAATATAATTTTTTTACAGAGGGTCAAAAATGGAAATGGACGTGTCAAAGAGAAAATCATGGAGGTCACGTTAGAAGCAATTTGTGACAGAGGATGACTTGATGGATTCCCACAGCAAGTTAATCAAAAGCAGTTTCAAATATTTCATCAACAAGAAGTGTTTCAAATGCCTAGAAACGTAATCAAAAGGAAAAACTTAATAAAAGTGATTTTTCATTAAAAAGTAAATATCTCTAGTCAGAATCTTCATGTTCCTTCTCTTGGCCCTTCAGAGATGTAGAAGTTTCTGGAAACATGACCTTCAAGCTCATGTTTCCACAGTTGGAAGCCATGAACACTAATACTAGCTAAGGAACAAGAGTGTGCCAATGTCGTTTGTGCAATATTAGTGTTCTAGAATGATGAACTTGCCAATGATATTATCCTACTGGTATGAGTAATCTTGAACGATTAAGATCAAATCATTTCAATTTTCATACAACATGGTTCCAACTAAAAATCATTCAGATGATAATGGATAATCTGACATTGAGATATGGGAATAAATCAATTGATTATTAAACTTAATTTATAGCCATTATATAATTTACCACTCACAATTATTGAGTATCTTTCATATACAGTTCATTGAAACCTCATAATACTGAACAATTATCTGATGGTAACAGAGAACAGATTATGTTCAGATCTTGTGCCATTTAAGGAACATGTGATATCTATTACTGCTTGGCTCATTACTTCCATAATTCTTCCAATTTTTTAAAAACTGAAATTGTTTAGTGAGCAAGATGAGGCCACATTGTATAATCAAAGTTTCCAGTGCACAATAATAAAAATCAGTGATGTAATTGTATAAATATTTCTATTGCTTAGCAATGAGAAAGAGCATGCAAACCAGATAAATATCAACCAAAACACACTCCAAAAAATTATCGCAATTTTAAACCAAGTATAAATCCATGGCTTTTTTTCATCAAAGATTTATAATACCACTTCTACACATTTTTCATGATGTCATACTTTGTACTATATCCTCATTAGTCAATATTACTGGGAAATTGTTGGATTGTTACATTAGGAACTATAATTTATAACAATCAAAATATTGACACATTATATTTTTTAAATTCCATTGATAATTAGCAGTAAAATAACAAGTTTTGACATTATGCTTACCTATGATATACATGAAACAGACATAGAATTTCTTTGTCTTATTGTAAAGGTGATGTACAGAAGCAATACAGTTATGTAAATAAGGTAATGAGTACACTTATTGCTGAATACTGTTATCCCCTCCCTCACTTTCTCCTGATTTCCCTCCCCTCACTACCCTTCCCCCAAGCTTTAAAGTTCATTTCCAACATAGTGTCTAGTATCACTGTTGTATTGGTTCACTCTTTGTCTTCCATTTCTGTGGCTCCTCTTTCCTTCACAAACCAGATAAATGTTTATACAAGACAAAGTGTACCAGGCTGTGAATGGCAGAGCACTTGCCTAGCATGCATGAAGCCCTGGGTTCGATTCCTAAGCACCACATACACAGAAAAAGCCAGAAATGGCGTTGTGGCTCAAGTGGTAGAGTGTTAGCTTTGAGCAAAAAGAAGCTCAGAGACAGTGCTAGGTCCTGAGTTCAAGGCCCAGGACTGGCGCGTGCGCGTGCGCGCGCGCACACACACACACACACACACACACACACACGGAAAAAAAAAAAAAAAAGGTGCCGAAATCAGAAACAGAGAGATCACAGGGAATAAAAAAGAGGAGAAAAAAAAAGAAACAAAAGACAAAAGAAATAACTGCAAACAGACAGATAGGTATCTTGCTTATTTCCGTATCTTGGAATTCATTTTGTTTAGCATCATTTTATGTGGTCATATGCACATAGCTATTGAGCTACTGTGATCCTCTGCTAGGACTGTCCTAGACATCGTCTAGTTATTAAAGAATGAGAGAAACCATGTGGCTTATGTTTTTTGGGTCTGGCTTACTTGACTTAATATGTTTATTTCCAAGTTTTTCCATTTCCTTAGGAATGGGGCAGTGACATTCTTTCTAGAAGCATAGAATTCCACTATGTATATATACTGTGTTTTCTTGATCCATCCATCTACTAAGGGCCATCTGGGTTGATTCTATAGCTTAACTATGGTAAATAATGCTGCAGTGAACATAGTTGTGCTGGTAGCTTTAGTGTAGCCTTGTTCGTGGGCAAATGCCCAAGAGTGGGATTGCTGGATCATAGGGGAACTCTGTTTCATCTTTTGAGGAACCTCCATACTGCTTTCCAGAGTGATTGAATCAGTTTACAACATAGTAACAGAAGTTTTGCCTTTTGGCAACATTCTCACCAGCTTCTGTTATTTGCTTGCTTAATAATGGCCATTCCAACTGGGGTGAGGTGGATAGTTTTTATTTTCATTTCTTTTATGGGCATTGATGATGAACATTTCTTCATGTGTCTATTGGCCATTCCTATTTCCTCTTCAGAAAAGTCTTTTGTTGGGGCTGGGGATATAGCCTAATAGCAAGAGTGCCTGCCTCGTATACATGAGGCCCTGGGTTCGATTCCCCAGCACCACATATACAGAAAATGGCCAGAAGTGGTGCTGTGGCTTAAGTGGCAGAGTGCTAGCCTTGAGCAAAAAGAAGCCAGGGACAGTGCTCAGGCCCTGAGTCCAAGCCCAGGACTGGCCAAAAAAAAAAAAAAAAAACCAGAAAAGTCTTTTGTTTATCCCACTTTGCAATGGGGTGTTAGTTTCTTTGAGGGTTTCTTATTGGGGAATTTACGTTTTTGAGCTGTGGATATATTTTAGATATGGTGCCCTTGTCTGATGTATGGCTCTCCCGATCTGTGGGCTCTCTATTTATCTTGGTGGCTATGTCTTTTGCCCTGCAGAAGCTCTGCAGTTTAATGCAATCCCATTTACCCAGGCATTCTTTGATTTGTTGTGTTTCTGAATCTTTACTTAGGAAGGTTCCACCTGTGTCAAGGAGCCTTGGTGTTTCCCCTAACCCTTCCTGTAATATTTTCAGGGTATCTGATCTTACAATAAGGTCTTTGATCCATTTGGAATTGATTCTGGTGCAGGGTGATACATAAGGATCTAACTTCAGTTTCCCCCTCCTGTATGGCCAGTTCTGCAGCACCATTGTTGAAGAGGCTGTCTTTCTTCCATCCAGTGTTTTTGGCACCCTTATCAAAGACTAGGTGTCCCTAGCTCTGTGGGTTCATTTCTAGGTCCTCAATTCTTTTCCATTGGTTGTTAGGCCTGCTCACACACATAAGATTTCAAAACACACTTTCTGGAAAGAATTTAAGACAGCCAGGCTCCAGTGGCTCGGGCCTGGAATCTTCGCTCCTCTGGAGACTGGGTTTGAGGATGGAACTGCAAAGCCAGCCAGGGCAGACAAGTCCCCAGGAGACTCTACCTGGAAGTAGTTCTGTGGTGGCTCCAGGGGTAGAGGGCTCAGGATCAGAGACAGCCCCCAGGCCCTGAGTTCAAGCCCCACAACCAACAATAAAAAGAATTTAAGATAACAATAATTATTTTCCTGATCTCTACTTTGCTCCATTCTGTTGTCAGAGGGAAAAAGAAATCCAGGCTCTAAATTCGTCTAGTAGAGATCTGTTCTTTTTAAAAATCATATTTCCACTTATTAATTGTAGAAAGAATTTATGGATAGGTCATCTGATAGAGAGAATTTATTTACTTAAGCGACAGTTGTAGTGCTCTTTCCCTGTAACAGTTATTTTGTTGCTTGCAGATGTATTCCTGATAACTGTGGTAAATTTATTTAATGGATTTAAACCACATATTTGGGTTCCATTAATGATGGTATCTCTTTACTCCTTGCCAAAGGCGAATACAAGTTCTACTCCTTATGTATCTGCCTGCTTTTGGGTTTATTATTTCATCATTAGAGTTGAAAATAGTTATGTCTGTTTTTCCCAGTTAATTTCTGGTATGCATCAATTGGTAAGACTAACAAATAATAATCAAATATGTTACTGTAGCTAACAGCGTTCACTCCAGATCCGTCTACAAAGGCCTGCTTTCGAGCCCTCTATGTCCTGCAAGAGCAAAGAGACTTTCCTCTCACTAAGCTCGATTTCTCTCTACTTTATACTTCAGAATTTCCAGATTTTCTTTTTTGGGCACTCTAGACTTGTTGAATAACTGTCCATCTAGTATGCCTACTTAGCACAACTTTGGATTTGATATAATGTTTCTTGAATTTCATGTCTTTCTCTTGTTTTGTTAAAAGTTTTCACATAAGTTCAGAAACATCATATATGGAATGCAAATTTTCTGATTGTACACCTTTCTGAAAATGCTTTTTTTCTACTTTCAAAACCGATTCAAATTTCGGCTGGGTATAGAAATCTAGGCTGGAAATAGTTTTCCACTCGATTTTAAATGATTACTGTCACTTAATAGTTGCTATTACTGAAGAGAAAACTGATAGTGCTAATTTGTGTTCCTTTCAACTATATGTACCTCTTCACTCAGGAAACTTAATACAGCACTGTTTAACTGTTCTTTACTTTTTTTTTCAGAATTATTAATGCAGTTGTGTAGCACTTATCTGAAATGTTTGGGGTTAGAGATTTCAGATTTTGAGTTTTTAAATACTAGAATTAAAATTTTGCATTTTCATAATGAAAAATCTCAGGAAAACAAAGTCTAAATACAAAATATGTTTACATCTTCTGTATATCTAGTTGAGAAGCCTGAAGATGATTTGGAAACCCTATTTTAATGTGTGTGTTTGGGCTATTAAACATCCTATAACGTTCATTGTGGAATTTTGCAATTGTGACATCATGTAGATGTTCATAAAGGTTTGGATTTTATTTCAGATTTTCACATTAGGGATACTCAACCCATAGTTTGAAATTGTTCTAACTTAAAATTTTGTGTCCCCCTAAATTGACATGTTGTATTCGTAACTGCTCAGATGATAGTATTAGGAGGTGGGAATTTGGGGATACAGAGAACTGTTAAAAATAAACATTGCTTTTGATATCTAGTCTATGGTATTCTGTCACAGAAGACGGAAGTCAGGAGTCTCCCATCTTTCCTGTCCATAGTTTTCACCCACTGCTTTGTCCTGAAGGCCATGCACCGTCTTTGTTATATTTCCAAAACATTTCTCTTATTCTGCAAATTGTATTTTGGTTATCCAAGAGCTCCTTTTTGTTTCCTGGCTATGAATTGCCCCACAAAAAATTAACAAAAGTGCATATATAAATTAAAATGCACTTAATGTAAAATATATATGCACTTGATTATGTAATGTCTCATTTAATTATACATCAACAAAGCTGATTTTTACAGTTAAAACCATCTACTTACTATCTACACTCTTAATAATTCACTTTATCCTTAATCTGAACTATTTTTCATAGTGATATGTTTGCTTCTATCCCAATCAATCTGAAATTATTCTAGCACTCAAGAATAAACAGCCTTCAGTACAGGAATCAAATCATATAAACTTGCTCCTGATCCTAGACTAGGATTTGAACACCATGGCATAGAACAACTGTTTATTGTCTTTGAAGTTTTTTGTTGTTGTTTTGGTCTTGAGGCTCGAACTCAGGACCTCAGGGCTATCCTTGGGCTTTTCTGCTCAAAGTAGGCACTCTACCACTTGAGCCACAGCTCCCCTTTTGACTTTGTGTTGTTAAGTTGGACACAGGCGTCTCCTGGCCTTACTCCTCAGAACGTCCTGATTAGCTGGGGCTCACAGGTATGAGCCATCAGCACCTGCCTTTGCAGGTTAAAAAAAAACATGCCAAGCTTTCTCCTGCCTTGAGTCTTTCTATTCCCTCTTCCTGGAACATGTCTCTTTCCCATCTGGTCTACTACTTCTTCAGTTTATTATCCCATCTCTTCCAAGAGTCCTTACCGTACCTTACAACCCAATGAAGAAATCTCTAGATACTGAAGCTCCTTTCCTTTATAGCTCTGAAATCACTGTGTTCAATAATCTCGTTTTGTTTTCCAGCTCCTCAAAGCAGAAGAGAGCTTCTGGATTTGCAGCATTGTCTTTTTTGACCCTTCTGTAATAGTTTGTAACACGCTGTGTGTCTCTATTTCTTCCACTTCCACCCCAATATTATCCATATTAAACAATGGATTAAGTAATTATGATCATGAAAAGGGGCACAGGAATGGAGGGAGGAATGTTGAGCAAATGGAGTCATTTAATTTGAGGTACATCATGTAGAAATTCAACTACGTAAATCAAAGGTAGGGACAGGAGGTGGGTGGCGTTGGTCAAGATTCATTGCACTTTGCAACCTGATTCCTGGAATTGAAACTCCTTTGTACAACTTAATAAAAATGAATAAAAGAAAGAACAAAAAGTAAAATAAAGTAAAACAAAACCTAGATAGCACATGAGTCGTTTTGGAGCTGGAAAACATTTTTGGAGAATCTGTGCGTCACCACGTCCTTTGTGATCGCTGCTGGATTAGCCTTTCAGCTTCGGTAGTCCCTTTGGCAAAAGGAAGATTCAATATTGGCTGTAGAAGAGATGATTTGACAAAACGAGGCAATTGCTTTCTCGAATGCAAGCATGGAAAGCGTTCAGTGTTTTAAATTTTCTTTCTTATCTTCCTGTCTTCACTTATTTACTCCAAGAATATTAGGACAGGTGCTTCGTTCTGCTGGATGCTTAGCTTTTCTCCATTTTTGAACACTTGGGCTCAGCACCTCGCACTTACGTGGCTTCCTCGTTCCTAGCCGGCATTCTCACACTTGAACCCTATCTCCAGCCCTGCTTTTGGCTGGTTAACTGGAAACAGAGTGCCAGACTTTTCTGCCTAGATGTCTTCAAGCCAGAGTCGTCCAGGTGTCGGGCTGGTGAGTAGCTAGGATTACAGATGTGAGCTCAACCGTTCCAAACCCCCACGGGTCCTCGGGTCCTCGCGGTGCGGGAAACCAGTGCTTCTCCAGGAACCTCCAGGCCCCTTTGAGTCCACACTGTGGGGGGGATGCTTTGGTCTGTGACAACAGGGTGTTTGTCCCCGGGGTTTTCACAGGTTCAGCCATATGGCAGCCTGATGGCAATGTCCAGTCTCTTGGACGTCTGTGCCGCGTTCTACCCCCATTTGTGGCGCGCCTTCCCCATAGGGCACAGCTGCTACTTTCTGGGTGAGTTCCTGTCTGTCATCTTTCCAAGTTGTGTTTATTGCACAGAACGTCACAACATTCCCCGAGTGTCTTCACACTTGTTCCACAGAGTGGAACAGCACTGTCATCTCCTGGATTTCTTTCACTCATCATTCTATTAACTTCCATTTTTTTCGAATGGCATCATATGAAGTCACGTTGAAGCGTTCAGATCTTACCACATGCTCAAATAATGTCATGTTGCTATTGCAAGTTTATGTGATTCTTAGCACATGTCACACACAAAAAAAAGAGAGACATTTTACTAACATATCATGCTAGGTACTTTCTCATGATTTTACATGTGAAATCACGTTAATAGTAGAGAATATTTACAACTCTCCTCCACCAATTTGAATAATACTGGATGCTAACTGTCGTGCAATGCATGCTTACATTCCTCCCCGCTCATTAGAAATGAAGTTTTCAAAATGTTAACATCTGGGCTCTATGAGTGTACGTATACTTGTACTCTGATGAATGTTATTTCCTTGTGGGACAAAAGGATTACATAATATTCTAGGAAGGCACGTTTGGCACACACAGCCACAAATCTACAACAAAATGAAAGGAACAAATTGGTCAGCTAATTCCAAATCTGTATGTTTTAGCACGTAAGTAACAAACAAAGTAAGAATAATATGTGTGTAACCACTGAGACAAATCTAAGCCTAACTCTTAAGTGCAATCATATTCTACTCTCATTAACACATTCATATTTTGGCAGTGTGGTTCATGTATTTTGACCATACTGAAAATTCAGAGTATTCATTTATTGAAATAATGTTATGTTCCAAGTAGATTCCTCTCATTCAATGTCTTAGAGGACAATATTTTTGCAAAAGGTGTTTGTCTCATGTCTTGTGAGGATAGGAGCACTGTGTTGTTCAGTTTTTCACAGAATCAGATTTATTATGCTAATTAGCGTGTACAGATTGAACTCACCTTCCTAATATTTGGGGATTTTTATTCTCCACTCCCTCCCATCAAGTATTCATAGATAAAGCCTTCAGAATGTGTTTACATAAAACTTACTTGGAAGCCTTTGGAAAGTAAACGCATTGAATTTTGAAATGCGCTTAACCTTGATGGTTCTGAAATCCATAACACATGGCACTGTCCCTCACGGTGCTTTGGTTTTCCTCTGCTATTCCTGCTCTACCTCACTTTCCCTTCCCATGATGCAGCCAAGGCCTTAACCAGTCTCCAAAGAATATGAATGGGAGGGTTGCCTGGATACAAATTCCGTCTGTTCTTTCAGCCCTCAGGCAAAAACAAAACCAATGAAATGGGCTTGCACTTAGACCATGAGTGTGACCCACGAGTGTTCACACCCGTGTGACTGTCCCCTCCCGCCGCATAGTGCAAAGTGAACGTGGCCAACTTGTAAGTGACCTGTTTCAAAAAGCACAAGGGGGGGGGGGGAACGGGGACGGATCCATTCCTACGCCTCCTCTAGGCAGAGTCCTCTCTACCTGGAGAACTACTGAAGGCTTCGTGTGAGATCATGTTTTCCCCTTGTACTTTGTACGATTCCTCATTTGTTGATGTTTTATCAATGAGTGTTATCGTAGCCAGCACAGAAGGAAGAAGAGTTCTTAAGGCTTTTAAAAAATCTTTCTTTTCTTTTCTTTTTTCTTATTTATTGTCAAAGTGATGTACAGAGAGGTTACAGTTCCATACCTTAGGCATTGGATACATTTCTTGTACTGTTTGTTACCTCCTCCCTCATTCCCCCCTCCCCCTCCCCCTTTCCCTCTCCCCCCATGAGTTGTTCAGTTGGTTTACACCAAATGGTTTTTTAAGTATTGCTTTTGTAGTCATTTGTCTTTTTATCCTGTGTCTCTCGATTTTGTTATTCCCTTTCACTTTCCTAGTTCTAATACCAGTATATACAGTATCCAGGGTACTCAGATGAGATACAGTGATAGTTCTTCTCATCATTTTTGCAAACATTGTTTCTATGCCATCTACATGAGGGTGAAAGAATTTGGAAGACAGATTACAAAGGCAGATAGAGATAGATAGATAGATAGATAGATAGACAGATAGATAGATAGATAGATGATGTATTTGTCATAATTCTTGGTGGGATACTTTGTTATATTTCTCTAGAGAAACTTGACTAAACGACATCCAAAATAATAACCAGTTACATACATTTGTAGTTGCATAAAAATAACTTAATCATAAAACTAAAGAGTAGAAAAGGATTTGTTAATGTTTCCAGATATAAAGAAGGAATTACATACGTTTTTCCAGTAACTTAACATGAGGAAATAAATAGCTCAAAGTCCAAACAATGTAAGTTTTTAAATGTTCACACTTGTCACACAAACACTTAGATCCAGCGGTTTCAAATGGACCTTACAAACCCCCAAACAAACAAAAAAAAACATTATAAATATCCCTTGTGTTGCATCAGAAAAAAATAACTTTCTTATGCAAGAGAGAACTGAAAAACAGTTCACTGAGGATTTCGTAGAGGACTTAACTCATCGGTCTTGTGCTTTCCCCAATAAATTTATGGTTCAAAAATACACTAAAACATTAAGGAAGTTCTTTTACATAACATAAAACAGACATACACCAATTCATGAATAAACCATGAGATTCTGTCTGTGGTGGATTTCCGTAGTGACTCCTGCTTTCTTTGCTGGTAGAATGTCCTAACGAGGAAAACGTAATCTGGGCAACTGTGGCTCATTCCAATGACACTAGCTACTTGGGAAGCAGAAACTGAGAAGATCATGGTTCAAAGCCACTCCAGTCATAACAGTAGAAAGATACCTCCTGTGTCCGCAGCTGGGCAGAGTGGCGGAATCTCATCCCCAATGAGGAAACATCGAATACAGGTGGACTGGGGGCCTGTGAAGCATGAGGGCCTGGATTAAATCTCAACACCACAAAGACAATGTACGAGGAGAGTTCTGGGGAAAAAAAATCCTGGCAATGCTTCCTTAGGGAAATGATTGATTGTGCTATGGTTTGAACCCAGGGCTTTCCACCTTTGCTCAGCCTGTTCACAACTGGCACTCAAGACTCAAGCAACATCTCCAGTCTTGCACTTTGCTGGCTAACTGAGATAGGAGTTTCCTGGATTCTGCACCAGGCTGGCTTTGAACTGTGATCATCCATGTTTCCGACTCTGGTGACAGGTGGACCACAGGCACCTGATTATTTAGGAGAAATTTTTGTTGCCAATACCTCAGAAAAAAAAAGTTTCTTTATGTGGAGTCCAGGACTATCAAGCTTCACATCTTAATATCTGGGATATGAAAGGTTTCCTGCAATGCCTCTGTCTTCAGACACCTCCTTCGGAAAGTTCTGACTCGGTGGATCACAGTCAGGCGTGGTTTGGGCACGCAGCATGCACTACAGGGTTTCACTAGACCAGGCGGAAGGGTTAATGCTTTGAGAAAACCAGTCCTATTCCCTTTTCTGCCTGCTTTATGACACATGTTCCTACCTCGCTGCAGCATTTCATTCACGCCATGGAACAAAACACAAACATCCCAGTGTCCTATAAAAGCAAGCGTGTGCTGCTGACAGCTGAAAGCAGCCAGCATGCTGTGTGCCGCCCTGAGTGAGGCAGGCATCGCCTGGGTGTCCGCAGAGCCGGCCGCCCTGTGCCTGCGGCCTGGGACATCTCGCATCCTTCAGCAGGAGCTCCCTCTGAGTTGCCATGGTGATGGCGGAGATGCTGAGAGGCAAGAGGCAACCTGGGAACACCAGGGGTCTCTAGAGCCCTAGGCTGGGGACAGACATGCTGTCCTTTCTAACTAACCCCATTGGGAAAGCAAACCAGAGTGGAACCCCAGCGTTAAAGGCTAAACGCTCTCTGCTCCTTCAGTGGAAGGAACTGCAGAGTAAACAGCCAAGAGCTTGGACACGGAGAGAGGCTAATAACTATCTTCCTTTAAACATTGGAAAGTGATGGCGTTAAGTCAGCCTGGTTTTGTTTCATTGGTGGGATTCTTACATGATAAAAAATAGCCAATCGGTGTTTATTTTAACAAATAAATGATGTCAATTTTCTAAGCATCTATGCATATGATATGTACATATTTCACAGAAATCACTCCTGAAACAGACATGAATCCGTTGTGGAAGTCACTATTCTCAATGTCAACGCAGAGAGTGAGCAGATGGATCATTGTGAGGGCCCTGTGCTGGAAGAACACAGAGGAACTCGCTAGAATAAATACACGACTCTTTCATAGACTCACACCCTCTCAGACATCTGCGACAACAGAAACTACTGTTGATAAACACTCCGACTTGGAATGCCGGAGAGACATCCTGCCTGAAATGTCTTCTTCCCAAACCCTTACGAAACCCTAATGTTTAAGGATGTTACAGAGGGATAGCTTCAGAAACGCTGATGGGACGGAGGTGCTGAAAATAATGGTAGTCCCCTTAACCACATGTTCATGGCTGCTGAGAATAAAGTATCCTGAGCTCATTAGAACAATTACTACCATGCTCATACTTTTATTACTATTAACACCATCAGTGTTTCAACCTGGCTAGAGTTTAGGCCAAAGGAAACAGAGCACGCCAGCTCACAGCTGTACCCCAAATATTTAGGAGGCAGACATCGGATTACAGTTTGGGGTCAGCCTGTGCGAAATATTAACAAGACTCTAGCTCAACCACTAAGCTGGGAATGGTGGCAATTGCTTGTCATCCAACTATGTAAGATGGCAAAAAGCAGGGCCCTACTTGAAAAATACCTAAAGAATGAATGTCTATACGCCCGGTTCAGAGGTAGAGTACCTATCTCAGAAGCACCAAGTCCTAGAGTTCAAGTCTCAGTACTGGGGGGCGGGGGAGACAAAGGTATATTTTGGGGTGCCTATTTTCTAAGTTAATTTTATATTATAGACTCAGCCACTTGAAACAAAATGAGCAGTGGTAGAAAGGTTCTTTCCACATTTAATGATGAATTAGATGAGGCATGTCTTTTAACCCAAACTGAAAACCACAAACTACTTGTCCAATCATCATATTTTTTTCCTTTCTTATGATTTTGAAAGGTTTATAAATTGTTACTTTTTATTTTTGTTATGAGTATGCTAAGATCAGATATTAAGACTTTCAAGTTCTGTTTTAGATTTGCTAGTTGATGGATTCTTTTATTTATCTCACTTAATTGTGGATTGTATTTTATTCATACAGATTTTACAGTTGTAGTAAATGCTTGACTTCCAGAAATGGTTACTTTTTGAGATGTTCTGTTCATTCCAGAAGTATTGTATGCCTTCTTACAGTTATTTTTGTGGGATAGCAGTTAATACTGGAGTACAAGACGGACTACAGGTTGGGAAGAAAGAAAGGCCGCAAGGGCTGGAGTGCGTTCATCGGACGGCTTCTGTGATTTGATTCTTCAGTGTCCCCCACAGACGCATGAGTGAGAAGCTTAGTTCTGGCGTTGGCTTATTGGGAGGGTAGTAAATTTCGTAGGTGTGAGCTGGTGGTAAACCTCTGGTCATGGCGAGTGTGTCCTTGAAGGCGTGTTGGCCACTGCAGCCCCCGGGCTTCTGTTTTCCTCTTTGTCCTTCCCCAGCCCTGAGGTTAACAGGGCGCTGCTCCGCCTGGTGCTCCTGTCGTGACGGATTGTTCAGAGTCACAGGCCAGGCTGGCCATGGACTGAAGCCTTCCAAGCTGCCAGCCACAAAGAAAGGTAAAAAAAAAAAAAACCTTCTCACGTTATAACCTGACATTGCTAACATTTGCTAGAGTTACAGAAAGCTAATAGAAGCACAAAGAAGAGAGACATGACACCGTCAAACACAGTCTTTTCCTACATCCAGGACCAACTTTATTTTTAAGAAGGCAGAATATGTCAGGCCATTTTTGCTATTTGTTAGGCCCTGGCCCTGGATATCCTGAGCTGAAATGAGCACGAGAATGTCAGCACTGCTGCCAAGCCACGCACAGTGAGTTCCGGGAGAGTGGGAGAGCTTCCTGCTCTCCACGTCCACAGAACCCAGCCCCCCCTTCGGCACATAACTTGGGCACAAGACACAATTGGAGAAGCCAATTTAAATTTTCAGATACATTTTTTAAAAATTCTCTGTAAGGAAAGGAGCTTCCGAGGCTCCCTTTACACAGCTGGAGTTCTCATTTAGATGCGCCCTTGGATTCCATTCGGATTGACTAGAGGTGAGGACTGACGCTCTTTTAGCGACAGGGTTTGTGTTGAATCCAGACAACAGTGAAGGTATACTCCTAATCTGGCCTCGACTTCATCAAATCTTGTTTTTAAACTATGTTAGACAATGACTGGTCAAAAAACAATCAAAGCAATCGCTTATTAAGCATACCCTGTCACTGATGGCTCATTACAGCAATGTTAAGCACATCGTAAGTGCTGACTGTCCGCAGAACATGCTCACAAATACAGGGTAAGACAGAAGGCAACTGTACTAAAAATTCCTTTGTCTTTCTACAGGACACCTCAAATCAACACTCCCTGCTACAACGGCTGGGACCTCAAAGTAGAATCTCCTTGCACTCTTGCTTTGCCCTCAATTCATCAGCCTAAGGTCAAAAATTTCCTTTTCCCTCCCCTCTGTCCTGAAGGGCCCTGGAGCACCACAGGGCTAAGGGAATCAGGGCCCTGGAGCACCACGGTGCTAAGGGAATGGATGGCCTGCGAAGTCTCAGGAGCCTTCTTCGATTTCTATGCCCCACTTCTTTCTGAACGATAAGCAAGTCCATAAAAGTTGGGATTTACTATCAACTATGGTTTTTCAAGTATGAGAAGAAAAAGCAGAAAAATTCCTTAGAAAGAATTTATATCTAAGTCACTCCAAACCCAATATGTTTTTTACCAAGGCAACACATACATTTCAATTCATTAACCTTAATGAATTAATCAACCTTAGTTAACATATTAACTTATTAAGATTTAAAAAATTAAACGGAATGCAACCGTGATTCCTTTGCACAACTCTGACATGATTTTTAATGGAAAAAAATTGCTGGAAAACACGCTGGAATTATCTTCATGTTAAGACAGTGGTGAGCCATTTTTAATTTGCTTGTTTCTTTAACAACAAAAAATCTGTAATGATTTAGGTAGGGAATTTGATCCATGGAGGAAACATACAAAGATGATCAGGGAAAACGGAGCCAGGCACGTGGATAGGCAAAATCTAGAAAATCTGTACTGTGGGAAAACTAACAAGCAAAGGAAAACACATGCTCCAAATATTTTGCGTATTTAACAGTCAGTTGTTGACTGTAAAAGAACTCAGTCCTGGTACACTTCCAAGCTTCTCTGCTTGCCATTTCTTCAGATTTAAAAAAAAAGCGATGGATGAATGTTTTAAACTCGAATGCTATGTGTTTTCCTATCATGTGGAATCACAATCTTTTCCTTAACTCTTCAGCACCCGAATCGGAATTGACAGACAACTAAAATCACTTCGCTTCTCTAGAGCATTTCTCCGTGTTCACGTCCTTGGGCCTTTCTAGCCAGTGTCTTTTTTTTTTTTTTTTTTTTTTTTTTTTGGCCAGTCCTGGGCCTTGGACTCAGGGCCTGAGCACCGTCCCTGGCTTCTTCCCGCTCAAGGCTAGCACTCTGCCACTTGAGCCACAGCGCCGCTTCTGGCCGTTTTCTGTATATGTGGTGCTGGGGAATCGAACCTAGGGCCTCGTATATCCGAGGCAGGCACTCTTGCCACTAGGCTATATCCCCAGCCCCTCTAGCCAGTGTCTTAAGTTGCAATGTGTTTATGTTTTCATTGTCATGGGAGTTTCTTGTGGGTTTTTTTTTTGGGTTTTTTTTTTTTTTTTTACCAGTCCTGGGGCTTGGACTCAGGGCCTGAGCACTGTCCCTGGCTTCTTTTTGCTCAAGGCTAGCACTCTGCCACTTGAGCCACAGCACCACTTCTGGCCATTTTCTGTATATATGGTGCTGAGGAATTGAACCCAGGGCTTCATGCCACTAGGCCACGTTCCCAGCCCCTCTTGTGGTTTCTCACATGCTCAGTTCTTTACTTGGGAGAGCTAACTGATGCGGTTCATTTTGTGTGGACACATACGACTGTCTTTGCAGAGGGGAGAGACAGGAGCACAAGTCCATCGAGGGCATTCACCAGCAGATCTGGACCTTGTTTGTTCCCCGAGATCCGCCATCTCTTGTCCTTCACTCTGCATGGCTACACCAAAGGGCCCTTTGCTTTCCTGTTTCAGTTTATCTCGGTGGAGACCACCGGTGCTGAGGCCCAGTGTCAATCTCCTGCTTCCCTCTCCGGAGGTTGGCTTTGCACATTGCTTACATCCTGCAAGCAATGAGTTCATACCTCATGTCCCCCACATTGCACCTCTTCTCTTATTGGGTGTCTGTCACTTTGGTTTCTTTGTCTCCATCAGAGTCTCTCTAAATGACTCTAAGAATAATCTCGAAAGCCTTAGGATCCTGGTGTCATCTCCTTTAGTGTCCTGACATCTGCCTTGTACCTTTGAAAAGGGTCTTTTGCTAACCTGGCCTTTGGCTCCTCCGCTTGAGTAAGTGATGTCCTTCCCGCCACAATTCTCATGGACACGCGCACCTCTCTCCAGCTCCTCCCCGCCACCATTCACCTCGCTGGAGCAATCAGCATGGCACCGTCTTAGATAATCTGTTTGTGATGTGCACATCCGCCACGTTAATAGAATACGTATTCTACTTTGCATGCACACAGCTTGTAACACATAGGTAGCACCAAAACAATTTTTAAAACATTTCTGAAGTCGAGCCTATTGTGCAATCCTAAGTAGAAAGAGTTCCTGCTGAGAGGACCCTTCCGTCACTGGCAGAGGGAAAAGGTAGAATAATAGAATTCTCCAATGGCATTTTAAAAGCACGCATGTTCTTTTGGGAAGTGTTAATACTGTGGACTGATTTTCACCTGACTATTTTTTTAGAGCCCATCCATTTGAACCATTGTCACTGATAAATGTGCTTATTGGTGTATTAGAATAGAACAAAAAAAACTGCTGTATTTTCTGCTTTTTGTAATCCAAAGGAGTGAGCAAATCTTCTTTTCAACTCAAATGACCTAATTGCGAAAAGGAGCTAAACATTTTACTTTTAAACATTCCTTGACAATCAGAATTATGTATGAAGACACTGGAATAAACATGAGATGTTATTTTAGATTCTTTTCTTTTACAAATCCTTTAACAGATTTTAATAACTTTTTGGAGGGTGGGGTAGGAGGAAGGGAAGGCCAGGACACCTTCACCTTATGTTAGGTTCTAATTGTGCCCAGAACTAGTTGAACAACATCGGTTATTTCTTCCCCAGATCTAGGCCTTAGTCACTGCCATGTAAACAAACAAGCAAATCCATCTTCCTGGTTTACTTCACTGTCTGCAATCATTTGAAAAGAAATGATTATGACACAAAAAGGCATAAATAGTCATGTACATAGCCACGAACTCTAATGTGACGAATACATTG
This sequence comes from Perognathus longimembris pacificus, assembly GCF_023159225.1. NCBI lineage: Eukaryota > Metazoa > Chordata > Mammalia > Rodentia > Heteromyidae > Perognathus > Perognathus longimembris. The sequence goes on along the minus strand of NC_063181.1, from coordinate 42,605,574 downwards.
TTAGAAACCCTCTGTGCAGTTTTTCGACATCCATTCTCCATCTCCTTCGTGGACTTACCCTGTCATGACTCAGTGGAGTCGTTTCTTATCACTGCCATAAGTTGCTTTGTCCTTTAGCACGTATGTTTCCCAAACTCTATGTGGTAGATGCCTGAATGCTAACTACTAAACTTTGTGTGAGTCATAATGTATGGGGCATTCCTAGAAAACTTACTGACTCCTTCTCACCATAAAGTCTGTGATACTCATACGGGCATCTACATTCCTGGCTCATCTTACACGGATACTATTTACCTTTGGGTAGTTAAGCTTCTGTCAAAAGCATTTCATTTTCCATTTGACAGCTATAACATACCATGCTTCTCTTTCTGAAGCCCAAATCTAGATGATGGATACATTTATGGTAAGCAGTGAAATTTGCTAGGACAAATCTTATGTGCATCTTGAATCTGCCAAGTACTTAACAACCTGTTTGGCACTGCAGTTCAAACCATTTCTATTTCCTGACTGGAGAAGGGAGATTGTGCTGTTCTGGACCCTGACTTGCATTCGCTATTGTTGAATGGTTCAGGTTCTTCTCAGTTTAAAGTTGAGAAATGGAATGTATTTGGATTTATTTGTGTTGAACAATTTTTCATGTGTTTATTGGCCGTTTGGGTTTCTTCTGTGAACTGCCTTTTTATATCTTTTTTTTTCTGCTTTTTCTACTAGGTTCTTTTCTTTACTATTTGTAGCTTGAAATTTTTATTTGGCACACTGACTCATTTAATTTTTGCATACCAAAAAACTCCCACAGACTAGCCTGTCTTTTTACATATTATTGTTGTTGGTCACATAGACAATTTTAGCTTTAACTTAGTCAAATGTGTTAATCAGTTCCTTTAGCTTATGCACTTTGTCAAGAAATCCTTCTCCTCATCCCAAATATCTAAGTATTATCTTTCTGAAAATTCTAAATGAATAAATTTTCTTTTTCAATTTTTTACAATTATATATTATTGTTATTTATAGAGGTGATGTACAGAGAGGTTACACTTATATAGGTCAGTTCATGAGCGTATTCTTTTTTATTTAACTTTGTTGTCCAAGTGATGTACAGAGGGGGTACCGTTTCATACATAAGGTAGTGAGAACATTTCTTGTCAAATTGTTACCCCCGGCCTCATTTTTATCCCCCTTTCCCTCCACTCCACCCCCCCACAAGTTGTACAGTTCATTTCCAACATACTGTCTTGTGATTTTTCACTGGTGCATTGCTTCACCCTTTGCCCCTTGAAACAAAAGACAAAGCACCTTTCATTTTCAACCGTGTTACCCCTTCCCTCATCCTCTCCCAGTTTTTCCTCCCAACCCATCCATAGATTGTCTAGTTCTAGTGTTTAGTGAGCACCACTGCTGTACCCCAAAGAAACATAGGTGGCATGGTTCCCTTCATATGTGACAACTAGAATGCGCCTACAAATCTGCAAGTAAACACACTGGGTGTTAAAAACAAATATACTAGGACATAAATGATAAGGCCTCCAGACAGTGTCATAATGAGAGCCAAGAAGGATATTCATCGGAGCGGATCACAATGGCTCAACCGCGATGTGCGCATGATCGTGTAAGATAATGTTGTACAAAATGAACTCCAGGAAATGGAAAAAAGAGACTACATTTTCTTATTCCTTTATTTGCAAGCTTTTTGTTTGTTTCTTGTCAACACTAACTTGGTCACCTATCAGTTCCCTACATGTATGTAAATCAAATTCCTGGACTCACTCTCTGTGCACGGGCATATTGTCTGTTTCTTTGTTCCTTACTGTCTTGTTAAATAAACGTTTTAAAATTTTTAACAGCCGATAGGACGAATGTAATCACTTACATCTTCTTTTTCAGAATTATTTTGCTTTTTGAGGAGTATCTACGGTCTTTTATATGCGTTTGTTCAGATCAGCCCATGATTACAAATCAAACTCCATCAATGTTTTTACTTCTGCTCACTTTTTTGGTTAAGTTTGCCTTCAAACATTAATTATATAGTGAAGAAGACAGCTTGGAGGGAGGGATAATGGCAGTTTGGGGTGGTTACTAAGACTGAATGGACACACTCCTTTTTCTCCTTCTTCCTGTCTGTAGCAATGATCAGACTGGAGCAGTTCTCTGAAACATGTTCTACTCAGCTTCTGCTGATGAAGTTGCTCAAGCATCTTCTTACCAAACAGATTCTCTACAGCCAAAATAATGTGCCCTGCCACTATCTCAACCATGTTAAGTTGAAAACAAGGTGAAATAACTTTATATCATTCTCTGAGAAATCCTCCCTCCATAGAGCAACCTCCCTAGTTTTCCTTCTCAGCTTTCTGCTTGAGTTTGAGAGCTGAGTTTACAGCAGTAAGGACACAAGCAGAGAAAGTCAGATGACCACTTCAATTTCAAGTCCCCTTCCATGGTATATAATTATTTGGTAAGTAGCTCCCATTTGTATCTCAGTGAGACCTATGTCTACTTCTTACCGGTGAGAAAGGGTGAGTGTGATTGTATATATGCATGTATATTTACATATATGTACACATATATTCTATACCATATGTGAATGCATGTATATACATATATATGTATACATACATATATCCTATTCCACATGTGAATTAGTTATTCGCATTAACTTTGCCCAGAGTCCTCAATAGGATTGCTATTCAAAATAGTGGTAACTAGAGTCAATTTCATTATTTTAAGTGGTACTTCAAGTGCTTTTACGTCTTCAACCATTTATTATCTTCAGGCATTAAGGGAAGCTTGTGCTAGTGTGTGTGTGTTTTTAATAAATGTTTTCAAAAGTGAAAGATATGTGTGAAATTAGCTTTATAATATCTGATCCAATAATATTATTGTATTTTTAAGTGTCTAGAAAAAGACTAATTTCTTCATTAGATAAACACATAAAAACTTTTTCAATTATCTTAGCTTTATTCCATAATGCGAATTTGATCTGATTTTTTTAAAAAGACAATTTCTCAAAACTGATAACCTAGTATATAGTAAGATACAGCCCATTCCTCTGGTAATATCTAATAATTTACAAAGGAGCAAGTGAGCTTTCTCCAATCCTGGCGAGGGTGACAGCGGACGCGGTACCTCGCAGGATTCTGGAGAAGCTGATTCTCTCTTCCTCGTGTTACCGTGTCCAGATCAGACACTTGTCGTCCTATCCGGTATGGATTACAGAGTCAGAATAAATATCCAAAGCACTGATTCCTATGCAACTTGTAAAGGAACTTACAAATGTGGAGCCTAGGAGAGCTGCTTAGACATAATGTTCTAAGGGGTAGTGGCTCAAGCCTGTCATCCTAGACAGCTGGGCGGTGGCCACGACTGAGCAGAGGTAATCCTATAAACAGGGAGCTCCACCACTGTGGTCCATCCAGCACTGGCCATCGCTGGCCGGACATCACTGCCCCAGGTCCTTCCTCCTTATTGCTGGAGAGAAGCAGGCATCCCTCTACCTCCAGCCGATGAGTCAGGAGTGGTGCCAACCAATTCTAGGTGTTTCATTCACCTTGCGAAGTTGTGAAGGCTAAGCCAGGTGGGCTCAATGGAGCATCTGGAAAAACTTCAGCTCTCCTAATGTAGCCGTAATTCATGGAGGTGCTGCAGTTATAGTACAAGAATACCAGTAAAATGCAAGGAGAATGGGGAAGAGTATCTTAAAGGTGCTTGCTAGAATCTCTTAATCCTGCTGAGCTCTTCTTAGTCAGAAATGGTTGAATCAAATGAACTTAAGGCACCAGTCCTAATTATATACCCTAGAGGTTTTTTTGATGTTAATGTTTTTGTTTTTAATTTTTGTCTTATTTGTTCATTGATCTATTTGGGGGAGTGTAAAGGGAAGCACAGAAATGGAAGGACAAAGGGCAAACAAACACATCAAAGATACTCACTAGACACGGTGTTGAAAATGAACTCTACAAGTTGTGGGTGGAGACTGGAGGGAAAAACTGGGAGAGAGCAAGGGAAGGACTGGCAGTGTCCAAAAACAAGTGTACTCATGACCTGACTTACGAATCTGTGACCACTCTGTACCTCACCCTCCCACCACATTTTAAAGAAAAGGAAGAAATGTTCAGAATATGAAATTCAGAACAAACATGTATTAGCATATTTAGTTATATGGTATATGTTTAATAAGTTTAATCTGATGATTTAATAGTTCAAATAAATGATACCTTTTGTGAGGGCTTTTTTTGTTGTATTTTCAGTAACTAAAAAAAAATCCAAGTTAAAAAGCAAAATGTTTCATTCATTTATCTTGGGCTGAGCTTTCTAAACATGGCCTTCAAAAGACTTAATAAATGAAATTTAGGTTCTTTTCACAGATAATGGCTCCATTCTGCTGGTGACATTCAAACCAATACATATGTCATTTGTTCCTTTTTTTCTCTACACAGATTAGCCCCCTTTGCCTGAGGAAGCCAGAGAGCATGAAGAATGAAATGATAAATGGATGTCCAGCAAAGAAGAGAGGGGGATTTTTAAGACACAGGGAGCAGCAATTGACATGATGTAGAAAACACTAGGATGGCGTTAACTCTAAATTCAATAACTTTTCATGTGATTATCCTGTGGTTTCACCCAGAAGATTTAGAGAGGATCGCTAGACCAGCATGCTTTCTTCCAACGTTTTGACTCAGAGGGAGTCCAGCAACTCTGTACCAAACAGAAAATTTTCCAGTGGCCTCCCTCACTGACAAAAGCCAAAGACAAAATAACAGGTTTATTATACTGGACACTCTTTAGAACAAGGGTTTTGTGTGGTACTGTCATCTCTGCCTTCCTAATGCGGAGAAGATGATCTGGTTTCAGACCTCCCAAAATGATTATTTACCAGATAGAAAATGATATTCTTTCAGACGTGCTGATGACTGCAGTTTGTATTCTGGGATACTCTCCGTTATAAAATCATGTGATTTTTCTATCACACTGTATATTGCATCCTAAATTACAATGACAGCTGGTAGCTGTGCAAAAAGGTTTTCCATTTTCAACAAGAAAAAGGATTATTTTAACCCACATACAAAATAGAATAACATAATCTCATTAACATCTAACCCTTCCTTGGCCACTAATGGTAATGGGCATAATACTGCCTAACTGGAGTCAAATACAGAAAATGTTGTGGCCAGCTTAAACCTTCCTAAAGGAACAATAAGACAATGTATGCATGTAATCCATTTATAGGAAGAAAAATGACCTAGGGGCAGTAATGTTATTTTCTATTAAGGTAATCTTGAAAGTGGATGGAAACCAGTTAGACAGTAATTTAATATGAACACAACACAGAACTCACAAATGAACAAATCTATCCCCATACTGAAGAAGAGTTCATTGGTACCTTAAGCTTGATCTAAGAAAGTGATTTCCAATGTCTGGAATATTCTAATCTCATAAACACTACTTCAAAGGATATTGAGAAGCGATTTTCCAAACAAGATAAATGACATAGCTCTTTAGTCAGCACAAAAGTTCTTAGAAAGTCGTAATTTTTTTATAAAATAAAGAGATTAAGGAAACTTTAATCAAACATTGGCATGTCCTAATGATATTTAAGATTCTAGATATGCTCCAAATAGTTTTCTTTTTAATTTTTATATTATTACATAAATACTTATTGTTTTGTCACAAAACAAATAGGTTGTCCTTATCGATGTGATGCCTAAAAAACAGCTCATTCATTTATTTGTGAAATGTTTTTTGATGTTCAAAGGGTCTTCTAAGCCTATATTCTAGACAGATGACCTAATCTGGTATGTCAACTGTCTGAATCCCATTCCAGTTTTTCCATTTGTAGCTCAGCATAGGAAGAATGGACAGAAAGAGCAGCAAGCAAGGAGACTGGAGAATAAAATGCATAAGAAAACTAGTCAAATGCTTGTGAGAAGATTATTAACACTGGTCTGCAGAGATCCAAATTGACCCACAAATTGGAATCCACCCTAGGTCTCTTCATTTTAGATATTTTTCAGATACAATCTCGTGCAGCATGAAATATACATTTTAATAGTGGCTTTATAAAATGAAAGAGCTCATTAGATATCTAAGATTAACCAATCAAAAATACCTTTGTCTAGGCCAGTGGCTCCAGCCTATAACCCTAGCCACTCAGGAGGCTGAGATCTGAGAATCACAGTTCGAATCCAGCCCAGGTTAAAAAAAAATTGTTAAGACTCTTATTTACAATTAACTATTCAAAATAAAAAAGTCCGACATGGAGCTGTGGCTCAAGTGGTAGAGCGCTAGCCTTAAGCACAACAGCTCAGAGACAGTGTCCAGGCCCTGATTTTACACCCTAGCACAAAACAAAACAAATAGTTTCTACTTTCCTTAATAAAGGCATTCCATCTGCCTTAGTAACTGAACATTTTCAAGTACCTGTGTGTCATGCGTGTCTTAAGTGTCCACAAAGCCCTGTGTTTACAGGCTCGATCCCTAGTGTGTGAGGATTGGGAGGTAGTGGTCCCTGAAGACACGGGATTTAGGCAGAGGCATAAATATATTTTTGTAATACATGATTCAAGTCAGGGAGATATTGGTGTAGTCAGATATGAGACTTGTAGGGCATCTCACAATTGTACTTTTCTCTTCTAAAAAGGTTTGCTGTTTGTCTCTGCTGCTTCTGTCACTGGCATGTGCTAGAAACTTTCCACCTATATATTAATGTCTTATGTCAGTAGTGGATCACAATATAATCTGTTTAAAAACAATTTATATTACAACCGGTGCTCTACATTTAAGTTTAAACCGCATGATACCACCACTTGTGATGTAAGACTAAATGTGCACATTACTGAAAACTACAAGCCCTGTGATCCTCTCTTCCTACTAGCTGACATCTTTCTTCCAATTGCAATAAACATTTCATAATTCCGCTAAACTTCAACATAACATCTTGGTTTCTACCTTTGTTGTTGTTGTTTGTAGAGCTTGAACTCGGGGCCTGGGCAATGTCCTTGATCTTCCCCCCCACCCCTTCAAGGTCAGCCCTCTACTGCTTTGAGCTACTGCACCACTTCTAGTTTGCTCATGGATAATTGGAAATAAGAGTGCATGGACTTTCCTGCGCCAGCTGGCTTTGAACCGCGATCCTCAGATCTCAGCTGGGTAGGACTACAGGCGAGAGCCACCAGAACCTGGCTGGTTGGTGTCATTTTAGGCTATATTGGAATTGATCAAAGTGCATGTACTTAATTAAGTCTCATAGCTGTTGTGCTTAAGAAAATTTGGGAGTTAAGTAATGCGTGTGAGTTCTGAAAGTGAGAGCCAGAACTTGAACTGTGTTCTTGTTTAACTGCAAATTCCGCTTTGTTTCCTTCTCTCTGAAGCTATCTTTTGGCATTGATCCAGGTGTCGTGTGCTTCTATATTTGAAGCTTTTCCTTCTTTGTACTTTATCTTGGCAATGTTTAACATCTCTTTCCTAGGTTTGGATTGCCAACCTATTTTTCTAGATTAAATAACCCCAGTGGCTTGCTTTAGTGTGTTCGTTCTTCACTTGCTTGGAATAAATCCACTTTCCACATGCTTTCGTAATGGTACTTCGATCTAATAACTGTGCGAACAGGAGCTGGGTTGTGCCACAGAAATAAACATGGCAGAGTTTGCTCCTGGGAAAATTCACAGTAACAGACTGGGTTTAAAAATAAAGATGGGAAGAGTATAAAGTACCTAATCATTATCTAAATAAACCTTGTAATTACAGACTTCCTATAAAAGAATATAACTATATTCTAGATTTAAGAATAAGAGTTAGTCAGGAAATGAAGACAAGAGTATGCATATTCTTTTCTCTTTTTTTTTTTTTACATTTCTATAGCATTACCATAAACGTTGCTTCAAAAACCTTCCTCTCTGTCCACTTATTTGGACAGGAGCAGATGCTTTGAAAGTGACAAGAACTAAAGTGACTGGAGGCAGGAATGGGATCTCCGGGGTCTTCATAATAAGTAGAGCATATATTCTATAAATCAAAAATTATCGAATGATGCTAGCGTATACTGAGTGTGCTGTGCCAGCCCCTCAAGGTGCACTAGAGATCTAAACTCTGCTATCTGGAGATGGGATCCTTGAGAAGTAGTGAAATTCAAATGAGCTCAGCAGGGTGGACTGCAGCGCAGCATTCTGTCATTAGAGAAAGTGGACGTGTAGAAGCAGACACATGGACAGGGCAATGGATTACATGATCATGGAGCCAAGATCTGCAGCTGGACCGCAAGCCAAGGAATTTCCCAAATTGTCAGGGTCCCAGGAGGCAGGACAGGCCTAGAGGAGATCTTCACCACAATCCTTAGAAGAAATTAACCTCTGTGAATTTCTTCTTCTCGGGTTCCTCAGCCTTAAGAATGACAAGAACACAGATTTCTGCTATCAAAGCCATGCTTTGTTACAGCTGCTAAGCAGAAATGCAAAACAAATTTCTTCTGGAAAATGTAGCTCTCAGACAGATAAATGCGACCAGCGGATTTGGAATCCACACATGAGTCTGTGTACAATTTGAGGGGAAAATACCATGTGCGGATAACCATCAGGTACAGAGCTGACCCACAGAACCGAGCAGTCAGCCAAGCAGTGGCTCTAAACAGGGAGCGCTCCTCTCTTGCCAGGAGGATTTCAAGGCCGAGACGTCTGTCCATCCACACACCTTCCCACGGAAGGGCTTCTTGTTCCCTTTTGGTGGTGGGAGGTCATGGTGTTACTTTTTTTTTTTTTTTTTTTGCTAATCATTTCAGAAAAGGGGAACAAAATTCAGATAAGACAAACACGCCATGGAAAACCTTCAGAGAAGCCAAAGAGCCACATGATGGCTTTCCTATCTCCTGCTCTTCTTCACTCTGTCAACTCCAGTGAAGGACGTGGCGAATCTCCTCTCGATGCATGAATCCACCCCCAGCTGATGGCAAATGCAGAGCCTGGGTCCCCACGTGGAGAATGGATTCATTGTCTGTCAACAGCACTCTCGGATTGGACAGCGGCTCTTGGGGACTCATTCCAAGTCCCCGCCCTGTGACACTGCTGTCTGAACCCTCTGATTGCCACAGGAGACAGTGCTCCGCTTCAAGCCCACGCCAGGGGTGCACCAGGTAAAAACGCTTCTCATCTGCCTTTTATGTAGCTGCATGCAGTATCATAACTCTATGGGAGACACTTGCATGTTGAAGTGTTTCTGGAGACAGTTGTTTTATGTGTGAAATTTATTCTAGAAAGAGACTGTCTATACAATTATGTGTGTATGTATATATACATGCATATAAATGTCTGTGTACACACACACATATACGGTCGTAGTGTCACCGTCTGACATTGCTCACTTAAACATGTGTGATACTTCCTCACGAAAATGGTATTTTTGATGATTAGTCTTCGAAATGCTCTCGTCAAATAATTGCTTGGGAAGATGAGTTTTGTTTACGATTCCCATGAAAATATTTGGTTCCATTTAAAACAGATGATACAACTGGGAGTTTTCATTTGTCTCTCTCACCATTATTTATTAAATAATTCCAGTTCACATGCTGTAAGATATATTACTCACTCTGGACTAGTCTTGATGTATGTTTACAGTTATAGCAACCTAAAAAATAATTTTATATGGTATTTTCTGTCATAAACATTTTCCTTAGATAGGATAAAAATTCAGTGCGTAGGCCATCTGGCAATTAACTAACGTAATTTTTCTGACAATTAACTAATGTACTAAACAGACTCAAGCAATCTCAGAGAAATATGTTACTAAGGCTACCTAAATATATTGCTTTCTTACAATTCAGAATTAGTTAAGCAAGGTGACAAAATGATTGGTTTCCTTAGAGGATGTTTTTTAATTGAATTAATAGACAGTGTGTTTTTTCATTATAGCAACCTATAACACTAATGGATAAGCTAATGTTTTCTTCCTTAAAGTAATTGCTCAGATATCTTGATTTAAAATTACTCCAATCTACTCAGCTAGTTGTTTGCAAATGGGACAAAGGTCTTGATCACTTATATTAGGGTGATTTACAATTTCAATATAATGTAGAACACTAGGATTTTTCAGCTTAAGTAATTAAAATTTACTAGTCATCATTTGCTTTTAAAAGTTACATATATATATGAATGTGTATATATTACAGTTTATAAGAGAAGCAATGTTGCTGAAATTAAAAAATCTTATAAACTCTAAAAAAATGTATTGTTTCATTTCTGTTGACTGAGCAACTGTTTCTACATCATGTAAGAAATTATAAATAAAACACTAAAGTAACAATTTAATGATTTATATTAATCAAACTGGCTAAAGCTTCCATTTGAGTTTAAATGAAAGGATATGCTACTACAAACTACTTTCAAGAGACTAATTATTGTATTATTCAGTGGCTTCTCCTCTATTTCTATTTCCTGTAGTAAATTCTAAATGTTAAAAATAAAAATTTAATGGTTCTCATTAATCAACCTGTCTAAAACAGGGAATTATACATATGAGTTATTATTTGACTATAGCCAATACTTACAAAGGATAATGGATATGATGTTAATTTTTATGGATGATAGATGTCATGAATGATGTTGATAAAGGAATAAATGAAAGATGACATGGAAATAGATAACAACTAATAGTACCCCGAGGCTTTGTTGTAAATACAAAACCAAATACAATATTTCCACTAGATTTATTTATTCCTGGAATAGGTCTTATTAATATGTACCTAATTAATACATAAGTTTTAGTTGATCATGCATCAAAAAATTTTCAGAACAAGATGTATTTGCATTTTATTAGACAAGATCCACATTATTTGAAAAACATTTATTTTCTTTAATTATATTAAAATTTACAATTCTCTCTTAAGACAATGTAATGCCACAATTGCTGAAAAAAAAATAAACATCCTGATCTTATCACAACACAAAACATGAAGTATACAACTATCGTCTTGTACATGTCTCTCGTTTAAAAGTTTTATTTCCATTAGAATCTCACATGTTAAACTCTCACAGGCAACTGGATCACTTTTTAAAGATTCTTTTAATGTATAATTTCTCCTGCTACCCTACCTTTTCCCCTTCTGTCATTTTGCTGGGAAGAAAAAAATAAAAGAACTTTGCTTTTGTCTTCCGCAATTACCCTGTCTAGAAGCTTCTGGTTGAAGTACAACAGTGAAATCTAACATGTTCCTCTGCTTTCTGCATATTTTTTTTTCCAAATTGATATTCGGGGCTGGAGAATTGCTTAGATTCAAGTTCTGTTTGGGGCTAGAAGCTTCCAGAGATGGGTCTGTGTTCTGCCGTCAGGAGGCAATGTGTGATCGTTTCCTTTCACCTGATGTCAACAGCCTTGGGAAACTGATGTCATATATTTTCATTTGATACATCAAAACGTAGGTAACTCTGAAAAGCAGTGGGCATATTGGAATAGCACCGGGAAAGTGACAACAAATGAAACCTAAGTACTGTTTCTAGGTTAGTTCACTGGCAAAATAAAAAAAAAAAAAATCACTAAGTTAAGGCATTTTTTCCTTTTGCCTGATTTTTTTCTATAATTTGAAATTATAGCTAGGAAAAAGTAAATGTCCCAGCTTTCTTAGAGAAGGAGCACGCTCGAGTCATTCTTCTGTGCCCTTCCCTCCTCGGTCTCTTCTTGGTCCTGCTATGCTAGCTCCTCCTTGGCTCAGCCACATTGGCCGAGCTCCTGTCTCCTTTCCCAAGGTCACATCGTTCACACAATCATCCCGACAGGTGTCCCCCAATTAAAAATAATGTGGTCTTAACTGGAATGGGTTCCGGAATTTTAAAATAGGATATAGAGTCTTAGGTTATTTTTGTTCCATTTCTAGAAATCTGATAAAGATCACTTTCATGCTAAAATCGTTGTTTTGAAAAGTTCTACTTTTCTTTAGAAGTTCTTTTATTTCCATGATCCAATGAACAGAAGAATAGTCTAGATCCCAACTCTCTCAGTTGGGAACCTGGGCACAAGACAGCGTCTGTTCATGAGGATTTGAGCTTGAAAGTTAATCAGAAATCCAATTATGAGGACTCAGATAAGAGGCCAGGACCTAGCGCAAGGCGGCTTTATTGGTGGACTGACTGAGGATGATAATAGGCCTGCTTGAGACAACTGCCCTTGGAATGGTACTGTGTGGGTGGGAAGGGAGGGCATCGTTCCTGGAGAGATTGGATGAAACCACACACGGACTTTTAAATAAATGTGTATGAGAACTAAAATTCTCATATGGATGTTTGGAAGTTGTGAGTAAGCAAAAAGTAAAAACTAAATAACATTGAAAAGCATTATTTACAAAATGGTGATGGTATGCACTGAGCACACCCCAGGTAGTATAGCTGCTTCAAGCTCTCTAGAGACACAGACAGACAAAGAAAGATCCTTATCATCGGGTGCTTATATATGCACATATCATAGATGTCGTATGAAAACAAGCTGGATGCGAAGGGAGCTTACTTTGGGTATGAGAACTCAATTGGCATATAATAAAATAGGCTTACTATAAATAAAACTAACTCTTTCACCATCTCCTACTTGGAGAACATCAATGTACAGGACAATCGTTGGTATTAGGAATGGTAGTCCTCATCTACAGGGTGACTAGGACAAACTTTCATGTCACCATTTTCATCTGTTCATATCACTGCTTTATATCTATTAGGTTCGTAGTAAATTCTGATGTGGGGGAAAATAACTGCCTGAGAAGGATCCTGACAGTCATTTTCAGAAAATGCAAGAGGTCTTGGTGTCATTTTTAAGTTTCCTAGCAAGATAAGATAAAGTTAAGATTTGAGGATTCAAATGACATGAGTGAATTATATTTCTTTCATAACAATATTGATTACGGAACCTCGCTGAAAATTTTTAATTACACTAGGCCTTAATTTCTCCTAGGAATTCCTGAACTGGTTTCTTATTATTTAATGTTTCAGTCATTTAACTCTATATAATTCATGCCTAGACAGGGTTTATAAATTAAAGCCCATTAGAGAAATATGTAATCTCTTCAGTGCACTAATTCCAATAATTTCATAAAAAAGTAAGTTGGATTATATGGTATAAAGGTCCTTGTCAGAATTTTGGAATTAATTTTATGAGAAGCATACTTTTTCTACTTCTTTCTAATGACAAAGTTTAGGGTTCTTGACATACTGACATCAGTTTAGTTTCTCCAAACAAACCTGGGCAGTATCCCCAATCGTAGGCAGGTCTTGTTTGATAAGAGTGAACAAGAAAAGGATACTTCATTGGACCAGATTTTCCATTAAGCCCATATATGCTTCAAATGCATGCACTGAAAATGTGAGATTCTCTTTTTTCTTGACTATAAGTGATAACTATCGTATAAGGACTTTCACAATGCTTCTCCTTCTGAAGAACTGTCATGGCTCTTCACAGATTTTTGCACTTCGCTATTTATAATCAGCTTGTCAATTCCCACAAAATAGGAAACTGATTTTTTATTCAGGTTATTTTATATAAAAATTTGAATAGATTATTTCTGGTTACAATGGTGAATCTGTTGGTTCTTACACACATATATGCTTCCATTCATTGAGAGCGTTCTTATTGTCTCTAAAATGTTCTGGAAGGTGTGGGATGGAGTCAAGCGGAAAGGAGTAGATGAATGAAAAGGGGAAAATCCAGCCAAGAATTCAATGTATGCCTACAAAACTAAAGAATGAGGGAAGGGGTAGGGTATAGGGAAGAATGACTGAGAATATTGAAAGAAGTGACATTGATCAGGATTCATTGTGTTCATAAACTGTGTTGATACATGGCAACTCCTTCATACAACTACTTAAAGATAGTAAAAAATAAAATAAAATTTAGACAAAATCTGGGAAAATAACTTCTATAATTTCTATGGTTTATTCCTACATTTATCTTCTTACTACATCTTTTCTTCACTCCTATTTCAATAAACATAACAAAAAAAAGCTATTTTAAAACTTAGGACAGGGGCTGGGAATATGGTCTAGTGGTAAAGTAGTTGCCTCATATACATGAAGCCCTGGGTTCGATTCCTCAGCACCACATATATAGAAAAAAGCCGGAAGTGGCACTGTGGCTCAAGAGGTAGAGTGCTAGCCTTGAGCAAAAAGAAGCCAGGGACAGTGCCACCTGTTAGTGTATGTAAGCAGTAGAGTGGATCTAATCTTTACACTTTGAATAGCCCCTGCAGGGAAGGGAAGAGACTGGCTTCTCCCAGCGGTCCTCCCTGCACAAAACAGGGCAGTCCTTGAAAGGGCTGATTGAACAGCAAGCTCCAAATGCAACTTACCTACTTACACAAGTGGCATGAGTGAAAAGGTGCTGCTTTTCTCTTTTAATACATCTCTGAATTCCTTTTATTTCATATTTAACAGCTCTAATTATATATATGTGTGTGCATGTATATATGAATTTAAAATCTCAACCCCAAAACTGGAGTAACTTTTGCTATGAATGAGAAAGGCCAAAGTGTAATGCAGTTCATTTATACAAAAGGCGGGCCACCAGAAGCTGACCAAAATTACTAATTGAACCCTTGGTACTGCTTATCTTTTTCTGGGGAAAATAATTATTTTAACTTATGCAAGTCTGCATTACATAAAACACTGGCTAAATTTACTTGCCTCATGTTTCCTTACTCTATAGATGGTGCAATTTCAAACCTTGCATGTAACAATTCAAAATAAAAATAGAGCAGAATGTGTCTACAACTTTTTGCAATTTACCCAGTCTTATAGGGCTATGAAATGTATTTTGAGTGGGGATATGGACAGAATGAGCTGTTGTCTATGAATAAAATTCTCTTCATTAGATGTCTGTATACTTTATAAGTCAATAATCTATTTTATGTAGACAAATACACATATATATTTATATAAAATATATTATATATAAGCATATATTTATATATTATATAATCTATAAATAGATATATATAGTGGCACACATTTATAAATCTTAGGTACTAAAGAGGCTGAGATTTGAGGCTTGTTGGAAGCCAGCTTGGACTAATAAGTTCAAGAGACTGACCTCCAATCAACCATCAAACACACACACACACACACACACACAGATACACACACACACACACACACACACAGCTGTGTGAGAAAATAAGGCCTGGCGCTTAAGCTCCAATATGTACACTAACTAATCAAACAAATAAGAAGTTTTGACTCTAATATTACCATAAAACAGAATTCAATCAGAGTTCTGATGTTCCTCTGATCCATACACCAGTTCATCTGACACCATGGAATAACTTCCGGATCCTAAAATAAGTTCCTCCCTCAAAATTTGCATTATTGGCTTGGACAAGGATTAGGTAAGAAAGAAGGTTGAGTTTCAAGTTTTTAGCCAACAATGATTTGGGTGAATGTTATACGCCATTATGCTTTGTTCCATGAAGCCAGAGTTTTGAAGGAGTCTGGAAATGCCTAGGAAATTTTATGAAGGAAATAAAACTTCAATTTGAAGGACTCCCATATCTATTCCAACAAGCAATGCCATTCTCTTTTCTGCCTTCTTTCAAAATTCACATATTCTCATTCAAACACAAGCACTCCTGAAACTCCAACTGCTCTTCCAATGATTTCCTAACAAGTTAATTACCTCGTTTGTGGAAGTATTATGTAACTTTAAAAATATCTCTAGGAGGGCTGGGGATATGGCCTAGTGGCAAGAGTGCCTGCCTCATATACATGAGGCCCTGGGTTCGATTCCCCAGCACTACATATACAGAAAATGGCCAGAAGTGGCGCTGTGGCTGAAGTGGCAGAGTGCTAGCCTTGAGCAAAAGGAAGCCAGGGACAGTGCTCAGGCCCTGAGTCTAAGGCCCAGGACTGGCCAAAAAAAAATCTCTAAACTCCTGGGTTCCAGTGGCCCCTGCCTATAATCCCAGCTACTCCAAAAGCTGAGCTATGAGGATGGAGGTTCAAAGCTAACCTGAGCAGACAAACCAAATGGGACTCTTACTTCTAATTAATGAGCAAAAAGCCAAAGGTAGAGGAATGGCTCAAATAGTAGAGCACAAGATCTGGGCGAAAAAGCTGAAGGAGAGCACTAGTTCTTAAGTTCAATCTCCAAGTACACCCCCCCCCCACACACACACAGCCCATGGACACAGAGAGCTCTAGGAACGTATACTTGAAATGTCTGAACAGTCTGAGAGGGGACACAGAGCTACTGGGGGCGAAACTAAGACAAATCACACTGGAGGCTGAGTGTTGAAAAATCACAGGTTCACACAACCTCCAGCAACAAAAGCCTTCCTTCTTTTCTTTAACCACCTCCAAATCCACCATCCTACTAATTCCAGAAAGCAAAGCAGTAATGAAGTAGTCAATATAGAACATGCTTTGCTCTCTTTTCTGTACAGAGAAAAATGTCGTGGCTGACACAGCCACCCAGTAATTGACTAAAGTTACAATACTACTGAAAATAATTTATTATTTTATTTCTGTCTATATCAACATTTAATCTCACTTGAGATGAAATTCAAAGTCGAGCATTAATTGCAGATATATTAAAATAGTTAATTCTATGTATTATTAAACCTATCAAGTGTAACTATAAGAAGATGACTGTATATTTACAAGTAGAGGTAGCATGGATGAAATAGTAGCAATATCTTGATACTTTGTTTTTATTTAGAAATTAAAGTCCAAATGAGATGTGATCATAACTTCCTATAAAATTGATGGAAAAGGCTTTTCTTTAGGTTGAGTTAACATTTGTGAGTCCACCAAAAAATATGTGCTGTTCTATTTAAAGATCTTCTTTATGATACTATGATGTACTAAAATGGGCAATTTTTGGAACAGTGCTAAGGATACATATTTTCACAATTAGTAATCATTCTTTATTTGAGGATATGTTTATGTTTGAATATGCATCTCTAATAGTTACCAGTCTATCTTGTGCCTAGATTTCTTTAACTCAATAAGTCAAAGCTGTTCACTGTATGCTTCTTATTTTTTCCCCTTATTTGCTTATTTATTGATGGTAACTTACTTGTAGCACTTCAAGGTAAAATGTAAACGTTTACGTTTATTTGAAAATCATTGCATGTATGACTAGTATAGTTTTGAACATTTTGATGATTTTTTTCTTATTCAGAATTCCGAGTATAGACACTGAAAGATATTATTATTTCTATTTTCCTAATTATTGTTTCCATTACACAAAGATGCTATCTTCATTGATATTGGTATGATATTTAATATATTTCCATAAAAATGAACAAAGGCAGAACCCTTAGGAGAATTATCATCTGACATGGAGAACACTACTGCTTTTCACAAAAGAACATCCTTGTGATTTGAGTTGGTAAAAACATTAAAGAAATACATTTCGAAGCAACTAAATATGCCTTTGTTTTGGGAAGAGAGGCATGAAGTACCTCTTAGTTTTTTTCTTGGTGACCTTAATACTTCTGACCGTGGTAAAACAATAGTGAATATAACTTGTACATGTGGTTCTAAGTCATTCCGCTCCGATAGAGAAAAATGGCATCAGTAATGTCTCCCACATTTTCCCCACAACAAATGGTTATCGCGGAGATGTGGAGGAGGCCACTTTCCGTGGCCTCTGCCCCTGTGGTTCTCCACATCTGACCTCTCCCTATCTCAGTGCTCAAAGGTCTATGAATCTGTGACCACACGGCTGATTCCAAGTCTCCCACTTCATCTACAGATTTTAAGTGTGTACAAAAATCGCCAAAGGAGACAATGGACAAAACTAGGTCAGGAGAACGTCAGATTTCTCTCCCTTGCCCATTCAGCTAACTCTCTCCTCATTTCTTCCATCTGTCCTAAGTTGTTCAAGTCAAAATCAAGTGTGCTTTTCTTTGGATATCGTAATGTGCGTGTGTGTATACACACAATATATACACATAAATTCTTCTATATACATAAATCCTCTGTGTCCAAAATTTATCCCATATTTTTCAAATAGTTTTAACTTCATTGTTACCATCTATGTTAAAGCTAATAGAGCTTAGAATTCCAGGAAGAATTCCAAGGCCTTAATTCCAGCAACATTTTCCTAGTGATTTTTTCCTTTCAATTAATAAAAAGTCAGTGTGACTAATTCATAAGAGTCCTTTAGGTTATTCTAGATTCCTTTTTAATATCACGCTACGACTTTCTATCACACAGAAGCATTTTACCATGCTATGAGTAGAAATTACAGGTTCTAGAATCCAACCCTATTTCTCTAACATCATTTTGTATGCATCGTTATCCATTAAGTTCTAGCCACATTGACTTGGCTATTTGCCAATATTATTCTCCCTTTCAGTGGTGTGAAAGTGAATGAAATACTGGCAAAGTTTGAAAAAAAAAGCATTTAAAGTATACCATATTTGAATTTAGTAATGCCTTTGTTCAGATTGCTATTTTGAAAAATAAGCATAAGCAAATAAGCATAAACAGAGTTATATTTAGCATTAAATGCCACTTTTATTGATAGAGAGAAAAATTAAATATTCTATGCATGATGCATAGGAGTGAAACACTAGAGCATGTTGAAATAATGGCAGACAAGGTGGGGTGCTATTTTAAACTAAGGAATTATTTTAAAATGAACCTATTTATACTACAAGTCATTGTCCATGACTGTGTTTATATGGATTGACACATATGTGGTTGCCTCTTCATCTAGAGAATTTCTAAGTACAACTCTTCTCCCAAGGATTCTACTTGGTGGAACCTTGGTGATATAGATATACAATGGCTGGAAAGGAGATAAGGACTATTTTATAACTTTTAACATGAAAACACACACATAACTATATATTTACATGTATAGATATATATAAATGTACACTATATGTACATTTATTTGTATATGCATAGGTAAACATACTTACATATTTACATATAAATATATTTATATATTTATGTATTTCTATATTTACAAATATGTAGGTTTATATGTTTACATAAATAAATATATGCACATGCTCTTAGTACATATATATGTGTATATATATATATATATATACACACACATGTGTGTTACATAAAGCTGTTTCCGTCATCCATGGTCCATATATGGCAAATGGTGATTTAATAAGATCATGTCACCAATAGAATCATAGCCATCTTACTTTATGTATGTATGTTTTATAATATTCACCCATTATAACACATTTCTCTCATAATCACATATATGATTAAGTGATGAGCAAACAGACACATCCAAATTTTAAGAACATGTCTCTCAAACCTTAGGAAGTTTTCCATAATATTTCGAAATAATAATGTCCACTGATAAAGCTTTCAAAAGAGCCTAGAAATCCCTAAAGAAATACCACCATAATCCTCCTATGCAAGAATAATAGAATCTCCACGCATTTTGTGTAGTCTGTCACTTTTCTTCAAAACCTATGTTTCTAGTGCAATTTTGGAATTTTAACAGATGTAATTCTTTCATCCTCATTTAAAAAATACTTCATTATTCATCTTAATACACTTCAAACTTGGGTGGAAAAAAAAAAGTATTCAAAGTCTGTTGGAAAAGTAAAAAGCAACCCCAGATGTATATGACGGGCTTCTGAAATCTGTGAAGAAGAAAAAACTAGAACTTTCTACCTCACACTGAGCAGAAAAGATGAACAGAACAATTCACTAAAAAATGAACATATAATAACTACCATGCCAAAAAAATCCACAAAATAACTACAACTAAGCCAGTGCATATTAGGGATAAAAGTCTTTCTCTTGTTCACAGCAATTTCAACCATCTATTGTTTGGGCAGAGGAAGGGTAGGTAATGAAGAATATGGATCATGTGGTGAAAAACGTGGCAAGCACTGGCCGTGGTTTTGACTTCTCGCTGCACCAGCAACCCATAATTGTTATCAGATTCTGTTTTATGTTGAGTGGATGTGGTCCAGAGCTGGGGAAAATATCTGCTCTTCTAGACATTTGAGGGCAATCCGACTTCACCTGTCACCTACTCAGTTTAATGTCTCTGGTTAGCCGGGTGTCTCTCTCATTTCTCAGTTTTCCCTCCCCCAATCTGTACCTAGTCACTAACGAAAATAGCTTCTCTAAACTCGGAGCAAAAGAGGACCGCCGTGTCTCCTAGCTCCCATACTTTTAGTTAGCAACTATCACTTGATCCTGAATTTGAAATCTGTGTCTCCAGTTTCTGTGCAAACAACTGCTGAGATTGTCAAGGTCAATGATACCAGGATTTTTATTTGAACTTTATTATATGTTTTTTGTCATTTTATGGAATGTACTTGAATTTAATTGCTGTTTTAACCAGTAAGATGAAGGAACCAAAATATGTTATGCTGGTAGCCTATATTTTTGTAATAAAGTTAATTTACACTTGGTGATATTATACTGCATGCATGAGACAACTAGGCTTTTCTAGTGACCGTAAAGTTTTTATTTTTGCCATTTCTATCTTTCTCTAGCTCTCAAGTAGTGTGGAATAATATATTTATTTAGTTTCCATACTCAAAATTCACAATAATAACTTCCTCCTCTTTCTGCTGTCATTTCTATTTTCTGAATTCTCTAAGGTAAGCTAGTAGTCAAAGGTATCAGCTTTGCATCATTTTTTTTTCTGTTCCAGAAAGTTGAACGCCAAAGTTGTTGATTCTGTTACTCTCCATTTCTTCCTATCTTTCATCCATGTTCCCCGCTGTTACCCAAATCACTTCCCTCACACCATCAGCTGGGTTGGATGATAAATCCACACAAACGGTCTGCCCTTATTGGAAGAATTGAGATTGGAATCAAAGACTAATTTTAAAACTAAAGTGGACTTACATAACTAAGGTCAAGGTTTTGTTTTATTCTGTAGACTGCGAGAGTAATTTTGGTATGGAGAGCACATCATTATCAAGAATGGAAGAGGAAGTTATTACAATGTGTATGATTGGGCATAATAAGTGTCATGCTGTCGTAGTGTTGAAAGAATGAATCTGAGAGTGAGGTACTGATAGAAACTTAAAAGATCGACCAGGACATGATTTCAGTGGATCAACTGTCTTAAATCAAATAGCAACATTTAATCCAGGACTTCATTTTACTTCCCAAGTAAATAGAAACAATGGTGAGTCAGAATTGCAGTTAACAAAATTGCTGGACCTAAAATATTAATTACCTGTCATTTCACTTCTCAAAACCAAACTTTATTTGTGACATTCAAAACACTATCCCTTCCCTAGCTCTTTCCCAGTTTTTCCCTCTCAGCCTCGCCCACAAATTATACAGTTGATTTTCAACATATTGTCTGTTGAGTATCATTGCTGCATTTTTTCACCTTTATTCCATCATTTCTATGTTCTTCCTTGGCCTCCCAAAGACAGATAAAAGAACAAATGAGATAAAAGAAAAACAAAAACAGCAACAAAGGGGAAAAAAAACTGCTGTTCCCATTTCCTGGAGTTCATGTCAATAAATATTAATTTATATGGTCAGTACACATAGCTATTGCACCCTTGTGAGCCCCTCCTAAGAATACCCTCCTGTGGCCTCCCTCTGTATACTCACAAAACTTTATCGCCTTTAATTAAAGTTGCATCTGTGCATATACATGCACACAGGGAATACGGGCCACCCTGTGTGTGCAAACCTGAGTGTGGATCTGTATAAATTACTTCCTGGAAAGATTGTTCTGTACATGGGATACACAGATTCCTGCTAAACACTCGCTGCTTAAAATCCTATACCATCTCCTCCATGTCTATGCGATGGTACTATTAAGGCACTTGCGAGGAGACAGAGTGTGTGTGTGTGTGTGTGTGTGTGTGTGTGTGTGTGAGAGAGAGAGAGAGAGAGAGAGAGATTTCTGTCCTAGTACCTTAGAGTGACCAAAAACCACATAAAGAGCATTTCTTATCACATGACTCCTTAACACTATCCACAGGCACCGCAAACTCAATAGAACCATTTAATGATAAATCATTTTGCATCTTGGCTGTGCTCATGTCACACTCCTAGTTTTGACATGGTTTTGTGTAGTTTTACAAAACAGCATCATTGAGAGAAAGATGAGACTATGACATTTTTCTGAATTATATATTGCAACTGCATCTGAAAGGACAACAATATATAAATAAACTTTAATCAGAAGTTCTGTTGCTGCTATTATGATGCTTTGCCCCAAGGCCACAAACTTCTTTTAGTTTTAATATCTGTCAATGACACTGGGATGCACTTGAGCAGGAGTTCATTGTCTTCTCCTTGCTGAGCCCTTTTTCAGTCTGATTTACTTATTTTATTTTTTTTAGCATCCTCCACCTCTTACTCTCTTCTTTCCTGCTGTGCCTGCCGGACTTCAGAGCACTTTCTTTCCTTTATGTGAATATATTAAGCTTGCTTGCAAAATGGCTTTCTTGTATCTAGCATTGGTCTTTAATACACTGTATATTGAAAGGCTTTGGCATCACACATTGCCAGAATCCCTACCTAGAACAACTGAGTCAGAATATCGACCACTAAGACCGAAGTACACCAGTGGGCTTCGAAAATCATTCAGATAACCCTGATGACCAGCCATGATTGAGAGTCATTAACTTAAATATTTAACTACAATGGGATTCTAGAGTGATTTCATCAAAGTGAAATACCCGGCATTTCATTCCTCTGCTTTCTTTTCTGCTTTAAGGTTTCAGTTTATTTTCCCCAAAAGAACTTTCAGCACCTCAGAATGTGTACTTAGAAACAAGGTCTTTACAGAGGCAATCACGTTCAAATGAAATCCCTGGGGTAGACTCTACCTAATCGAACAAGATTGGTGAAAACCGAACAGAAACATGAAGACAGGGAGAATACAGTATGCTCTTGAAGGCATACTGATTTCTACTACCCAAAGAATATCAGTGGTTGCCAACAAACCACCAGATGTCAGATGGAGGCATAAAACAGATTCTTGTGATTAGCTGTCCGAGGGAACCAACACTGCCCATACCTTCTTACCTTTATCTCGAATTTGCAGCCTGCAAGACTACAACATGGTACATTCCTATTGTTTGAGCCACCAATTTGTGGCACTTTGTCACAATGGGTCTAGAAGCTAATATACATCCGTGACTTATAAAGTAAAACTTATACTAACCTACTAGCTACCTTATGGTTTCTTCCTAAGCGATGCCTCATTTCTCCATTCTGTATATTCCTGAACATAAAGACTTGGCTCAAGTATCATGTTGCCTTGAATTCTAAAATTCTTTTATACACACTAAGATCTTCAACTACAGGTAGAACATTTTTGTTGCTGCACTGACCACATTGTAGTGTACATATTTATTTATACTTCTGTGTTCAAAAAAGAATTAAGTCCCTTGGAGACAGTGCTAAGTCTTAGTC
The DNA here is from genome assembly GCF_023159225.1 of Perognathus longimembris pacificus. Taxonomy (NCBI): domain Eukaryota; kingdom Metazoa; phylum Chordata; class Mammalia; order Rodentia; family Heteromyidae; genus Perognathus; species Perognathus longimembris. The sequence continues at coordinate 42,582,229 of NC_063181.1, read as the reverse complement.
CTTCAATTCCTAATGTTTATAAAATACTCACTTTGATCATCCCTTTATTGAATGAAAATAATTAATTTCCTGTAGTTTCAAAAAATATTGGACCAATTAGTGGGGGTCTCTGGGAGTCATAGTTGCCCTTGAGAAGCTTCCCGCATGTCATTTGAATGATCCTGACTTTGTCCCTCAGCCATGCTATACTATATATGCTGACAACACATGAAGTTTCCCAATCAGGGGTCCTTGCATCTGTAAAGCATTACTTCTGCATTCTTGAAAGCTAGATCTTCACTCTTTGCCATTTGGAAATGTGTTTTATATTGTCAGAAGTTATTACAATAATCCAAGGAATTCAAATAAGGTCTCAGGTTTCAAGAAGAGCCCACTGAAGGGAAGAGAGTAGGGAAGAAGGAAAGGAAGGAGGGAGGGAGGGAGGGAGGGAGGGAGGGAGGGAGGGAGGGAGGGAGGAGGGAGGGGGGAGGGAGGGAGGGAGGGAGAGAGTGAACTTGAACTTTCTAGGCAGGAAGCTGAAAATTTAGACAAGGAAGATAAAGATGAAAACAGGGAAAGGTCAAGTCATGTCAAGCTTCATCAGGGAAGAGTTTTAAATTATATTCTATATAAGTAGAAGTAACTGAATAGATTTTACTAAAACCTTTGACATACACCACTGAAAGAAAGATTACATTGTATCCCCTTGATAGTGTGAATGAAAGCAAGAAACACTGTTTCAATTGTGATCCAATACTTTACATAAGATTAGAATCATTTCGATTAGATTAGTGACATGGTGGATTAAATGGAGTGGATTACATAAATGTTAGTAGAAAAAAATCCATGGTTAGCAGCCTGGTTGGACATAGAACATCAAATGAAGGAAATCAGTACTTTTTTTTTTTTTTACAAGATTTTTGCCTTGACCCAATAGATGATATGGACAATAACTTTACTTACTGAAATGGTGAAAGCTAGTATAGAAACAGATTTGTAAGGAATAGCAATGATTCTGTTTGGAAGAAATTAACTTTTTAAATGCCTATTTTGAGGCAAAAGGATTTAGTTTCCCCCTAAATGATATCATATATACATTTTACATGTACATACACGCATCTAGAGACATATTTATGGATATGTATGTGTCTCTGTGTATATATGAAAATTGAATCAAAAGAAACTTCAGGATTAAAATGGCCAAAACGTAGAGATGAGGAAGGAGGAAATTTGATGCAAAGTCTTTCTTCTCCTCCTTTTCCCTCATCACGGAAGCTGATTAATGAAAGCCAGAGCACTCCCTTGGCACTAGTAGGAAGTTCAATCTCTGCGTGACTCAGTCAAAGCTGGGGACTCCCCGCCCCCCCCCCCTCATCACATTAAAGGCGAGCTCATCTCCTGACATTTTCAAAGCCCGTCTTCACTTCCCACACAGACGAAGTAGGTTCTAACGATCTTTTATTATCCACTTGGCACATGTAAGAAGGATGTCCATCCTTACTCCGCGGTAGATATAGTTAGTGACCCTCTACTATGAATTTATGCAAGTCCTTCAAGGATTGACATAAATTATATGACCTAGTTAGAGAAGCGGGGTTTGTCCACTGTTTTTCCTTCAGCTTTACTCATCAGTCTTGGCATGTGAACTAAATTTTTCACGGGGCTCTTTCTCAGCTGCAGGATGACAACAGTAATTGGCACAGAATCAGAACATCCAGGCAATAGCCCCCACCACTGGGGGTCTTGCTTCGCTTGCTCTGCCTTGCGAACTGGCTGCGTTCCCTGGCGAGTGTGAGCTCTGCCCTGCACTGCTTTGGGCTGCCTTTGTGCTACAAAGATTTCATCAGAAGCCGATCACTGACATAGGAGTATATGGTTGGGTTCTTTTTAAAGTGGTCCTGGTCAGGTACCTTGGATCACATTTAACCAGGTATATCAGGTGATCAGTCCAAATGGGCTGTGACTGTTGTTAGGCTCTGGGGAATAATTCTGATTGTATGTCCCAACGAAGTACTGTTAGCCAGCACTGTAGAGTGCTCAGGTGAAACACTGATACTCTACGGGCTCCCTGGGTGATGTTGTCACTAAGCACTTGCCTTGGGAGCATGTCAAGGACAATATTAAAAAAACAAATGACAGTTTAAGACTCCATAAAACACTTTTGCTGGTACCGCACAAAAGAATCTGGGCTGCTGTGGCATCATCTTGATCTCTCCAGTTCCTCACATAGAGCTCTTAACATCCTGTATATATATATATATATATATATATATATATATATATATATATATATATACAGGATATATATATATATATATACATATATATAGCGAGAGGCACTGGAAGAATCTTCTGTTTTCGTAAGTAAGCACTGAGTCCTAGTTCATGACCCAGTGTTGCTTAGACATTTCTAATTTCCTGAGTTACAGGAGCACCTCTTGCTCTGATGAGGTGAGTCTTGATAAGCTGCCTACCGGGGAGCTAACCTTGTGATAAATGGCTGGGAACTTTCAGCCCTACCCTCCCACCCACAAGGAGGGAAGCAAGGCCAAAAATGAGCCATTGACTCCCTGAGTAGGCAGAAAGTTATAAGAATGCCAGTATCTTTCAGGCCTTCTAGAAACAGGCAACAAGCTAGTCTTACAAAATCTACTGAAGTTTTCTTTTCTTGTTTTTTTTTTTTTTAAAGTGGTGGCATTCAGCAGTTGGTGAATCGGGCTCTAGAATTTGCTCAGATGGCAGTCCAAGAAGCATTGCATTCCAAGTAATGCCCCTCTCTCACTGTTAAGAGGGGCCTTAGTTATCTCTCTCCCAGCTCCTAAAACCTCCAAAGCATCACAGGGGCCAGAAGTTGCCCCGGATGTGTGAAGTAAGAAACCACGGACCCTGTGGCAACCAATGGCTGGGAACTGAGCGCCTCTAAGAACAGAGGAGCTCACAGGCCCGGGACCTGGGACCCTGCAGGCCGCCATGGGGGTCAAGGAAGCTCAGCACAGCCACAAAACCTCACCCCGAATCAGCAAAGTCCTGTGCAGGGCTGAGTGTGTGACCACGGCGGTTGGTCTCCAGGCCGCGGGCTGGCGGCTTCTTCTGTCTGCAGGCCTTGCACTAAGAAGGTGTTAGAGAAAAATGACGTCTTTCTTGAACCCTTTTACTGCCCGCAGATCCTTAGAGATTGAACAATTATTAAGCACTAGGGGGAATTTCTATGTTGCAGAAACAGTATAAAATCTTACACATGATGGAGCTGTCCTGAGAGTTGTCCTTTTCACCTGTTAATCCAGCATCCTTAATAAAGAACCAGAACCAAAGGTCACCAAATTTGGCTGAACTTTAGGCAGTTGCTTTAGTGCTGGATTCTCTCCTAAAACTGGTTCCATTTCCACATTTTTTTTTGCAGCCCCTTGAGCCAGTGCCAATCTAACCATCTGGTTGCGCCAATGACAGCAATAACAAAATCTCATCCAAGGTTTTTCTCCTCAAGAAAAAGAACTATGGGAATTGCTTTGTTTCACAGATATCCAATATTAATGTTTAGGTTATAAATGTCAGAGAATACATTAGACATAACATAAAGCTTTGCTCTAACTCCTTTGGAGTTTTAAACACTGTTGATATTCACCAAACCATTCATTTCCCATCTCACAGTACTCAGTCTTAAACAAGGTGCTTGGTAAAACTTTCCCTGCCCAAGCTAGTCGGTATCAGGCTATTGACCTCCTTAGGAACCCTGGTGGCACACATAAACACCTTGAAATTTACTTAATTGAAACGTTGTGTCCTTCAGTTATCAGAAAAAAAAAACAGCACATCAAGAATAAAGTGAAATAAGAGTCAAATCCATGTTGGGTGGAGCTTTGGCAGCTGAAAATCCTCAAGCCCCATCTGTCTGCAGAACACCTGGGCTAGTTGACAAGAAGCCCAATTATTCCTTTCTTTGGAATTGAAAGGAGCTTCAAGTCAGGCAAGTCCCAGACCATTGGTGGGAATCCTCACCTCAGCCCTCTCCCTTAATTGCAATAAGCGCCAGGTCAGTGTCTTTCCCTTACTTTTAAGCCAGTTCTGACCTCTCTGAAAGTCTGACCTGTCTCATCATCCTCATCCCTGCCCCCATTCCACGGGTAATAACCTTTTTGTACCCTACCCTCTGAGTGTGCTGTGGTATCATTGATCCTGACATCCCAAACAAATTTTGAATAAGATGACCATATACATTTTCCTAAACCTCAACTAATATGTCGACAAACAGTAGGTTTATCAAAACCAGGCCTTTTGATTACTTAAACTGCTGAACAGAACTTTGCAGTCTTCACTGTCTGCTGTAATTTGGGAAGGTCGTAGATTCTCTATTCCAAAGGTATTATTGACCAAGAATAGGCATTCAGTCAAGTTTTCCTCTTCTTGTTTCTCAGAATTCACTATTTTTGCATGTATCTTGACTGTTCCTTCTACAGCATACAGAGGGAAAGCCCATATTCACAAACCTCCCTGTAACAGTCCTAGCTCTGTGGCTGTAGAGGAAGGGAAGTTACTATATTAGGCTTCGTCATGAAAGAAACCAGCATGCTTTATAAGCTAGAGGTATTTTGAGCTGGGTGTCCCAAACACCCCTGACCAGCTCTGAGACTGGGGCTTGAATAACTCAGATGTTCGGAACAGAGCCTCCTTTTCTCTTCACCTGGCATATCACTTACTTTTGCTTCAAGAGTTTTCTTACTGGATACTAATTGTTGAATGCACAGATTTGCTTCTGAGATTTTACTTTATTTGCTAAGAAATCTAGATATAAAAGCAAAATAAATTCGTATATTACGTAATCATATACTCTCTACAATAGATATTTAAATTCATGTGTATTTCCTGTTTTTAAGCAAATTATACCAAACTATGACTTTTTCATATAACATTGGGAAAAGAGGTTGTTTCCTGGCATGTGATCTGACAGGTTTGCCACAGTTAAAAAGGGTTTAGAGAAAGGATACATATTTCATTTTTTTAAGTTTATATTTAAGTATAAGCATCAAGAGTCTTTAATCCATTACAAAATTTCAGAAAGCCATCGATTATTGGTAAGGCGAACAATTCAGATAACTTTTCTGCCAGTAAATATGGGTTACATCTTGTATTATTAAAAATGAGTACTACTCAGCCACTACTGACTGACATGTGCCATTGTGGCTACTTGGATGGCTGAGATTGGGAGGATTGTGGTTCGAGGCCAGCTGAGGAAGAGAAGTTCAAAGGAACCCTTTTCAATAAATATCTGAACTCAGTGGCTCATGCCTTTCATGCAAGTTATATAAGAGGCAAGAACAGAAGGATTGTGGTACCAGGACAACCTGGGGAGAAAAGAGTGTAAAACCCTATCTTAATAGAAGGACAGGGCATGGTAGTGTGTACTTGACATCACACTTATGGCAGAAAGTAAATAAGAATGATGATGATGATGATGGTGGTGATGATAATAATAATGATAATAAATCACTATCCGTGCATGTACTCAGGAAAGAAAGCAAGATGTATTTCAAAAATAGCTAGTGTGCAAATAAGAGCTGAAGGTGTGACAGAGCAATAGATTATTTGCCTAGGAAGCATAGGCCCTGGTTTCAAACCTCATTGTAGTTTTTTTTTAAAGAGAGAAGTACATATTACTTAGCTGCATACTTCCTGGAAAGATGTATTATAAAAAAGCCTTTATACTTATTTGTTACTAAGAACAAGAATGTAGTACATGTAACTACTAAAAGAAAATCCACCAGTGAAGAGGTGAAGAGAGGAAAAAACTATAAAAAAGTCTATGCAAGAGAAAAACACTTATAGATAAAATACATTAGATAATTTTCTTTTGAAGAGTTTAATATGCTGCATAGCATTGCTTGAAAACCCTATTCTTCCTGAGCACTTAGCACTGTGATATGATACAACACAGACTATCTTTGAGTTGCTCACAATTAGCTAGAAAAAAAGCATAGCAAATTTCAGACAAATATTTGTCTCAATTAGAATTTATAGAGCTTGGAGGCTCTATAATTCTGATTAATCAGTGTTTAAAGGATTTAAGGTTGAGTGCAAAAATGCAAAATCTCAGTGAGTTAAATAGTACACCAAATCACATAATCATCTCCATTAATGAAAAATCTTTCAACAAAATTCAAGATATGTCTGTGAACTAAACAACAAAAGATATTCAGTTGCCACACTAGCTAATATCTGTAATCTCAGCTACTTGGGAGGCAGAAATTTAAAAATCTCAGTTTAGGGGCAACCCAGGATAAATGTTAGAAAGACATAATCTAAAACCAAAACAAAAACAAAAACTCAGGCATAGTATCACATGTCTGCAAGCCCAATTATGCAAAAAGAGGATCCTGGACCTTACCCAGGCCAAGGCTGGACACACCTACTCAAAACATAAATAAATAAACAAGAGGGCTTCAGGGGCATGGCTCAATGGAGGCCCTGGGTTGAAACCCCATCACAAAAATATTCAAAACTAGGTATGATGCATATGTCTGTAATCCAAGCACTTGGAGCTGGAGGCTTACATGGGAAGATCTCCAGTTCAAGTACAGCCTGGGCTACATAGAAAGACCACGTCTCAAAAAAAACAAAAAAAAAAAAAGGAAAAGAAATTCAATAAGATAAGAATTGAACCAAACGTCTTCAACATGAACAACCTATAACTAGCAAACTCAAGGTGAAACATGAAAAACTCTTCTAAGATAAAACAGCCATACTCCACATTTACCTGGAATCTATTGACTGGACAATTAGGCTTGGTCTAGCAAGTAGGAAGCCCTGAGTTCAAACCTCAGCATCACAAAACAACAACAAAAATAGAAAGGGTGGATAAATGCACAAACCTAGTGTGTGCCTGTAGTAAATATTATTTAGTCATGAAATGACTGAGGCCCTATGCAACCACATGAATTAACCTTGAAAACATGTTGCAGTAAAATAAATCCAGATGAAAAAAGGCAAACATCATATGCTTCCAGTTACAAGAAATACTTAGGACAAGTAAATTTATAATAACAGAAAGTATATCAGAGGTTACCACAGACTGAGGCAGGGGAGAGAAGAGAGAGTTATTGCTTAATGGGTTTAGGGTTTCTGTTTGAGGTGATGAAAAGTTCTGGAAACAGTGGTGGCAGTTGCACAACAAAGCTTTACTGAATGGCACTGTTAGCAAGGGTCACAGTGACAATTTTATATTACATATTATCATACCACAAAAAACCAAGGTGAAGAAGACACTTGCGTGAGCTCGTCTTTCATCATTGTGTCTGCATACCTGAAATAACACAACTTGAAAAAAGAAAAATAGTTCATTTTGGCCCACAGTTTTGGAGGTTGATCTATTATTTTGGAGGCTAGGATGGCCCAGGATTTCATGTCTGGATAACTTGATTACAGAGCAGTAGAGAAAGGGCTATGTCCCAATATCCCCTTCAAAATCACACCCTCAATGACCTAACTTCCTCCCACTTGACCCTACCCATTGAGGATTCCATCACCTCTCAAAATCACCAGATTAGCTACTAAGCTTTTCACACAGAGACCTTTGAGGAACACCTACTTACACAACCTATGGCAGTAGTCCATAGTAATCTGCCTTTTGTGTTTGTATTTATAGTGAAAAGCATCAAAATAATATAGAATCTACAGAAAAGAACTATATAGATGGTGTTTTATAGGTAACATTACCAATCAGCCTCTATACAATAATAAAGCTTTACTGGTTAAAGTATATAGAGATAATTCTGTCCTTCCTGGTGAATAATCACTTCCTAATTCCTTGAATTTCCTCCATCTGTCTCTCTCCCCAGAAGAATGTTCCAGCAAGTGTTGAATGAACTATCAAGTGAAAATTTAACTCTGACAAATGATGACTTAGTGCATTTAAGAGCATTTGCACGTGTATAAGCCACAGTGATACACAAGCGAGCTCAAGAAATGGCAAGACCCATCAAAAGGCTTGAATGTGATAGGAAGCCATAAAAGAACTTACCAGAAAAGCAAAGAAACTAAAAAACTTGTAACTAATTCAAATGACCATTTGTGTAAAAACGATAAACCAAATAAGGTTGTTACCTTTTCTCTTATTTTTAAATTGTTTAAGCTTAGCAAATGGTCTTGTTGATGCAAAAACACATTTCTAAGCAAAACTCTTATAAAGTACTTTATAGTTTTTAATGTAGTTTGTGATTTTCATTTATAGTACTAGCTTATAAGTCTTTTTATATAAAAGATTTTTCTTTTTCTTTAATTCTAAGCAGTTGCATAAAAGAATTGTCATTCAACAAAACAGTATATGAATTCAATGAATCTTGACCAATGTTTTAATTTTTATTATATCTAAATAGTTGTACAGCGGGGTTTCGATTCAACACGTCCATTTGTAAGTACAATGCACTTTGTTTTACATTAGCAGAATCACTCGAGCAGTTTCATTTGGGTGAGAACCTTTTACGTGAAAAGGGTCATTTGCTTATTTATAACATCATGTTTGGGCCACACAAAATTATCAATACAGGCAGATGGCCTCGGGCGCCCAACAAGGAGCACAGAAGCCTGCATACCTACCCCATCTTGTACCAAACGGTTCATCAGGCCGTAGAAGGTCCATGTGCCGGGCAGCTCCCATTCCTGTTAAGAGAAACAACTACAATAATGGCACGGAGAGTGGTCTGAAGAGGGAAGAAAGTAGGACTAGGAGGGCAGAGATGATGAGGAGTAAAGAGATGAAAACAATTCCAGTCAGATGTTCAAATGAAGAAAGCTAATGGTCTGGTTGGAAAATAGCCCACGGATGAGTTGGAACAAAGATGACTAAGATTTTCAGCCTGACTGACAGAAAGGGTGGAATCTGACCTTTAGTGGGGGAATTCTAAATGGAAATTTATTTCAAATTTTGATTATATAAAATGTGAATATGTTGAAAGGCCAAGGATTAAAGAATGACATAATGCAGATTTCACATAAAAACGTATTATGCAAATGGTAATCATTTTTCCACTTACTTAGGAATTACATACTAAGAGGAAATTTTATAGGAAAAACATCATCTTTATGTATAAAGAAGGTCTCAACTCCACATTAAAATTAAAATATTACAGACTCATATTATTTTCACAAATTTCTATCTCACTGAAAAAACTTATTTGTGAGACATGTGGCCAAAATGACCTTCAGATAATGTCACAATTTCTAGCACTTCAGCTTTACATAGAGAAAATGATTCCTCTGATACATTTACAATACGTTTCTTCACAAATGTCTTCTCAAAATGCCACAGTATTCTTGAAGGAATGATACTATTTCCTTAAAGTAGGATGAACAAGACGCTCTACAGTATCATCCTGATCTGAAAGGTTTCCTGCCCTCCTCTCCCCCCAGCCCCACAGCTAAACTTTTTAAGGAATAGACTGTATTCAGATTCTTTATTTCTTCTTACTTTAAAATCTTCTCTCAATGTTCTTTATCTTCATTTCTATACGTGGCATTGTTGTCGCCAATCAGTAGCCAATTACTCAACCATTTGTATGTACCCTGTTTCACAGGGATGCTTACAAAAGCCACTGAGGTATTCTTTCTTTGACGGCTATACCATTCCACATCCCTATTTTGTTTTATCTGCGGTTTTCTGTTGTTGTTTTTCTGGTCCTGGGCTTGAACTCCCGGTCTGGGCACTGTCCTGTCCGGGAGCCTTTTTGTGCTCAAGGCTCGTCGTCCTCTACCACTTGAGCCACAGCGCCACTTCCGGCTATTTTGAGTAGTTTATTGGAGGTGAGAATCACAGGGGACTTTTCTGCCCAGGCTGGCTTTGAACCAAAATCCTCAGATCTCGGCCTCCGAGTAGCTAGGTGTAGGCCACTGACGCCAGGCGCGCTCTCCTTTCGTTTGGGGTTTATTTCTTGTGGCAGCACTGGGAATTGAAGGAACGGCATTGTGTTTGCTAGGCAGGTACTGTACCGCTTGAATCATAGTCCCATCTCCTTTACCCACGGGTTACTTGTAAAGCAGGTCACATTTTATACCTGGGCCAGGTCCCTACCACTGCACGGAGCTGAGCTTTTCCCACAGCTGGGTAACAGCGCATGCCCTCAGGCCCAGCCTCAGGTGCGAAGGAGTCATGCCCACTTCTGGGCTTCCAACCGCCATTCTCCAATCTCTGTTCCCAAAATAGCTAGGATTTCAGGCTTGAGACCTAACGCCTGCCCTATGGCACTGCACACGCTTACTATCCTTCTCCTACCCTTTAAGTGTTGGCATTTCTTATCATGAGGTTAACCGGGCTCTTCTCTGTTGGCCTTCTAGAATTGCTCACCACGGACACGGATTTAATTTCCAACTGTGTGCCAGGTGTGGAAAGATTTCCCGCCTGCTTCCTTTCGATTCACTACGCTTTTCCTCGAATCATAAACTCCCAGTGCATGGAGCTTAAATATACCTTAAAACAGTCACATCCAAGCATTACATCGTCGACTGTTCCAATTACGCGTGAGCCCTTTCTAGTGTAGCAATCTTATTTATTTATGTATCTGGAGACAGGCTACCCCGGTGTAATCCAGCCTGGGATTCGGCTATCCGTCCTCTCGCCTCAGTTTCCTCAGTACTGGGGTGGCGTGACTATTTCGTTATAACGGACGGGATTTCGGATCTTAGTGAAATTATCATTCCCCCGGGCACACGAGTCGGAACCTCACCAACACTGTGCACAGACACCTTTATTAAGTCCCGAGGGTCATTTCATCACCAGGATCTGCCGCGCGGTTGGACTTCGCCCCCCGTGTGCGGGCCTCCTTCTAGTCTAGGCCAGCACTCTCACTCTCGTGTGTCCCCGTGTCGCTGACCCTTCATATCCACTCCAGCTGCGACACCGCCTTCTGTCGTCTGAAACACGCCGGGAGAGCCGGGTGGAAGGCTCCCCGCGCCTCCGACCTGCGCGGGAAGGATGGCCAGGTCTCAGGCCGGATGCTCACCACCCACCGGGCACATCGCGGCCGGCGGCCCATCAGCAGCAGCCCCGGGTGAGAAGCGACGGGGAGCTCGGTCTCCCGCGGGCTCGCGGGTCGGGTCGGGTCGGGTCGGGTCGGGCCGGGCGGGGAGGACTCTCCCGGTCAGTCGGCTCCAGATGAGGGCGGGGTGGTCCGAGGGCCGCGGCAGGGCGCGGTGGGCGTCGCGCAGGCGCGTGAGGAGGCCGGTGGCGCGCAGGCGCGCGTCCAGCCGCTCCCGGAGCAGCGGGGTCTCCAGCCGCGTGCGGCTCCGCCGGAGGAAGGCGTCGCGGGCCAGCGCCGCCCTCTGGCTCACGCAGGCCGGGCAGCGGGACGGGTCGTGCGGCCTCGACGCCGGGGCGGCCAGGCGCGCCAGGGCGGCCGCCGTGTGCTTGAGGTGGAGTCTGCTCAGGAGCGCCTCGGGGACGGGGACGGGGACGGGGACGGGGACGGGGGCGGGGCGGCGGCTCCCGGGGCCCCCGGTCCCCGCCCCGGAGGCGGCGCGGCGGCGCAGCAGGCGGACCGCGCGCGTGCAGAACGCCCGGCGGGCGCGCGGCTCTCCGTCCTCCCCCTCCTCCCCCTCCTCCCCCTCCTCCTCGGGCGCGGGGCGGGGCGTCCGCCTCGTCCCCGGCCTCCCTCCGCGACTCCGGCCGTCGAGGCGCCCCGGCCGCCCGTCCCCGCCCCCGTCCTCCTCCCCCGAGCCGGGACTCGGCTCCCCGCTCGCGAGCTCAGAGGCCGTGGGCCCGCCGGGGCCGGGGGAGCCGGGAGCCGCCCCCGCCGGGGCCCCCGAGGCCGGCTCGGGAAGCGGCGCCATGCGGCCGGCTCCGCGCCGGACGCCCCGGGCCGCGGTCACGACGGGCGGCGCGGCTCCGGAAGTCGCCGCCGAGCTCCCGCCCGCCCCGCCCGCTCTTCCGGCCACGCCTTCCGGGGACGCCGTCCGGCCGCCATGGCAACGGCGCGCGCATGCGCAGTGCCCCGGGCCTGCCCCCGCGGCGCGGGCTGGGCTTGGGAACCTTCCAGCATCCACTCACCGTGCCGCCGAGGAGGAGGCGCCCTCCGAGTGAGGGCCGGGCGCACGGAAGGACGGACGGATGAACGAAGGCATGTGTGCGTTATGTCTTTCGTCTATATGTATGTTGAAGTGGGGTTCCCTACCATGAAATGGGGTCCCCCCACAGCTACAAGATGACAAAAAGCCAACAGAGCGGCCTTGGCCGCAGCCCCGGCTCGGGAGCCGGGACTGCTGACCATGTGCGTGCGGCCTTCTAGCCTGGTCATCAGGCCAGCACCACATGGCGGAGGTGGCCGAGGAGGACCCCGCGCTTCAGTCGGCCTCACAGCGTCTGTTTGGCCCACCCTATCATGCTAGTTAGAATTGGCGCGTGGATCTGACGTCAGGGGGACACGCCCACTCTGGAGGGCGCGTGGATCTGACGTCAGGGGGACACGCCCACTCTGGAGGGCGCGTGGATCTGACATTGGGGACACGCCCACTCTGGAGGGCACATGTATCTGTCAGGTGGACACGCCCACTCTGGAGGGCGCGTGGATCTGACGTCAGGGGGACACGCCCACTCTGGAGGGCACATGGATCTGTCAGGTGGACACGCCCACTCTGGAGGGCGCGTGGATCTGGCGTCAGGGGGACACGCCCACTCTGGAGGGCACATGGATCTGTCAGGGGGACACGCCCACTCTGGAGGGCGCGTGGGTCTGACGTCAGGGGGACACGCCCACTCTGGAGGGCGCGTGGATCTGGCGTCAGGGGGACACGCCCACCCATGGCAGGCCTCCGGTTCCCTGGAAGCTCCAGGCCTCAGGGGGTCAATCCACATAACTTATCCTAGTCAGGGGCGCTTCCCTGGGGAGGGTGGGGAGGGCTGAGTGGGGTGGAGTTGGCTTCTGCTCTACTCCGAGCTGGAGTCGGCCGCAGTCCCTCCACAGTTAACGGTGGCGCTGGCCAGATCGGACCTCCCTATTACATAGATAATAAGATAAGTAATATGGGCAGTAGAATTGAGACAGAAAACATAACACATCAATTCTGGACATGGCATTTTTCTGGGTTTTAACAACTCTTCCTCCCTCCCTCCTCCTACTCCTCCTCCTCCCCCCTCCTCCTCCATCTCTTCCTTCCCCCTCCCTCCTCCTCCTCCCTTCTGCTCCCTCCTGCTCCTCCTTTCTCCCTCTCCTCCTTTCTCCTCCTCCTCCCATCTCCCTCCTCCTCCCCTTCGGCCCTCCTCCCCCCCCCCCCCAAGGGGATAAACAGTGTTGACAGCAGGCAGGTGCGTCCTCCCTTCCCGGAGTGTTTCCCCCGCAGGCACTGGGATGTGCAGAGCAGCCTTTCCAGTCCCTCAGCTGCCTGTGGAAGGTGAGACTCCAGCCTCATTTCCCTTTGCCCTGTGCTGTTGCTCCTCTGCGAGGAGGGAGAGGAGGAAGGGGAGCCGGGGCTCAAAGGCAGAGCAAGGGCCTGCAGCAAAAGGACCCTGGATGGCGCCCAGGCCCTGACTGCAAGCCGGGTTTGATTCTTTACTTGAAGATTTTTATTTAAAGAATCCGTAGTGATTGTTAGTAGTGTCAAGTAATCTGTAACAGGCAAGGCTCGAGGTTCCCTCTCAAGACTCATCTTAAAACTCTTGAATACACGCTCACACGTAAGATCTGTCAGTCTGTCGTAACTGTATTTCTCCCATCGTCTTGAACAACAAAACTGTCTTTTAGAGTACATTTATAAATATGCTACATATCTAGAGTTACCTTTCTCTCGTTTCTCTTGATTTAAAGTATATATATATAAAGTATATATATATATATATATATATATATATATCCTAGAAGCCAATAAAGTTTGTGTAGAGAATCGTACAGAGAATCATTTATTTATTTGTAAAAATAAGTAGCGAAACCCAGAAGACAGTTTAATGGTAATAACAGTGTTACCCAAGAAAGAAAGAAAAAGCAGCTCAGCAACCAACAATCATCATCAAGGAGCATTCATGAGCAAAGAATGTCGAAGTCTGACTTTAACCATAGAAAGTATTACTCTTCTTATAAATCATATCCCTTTGACTTTCAGCTCTCTCATGAAGGGAAACTTAAAGATGACTACTTAAAATTTATCTTCTTGGTATTTGTTTTCTCTCTGTGAAAGAAAGACAGTACTTACTATTGTTCTTGTGAGAAAGGTCGTTGGTGTGAGGGAGGGCAGATCAGTCCACATGAACCAATGGCGAAAGCATTGTCTGTTACTTAGAGATGGCTAATAGGACTGTTAAAAGCATAAACTTTCATATTTTTAAATTTTTATGTTTCAAGTAAGAAAAAATAGAAAAGCATAATGGGAGGGGAGAATCATTTCCTATTTAGTCTCAAAATCTTTCTGTAGAATATCGATAGATTAAAAATCACACTTCCCATGCACCATTCTAAAAACAAATCTTACCAAAATTTACACACACAAAAATACAGTATGACATTTTCAACACTGTATGGCTTTCATCAGGAAAAGTCTAATGGACAAAAAATTACTTACATCTTTCCTAGAAAGCTCAATAGCAACCTTTTTGTGTCCTAATGGTTTTGTTACAGATTGATACATCCTTAATTTAGTAATTATCTGTGAATGTGTGGGCGGTTACTGTACAATTATACAAACAACAGTGAATGCACAAAGACAATGCTGCGTGAAAGTCATGGTGTGATCTGCTGAATGTTTCCCTGCCCTTCATTTTTTGTGCAAATTTGCCCTGCCAAAAGCAAAAAAGAAAAGGTAAAAGTAAATGTGCTTGATGAAAATGAAGTTTTGAGATTGTTAAAAGACTGCGTATCTCTAATCAAGCACGCACGGGGCAGCATTGATCTGTGCATCTTGAGCACCTCCTGGTTTTCCTCAGGAGTAGAGTCTTTGAAACCACGTGTGGGTCCACTCTAAATGCACATCCGCCTCTGTGTCCTCCCCAGTTCTCTACAGTTGCCTGTTCTCTAATGAGTATCCCATGTACTCTAATAGTCTGAGGCATCTAATAGCTACTAATCGAAGTAGTATTCTAATAAGAATTATTATTAGAAAGTTTAGTTATGAAATTGGCTTCCTCGGTTATTACTGAGAATGCACACTGAAAAATCAACTAAGAACAAAGAGCAGATCATATGTTGAGTATTTGCTCTATCATTGAGCTGTACCTCTAAACCCTCTTTCTAAGTCTTGTATATCTAGTTGCTTGTTTTCTCTTAATATATGTGGCTAATACCTCTAACAAAGTATCAACTAGCAGTGGAGTTGGTAATCTAACCTTTAAAACTTGGGTGTTTCTCTTTTTTGGGGGGGGGTATTTCTCTTTATCTCATTTGTAGAACAGATGAAGTCTCATACTTTGGAAATGTTTTGAATGTAGAAAAACAAGAAACATCTGTCTGCATTATATAAAATTGCTTTATAAAATTGTATTATTGCAAAGTTCTGCCAGGTAGGTAAGAAGATGGATGGATGGATGGATGGATGGATGGATGGATACATACATACATACATACATACATACATACATACATACATACACAGGAAAGCAGAGGGCATGCTAAAAACTTCATAAATTAAGAGATATAGCTCTCAAATTAAAAGTGTTAAATAAATTATTCATCTATGTTCTTTCAATATTACAAGAGCAACATTCAGTATGGCCTGGTTTGCTTTTTTCTTTCTTTCTGTGTGTGTGTGTGTGCGCGTGTGCGTGTGCGCGCGCGCCTGTCCTGTGACTTAGCGCCTGCACACTGTCACTGAGCTTGTGTGCACAGCTAACACTCTACTGCTTGAGCCACATCTCACTTCTGGCCAGTTTTGCTGGTTAACTGGAGATGAAAGCGTCATGGAGTTTCCTGCCTGGGCTGGCCTCTCACTCAGATCCTCAGAGCTCAGCCTCCTGAGGAGCTGGGATTGCAAGTGTGAGCCCCTGGTGCCTGGCCCAGGTTTACATTAAAAATAAATAAATAAAATAAAATCCAAAACATCTTGAGTCTTCAGGGTTAAATGATTTCTTTGTGATGATTGCTTATTTTTTTCTAAATAATTTTAGACAAATTGCATTTTACATTACATTTTAAAACTTATAAAGTATAACGGTTATAACTATTACAATGTATGTAGCTGCTACAGTACGTACTAGAAACTGGAAGCTGGAATGGAGGCATTCGAAAACCCTCAATTTTAACTCAATATAACTTTTAGAAATAAGAACACTGAACATAATTTCAGTTATCTTTATTTTAGAGGAAATATCACAGAAATCAAGAAATTGTTGGGCTGTTTCTTCTGAAAGCTGTAAGGAAAAGATTCCCACCTAAGTCTTTTTCTTCCACTTGTAGTTGGCTATCTTTCTGAATACATGATCTCCTTCTTTTCAAGGCTAGGTGCAGATTCCTCTTTAAAATAATTATGTAGGACATTAGCCATGTTAGATATATTAGATGAAGACCCGACCTAATGACCTCACTGAAATTTGATTATCCCTTTAAAGACTCTGCCTCCAAATATGGTCACATTCTGAAATGCGGGAGGGTTAGGCCTGAAAGCACAAGAATTTAGACGGAGGCAGAGAATACAATCTAACCCACAAGATGTGGTTTGTACAAAAGCCAGATCGCAGGCTCATTACACAGTCTGCTTCTAGGCTAGACTCTCCGTACGGAAACCACTGGTGATCTGCTCTGTGGGAAGAATAGTCATTGTCCAAGGGGAGCATCTGCGCAGCAAGGAGCAAGGTCTGCCACGGAGGCCCATGCGGACTTCCTGGGGGCAGTTAGGGGCCCCGACCCTCGCACAGATTTAATGACCTAGGCTACAGACTTGATCAGCCCGCGCTCGGGTTTTCATAAATGATTTCAAGAAACCAAATAATTTTTATTTGAAAAGAAGTAAATTTTGCAGATATTTTGACTGATGTATTTCAGGGTTTTTGATCAGTTAAGTCGTAACCAATAATTTCTCATTGTTCCTCGGGAATATCTGGTAAATTCCAAAAGAAGTGTAGGTCCTACTTCTTTAGTTTAAGGGCTTTGCTGATATCTTTTCTTTTTCTTTTCTTTCTTGCACTCTTTCTCCCTCTCCTTAGCTTCCTACTGTCCACCTCTCCTCCTGGAACTCCTTCTCCTCCATCTCTCTCTTCTCTCTTCCTTCTTTCTTCCTCCCTCCCCCTCTCCCTCCCCCTCTCCCTCTCCCTCTCCCTCTCCTTCTCCCTCTCCCCTCCCTTCTCCCCTGGCTCCCTCTCCCTCCTCCTCTCCCCTTTTCTTCCTTTTAAGGCAGCCTCTCACTAAAACCCTTGCTGGCCTTGAACTTGCAATCCTACCACTTGGGCTTACAAGTGGTGAGATTACAGAGGAGGGCCATCACACTCGGTCTGCCCACTTGGTCTACTCTTGAAGCAAATATGCCTAATACGTTTAAGGGCAGCGATGAAATTTAGCAGCAACGTTCAATATGAATTTGATCTGTATGATCACTTTTATAACTTGGTCTTAAAAAAATATAGAATGACAACATAATAACTAGGATTTGTCATGGACCCAGTAAATATCTACCTTATTTATTTTCCTATCTGTGTAGTTCAAATTCAGAATGGTTCTGGCATCTTTACGTAGTGTACAGGTAGCTGGATCTATGAGCCTATGGTAATACTATTGAAGGCTCACTTTCAAATCTAGAAAATTAATATAAATGCTGATCTCAATATCACGGTGATCTAAGTATAATGCATTTCCCATCAGAGCACGGAAGGTACGTAAAATTAGTTTTAATTTGAGTCTTGCATTTGTACGTTTGTGAGGAAGTCTCGTATTCTACAGCTCTATGGAAGTGAATGATAGGTTTGGAATTCACCACGGTTTTCCTGAAAACTGGTATGTGGAATTATTTTTCTACTGCTCAAGACCTTGCGATGCATTTAGCTGTAATGGTTTTACTTACAGAGCAAGCTTTTACTGTAAAATGCATATTCATATGATTGCAGGTTTGAATGACACAGAAATCACACACGATTTCCTTTAAGATGACTCTCTTCTACAATTATTTTATTAAGTTGCTGCCAGCAAATCAGAAAATTGTATGCCCGTGCTTGGGAGCGCAGCTAATTCACAGGCCACCCTTGCTTTATCTCTGTGTGTTAGATAGGCATTTTCCATAAACAAACTGCATCGCTGCTGAAGAATGTCCGGCTGTTTCTTTAGAGCCTCCCATCCTTCACATGAAGGCTGTCAGCCCAGAGGCTGAGACAGAGCAAGATTATGAAGCCTGAGTGAATAGCTCCTTCTTGCCCCCGCCCGGCCTGCCGCGTGTGGCCCGACGCGGAGAGGTAAGCACTGCGATAGCTAATGGGGCACTTCCTTCACATCCGGCTCACACCGCTCTCCTTCGAAGCCCGCACCTTAGCCTGCTGACATCTCACAAGGTCCAGCTTTGTACTCGCGCACACAGGCTGCTGCTTGTTCCTTTGAGGGATACATCCCATGCGTCAGGCTTGGTAGACCCCTTTTTAACAGTGTGGTGCTAAATTATTAAACCAATTTCTGCTGTTTTGTAAATTTATTTTGCTTTGTCTGTCTCTTTTTAATTATAGAAGCCTTTTCCTCCCTCACCCCGATGGGGGGAAGATAAAACAATAACAAGAATATTTAGTTTTTAAAGCTTATTAGAAATGAAAAATTGCATGTCAAATGTACATTACGCACGTATGTATGTGTGGATATCCACACATATATGCATATATGCAAGTATATGTCTATACACACACGTGCCTATACATATATGTGTATATATATATATATATATATATATATATATGCGGTTCTAATGATGACCAAGAAGAATCTTAATCCAGTGAAGAGAATGTCATTAAATGGACAAAATTCAACTACCATACACAATCCCCAATGTTACTCGAGAGTATTACGTGTGACCCATCATGTGTTGGGTGATTAGGCCTTTCCCTCTGCTGATTAGTGTCAGATAATCTGCCCCTGCATGCGTTGATGAACTGGCCTCAGGGACGTTCCCCAGACATTCTCAGGAAGCAATATAAAACACGCACCTCCATGAATCTGAACATACACTTGCAAAGTTTAAATGTCCCTCAAAATGTTGTGAATTCTAAAAGAGATAACATTTTGATCCCACCCTCCTCAGACGTGAGTCGCATCAGCTTCTTCATGTTTAGTAACAGCTGGCAGCAGCATCTCAGGGTACCGTTGAGAATTACGTGAAACATTGCGGCTACAGTTTATCCTACAATACCTGCTGGTTGGGTAGCTGTTGTCATTATTACAATTCCATAGGAGACTTAAATAGGGACCCTGAGCACAGAGATTCTCCTAATACAATGTTTGTTTGTTTGTTTGGGGGAGGAGGAGCTGCAGAAACAGCCCCAAATGGGACGGTACACAGAAAGGTATTTTCACTCTTCATTAGGCTGGGAAGCCGCCATCAAAGCACCAGCACTCAGAGAGCCCACTGTCTGGGTCAGAGAGGGCGCTTTCGCCCTGTGGCCTCTCCTGGTAGGAAAGGCAGCGCCACGGGGCCCTAATGCCTGTGTAACAGGGCACTAATCCCAATAACAAGGCTCCCACCCTCAGGACAAATGCCCCCACCACCAGATACTATCACATGCGGGTAAGGATGTCATATAGAAATGGAGGAAAGATTTAAACACTGGCTGCTCCATTGCAAGTTATTTGTTTTTTGTTTTTTGTGTTTTTTTTTTGGCCAGTCCTGGGCCTTGGACTCAGGGCCTGAGCACTGTCCCTGGCTTCCTTTTGCTCAAGGCTAGCACTCTGCCACCTGAGCCACAGCGCCACTTCTGGCCGTTTTCTGTATATGTGGTGCTGGGGAATCAAACCCAGGGCCTCATGTATACGAGGCAAGCTCTCTTGCCACTAGGCCATATCCCCAGCCCCATTGCAAGTTATTTTATCTTTTTTTTTTTTTTTTTTGCCAGTCCTGGAGCTTGGACTCAGGGCCTGAGCACTGACCCCCTGGATTCTCTTTGCTCAAGGCTAGCATTCTGCCACCTGAGCCACAGCGCCACTTCTGGCCATTTTCTATATATGTGGTGCTGGGGAATCGAACCCAGGGCTTCGTGTATATGAGGCAAGCATGCTTGCCATTAGGCCATATTCCCAGCCCCAAGTTATTTAATCTTTAGTAAGCGTTTACCCTTCTGACTCCTAGGTTTCACATTTATCGCCAATAAAATTTTATATATTATAATCATAATTATAATCATATGTTGCCTTTGTGTCTGATGTATAATATTTCTGATAGATGCTGAATTAACCTCTTACTATATATGATTTTTAAAATATGTCTAATCAAATGTCTAAAATATGATAATGGTTCTCTTCTTTGTCCCTTAATGAATGTTTACTGTGTTGTTTAGAAATATGCTTAAAAAGCAAAATTTAATTTTGGAGGAGAACTGGTTGGAGCGGAAGTTAAAACTAAAACTATGGTCCTGCCGACCTTTGAAAGATTAGACATAGGTCTTATTTTTTCATATTTTTCAACCTGAGAATATTAAAGTATCTCACTATTTTACAGGAAAAAACTGAGGTAAGCATCTACTTAATGCTGAATGGATATCAGAACATAATGATTAATCTAAATAGGGACAAATTCCACGTGAGATTCATGGCACGCTGGTTTGTCGGTGCATTGATCATTCGGGTTTAGTTCTTGACTTTGATCTTGATTAGTCTGTCAGGTTGTACGAATCCTCTCCCCTCCTTGGTGAGCTTGACGGCCTCCTCCACATTCCACAGTGTCGCACACTGCAGTCACGTCTCGTAGGGCCCGTTGACTCACCAACATCCTGTTTTACACTCGGAACAAAAGAACATCAAAAGGATTCTCTAGATTCACTTAAGAGCACTCATTTCACATAAAAGAGTTAACATCTAAACACCGAACTTTTACAAAATAATTTGATCTTCTACTAACTGTTCCTGTTTGTAAGTATAGGAAGACACCCATGCGGTAGAAGCTGAAATGAGTAGTTTTTAAAGTAAATGAGGAGCAGCAGACACTGGGGAATTGGGCTATGTTGAAAATGGTGGTGAAGTAGTAACAGCACCTCCATCCGGAACATCTTCCTCACCATCCACAGCTGGTCAACTCAAGATGCCCACGGGCATTCTACTTCCCCAAAGGACTTGCTTCTCTTAAGCCCTTGCTCAGACCTAGGGTAGGACGCCACCCTCCCTCGTTGGGTCTGATGCATCTGTCTTCAAGGCCTTCTTGCGTTCTTCAATTCCATTCTTTCTTGTCCTCAACTCTTCAGGGGAATTTTCCACACACATCCCAAACAAAAAAAGCCCAACTCAGACTGTGACCCTGCTTCGTGTTTTCTGGTTTTGCTGCTAATCATTTTGTCTGGTCTTAAGCCGCTTCCTGGGTGAGCGCACACACACACGCGCACACACTCACACACACACACACCATCGTCCAGGCTAACACTGTTACTAAAGTTGTATGTGAAAATACTTGAGGGAAAATGAGAGAGGAAATGGTTTAAGCCCCCGGCAATTCCCTTGAGGAACAGACTGACGAGTTGACCTGGACAGCAGCTCTCCCCGCCTTCTGCCTGCTTCTCCCAGCTCAGTCCCCACCCTTCAAGTCCTAACTTACTTGGCACTTCTTCCGAGAAGCCTTTCCTTATTACACCCCTGCCTCTCATACTCTTCTCCTCCGAATATGCACATAACATTAACCACATGATAAGCAATTCACAATCGGGAAATGAGCTGTGTATTCTCTGTCATAACTGGTAGACCCGAAATCTCACGAGGGCTGGGAAGTATCCACCTTCTCCTCTATTACATTAGGTACTTTACTAACATACTGAAGTGCCAATAAAGTTTGAGAGCAAGGAATTAATCAAATGAGTTGTGAGTTGAAAGCAATGACTGGATGAAATGGATTGAAAGTCTAGCTACATCTCTACAACAGAGCAGTAGATCTGTGACAGTGCCCTCCTTCCAAGAAGCAGGCATGCGTTTTCCTAACCTTCCCACTACCATCACAGTGGGGCAGCTCCTACACGCAATGGGCCATCCAGCTGGGCTTCTTTCAGCAAAGCACAGGGCTGGTGGTGCCCAGCTTTGTCTGCGTGGGCCCCGGATCCTGGCTGTAGCTTGGCCTAAGGGTCAACATCCATTGGCATATCCCCGTGACCGTGGACAAAAGCTCCTCAAAAACCTCCTGGAAGCAGGTATTGTGGGAAGGTTCTCCCAAATGATGATGAGCGACACTCTTGGCCTGGAGCCCCGATGCCAGAACTCAAATGTTTCTGTGCAATAGAATCACTGTTAAATTTTTCAGTGGCCCGGTGCTGTACAAACCCAATTACAGTGAAATCATGAGGCACTGGATCCAGACATCATAATGTGTTTTCTCAAATTCTCCTGGTGAGTCCCCACCTCTGGCCAAGTTAGAAATTCTGCACTTGAAGTCTATGTTACTAGGGGTCCAGGACAAAACCTTGGTCCTGTCTCTGGGTCCTTTAACGGGTGTACTTCCAACTGCACTCCGTGCACCTCAATTAGACTTGAAGCACAAAACCTACCCTCAGCTCTTCCTATGCATTTCGAAGCTCGAGAGGCCTTGCTGTAGGACACGTGACAGCGCAGCATTTGACCACCCTACTCCCACCACTGTCTTTCTCGTTTGGCTGGTCTCCCCACACCCCTCGACTATCCCCCTGCTCTACGTTCTTGCCTTTCAGAACTACACTTGCCTGACAGGTCATTCTCTTGCTTTTTTAGTTAACTATATTCTAATATTCTAATACAAATTATTAAAGATTCAGAGGAAAAATGGGACTAGGAACCTATATAACCACAACGAAGATGTAATGAAAATAAACTCATTAACCACTAGGTTCTTGATTACTAAAAAAAAAAAAAAAAAAAAGAAGAAGGCAACCCCTCCCCCCCAAAAAAAACATATTACAAATACGAAAATCGAGGCCACCTGTTTGTTCCAGTCCTGTTTTGTTCTATTCTTTTTCTCCCTATCAGTGCTCATATCCTAACACTGGCATGAATATTGTGTCTCCTTCCCAAAACTGTTTTTTATTCATGAGGAACCCTATAGCAAATAAAGAACTCGATGATACCTCAGTGTGTAGACAGGAAATATGCATAACAAATCAGAAAATTACATTGGAAGATAGCAAGTAACATAGGCAAAAATGGGCCTGCAGAGTACCAGAAAAGAGTGCTATAATGTTAAATACAGAGAAGATCTCTGAAGAATTGACATTGGAAGTAAGATGCAGAGGAAGTGATAAAAATGAGCCAAGAGGATATGAAGGAAAAGTGTTTCGGACTAAGAAGGCAGCAAGTGCAAATGCCTCCGTTAACTGCCTTCCTCGCCTGGATACAGAATCCCACAGGCAGCAGGGAGGGAGACAATTTCAATAAATAATTGTAAGAATTCCTCTGAACTAGAGGATAATAGTACAGAGCTGGTGAGAACCCAAACAGGTAGAGCCTGTGGGCTATTGTAAACTTCTGGATTGTTCTCTAAAGTGAATCAATAGCAATTGGGACCTTGGAACATATGTTATAACAAGCTGTCTGTGTCTTCTCTGGCAGACTTGGGAAATGGGACGAGGGCTAAGCACAACAATAGAAGAAAAAGTCCAAGCAAGAGATAATAGTTTCTTGAGCCAGAATGGCTCAGTGGACTTCATCAGAAATGGTCATATGTTAGCTGCTGGCATGGCTCAAGTGGTAAGGTAATTGTCTAGGAAGCACAAGGCCCTAAGTTCAAAGAAGAAAAAGAAAAGAAATGGTCATATTTTGGAGATGTGAAAAATAACCACTATTTTTATTCATGTGAAGGGCTTTGGTAACCTTCACAAAAGTAGCTTTGAACTTGTAGAGATCAAAGACTGATGGAATTTTACATTAAAAAACAATCAGAAGAGAAAGAAGAGACAGTGAGTATAGCTAACCTAAAAACGTTTGCTGTACAGGGAAGACAAAGTGAAGATATTGCTGGAGAGAAATACGTATCCTCCAAGGGAAAAGACATCTGTGGGTACATTGATGAGAAATGCAATAAAAGGGGAACTTCTAAAGATAGATACAGAGCTGAGACCTGATGACTCCTGAGAGAAGGAAGAAGCAAAGCAGACGTGGAGAGACTGGCCCTTACAGAGGAAGTCAGGAAATACATCTAATGAGAAGAAAGCAGATATATGTGTAGACAAACACGGAACATACGTTGATAATGTAATAACTTTTAAAAGGTCACTTTGTGTGTTAATATTATTTTTATATGTTAGATATGGAAATAATGAGACCAATATTACATAGGCTAGTATAACGACCTTTTACTTTAGCATTCCTATTCTGTGGATAAATAAGAATGTTACATTTCTTAAAATATAATACTTTTCCATAAAAAATAATTTCTTCCAAAATACCAAGTGAAAATAGGATACATTTGACATTAAAGTTTTTATGATCTATTTGTATCAATTATACTTTGAACTCTTTCCAATGAATAGTTATGTTACAATTTTTACAAGCATAAAGGCACATGGTTACACTTTTCTTGTACTTTCAAAATATCACTAAGCAAAATATTTCAAAAGCATTTTCTCTGGTAATTTATTTTGCTTGTTTTTCTCTTGTCCCACTGTTAATATTCTCAAAATCTAATAGTTAACAAACATATTTCAGCTGGTGGTATACAATAGTTTTCTTTAATCATTGGTTTATATAAACTGCTCAACTTTGAAAACAAAAATAAATGCCCATTAATAAAATTTAAGGTTCAAGCTGGTAATTCTATCAAAAGGCTAAAATTGTTCTGAATGCTAGAATTTATAGATTTTCATTGGCTCTCTGACTTAGATGTTCGTATTAAACTATTAAAATGATAAACCCAGCTTATATAATTCACTAAAAACCTGTTAGCCAAGCACTGGCGGCTCACCCCTGTCATCCTAGCTACTCAGGAGGCTGAGCTCTGAGGAGCGAGGTTTGAAGCCAGCCTGGGGAAGGAAAGTTCATGAGGCTCTTATCTCTAATTAACACCAGAGAGCTGGAGGTGGCGCTCTGGCTCAACATGATGGAGCACAGCCTTGAGCAAAAGGAGCTCAGGCTCAGCACCCAGACTCTGAGTTCAAGTCCCATGAACAACAACAACAACAACAAAATTGTCAATAAGGTACTCTACTGGCAAATTCAGTCTTCATTTTTTACTCAATCAAATCCAATAAATGGATCAATATTCCTCCCTTACAGTTATCTTATTCTGAATTCTAATTTGTATATAGGCAAGTATCCAGACAGCTAGGTGTGCACATATGCAATGTGCATTTGCCTTGCCAGGAATTTTTCACTTAAATGAAATAAAATATTAGGACGTCCATAATTTCTTTCTGAAATGTCCCTGGAAACGGAACTCATACTTTCTTTGGCACTTTAGAAATTTCACACTTGGGAACAGTGGACCTTATCTCTAGAAATCCAAACCAACCTTAAGGATCTCAATAAGATCATGCAAAATCCAGACCTCTGGGGTAATAATATCGGTGTATTATTTTGTTGGAGGGATGACCATCTCTTAGGCCAGATTCTAGAGGTTTAAGTGTGAAGATATATCACTTGTTTCTTTAATCTTAGAACCTTCTTGGCATATAGTAAGCACTGTCAGTATTTCCTAAATGAACACAAATACGTCTATCTGTTCATATGTATTGGAATGGCCACTCAGAGAGTCCTCATTGCAAACAATAAGAAAGATAAAAGTAAAGGATAACTCATTGCAAGACTGTCTCTTTAAGCTCAGTGGTTTCTTTACGATCTTTGAAAATCCAAATGTATTACATGTCTGAATTGCTTCTGTCTATTTTGGCAGTAATATATCTGGAGTTCTTTTGGAGATTAGTTTTGTGTGACCTT
Source organism: Perognathus longimembris pacificus (assembly GCF_023159225.1). Classification (NCBI taxonomy): domain Eukaryota; kingdom Metazoa; phylum Chordata; class Mammalia; order Rodentia; family Heteromyidae; genus Perognathus; species Perognathus longimembris. The sequence goes on along the minus strand of NC_063181.1, from coordinate 42,556,295 downwards.
CCATTCCTGAAACCACTGAGGCCTATTTAAGTCAACCTGTTTATTTCCAGATGTTTTTTCTACCACATCCTTGAACATCATTAAAAATTTTACTTTCTCTGCTATTTAACGTATAAAGCTTTTCTTTTAGGACTAGTTGTGTCACATACATGAGTTATGTGTGTTAGTTACAGGGCGATGTTTCTATGTGATTTCATTAGGATGTTTCATGGAAATTTAGAAGCACAGATGGTGGAAAAGTAGTTGTCGGGTTAAAGCACTTGAGCTTGCTTACCTCATCTAATGTTTTATGAGAGTGTTTTGAAACAATTTTCAACTCAAATGGAAGTACCTTCTGATACCATTTGCGACTCCTTATGAAGGAAGTATTTCTTTCTAAGTATGAAGTTTCTTGCAAAAAAAAATTATCTCACCTGCTGCTCAATGTCCTCTCTCCTTCTCTTGTGAATTTACCACCTCACCAAGACTGATCATTCTGCAGTGTGCATGGCCTCCTCGGTATTTTAGGAGTCCAACTTAAAATCATTTGTACTTAAGATGTTATTTCCTTCCTATGCTATTACTGCTAATTTTTGCCATCCCTAGAGTAAGAAAACAAGTGATCTTTATAAGTGGTAACTCATTTCCTGCTTTTAAACTATAGTTATAACTAAGTCTGAGGAAAGGAGAAAAGTTTAAAAATAACGTAAGTTCCTTCTGCTTTGCAAATTGGAGGAATAAAGTATTTGTTTTAAAAAGAGAAGATGTCTGCACAGATATCCAGTAATAGCCAGGCCCCGATGGTTCCCATCCGTAATCCTCGCTCCTCAGGAGACTGAGATCTGAGGAGTCGCGGTTTGAAGCCAGCGCAGGCAGGAATGCCCCTGAGACTCTTGTCAATAATTAATCACAGAAAAGGCTGGAAGGGGTGCTGTGTCTGATAATTTTCTTTCCATGAGGGGAATGTATATTTATTGTCGATTTCTTTTTTACAGAAGTGACAATATTTATGCATTACCTTGCTATGGTCATTAAGAAGAGCATTTGCTCAACGGATGATCTCGGATTACAGGTTCTACTGTGATATCAATGGCAAAGCCATTCATTTTCTCTTTTAAATGTGTAGTAAAGGTGATTTGTGATGATAGTGGCTTAGTAAGTTTTGAGTTCAAAATAAGAAAGCTTCGCTTACAGAAGTCCCTGTGAATGTCATGCCATATATATATATATATATATATTATATATATTATATATATAATGCTGAGGTGTTTTCGTTTTATTCATAAAGCCATCGGAAGTTAAAATGATTGATAATATAATCAATCTATAATTAGTATTAGCTACTAAGAATCCAAGATTGCAATACTCTGTTTTGTTGTTTACTGTTAAGTTCTAAATTGAAAATGCTTTTATTCCCTAATATATATAACTGCTTATGGCGCAATTCTCTTAGATCACCAGTGTTCTGTCACATATAATTTTACTTATCATTTCATTGAAGCCATCACATGCAATAAGACAATGGATTTTAAGAAATTACATGTCAGGGATATTTAGCATGTGATTATATTTAAGTTAAAAGCATGTTATTTATATACAACTTAATTTGAGAAGAAAGAACTCCAAAGACTTCTTCATTCAAGGATATGCACAATGTATATTTCAGGAAATGTAGAATTATTTTAACAATATACAGCATTCTAGAGACTCTTGCCAAGTTATGACAGAAACCATGATGGATGAGTGAAATATGGAAAATGGAAAGCCTAAGTCTGGGATATACTATCCCAGAGTGACTAGGGCCATTTACTAAAATGTCAGCTCTGTTGCGTGCATGGTCTGTTTTCTAATACGCTTGCTTTCATTATCCAAAGGCAGTAAGGATTGGAAGGGTACTGTGCTGGAAAACTCAGGAGAGGCAAGGGTTATGGAATTTTCTTGCATGAAGACAATGACATATGGGTGAATCATGGATAAACCACAATCTATAAGTGAGACATCTGAAAGGTGATTTCAAGTTGTACCTTAAATATAAATTTGTAGGACTTTGCAGCAAAATAGGCCTTTAAAAATTGAGTCCAATATTAAGGAAGTAATCCAATCCTTCTACGGCTTTTAATGGCGATCCAAAATATTCCATCATTTCAAAATAGCCTTTCAAGACAGACATTCATAAACATTTTACATTGCAACTGATTAAAAGAAAACAAATTCTCAAATTCCTGGTCTATGTTTAATGTTTGGGCATCAAGTTGCAAAATAACTTCAGACCATGAAGTTCCTTGAGTATTCAGAATTTATGATGGTCTGTGACTATTGCTGAAACAAAGATTAATGACCAATATGAGAAAACCATTACATCTGACAAGCTGAGCATGGTCCCTATAAATAGTGTGTGCTTTACAGGATCTTTAAAACTATTTTTGACTTTATAGTAGATAAGAATTCTAAGATATCATAAAGATTGTTTTCTTAATCCCCTTCTTTGTTCTCTTCACCCTGTCTTGAGAGCCAATGCACACATCTAATGACTGCGAACTGTTGTGCTTGGCCGAGATTCCATTGTGCCTTCAAGCAATCAAGCAACTTAAAATAGAAAAAAAAAAGGTTAATTGTTTAATGTACTTAATAAGTTTGTACTATGATATATATAATATCAGATTTTAAATGGCTTGCTATCCAAAGTAATAAAATCACTCTAAAGATTTTTAGCCTTGTAGGTAGATGGTATCAAGTAAATACGTTTTTTGGGGCAAATGTGACTTCATTTACCTTACCATAAGTTTTTCAGCACTATGGATGAATTTTACTCTCCAGATTACAATTTGATATCATATCATTATTAGTAACAATGTTTGTTGATTGCTCGCATATATCTGAGTTGTAAACTAAGCAAAGCCCACCAGTATCAACAGAGAATCCATTGATAATAGACTGTCTTAAGAGCAGAGTATAAGAAAAATAAACCTTGTCCTACAATGCATCATAATCCAATCTTGACCAATTGATATAATACTGAACACACACACACGCACACACACGCACACACACACAGTGGTGAACCCAGGAAGCAATAATACCTTAGGGAAAACATGTTTTTCTTCACGACATTCATGAAGTTGAAGCGTTCTCAGTTCTTTCTTTTATAGATCTACCTGTATTTACTGAATTATTCTGTTTTCACTTAAATATTCTGCTCTCACTTAAATGAGACATCCATAAAGTTTTGTTCCTAAGAACATTTAAAAGGCAACACATTGTCTTCTAAGAACTGACGTACCTTAATTCTAAATCTTGTGGTTTAAATTTAGCTACATAAGCATTGTAATAGTAAAATCACTATTGTCCTGGTACTGAGGATATAACATTCCATCCCCTATGGACAGAGTGTTTTACTCCATCAGAACAGGCAGTGCTACTACTGAGCCTCACATCTGTGTGACCAGCACCCCCTGAACTTGATCTGTGACTCTCATGTAGTAACTGTTCATAAAGAAGTTAACTTTCCAATTTAGGTAGCATCACTGAACAAAGAGAGTTGAATTGTGTTGTCCCAAGCGATTTTTTTCCAGAAGAAATAAGCTCATTTCAAAAATTGACAAGTATATCTTACTATTTTAATGGGAAACTTTCTAAAATGAACTGCACATTTCTATGTCAGGTTCAGCAGAATGCACTTACCAGATTTAACTTATTCTTAATGACTCCATTTCACCATCTTGAACAGAGAGAAATTATTGGGCTGGGCTGAAGTTCTGTGATTATTCTCAAGAGCATGAATCACGCACATAGCACGCAATCACTGAGTTGCTCCAGCTGCTAAGCTTTCAGGTCTTCTGTCTGTTTCTTGTAATCTCTTCCCCCACTGTCTGATTTTAGATACTCCCATCTCTGCACTTACCACCAAGGTTCATTTTCACAAAGTACTGTGTTTAATCTACTATGTAAAAATTATCCATACAGCCACATGTATTATTCAGTGTATGTACACACACACACACACACACACACACACACACACACACACACACGGTCTCAAGATTCATGTCATGCCCCATGACGAGGTCAAATCACTTTTGCTGGCCTCTGCTTTGCAAATTGTTAAGTTTGTCATGTCAATGGAAAATTTAGTAAGTGTTTTCCTATTCATTTGTGTGCATGAAAAGGAAAGAGTCTCATCATTATGGCCAAGTAGAGTTTGTCCACATGGAAATTTAGCTTGTGATTAGAAGAAGGAATGGAATTTGTGATAATAAAAGAAAAATAAGGAAAATATCACTATTTTGTTTATTTGTTTTGTTTTTGTTGCCAGTCCTGGGGCATGGACTCAGGGCCTGAGCACTGTCCCTGGCTTCTTTTTGCTCAAGGCTAGCACTCTACCACTTGAGCCACAGCGCCACTTCTGTTTTTTTTTCTATATATGTGGTGCTGAGGAATCGAGCCCAGGGCTTCATGTATATGAGGCGAGCACTTTACCACTAGGCCATACTCCTAGCCCAATATCACTATTTCATAGACACAAAAATATTTGACCACTATATTGAAATAAACTGCTTTAACAGACCACATACCTAGAGAAAGAAATTTTAAGGAATTAATTAAAAGCTTTTAGAGCACATACATAATTCTATTTCATATTACGTTTTTAACTACAAAATATGTTTCTACAGTTTAGCAGGAAGCATCTGAAATGCTAAGAACCATATCAAAAACTTAAAATATGGATAAGTTTAACAACATTTACACAAAATTTACAAGTAGAAAACTACAAAAACATTACCAGATATCTGACTAGTCTAAATACTCTTAGAGTAACCTCATTTTATTAATCAGAAGGTCCATAATGCTGTAGGATGTTTTCCTGGAAAATTACCTATACACTCAACTCAATCCTAATCAAAATCACACATTTTCTTAAAACAAAAAGATAAACCAGGCTTAACATAGTGATGCATACATTCAATCTGGGGAACGAGTTTCAGGCTAACCTGACCTACATAATGGGAGCCTGTCCTAAAAATATTGAAAGCTATTTTTTAAGTTTTAATATATATATTTATATATGTATACACATATATGTGTATATCCATATATATGTACACACACATATAGCTATATGTGTGTATAATGACCCAAAAAATAGGCAAAACATTTTTGGGAAAATGTCCAAACTGACCAACAGATACTAGAAAAAGTGTACTTGTAAACTAACCGAAGAGAGGACATAGAAATAGATCCATGCTTATAATTTAATGTCAACAAAAATGCTAAATCAGTTGAGTGAAGAAGGGCTTTTCCTTTGAATAACAACTGCCACTGGAAATTTTATATATGCATGTACGAGACCAAGTTTTGACCTTCATACACACTATACACACTAGCTTCCTTTAAAGAGTGCAGAGACCCATTAACCTAAATATAACAGTGCAAGCTATAAGACTTCTAAAAAACTAGGGGAAATGGTTGTGATATTAGATTAGGCAAACATTTACTAGTACAGAAAAATCCCAAAGAGAAGAAAGTAAAACATTAGCTAATCAGGCTTCATCAAATTAAAAGCATTTGGTTGATTAAGAAAGCCCTTGAGAAAGTGAAGGCCATGGGTTACAAGAAAATACTTGCAAAGTGTATATTGATAGAGGACTTATATCCAGATACATTAGTGTTCTTATAACTCAATAAATAAACACAACCCAAGTAAAAATAAATGGGAAGATTCAAGTGACACTTCACTAAAGACTATTCATGCATGTCAAATACAGGAAAAGATTCTCAACATTACCAGGAGTAGGAAATTAAAACCACAATTAGCACTATACATTATCTTGCCACTCACGGTGGGTAGATGTGTGTAAACATAGCTACTAGGAAGGGCAAGGGTAAGAGGATTTCAAGGTTAAATCCAGCCTGTAATTTTGGAGTTCTTTTATTCAAAAACAAAATAAAGATAAATAAGTAAGTAAGTAAAAGACTGGGGGTATGGCCTAAGTGGTAGTGTTGTAGCCTTGAAGCCCTGGCATGAGTTTGGTCTCTACTACTGAAAGCAAAAATAATTCTGATGACACCAACTGCTTTTAAGACGCCATGCAAGCAGACCTTAAGATTATTGTTGAGTATGAAAAATAGAGTCATTCTGGAATCGTTTGACAGTTTCTAATGTAACTAAATACTCACTATATGACTCTGGAATTTCATGTCTAGATATTGACCTCAAGGAAAAAAATCATGTCACACAGAGCCCAGTACCGAACTATCTGTGCTCGATGCATTTGTTATAACCCAAACAAGAAGCAGGTGGAATGTCTACCAGTCGTGAACGCTAACAAATTGTGGCACATCCGTGCAGATGTAGTATTACCCAACAATTAAAAAAAGGTTGAACTACTGCCGCACAAAGTAATTAGGATGGCTATCAAAAACATTATCCTGAATTTACAGAATATCCAAATCCAAAAGAAGACATAATAATTTTATCTATGAGAAATTTGACAAGAGTGGTAAGTACAGGTGACAGAAAAATCAATGGCCACCAGGGTCAAACTTGACGATGACCAACACAGAAGGTTCAAGGGAAAGTTCTGGTGTGATGGTGCTAGAGGAGGACTTTGTCATTGTCACAGTATTTACCTGCTGATCAAGCATCATCCCAAGTTCCAAACTTAAAATTGGTTCCTTTCATTGCATATAAATTCTAAGTTAATAAAGCAAATTGAGACATAGAAAAACCCTGTTAGGTTTTTCACACAACAGCCCATGTGTGCGATCTGTATCTCTCAAAGGAAGTTGTGAAAATCTTTTCTTTGTTGGACTAGCAGGTTGTCATTCATAAAGTATACTTGTTGTCACTGTCCTTCTTGTTTTTAATGTTATTATTAACTACTTGTACACAAAGGCTACGATTTCAATGCATCTTAATTAATGTCAGCGTTTACATCCTTCTCCTCCGATATCCCCTCCCATCCCGACCTTCATGCTCTGCCCTTCAGCTTTTGCGTCCTGTGCATTGAATTCTTCCTCCCTCTACTCCGGTGCCCCTCCATTGCCATCCCCGAAAACATGTTTCCACTTCCCGGGCTTCAGATGGATAAACAGTACATTAGTAGTTCAAAGGCGCTGCTACACTCTGGGATTCCTCTCCTAGGGTGCCATCCTTTAGTCTGTTTGTGTCTATATGCATAAAACACTGTTTATGTTATCATGCATGTTTGTAGTTGACATCCAGATTCCACATGAGAGAAAACATGCGCCATTTGTCTCTCTGAGCCAACTAGACGGGAGAGAGAGAGCTATTTCTTTCATCAGTAGTTTACTTACAGAGAGTCAGGTCACTGTAAATGCAAACTTGCAGACTGTGGCCTGAAAGCGACATTCAATCACCTCTACCACTTATTACCTGAATGACTTTGGACAAGATACAGAAAGCCATTGTCGGGGTCTCAAAGGGCCCCGTGGACAGCATCCTAGCCTGTGCTTTGATAGACAAGTGCTAGAACTCTGGGAAGGTGAGGCCTATTGAAAGGGAGTGAATCCAGATCCCCTGGAAGGGGACCTTGTGCCCGAGTCCCTTTCCGCTTTCTGTGCTTCCCAGCCCCCTTGAAATGGCCAGCCCCCTTTGCCAAGTGATCATGTCATGATACAGCGTGCCAACACAGGCCCAAATGCAGCAGGGCCTTGACCTCCGGGAAACCATGAGCCCAAATACTTCTTTCCACCTCATACACAGATCATTTCAAATACTTTGTCATAGACATACACTACAACTCATAGTGACCCTCAGTACATATTCTAGCTGCTAAATGGGGATATTTGTTTTACTCTGCCCCTGTTTTATTAGGAGGACTATTAATTAGAATAATGACAACACATAGCCATACCTACCAGTATGCTACACATGCACACCATTAAACCCAGCTCCTCATTGATCTAATGACTAGCCAACCGCAAAATGGCTACCCAGAGCAAGAATAGACATCTGATATCCCATTGATTTCAAAGTCCCTATCAAGAGGCACAGGCAAGCAATATGGCCTCCCTACATCTGAAAATCCTAATTTCTTCAGATGCCATTCTCTTTCTAAACTAAGCACCAGTATCATTATTCTGCCTGCACCAAATATAGCTACTTTCCCTCACATAAAGTCTATAAACATAGGCCTTTCTAGGTTCCTGAGCCCACTGGATTTCAGCAAACCCTCCTCCTCAGCTGGGAACATTAATAGACTCAGGTGACCCCAATAATATCTCCGCTCCTACTTTCCAGTATGTAAGAAGGTCCACAGCAACAGAGAAACCCATGAGGCTTCATGAGGATTGAAATGAGTACTCCCACAAAGCTTCATCACAGAGGCACTGAATAGTGACCATCTTATGTCATTGGTTTTTGTGACATTGAAATACAGTCAGTGCTTGCCTGTGCTTTATCCAGGGCTTGGAGCACAGTAAGCATTTGCTCATGAGCTCTTCCTCCCGTCAATGCTAGCACGCTGCTTTTTGTTGGTTTCATCGCTGCTCTGCAACGGTTCTTGGGTAAACTGTGTCTCAGGCTTATAGACTAGGTGAGCTTTTGCACTGACACCTGGACTCGAGAGACGCGAATTCAATGAGAAAAACAAAACACACAAAATGTGTGCTCGTTTTTTGTTTTACAGAGAGGAGCTGGGTAGGCTCTTGGGCTTGCGTTTCAAACGGATTTAGTGCTTGTTGTGCTCCAGAGAATGACAAAAGAACAACTGGGAGATTCCGTGTCACCCTCCATGGACACTTCATATGATGCTCTTAGAATGGTCACGTGTTGCACACACCAGGAGTTCCACACGACCACAGTTTACAGGGAGGTGTTGGAAAAGCAGAACTGTAATACAACTACAACACACGACTACAAAATAGGTTTCTTGATCTGTTAATGGAAAAAACAGCAAGGTTAACTTTCTTGAGTTCATTTTCTTGATCTAAAATTAATTCAGAACTTTTTTAGCCCAAATTTATATTCATCTATTGCAGACTATTGGGTTTTCCCTTGGGTTAATTGGCTGATAATTATTTTTAAACTCTATTGTGCTCAAAATTGAAGCTTAAAAATTCAGAAATATTCAATCTTAAGTTCAGCATTCACAGTTTTTATAGGTCCTGTTGTAATATATTGGCTTCTTTACAAGAAAGATGGTAATAATTTGGGAGTTTTTACAATTCCCAACTGAAAAATCCTCTCATCCTCAACAGTGTATGCTAATAATGTGTTTTCCAAAAATATAGTAACATTTGCAATAGATTCTTGGATGTGGTTGCTGGTTTCTGAAGTTCAGATGGCCTAGCACTATATAGTTACAAAATGTGAAAATGAAGGTGGAAGGTCCTCTAAATACATGATTTATTGCGTCATGTCATATGCTACGCAACATCCTGTTCAAGAAAAAAAGCTGCCGGGACTAGGTCATTGCACAAGGCAGGATTCATGATTCTGAAATCAAAAAGGCCTTGGAGGGCAGTAGAAGTAAAGGAAGCTGACTCCACGTCTCCTTGTCACGCAGCGTCCTGTGCAGGTGAGACTCACGCAACATCTCAAGGCCTCAGGCTCTCCATTTCTTTTTCTTTTTTTATTTATTTTTTGGCCAGTCCTGGGCCTTGAACTCAGGGCCTGAGCACTGTCCCTGGGCTTCCTTTTGCTCAAGGCTAGCACTCTGCCACTTGAGCCACAGCGCCCCTTCTGGCTGTTTTCTCTATATGTGGTGCTGGGGAATCGAACCCAGGGCTTCATGCATACGAGGCAAGCACTCTACCACTAGGCCACATCCCCGGCCCCAGGCTGTCCATTTCTAAAAGAGGAGAGGAGAGCTGGGTAGCAGAGACGCAGCCTGTAATCCTGTAATCCTAGCTACTGGCGAGGCTGAGAGCTGAGGATCAGAAAAGTCCTGGTGAGACTCTTATCTCCAATTGACCACTCAAAAACCAGACATGGTGTTACGGCTCCCGCGGTAGAGCACCAGCCTTGAGCACGAAGAGACTCAGGGACAGCGCCCAGGCCTTGAGTTCAAGCTCCACCACCGATTTAAATAAATAAATAAACAAATAAGCAAGCAAACAAATACATAAAAGGAGATGATCCATTTAAACATCAAGAAGCCTCTTCCTTTAGATTTTCATTAGTCCTTCGTAGTAGCCACTCTTAAAAAGACACATATGTTTTCCCTATAGATCTAAGCCACACTAAAACAAGTCTTTGAGTTCTTTAATTAAGCTCCATGGCTATAATCGTATACTTCTTGATATCTCTACTCTCTCATTCACGTTACCTCACGAGCTTTCATGATGGAGCCTTTATTTGTTCTCTGTGGAAGCAGACTCTCCTTCCATCCAGGAAAGATAACCAAATATACTTCTTATTTATGATTTGTGACCTCCGTCTTATTTAGCTTGACATCATTGATGTACCAGGAGGGATGATGTTTGCCATTCTTTTTCGTTATTCTCACTAGTCGCAAAACAAATTTTCATCAACACTCAACTATAAACTGCCAGAGAGCCAGAGCCACGCTTGTTCCTGTATAAGACAGACTATAGGCAGGCAATGGCGTGGTCCAAGGGCTCACCGTGTTCTTGGTTAACTGCAATGTCATTCTGCACTTTACCCAACGAGCACATGAAGACAGGTTCCACTAGGCTGTACAAGAACTGACTAGAAAAGATACCAAACTACATCAGAGAACACGGTTAGAAACATCCCTCTGTCTAAATCGCAGATGTGACAAGGAAGAAAAAAGGAAAGGAGGCAGCATTAGAATGTTATAAATTTAGCACATAAAATACTTGTAATGAAAAAGGTTTTCTAGTATCACTTTATAAAACATACGATCCTGATTCTTGGTCCTCTCCATTTAGTGCTTATTTCTTCAGCACTCCAGAACTCAACGTCTTCATCCAGAAAAGGTGAAATGATGTGACCTACGTTTCCAGAAAATGGTGAATGAATATAAATAAAAGCTACAACATGCTCTTGGGCAGTTGCAACTGATACGTTACCCTTTCCACTCTTTTTAAAGGGGAAACTGAGGCCTAAAGAAGTTTCTTTTTCTGAAATCACAGAATACCATCAAAGCGTCAAAGTATCTTCACCTTTTCAGGACATACATGTACGAGAGTTGGAATATATTTTGTTTTTCCACGATTGACATATTTTCTGCTTGCTATGGAAAACTTACTAACTGATAGGGAATACTGAGAAATGTCACCAAAACCTTTTCTACCCAAAGACAGTTACATTAGATTTATTTTCCAGCGTTTCCAGAAATTCATTTATTGCGGGCTTGTATTTTTCCTTTGCAATCATTTTATTGCTTTGAGCTTATATTAATTTTTGCTCCGATCTCATCATTATTGATGATACTTTGCATTTCAAGCAGTTGCCTAATCCAAGTCCATGTGACAGCTATTCTACAAGTTGTTTCGATTTCTTTTTAGGCAAAGGTATTTAAATTCTTTATTGTATTACAGTAAAGGGCTTTTAAAAATACTTTTATTGTCAAGGTGATGTTCAGAGGGGTTACAGTTACATACGTGAGGTAGTAAGTCTCCTGTCAAACTTCTTACCCCTTCCCTCGTTTTCCTCCCCCTTTCCTCCCCCCCCCCATTTCCCCAACAACGTTTATATACAGAAATAGCTGAATCTTATGAAATAGATCAGTCCACGGTTCCCACACATCACGTGACATCCTACGTCACCTTTGGCTCTTCTTTGTAGTCAGAGACTATGTAACCTGTCTGTGTTCCACACTCTGAAGATCCACTCAGTGCTTTACTGAGCAGGTCAGGGTCTAAGAGTCCTTTAACCACCTGTTGCACTGGTTCTTCTCTGCACATTTTATTTGTTTATTTATTTTAACAGTTTTGCTGTCTTATCTTTCTTCAATTTTTTGTTGTAATGATGACGTACAGAGGGGTTACAGTTACTTGTCAGGTATTGAGCACATTTCTTTTTGGACAATGTCACCTCCTCCCTTGTTTTCTCCCAGTTTTTTCCCCTCCCAACCCTCCTTCCCCACCCAAGTTGCATGGTTCATTTTCGAGTGAGTATCACTGCTGAATCAGTTTCTCCTTTGTCCCCACTTTCCTGTGCTTCACCTTTCCCTGTGCAAAGGGAAAACTTGCATGCAAGACAAAAGGTACGGAAATCAAAAGCGGTGACCAAAGGGGAAAAACAGGGGGAAAAAAGTCAAATAAAAACCTATTGTTTCCATTTCTTGGAGTTCGTTTTGATAAGCATCATTTTATATGATTGTATGCAGACTGCTGTTCAACTTTTTTGATCCTCTTCTAAGAATATCTGCCTTTGGTCTCACTGTGTGAATGTTTTGAGTCCTATTTAATTTATCATGTCCAAGTGTAACTTTTTGTCTTTTACTGTCCTTTGGGTTTATTTGTAGATTCTAGTTGTTACAAATGAGGAAAACCATGCAGTCTATGTTTCTTTGGATCTGGCTTGCATCGCTTAATATAAGTTTTTTCCGTCTTTCCATTTCCTTATGAATGGGATAATGTCATTCTTTCTGATGGAAGCATAGAATTCCATTGTGTATACAACCACATTTTCTTGATCCACTCTTCTACTGAGGGCATCTCTGTTGATTCTATATCTTAGCTAGGGTAAACAATAGTTCTCTGCACATTTTTACATCCATAAAAATATCAATTGAATCATTGTTACCTCCTCATAATCTCCAAATTGTTTACTTGTAGAAACCCTGTAATTCTTGTTTTAGAGTCCAGGTTTCCTGAAAGGAAAAATTGTATTTTCTTTCTTTGTTTTTATCAGCTCCTCACAATAATTTCTTGTTTGACTCATGTGAGTGGTGCCTTTCATATATTCATTTTTCGATGGCTCTGCAGATGTGTGCCTATCTCCAAATTTTTATATAGACTATGCTATCAGAAAGAGCTTTCTATGTAATTTATAAACAATTGGCACTTCATGGATTTCTTCCTTCTATTCACTTTCATGTTTTGCAGTTGGTGACACTGGAAAATGTCAGGTTAGTGTGCAGGGGAGTTTTGTACATGGTCAAGTTGAGTTGTGTTGCGATGGAAGGATGTCGGTTAACAAGGAGAGAAGCTACCGGCAGCCGCAACACGAGCTGTTTGTGGGGAGCCGAGCTGAATGGATAGCCTCACAGGTTCCTACTGGCCAACACTCACAAGTCAGTTAAGTGCTCTCGGCCTTCATGACTTGTCTTTTCAAAGAGCACATCAATAGATCCTTCCTACTAAGCCTGCTGCCCGAGGTAAGCAGTGGTGTTGTACCTCCACCATTGCCCAGTGCCCACACCGAGACAGGTTGAAACGATGTGCTCTTCCTTTGAGAGTGGAAGCACATGAATAGTTCCGAGGAGAGGGAGCAGATGGCAAGGGACACTTGGGGACAGGATAGCTGGAAACAGCTAGCAAATAGTTGGACAGTTTTTCTGTGGCGGGGGGGGGGGGGGGGGGGGAGAGGGGGGGGAAGGATGAGCACATCTGTGCAGGAACTGGGGCTTGAACTCGGGGCCGATTTGCTCTCCCTGAGCGTTTTTGCTCAAGGTTAGGGCTTTGCCCTGTGATTTGGTGCTAAGTGGAGATGAGTCTTTCTGATTTTCCTGCACTGCTGCTGTCTCACAGCAGGGTCCTTGGTCCCCAGCCACCGGAGTGCTCAGGATGACAAGCTTGCGCTTCCTGCACTCAGCTGAGAATGGCATTCTAGGATTCCCCATCTCCCCCATGGCTCCCTTTTAGCTGCTAATTTCTCCTTCCAATTCTATCCATTCAACAGGGTATTTCAGGGCTCATAGTCTTAGGCAAAGATCTTAAGGGACTGGTAAGAAAGCCTTCCAGGATTTGTGATGAATCCTTTTATAACTCTAGTTAGACCTTAATGAATTCAAAACATTGATTCACATCCTGGGGAAAGTTTTCCTCTTCTTATTCCACCGATTCAATAGGGTATTGGGGTGCTAACAGCCTTAGGCAAAGAGCTGAGAAGACGGGTGAGAAAGCCTTCTGAATTTGTAAAACCTTTTTCAACTCTAATTAGAGTTTAATGAATTCAAAGCATTGATTAGCATCCTAGAGAAAGTAACTTTAGGTAGACTTGGGCTGCTGCCTGAAGAGTGTGTGTGGGGGTGTGTGTGTGTGTGTGTGCACGTGTGTGTGAGCGTGTATGTGTGAGCGCGTGTATGTGTGCGTGTGTGAGCGCGTATGTGTGCGTGTGTGCTTATGTGCTAGTCCTGGTTTGACTGGCGGCCCTGGAGGTGTTCCTTGAGCTTTTCTGCGGAAGGCTAGCACTCTACCTCTCGAGCCTCCGCTCCACCTTATTCACTTCAGCTTTTAGGTGGTTCCTTGGAACAGCTTTCCTCCCTGGCTGACTTCAACCTGCGATGCTCAGATCTTAGCCTCCTGAGTTGCTGGGATTGTAGGATAGAGCCACCAGCACCCAGGTACCTGAGGCTTTTTTTTTTTTTTTTTGTCAGTTGTGGGCCTTGAATTCAGGACCTAGTCATTGCCCCAAAGCTCAGTGCTAACTAACACTCTCCCACTGTGAGCCACAGGTCCACTTCCAGTGTTCTGGTAGTTAACTAGAGAAAAGAGTCTTGGATTTCCTGCCTGGGCTGGCTTTGAATTGTAATCCTCAGGTCTCAGCCTGAGTATACTTGAAACTTTTAAGACTCCTTGAGCTGGAGAAGGGAGCCCCTCCAAGTACATAAGTGACTATACTAATCATATAAGTTTACATTAACTGGATGTATTTTGAAAAGTAGAAATGTGTGTAGCTCAAGTGGGAATGAGCTTGACTATCCAGCATACAATTCACTCCTCTTGGGATTGGGAAAAATGAAAGAAATACAGTGTGTTTTTATTTCTTTTTTGGAATATATGTTAACCTTTCCTACAAATATAAGCATGTACAATGTTTTGATTCATCTTGCTTAGAGATCACTGAGCTGCAAATGACTGATATTTTCATTGTACATAGATAGCATTAATATTTACTAAGAATAAAGAATAAAATTATATTCCCCATTTTATTTGATTCTTCCTCGGTAATTTATTTATTTATCTATCTATCTGTTTGTTTATTTGCCAGGCCTAGGGCTTGAACTCAGGGCCTGGGTTCTATCACTAAGCCTCTCTGTGCTCAAGGCTAGCACTTGAGCCACATCACCACTTCTGACTTTTTCTGAGTAGTTTATTAGAGATATCGACTATCATGGACTTTCCTGCCCAGGCTGGCTTTCAAACTGTGAGCCTCAGATCTCAGCCTCCTAAGTAGCTAGGACTATAGGTGTGAGCCACCAGTGCCTGGCTTCCCCAGGAATTTTACTCATTAAAAAAAAGAAGGGATAATTTATCAAAGTCCCCAATATTACTACTACTCTTTACAGAAATTGAGGTGATCATGTGAAATTTTGCTTTAAACATAACTCAGGGTGAAATGGCATATCCTACAATAGTACTGATTGGATGACTTATGGCATAGACATGTTTCTCACAGTTGCGAAGGTTAGAAAGGTTGATCTCCAAGTGTTGAACAGTTTTGCTCTTGGTAAAGACTCTTCTCCTGACTTGCAACCTGCTATCCTCTTGCTATGCCTTAACATGGTAGAAGAGAGTTCTGAATAGTTCCTCTGGTTTTGAGGACACTAGTCCAATATGAGAACCTCATTTTTCTTGCTTCAGTTATACCTAGTTATCACCAAAGACACTGTCTTTAAACAACATTTCATATTAATTAATACAACAATATATGAATACAACATATGAATTTTTGAGAGGACACAATTCATTCACCGCAAATGGCACAATAATTATATATAAAGTTATTTTAACCAAGTAAACTACATTTTGTGATTCCAACATTTCACATCTACAACTATATTTTGATTTTACTTAAAAAAATCCCAAGAGAATATGCTTTTTCTTCTTATTCAAATATGAGAACTAATGTAAAATTGGAACAATATGTCATCTGATTTACTGCATTTTAGGTCAAGTGCTGAAAGAACTATTCAGACAACCTGCCAGGTTTTGTTAGGTTACACCCAGAGCTTCACAGTTTAAGACAAATGCAGGCTGAAATTTTGACTCATGCACATGTGGTCTGGCTCAAGACTCGGCTTCACATATCTGGAAACACCCACCCACACACTTCACACACACACACACACACACACACACACACACACAGAGAGAGAGACACACACACACACAGAGCCAAGAAACAAAGAAATGCCTTCAAAGAAAGAAAGCAGAAAAGAAAAAATGAAAGGAAGAAATGAAGGAAAGAAGGCAGGCAGGGAGGGAGGAAGGGAGGGAGGGAGGGAGGGAGGGAGGGAGGGAGGGAGGGAGGGAGGGAGGGAGAAAAAGAGAGAGAAAGAAGAGGAAGGAAGGAAGGAAGGAAGGAAGGAAGGAAGGAAGGAAGGAAGGAAAGAAAGAAGGAAGGAAGGAAAATGGCAGGCAGAAAGAAAGAAGCTCAGAAAGAAAGAAGCTGATTAGCTTGTCCTACAAATGTCCTGCATCTCTTGGAGAAGTAACCTGGTATTTCCTTTGTGGTTTTCATTTCAAGGCATTTTTAAATTAAATAGTAAGTTCTTTTTGCATTATCTCATAAGTCTATTTCCTCTTTAAAAAAAAAATGGATGTGTTCATGGATGCAATAAGGAAACCAGAAGTTCAGCAGGCAAGTATCAGACAGGCCTGGAGAAATAATTTGATATGAAAGAGAAAAGTGATATACTGGTGAAGCCACTGATAATGCTGCAGGAATTTCTTTTCAGTTTTTAGCTTTCGCCTTCTATCCCTCACATTTCATCAGATTTCACTTGTGTCCTAAGATTTCCAAAAAATCATTACGGCTTCTCAATTTCTGCACATAGTGGAGCCCTCTGCTCCAAGTGCCATAGCTCGTGCTAATCTACATTCCCATTCCTTCCAGTAAACCTATGGACGTAAAAAGAGCTAATTAAACCAGTACTCAAGTGTCACCAACCGGTCATCTGTCATCCCTCTTATTACAAACTTCTGAGCTGTGTTGTTTAGAAGAGATTTATAAGTCAGATATGACCTTTAACTCATAATGTGAAAGAAAGATGTTTTTCTTTCAACTTAGTAAGCGGGAGACTAGCAAATATTTGTGCTACAAGAAAAACTAGAAATTTTGTTGTACTTATTGATTCATGATTTATTAGTCTCATCTTTTTGGCAAAGTAAGTGGATTTTTTCATATGCATTTGTTTTCTTCTACCTGACACTCTTTAGGTTGCAGGAAACAAGTTTCTGTGTTTCAAGAATGACTTAGGGGGCTGGGGATATAGCCTAGTGGCAAGAGTGCCTGCCTCGGATACACGAGGCCCTAGGTTCGATTCCCCAGCACCACATATACAGAAAACGGCCAGAAGCAGCGCTGTGGCTCAAGTGGCAGAGTGCTAGCCTTGAGCGGGAAGAAGCCAGGGACGGTGCTCAGGCCCTGAGTCCAAGGACCCAGGACTGGCCAAAAAAAAAAAAAAAAGAATGACTTAGGATCCGCTTGTATTCCTTCCCATGCAACAATGCTCTGAAATATAAGAGAATAAAGGAAATAAAGTACTGTATCTCAGTATGAGGTTAGAAGGTATTTACACAAAAGTAGACATGAGGGGATGGGATTTTAGATAACAAGAATTTGGGAACAAATCTTTAAATGAAAATGACCTTTATTTAACATGGAAAATAAAATAATGTCAAATGCCATATAAGTCGAATGTTTACAAAAATGATCAGACTAATGACAGGCACCTGAAATCCTACCTACTCAGGACTCTGAGCTCTAACGATCAAGATTCAAAGCCAGTGATGGCAGAAAAGTTCATGAGACTCTCTCTTTTTTTTTTTTAATTGTAAAGGTGATGTACAGAGGAGTTGCAGTTACATAAGTCAGGTAATGAGAACATCTACCTGTAAACAGTGTCACCTGTAACTAGTGTAAATAGTTTCCCTTGTTTCCTCCAGCTTTCTTCCCTCTTCACCCCGTCCTCCATGTGTTTTATAGTTCATTTTCAACATGGTGTCTAGGGATTATCACTGCTGAATTAGGTCACCCTTTCTCACACATTTCTGTACTTCCTCTTCCCATCTCCAAAGGGTAAATTTACAGACAGGACAAAAGGTACAAAGATAATTTAAAAAAAGAAACAGGGACCAAAGGGAAAAAACAGAAAAAAAAAAACCACCAAAAGCAAATTCAAAAAATAAACCTATTTTTCCATTTCTTGGAGTTCATTTTGATAAACATCATTTTATATGATCATCTGCACACAACTATTGAGTGTTTTGGATCCTTTCCTAAGAATATTCTCCTTTGGTCTCACTATGTGAATGTTTAGAATCCTGTTTAATTTAGCAAGTGTAATTTTTTGTCTTTGTCATCCATTGTGTTTATTGTAGATTTGCAGACACATTCTTATTAGAACAAATGAGAGAAACCATGCAACCTATGTTCCTTTTGGTCTGGCTTACTACATTTACTATTTTTTTTCCCAAGTCTTTCCATGAGACACTGTCATTCTTTCTGATGGAAGCATGGGATTCAATTGTGTATATGTACCACATTTTCTTGATCCATTCATCCACTCAGGAGCATCTGTGTTGATGCCATATCTTGGCTAGGGTAAACAATGCTGCAATGGACATGGTTGTGTTGGTGGCTTTAGTGTGGCCTGGTTTGTGGTCAAATTGATAAATGCCCAGGAGTGGGATGGCTGGGTCATAGAGAAGCATTATGTGTACTCTTTTGAAGAACCTCCATACTGTTTTCCAGGGTGGTTGAACAAGTTTACATTTCCATCAATAATGTAGTAGTGTTCTCTTTTGGCCGCATCTCTGCTAACATTTGTTATTGTTAGTTTTCTTGACAATGGCCATGCCAACTGGAGAGGGGTGGGATCTCAATGTTGTTTTGACTTGCATTTCACTAATTGCTAGAGATACTGAACATTTCTTCATGTGTCTATTGGCCATTCTTACTACTTCTTCTGAGAAATCTCTCTTTAAGTCTTTAGCCCATTTATTAATTGGGTTCTTATTTCTTTGAGAGTTTCTAAGCATATTTTAGGCATGAGAGCCTTGTCTGAAACATAACTAGTAAGGATCTTCTTCAGTTTGATGCAATCCCACTTATGCAGTCTTTCTTTGTCTCTAATTAATCACCAAAAAGCTGGAATTTGAGTGGTAGAGCACTATCTTTGAGCAAAAAAAAAAAAAAATCACTGACAGCATCCAGACTGAGTTCAATACCCAACACAAACACACTCACACACACACACACACACACACACAGAATCAGATTATAAAGTAGTTGTTACAATATTCTTTAGCATCTCTAACAACAATGTTCCTTGTACAACATAGATGCTCAAAGTCATTTGTTACTTATTTTTCTTATTTAGAATTATAGAAAATAGTTTAGATACAAAACTACTTGACTCATTTTATTACTTTTTCTCTAATCTGCTCCATTTATTTCTATAATTTACATATTCCTTGCTGTTGAGAAATAAGTATCATTATCTTCCTTAATATCCTATCCAGAAGAGAAGCCTATTTAGTCATATATTGAAACAATTATGAGCATGCATGGTGGTAACAGCACAATCTTATTTATTTAGGAACTTTAATATCATCTTACTGATTTTACCATTGCTCAGCCCAAGGAAAACAGGCTGAGACTCACCCAAGGAATTCTTGTCTCCACGTTCAATGGCCTATTGCTCAAATTGACTTGACATATTCAGTTGCTTTTGTTCTAAATTTTAAAATCAAATATCTGTGCTTTTGGTAGCTCACACCTTTTATACATGACTCAAAATATTATTTTAACTCATTAAAAAACTTGCAGCTCAGCAAGGTCCCAAATAAAAAGGCTACTGTGTTTCTATGACTCATTTGTCTACATAAAAACTTGGCAACTCTTAGATAATACTCTATTTGGCCTACTAGTAACTAATAGAGCAGAGGAAAGTCTGCTGTATTTTATTCCACAATAGGATTATTTTTATAGTGAAATTCTATCTTTCAACATAAAGATAGTAGAAACTTAATAGGACACATGTTTTACAAACTCTTTCAAACTATTTTTCTAACATTTAAAATCTTGGCAGTTTTTCCAACTTTCTGTCCAATACATTTTTTTCTCCAAATCACAAGAACAAGAGTGACTTCATGAAAATGTGATTTTCAAGTTTTAAGATTTTTATTTTTGGTACTTGATCGTTGAAGTGTTTTATTCTATCCTAGTAAGGAACTATGGCCAAGCAGTAGCAGTCAGACTATATGAATCTCACAGAAAATATACAAAATGATGATAGGGAAGATCATGAGGCCTTGTTGAAAACTACAAACCTAAATTTACAAAAGAAACAAAAGGTATACATTATGCCCAGGAATATGTAGTTTTGAATTTTTAAGATGCTAGTTACCTACCTACTAAGCAATACAAAGTGACACAAGTAGATATCAAAATAACTAAATAATTAGACTAAGAGAAAAAGGGCTGAAAAACAAGACCACACACCCATGTGATTTCATGTCCAAGCATCTGAAGAGAATAGATGCTAATATACAGTGACAGAGAGCAGTGTTGGTAGGAGCATGGGTAGAGACAGGAACAAGAGGGTAAGGTGACAGACAGACATGAAGAAAATATATTTTTTGGTGCTAATGTTATCACAGGTAGATGCCTTTGATAAACTCTAATCAAATTGTTTGTTTTAAACATGTTTAGTTTACTGTCTACTGGTTAGGGTCAATAAAACAATTAAAATAGTATAAGAACTGCCAGAAGTAATCAATGCATGGAAGTATCAAAGAGCAAACTGAGGTAAAAATAAGGAAATTGACAAGAAGATCTATAACTTAAAAAAAATGGAAAAAATGCAGTACTTGCAGATGAGACATGCAGAAGCAGCGTCGTCATTTTTCAAACCTCAAAAGGTGGAAGCTGTCTTCTTTATCCAGCTATACAGGAGGTGGAGTTCTAGAAAGAATCACACAGGGAGGTGCATCTGCAGATCCATTTCTGTTGCTAATCCTTAGGTACTATCTATTTAAAACAATAGCCTCATAGGTACGAATTTTAAATGCATGATTAAGAATAACATCACAGTCCTTGGTTAGGTAAAATACCAGTGGAAAGACATGCTACTGGTGGCCAGCTGAGGTTAGCTGAGTAAAAGTAATTGAATCAGCAAACTTCAGAACCACTGAAGTTCAATGTGTGTGTCATAATCCTTTACCTAAATTCAGTACTTACGGGCTAGCTCCCATCCCATTATTCCTCGTCAAGAAATTGCTCCAGTATTTCTCTCCCTGTTCTCTTTCTTCCAACCTCCTTCACCTCCTATGAAAAACAGTCATTTTAAAAAATGTGCATTCATCCTATATTCTTCCATTCAGTCCCAAGTGGCCACGATCCCATTTATTTACTCTTTTTCCAGTAAACTAGTAGAGGCTTCACTCTACTTGTGTCTCCATTTCCTAGAATTCTATTTTAAGATATGCTAAGCTGACTTTTGCCCATATGATTCTCTGAGCTGTTGTCGTTATCAGCAATGACTTCTCCGTTGTCAAATCCAATGGTCAATTAGCCCTTTGTCCTCCAACTGGCTCTGATTACATTCACTCTCTTGGTGATCTCATCCAGTCTTATGCTTTAAATTCTATGTAGTCATGCTTAAGTCGTCCAAAATATATTTCTTAAGCCAAGATCTGTCTTGTGAATGCACTTCATCCATCCATCCAACACTGTCCTTAGCATTGCTCATGCGCATCTCACAGACCTCCTTAGTGCAGCGCATCCTAAACTAAAATTCTGGACTGTCTCACAGAAGACTCGCTTTACTGTCAGGTTCGTTTTCAGTTTATGGTAATTCCATCCTCTTCCTAATGCTCTCGCTAAATTGGGCCACTATTCTACTCAAAATTAGGTACCCTGGGTATTGTATATATGTTTATCTGAAGTAGGAAAGGGAAGGAACATCAAAATGGTGAGATCGAGGACAAAGAGTGAACCAATGCAACAATGATACCCACAAGACAATGTGCTGTAAACTAACTATACAATGGGGGGGGGGGGGGAATTGGATAGGAGGGAAGGTGGGAGACAAATGAGGAAGGAGGTACCAAGTTTGACAAGAAATGTACTCAGTACCTTATGTATACAACTGTAACCCCTCTGGTCATCACTTTGACAATAAAATTAAACAACAAACAAAAAAAAATCACACAAGGACTCCACTTTTGCAGAATCAAAGTCGAAATGCATAGAAGGCATACCTAATACATTCCTTGTCATCAACCTGAATGTACTTTCTAGATCTCTATGCTTTTTCCATTGCCCTCACACCACTTCTCTTGATATGTCTGGAAAGAACTTCATCTGCAAAGGCTATCCTTGTCCTTACTGAACAAGCAAAGAGATTTTTCAGTTTCGAAAACTGCACGTTCTCTAGTGTCTCTAGTTACATTCATCATTCATCTTTCCCTCTCGTTGAAAATCGTTGCACTGAAAATTGATGTAAATAAAATAAATTTAGCAAACAGGAAAGCGCTTATCTATACACAACACAATGCTTTTCTCACACAAAGTCTTGGATTAGAATAACTTCCAGTGACAAAATATTAACTCAAAATCTTGTCAACTTGCTTTTTATTGCTTTGCCATAGATGTAATAACTAATAAATTATAAGCAAAGCTGTGAAAGTTTTTGGAAGATTAATTTTCATGAACAAGATATTATTTCTGCATCTATTAGAACTTTTAGAACATGCTTTTGAGGCATTATGTTTAGTAGTAATTTCAAGTTTATTACAGAATGGAAATGAAATTATTCCTTCATGAAAATGGGAAGAAAAAGACTTCGATCTCTCACAAAATCACAAATGGTGATTTGAGTTGCTGAGTAAATGATGTTCTATACTCAACTTGAAGAGGAAGAAACCATTGCTTTCCGAAGGGTAGATCTGCTTTGCCTAATCAATGGTTGTATACTAGACTCATTGATGAACTCTGTAGAAGATGTTCAGATTCAAATTTCCTAAAAATGAGTGAGGAGGAACCAGTAGAAAAACTATGATAGCCAACTAGCCAACTAACTACCTTATCATACCAAATATGTAGATCACAGTAAAGAACATTTATCTTTAATTTTAAATCCTTCCTCTACTCGTTTTTCCCCCAAACAACACAAGATGTCACCTCAATGTAACTGTTGTTTCATTGACAGATAGATCAAAATTCTAAACATTTCATTCAAAAGAAAGATTTAAATCAAATAGATATTAACCTAAAAGGTAGACATAATTCTATAGCCACACACTAGTGGCTCATGCCTGTAATCCTAGCTACTCAGGCAGCTAAGAGAATCATGGTTCAAAACCAGCTCAGGCAAGAAAGACTGTGAGACCCTTATCTCCAATTCATCAGCAGAAAGTCAGAAGTGGAGCTGTAGCTCTAGTGGTAGAACACTACTAGCCTTGAGCAAAAAAGCTCAGGGACATTGTCTAAGGCCCTAAATTCAAGCCCTAGGACTGTCACAATAATAAGTCTACCTACCAATGAACACTACCCCTGCCAAAAGATACAAAGGCTTTCCAGGGATCTGCTGCTTTAATTTTGAAAATGTCTAGTTAGAGGCTAAACGTCAACCTTACACAGGTTAAATAACTTTCACAGGGTGACACAATTTGGTTTTGAAGTCAGACTCCTGCACTGGAAACATTTCCTTAACTGCCTCTCTTCCATACTTCATTAGCTGATCTAGCCTCACCTCCTAGACAAACATCTTTAACAGGATGTTTTAGATTTACAAACAGAAAAGAAGAAGAGGACAAATAACTTAAACCCTCTCTCCGTGCCCGACACAAGGTTAAGTATTTGGGATGTTATCTCATTTTAATCTTTATACACATATTTGGTAAGGCCTGAATGAGAATATAAGATCTGAGCTTTGGTGGGAATCTGGCAACTGAAGTTGAAAAAAATAAGTAAGAACGATTAAAGATTTAAGAAGTTGGGCTTCCAGTAAGAACACATGATGTATTTGTTTAGAGAAGAGAAAGTGAAGGGAAAACTTGCCAATGTATTTTATAAATGTATGCGAACAGAAATTTGTCTTGTTTCTTTGGGCCAATGTCAACAGAAACAGAGCCAATTATCTGATGGTAGATGTGCATTGAAGTTCTTGAATGCATGAGCAACCAATTTAACAGGACTATAGACCGAGACAGGAATACGGATATACATACATTATTGTAGATGGTAGTTATATCAATTCTCATTTCATTCTGCTCCAGCATTTTCCTTGGAGAAATCAATATATGAATATAGGTGCCTATTAATTTATTTTTCCCGTCTAATTTATGAGTGATGTACAATCCTCTCTCAAGGATGAACCTCAAACTCGGGGAACTGAAGAAGCCTTTCCGTTTTCACACAGCAATTAAATTAATTCAATTAATAAATTAATGAAAAGACCTTATGGGAAGTGATACCAGAAGGAAAAGGAAAGCAGAAAACATAGAAGAACTGGAGTTGGCTACATTCCATCATTTGACAGAAAATTACCAACTAATATTTTACCTGTAAAAAGACAATGAAAATACATGCAGAAAATACATACATGCAGGCAGGAGACTCTTATCTTCAATTAAATAGCTAAAAATCCAGAAGTGGAGATGTGGTTCAAGTGGTAGAGCACCAGCCTTGAGCAAAAACAGTAAGGGACAGTGACTTGGCCCAGATTTCAGGACTCAGCATTGGCACACACACACACACACACACACACACACACACACATCAAATTACTGGGAACACTACATGGGAATAGTCTAACAACAATTCTTCTTAACCAGCACAGTTGTCACCTAAATTTTTTTATACTGTTTTGTTTCATGTTGGGGGAACTGTTGCTGTCCCATTCTGTTTCGCTTGCTATTTGTTTGTTTGGGTTTTGAAGTCAAGATCTTGCTCAGTAGCCTGGATTGGCCTTGAACCGAATGATGCTTTTGCCTCTGCCTTCCAAGTACTGGAATTTCAGTCACACACTACCATGTGTGCCTTCCCAACAGGTTTTCATTTGAATACCTTACTTATTCAAGCTCATGTGTGACAGTAATTATCCTTACAATTTGACGTGATTCTAAACTCAGGCTTGGAATTAATTTTGAGAGGTGTTAGCTAAAGAGAACCACTAGCTATGATATCATATTTTATTGAATTATCATTTATTATGTTCTCTGAACGCACGTAAACAATAATGATCAGGAAAACAAAGGATCTGCCCATTTTTCTGAAATTTAAAGCTGAGAACAATGACAATACTTACAATTTCAGAAAAGAGAACAGAGTTAGGGAAAACAAGCTTAATAGTTCTCGTACCTTTTTATATGTTATCATTTATCACATGGAAATTATAATTGTTCTTGTACAATTGTTGAAAGTTCTCTAAAAATTTGCAATTCTTACAAAGACCCCTTCCCCAACCCCCCAAAAAATTAGGTTCATCTTATCCTCGATCAGGGAGGGGAAAAAAAAGTGAACAGCAATAAAACACACTGTAAATAAAATAGAAGGGAGCATTCCTGAGCCTTCTCAGCCAAATCATATAATTAAGCTCCGAGAGGCCAGTTTCCCGCTTCCCTGGTGTAAACAATGAGGCTGCCCAGAGCCTCAGCCCCAACCTACATGCCCCAGAGCCTCGCGGCTCTCCCTTCCTTCAACTTTCCCTAAGGAAACTTCTGGGTCATAAAGGAATGAGAGTCGGGATGACTTCTTGAATTCGCTTGGGCTTCCTCTGCCTTTGCGTTTGTGACAGCTTGTTAGAAGACAAGCTAGCATCTATTATTAATTGATGTCCTAATTAAAGCCATGCTTGCAGTTTCCATTAGCTTATTCTCTAACTTCTCCACCGTTGGCTGTCTGGTTTTAATCAAAACCAAATGGGAGTCCAAGTTCCCAGCCCGGAGCAGCTAAGAGGAAGTGAGTCGGAGGAGGCACCAGAAAGCAGCAAAGATAAACAGATGAGAGTTCACAAGATGCGCGTCGGATGAGGGATGCAGACGCGGCCAGCGGCTTGGAGATGGGGTCCAGGGACTGCCGTCGGGCCAGCGCCGGGCCGGTTTGGAGGTGTCTAGGGTCAGCAGGGCTCTAATGTGATCAAGATGGAGCCTGTCTTCTGCTGCTGCAGCTCTGGGTTCGGGAAGCCGGGCGGATTCCGACCCGGAGGAAAGCGGTAGGCGCCGCGGTGGAGGCGGCTGGGACTCCGGTAAGCCGGCTGGGGGTCTGCGGAGAACTCGAGGACCGTGTCCTACCGGCTGGGTTCTGGGGGGGTCGACGCCCGCTTTTCTCAGGCACAGAATGTGAGGCCGCAGCATCTGGAATCTTAAGTTAGAGAAGAAGAAGTAGAACACCCAGCCCGCTCTCCCTGCGGAGCGCCCGCGGCGGCGCGGTCCCGGGCTCCCCCGCCGCCTGGGAGGGATGGGGGGACGGGCGCCCGCTCCCCCGGCCGCCTGGGAGGGATGGGGGACGGGCGCCCGCTCCGCTGGCCGCCTTGGAGGATGGGGGGACGGGCGCCCGCTCCGCTGGCCGCCTTGGAGGGATGGGGGGACGGGCTCCCCCGGCCGCCTTGGAGGGATGGGGGGACGGGCGCCCGCTCCGGCTGCCTTGGAGGGATGGGGGGACGGGCTCCCCCGGCCGCCTTGGAGGGATGGGGGGACGGGCGCCCGCTCCGCTGGCCGCTTTGGAGGATGGGGGGACGAGCGAGCGCCCGCGGCGGCGCTGGGAGCCGTGCGCCCGCGGTCGAGGCCCGCAGAGGCGCCGCGAGGCCCCGCGCTTCGCCCCGGTGTGTTGTCCTGAGCGAAGCCCGGGAGCGGCCGAGTGTCAGGCCGATCACCCGGGAGCCTGGAGGAGCCTGGAGGAGCCGCTCCGCTCACCGGGGCCCGGGCGAGGTCGCAGCCCCTCCGCCGGCGCCCCCCCCCCCCCCACCACCCCGGCTCTGCCTGCCGCTGCTCGGGGCAGGAAACGCTTCCCAGGCAGTCTGGGCCTGGTGGGGGAGGCCCCTCTCCTCCCCTCCCCTCTCCTCTCCTCTCCTCCCCTCCCCTCCCCTCTCCTCTCCTCTCCTCTCCTCTCCTCTCCTCTCCTCTGCAATCCTCTCCTCTGCTCCTCTCTTCTCCTCTCCTCTCCTCTCCTCTCCTCTCCTCTGCTCCTCTCCTCTGCTCCTCTCCTCTGCTCCTCTCCTCTCCTCTCCTCTGCTCCTCTCCTCTGCTCCTCTCCTCTCCTCTCCTCTCCTCTCCTCTCCTCTCCTCTCCTCTCCTCTGCTCCTCTCTTCTCCTCTCCTCTCCTCTCCTCTCCTCTGCTCCTCTCCTCTCCTCTCCTCTCCTCTCCTCTCCTCTCCTCTCCTCTCCTCTGCTCCTCTCCTCTCCTCTCCTCTGCAATCCTCTCCTCTGCTCCTCTCTTCTCCTCTCCTCTCCTCTCCTCTCCTCTCCTCTGCTCCTCTCCTCTGCTCCTCTCCTCTGCTCCTCTCCTCTCCTCTCCTCTCCTCTGCTCCTCTCCTCTCCTCTGCTCTCCTCTCCTCTCCTCTCCTCTCCTCTCCTCTGCTCCTCTCCTCTCCTCTCCTCTGCAATCCTCTCCTCTGCTCCTCAGCTCTCCTCTCCTCTCCCCTCTCCCCCTCTCCCCTCCTCTCCTCCCCCTCCTCTCCTCTCCTCTGCTCCTCTCTTCTCCTCTCCTCTCCTCTCCTCTCCTCTCCTCTCCTCTCCTCTGCTCCTCTCCTCCCCTCCCCTCTCCTCTCCTCTGCAATCCTCTCCTCTGCTCCTCTCTTCTCCTCTCCTCTCCTCTCCTCTCCTCTCCTCTCTCTCTCCTCTGCTCCTCTCCTCTCCTCTCCTCTCCTCTGCTCCTCTCCTCTCCTCTCCTCTGCTCCTCTCCTCTGCTCCTCTCCTCTCCTCTGCAATCCTCTCCTCTGCCCCTGTCCTCTCCTCTCCTCTGCTCCTCTCTCTCCTCTCCTCTCCTCTCCTCACCTCTCCTCTGCTCCTCTCCTCCCCTCCCCCTCTCCTCTCCTCTGCAATCCTCTCCTCTGCTCCTCTCTTCTCCTCTCCTCTCCTCTCCTCCTCCTCTCCTCTGCAATCCTCTCCTCTGCTCCCTCTTCTCCTCTCCTCTCCTCTCCTCCCCTCCCTCTCCTCTCCTCTGCAATCCTCTCCTCTGCTCCTCTCTCTCCTCTCCTCTCCTCTCCTCTCCTCTCCTCTCCTCTGCAATCCTCTCCTCTGCTCCTCTCCTCTCCTCTCCTCTCTGCTCCTCTTCCTCTCCTCTGCTCCTCAGCTCTCCTCTCCTCTCCCCTCTCCCCCTCTCCCCTCCTCTCCTCCCCTCTCCTCTCCTCTCCCCTCCTCTGCTCTCCTCTCCCCTCCCCTCCCCCCTCCTCTCCCCTCCCCTCCCCTTCCCTCCCCTCCTCGACTGTCCAGAGGCCCCGGGCCGGCCTTTGGCGGGGTGGGGTGCGGGGCCGGGCTGCAGATGGTGCTTGGGGTTGGCGCCCACCCCCCGACGGCCGCTGGGGGCGGCCCGGCTCTGCGTGCCCGGCGGGGAGCTGGGGGGGGGGGCGCCCAGCGCGGGCTCCAGGTGAGGCCGCCGGGCCGGCCGGGACCCCGGCGGGGACCCCGGGCTCCTCCGTCCCCCGAGGGGAGCCCCGACCTCGGGGCGGGCGAGAACAGCTCAACAGGGGGCCGTGGCTTCTGCAATGATTCAACGGGATTTCTGCCGGGCTGTGCGCTCCAGAGCGGGTGTGCGTGTGTGCGTGCGCGTGTGCGCGTGTGCGCGCGTGTGCGCGTGTGTGTGTGTGCGTGCGCGTGCGCGTGTGTGCGTGTGTGTGCGTGCGTGCGTGTGCGTGGGGTCGGGTGCGTGTGAGTGTGCGTGTGCGCACGTGTGTGTGCGTGCGTGTGTGTTCGTGCGCGCGTTGCGCGCGTGTGCGATGTCTGAGTGAAGACGCTTGGCGACGTTTGCGCAGCGCGGACCCGCGACGCCCAGCACGCGGCACGGCCTCCTGCACGAGGCGGGGCGCAGGTCGTCCTCGCTCCCAGGCGCGGCGGGCGGGGCGGGCAGCCGATGGTCACCCGCCCGTCCAAACTCGACGCCTCCCCCTGGGTGACGGCCGGGGAGCGGGGCGCGCTGCGGGGTCGCCTGGCGTCAAGCCCGGGCGTCGGGACGCGCGGCGGTGCAGCGCGGGGTGCTCCCTGGGCGCGGCCCGTGCTTGGTTCTGAATGCGCCTCTCAGGCTGACTTGTGTGGACGGATGCGATGTAGTTTCTCGGTAACAACTTCATTAAGAATGAGGAAAGCCGTGTTTGCAGTGTCAAAAACGAGATCCTGGACCCCAGGGGGAGAATTAAAAACCGGGGCGCAGAGCGATCGCCCATCCCACAGGGAGGCCTCGGAGCCAGCGCCCAGGGCCAGCACCGACTCTGGCCTGTGAAGCTGGGGTGCCATAAAACCCGTGTGTGCGACGTGAGAGAAGGAGAGGACAGGGTAGACGGCCTCTCCCGAGCCTGCCTTCAGTGACCAGGAGGGCGGCTGCGGGGGCACACGGGAGGGGGATCCGTGGGGGGGGGGGGGAGCCGCCTCAGGTCTGGCCAAAAAAAAAAAAATTGGTCTTGAAGAGAAGTTACCTGTTTTACATCTCTATATTCAGATGATATTTTAAAAAATGATCCCAATCAGTGACTTTCAGAAAAGCTTTGATAACTCCCACTGGAGCTCCTTCAAGAATCTTAGGGGTCCGTTATCGATTATGAATCTGTTATCTAAACTAAATCTCTGTCGCTGCCTGTTGCCAATTTTGTCTGCATTTGTGTCTGTAAGAAATGTGTAGATGGGCATACGAAAACTTTCTAGACCAAATGAGCCCAGATCGTTTCATCTTCATCTTCAGTTTATGCTTAATCTTCAAGGGGATCTCTCTGAATCTTCTACCAAAATCTTTCAGTTGTAGAATACAGAGCATTTTACAGTGAATCATAAAAAAGGGGTGTTGGCAGAAACATCTGTATTCTAGAGCGTCCCGTGTGCTTCTGTGTACACTGAAACACTGCTTTCTACGCCAGGGCCTTTCTCAGCAGGCTAGTATATTCCATTTTTGATAGCATAGAATTCTTTAGAATGTGTGTCATGATGCTTGGCTTTGTGTTATGTTGTGTTTAGTTCTTGCATTGTCATGGACAGCATTAAATTTCCTGCTGTTATTACCACTTAAAAGATACCCAACACGCTGTAGCTAATCACTACAGTGCCCTGATAGAATGAGGCATGAACACAGTAACGCAATGGCCTGTGTACTTGAGCTCATACTTACTAGAGTAAAGGGGGCATTTCACTTCAGGTTTTCTTGAAGACATTATAATTTTTTTAAAAGAATTCTTTCTATGTCTTTTGTTTGTTTGTTCTTGCCAGTCCTGGGGCTTGGACTCAGGGCCTGAGCACTGTCTCTGGCTTCTTTTTGCTCAAGGCTAGCACTCTGCCGCTTGAGCCATAGTGTCACTTCTTGGCCATTTTCTACAAATGTGGTGCTGGGGAATCAAACCCAGGGTTTCATACTCCCAGGCCCTGCTTTCTATGTCTTTTCAAACTTACCAGTATTGTCTATTTTGCTTCAAGTTCTTAAGGTTCTATTTAACCTTATTTATTGAGGATTAAGTCCTACTAATTCAGTCCTTGGAAGATGAATGAATATTAATTTGTAATGAGAACAACGGGTTAAAGATCTCAGAAGCAAGGATTTTATGATCAGAATCTAGAAATGTCAATGACAGTACATGGAACTGTCTCTTAAAATCTCAGTGCAAGCAAGACAGGTCTACAGATAAGCAAAAAACACACCACTTTGGTGGCTTTTATGTGATATAGAATTTACCGCTTTGATTCTGTTTCAGCATTAAACTGTTGGTTAATTGAGAGTTTTGTGACTATATAGGTGTAGATTTAAGGGAGATCAACAAAAAAATAGTAAGGTGGAACTCTTGAAATCAAATTTTAGACGGCATTGCTGATTTTTGACTCCATGGATTATAATCAATATAAATGAACTTGATTCAGATGTGAAAATATCTATAAGGAAACATACATACAGTGTTATGTATGAATTAGCTGTCTGAGATTGTTGAATGGGAAAGAAAACGACAGTTGTTTGAATGTGTGAATAGATTATGCTCATATAACATTGAAATATCAAAGGGTTTTAAAACAATTCAAACAAAACAAAGAGAAAAATAAGTGCTAGTAAGGGAAATGATATAGAAATAAATAGGAAGACCAAAGATCAATTTAGGATATTTAATTAATGTTTCTTTAAATAAATGTTACAAAAGAGAAAAGAAAGGGAAAGGAAAACAGGGTTGAAGAACGGTATTATGTGGGAGTAAGAATTTTCTTTTCCAGACATCTTGTAATAATAGAATAATAATTGTTTAAGAGGAAGAAAAGAAAGGTTTGGCCAAAGTCATCAGAGGCCAGGGTCAGAGGTTTAAACACTCTGAGAAGATGGCATTGCAGTCCACTAGGAACCAGAAACGTGAGCTTCCAGAAATGGCTTGAAATTCAAAGTTGCAGGAAGCCAGTGGGAACAGAACTCTAGGGGATTCTCTACAATCCATAGGCAGTGATGTACTGAATAACAGCCTGGGCAGAGTTGGAACATTGGCTGTGATTTCATCTGTACCACTGATGCTCCCCTTGGTTTGAATTGCTATACTTTAAAAAAAAAATTGATCTGATCACATGTATGTTGGAATAATCTGGCAGGCAAAGGATAGTTCTAGCTCCTCCTCAGCCATTGATTCTGCAGCTGAGTCAGAGTCAAGATGAGTCAAGGGAGTCCTTCTTATGGTGTCATCCACATCACCACCATCATCATCCCATTTCTATACCCACGATGTCACTTAGTATGCACTGACTATGTAGTGAATGTTTGCAAGGTGCTTTGGACTAAGAGATCTACATATAATGGTAACTCATTTGTACTATGTTACCTCGCTATGATTATTTTCACAATTCTTTTGTTAATTTCATTACAGATATGAGAAAGCTCAGACACACATAGAGTTTAGGCAAACAACTCAAGTTAGCACAAGAAAAATACCTCTTTAGCTGGTCACCGGTGTCTCATACCTATGATCCTAACTACTCCGGAGGCTGAGATCTGAGGATGGTGATTTGCAGCCAGCTTGAGTAGAAATGTAGAAATGTTCTGCCCACCATGCATTTAACACTGCATTGATTGCTTAATCATAACAATCTCTGCCCTGCATTTAACATTGAGTTGATTGCTTAATCCAGTCAACATTTCTCCTTATAAAGTTAGGGCAATGCTAGTACCTGTCTCATAGGGTCATTGTGAGTGTTATTACAAACATAGATATTATAACATACCAAATACAGTACCTGGTGCACTTGCCATGCATAAATGCAAACATCTTGACTATTGCTGTTATCATATCATCCAAAGACTCTAGTGCCCTTCTTAGAACTTGCACATATCGAAAATGCCTATAAATACAAACAAGGTCAAGTACGTAGGTAGATAGTATTACAGACATCAACCATGGAAAACAAAAGTAGACATCAAAGGCCTTGACCCCCGGTAGGACACTGAACCTGAGTTCAATGCTTCCAGTTCCTGATTCCAATGAAAGCTATGCTTACGGAGTGACTAAGAGCTGAGCTCTCTGTTGTCACATTGCCACCCAAGCACCTGTGTTGATGTCACCACGTCTCTTATTTACTTACACTTAGCGATCGCTACTGTGAGGGTGCGCTTAGAAATGATAGCAAAGCTAAAAATAACATCACCACTTAACCGGAGCCACACTGCACTATGAGGGTGATAAAGGAGTGTAACCCATCGCCCGTGTTGGACAGAAATACCCTCTGTATGATGAGGAAAACCCTATTTCTTTTTTTTTTTTTTTTGGCCGGTCCTGGGCCTTGGACTCAGGGCCTGAGCACTGTCCCTGGCTTCTTCCAGCTCAAGGCTAGCACTCTGCCACTTGAGCCACAGCGCCGCTTCTGGCCGTTTTCTGCATATGTGGTGCTGGGGAATCGAACCTAGGGCCTCGTGTATCCGAGGCAGGCACTCTTGCCACTAGGCCATATCCCCAGCCCAGGAAAACCCTATTTCAATATACTACATTGTCATCCAAAAGAGGGAAAACAACTGAAATCTGAATATGAAATTTAACTTAACCCTATTTCCTGTTGCATGAAAAATTCTCACAGAAAGAAATGAAGAAAGAGAATATATTCTGCATTGGCTATCATAATGATTATTCATTTACGGATTTATTTGAATTCTTCTAAAGTACAATGTCCCAAACAATAGGGTAGAATGCTACCATTGAGAAAATAGAAAAAGTAACAGAAAGTACAGGTGTATAGAAAGTACAGTAACAATGACTTGTGTTAATTCAGGAATCCGTTTGGAATAACATATCCCCAGAAATGCCTCCCTGATAGCAGAAAATACACTATTATGAAATGTCCACTGATTTCCTCAAATTACACACGGGGAGCTTAAGAAAACAGTAAGAGGAGCTGCAATATGGACTGCCTTGAACTTTAAAGTGGGTGGTAAGCCAAATACTGCCAGATCTGAACTCTTCCCTACAAGAAAAGTACACAGTATTCAGGAACCAAAAATAGGGCATAACTGGAATAATAGCTTGCAATTTTGCAAAACCCTTCTCTTTCCTAATGAGTAGACTTCTGGGAGCGTGAAAGGGTTAAATCCCAAATCCACCTAATTCCCAGAGTGGCTGTATTCTGGAAATAGGGACTCAGAGAAAGCTTTCTAATTCCAGTGAAACCTGTAAGGTATGTAAGATAGGTTAGCACTCAAAGAATAGTTTTAATTTGGGAATGCTTCACTTTCCTTTTGTAAACTGAAATGGATCAATTTGAATGTGTCCTTCAGAAAAAGTGACAAGCCATACTTATTCTATCTGGTTCATTGTTGTTTCGTTTGTAATTTGTTAACTGTGTGTGTTTCATGTTCCATGGATTCTTGTCAGATTGAAAACTTAGTTCTGAGGCATTTTCTGGGATTTTTTTTTTCATCGAAAACTTTCTCCCCTCAGTTTTCCCTAAATTGTTCTTGAAAACTGCAATTCTCCATGAAGCCCGTTTTTTAAGTTATAAGTAATTCTCTAGGACTTGTTGTGGCTTGCATTATCTTTCTTAGAAATGTTTTCTAGAATAGTAAGAATATGAAAATAGGAAGGAAATAACATTTATTCCATCCAGAAGAAAACCGTACCTAAGGTTCCATTATATTTGGACACTTGAAGAACCAGATAATTTACTACCGAGAATCTGAAATTTTCATTCATAGATTTTTCTCTTCAGGAATGTCTATTTAACGTATCCATGTTTCTAACACTATTTACTAGAAAGGAAGGAAGAAGGGAGGGAGAGAAATAGCGAAGAAAGGAAGAGAAATAGCAAAGGAAGGAAGGGAGGGCGGGGGAGGGAGGGAGGAGGGGAGGGAGGGACGGAGGTAAAGATGCAGGGTACGTTGATAACTCCCCCATTTGGTAGTAAACTTCTCATGATATTGGTACCTCTCAGTGGTCATGATAGGACTTAGCATTTTTGTTAATATGAATTTCTCTCATAAAATTGCTACAATCCAAGTATAATGATAGGCAATATTACTTACCTTTATAATTCTGAAGTTTAGTAGAATATCTTCCACACATTGTATATTTTAATTGCTTGCTTATTTATGATTATGATTTGACTACTGTCTGTTCTATAGTAATACACAATTTTTCAGTCACAGACTTCATTTTTTTTGCCCTTTTCTCCCAAACTGTAGAGTAACAGTAGCAAGTCACCAGTCTCTCTTTTTAAAATTGGCAGGACAAATTATAATGTTTATATTTATTTCAAAAGCAAGTACAAAATAGAATATCATCATTTGATATCTCCTCAGGGTCAGTGATTCTTTGTATTTATTTCTTTGGTCCTGGGCACTGTTCCTGAGCTTTTTTGCCCAAGAATAGTAATCTACCATTTGAATCACAGCTCCACCTTTGTGTTTTTGTTTTGTGGGGGGGGGAGAGGGGGTGATTAATTGGAGATAAGAGTCTTGTGGATATTCTGGCCCAGGTTGGCTTCAAACTGAGATCCTCAGATCTCAGTCTTCTGAGTAGCTAGGATTATAGGTGTGTGAGCGAACTGAGCCCAGCAGAAGTCAATGAACAAAAATGACTCCAATTACTGTGTTTACATGTAATGACATTTTGTGGGGGGTTTTATTAAATTTAAAACTATGTACTCTATGTCATGAAATGCTTACAGTTTTGTGTGATATTACAAAATTAACTTGAAGACTAAATTTGAAGTCACTTTGTGTCTACACATCCTATGTCCTAAAATCAAAGAAGGCAAGTTTGAATATTTCCTAAATACTCCCTAGACCATTGCATGACTAGAAATGCTCACTGTCTCTTGTGATGTTAACACATTGAAGTCTGGACACCTGCCTATTAGAAGGGAAATTTCCCCTTGAAAATTCACTTCATAAAATCAGCACCCTGGAATGGCATGTGGCTTTCCAAATCCTCCATCCAAATCCTAGCAGCTGAGCTCATCTCGAATGAAACTGCATGAAAGGGTTAGGACGTAAATGTAATAAAAATTTAAAAAAAATAAGTGACCAGCCATTTGAAGTATAATTTTAAATGATGAAGACTAGTGAGGAAGTCATAAGAGAAATTCTTTTTAGAGATTTCTTTGTCTCACAGGGTGGATTTGGAGTCAATTCCGGTGATTTAGAAAACAAAGACAGTATGCTTTCATATACTGTCAATAACCCATTGATTTCTTCATGCATGTTTAAACCATGGACCTTCAAATCACAGTTTAAATAGGAAGTATGGCAGGAAAGCTTGTGGAGATAAAATGATTTCATTTTGTTGTTGCTGTTTTCAATCAATTAGACCACAGATTGTGGAATGGGTATTCAAACTGTAATAAAAATGAGGGAATGTTTTGCTTTAAAGAATAAACACAATATGTTCATAAAAATGATTTGGAAAGTTCCAAGGAGCCAAAGTTAGAAATAATGGCCACATGTCAGTGGCTCCCGCCCGTAGTATTAGCTGCTTAGGAAGATGAGAACTGAGGACGCAAGAGAGGCCGGGCAGGACAGTCCTTGAGAGTCTCATCTCCAACTAACAACTGAAAACCCAAAAGGGACCAGTGGTAAAGTGCTGGTATTGAGAAGAACAAAAAAGCAAAAGTGTTCAAGAACAGTGTCCTGGCCCTCAATCAGAGCACAAAAGCAAAAGAAAGAAGGGGGTGGGTAGAAGGGAGATGGGGGGGAGGGGGGAGGGAAGAATGAGGAAGGGAGGAAGGGAGGGAGGGAGGGAGGGAGGGAGGGAGGAAGGAAGGAAGGAAGGAAGGAAGGAAGGAAGGAAGGAAGGAAGGAAGGAAGGAAGGAAGGAAGGAAGGAAGGAAGGAAGGAAGGAAGGAAATTCAACTTCGTGTCTATTTAATTGCAATCAGTTTGTCTTGGAACTTTTTGAACTGTCTTCCTTTGTCATGATGAAAGTACTGACCTACTTGTTAAAGTTGAGTGAAATAAGTTAATATCATTTTAAGCTCTCAAGGACACAATGGTAGATTCTTTTCCTGACGAAGTTAATAAACTTACATTTCTCCTTAGTAAAAGAAATGAAACCAGAATTCAGTCTTAACCTAAATGTAAATGTGGCCTAGGAATGACACAGTAATACTACTTGGCATTTCTTAAGTTAGCTTACTTTTTCTACATTGGATAAAAATAAAGGAAAGAAAGCATCTAAAACAGAACCGCCCTATTATACCCCAGATTTGCCCATGAAAGCAGAAATTTTCTGGCCTGCTCCGATGCGTTTTTTCCACTTTCGGAAACCTCCCACACTATAATGACTTATGCATGGAATTCAGAGACTTTATATTTTCTTTTGAGTGCACACTGAATTCCAAAGTGGAAAATGTGAACACTGGCCATTTTCAAAGATGCTCACAGACCTCTCAGTATCCACAAAGATATTTAGTCAGGCTGGGGTACTAACATTCTAGCACATTCCTTAATGTCTCCAGTCTTTATAGAGTGAGACTATTTACCTTTCAAGCACATGATTAGTCAGAATAGCCTGGCCGTTTTGGGTGAGGACTTAGCGTCCTCTCCAATAGACTGAAGTAATGGCAGTCGGGTAGCCAGTTCCTCTTTCTCACCGCTGGAATCAACTAGCCAATCCACACTGGGTTCTAGCAGCCCCACGCAGACTGAAACCTGAAGGCCCTTGGTGGTCATTTGCTTCCATTGTGCAGTGCCACTTGGCTTAGACAATTCTTGTCAGGCTTAATGTGACTTGTTCCCTTTAACGAAAGATTTGAACAATTCAAGGCTGGAGGAAATTTACCTGGAAAGCATCTACA
The DNA here is from genome assembly GCF_023159225.1 of Perognathus longimembris pacificus. Classification (NCBI taxonomy): domain Eukaryota; kingdom Metazoa; phylum Chordata; class Mammalia; order Rodentia; family Heteromyidae; genus Perognathus; species Perognathus longimembris. The sequence continues at coordinate 42,518,810 of NC_063181.1, read as the reverse complement.
TTCTGACCTTGACCTTACCCCCCACTTGATTTTCCTCATCCACTTAAATGTTTATGGCCAAATTTGAACCCAAGTACACAAAGTGAAGTCTTTAAAAACAAATAGAGAATGAAACTTGAGTGTGTGAAGATTAGCCCTATGTCCTATCATGCTTACATCTGTTTTTGGATGCGCTTGAATTCTTGAATGAGAGGTTTAGAGTTGATGTGCACTAAAGATGTGTGTGGGTGAGGGGATGAAAGTAGACCCTCAAAACTCCACGGAGACCATGGATTTTGTTAGCCCAGGCCTCAGAAACAAGGCAGACTGTGGATACAGACTCACTCCTTAGATATAATACTTTGGAGTAATTTTGTAATGTTTCTTTTAGTCTTTAGCATACTAGCATGCTAACTAGTAGAAATAACAGGAAGTCTGAGCAGGTGTGTCTATCCTAAAGCCTTGCCAAGGGAACTGGTTAAGGCATTCTTATCCATGAATGGTATCCATGTAGCTGAGCTGGGTCATTCCTCGTTTCTTCGTCACTCCCTGGGTTAAACGCATCCTTCTCATGCGGGGTTGATATTACTTCTTTCACACACTAATATACTCACTGTGTCTGCAGCCCAAGTTTTTCATATGCAGTTTCCTCATGGCTTTCATTGCCATTTGAACCAACATCCAGGAGATTTCTTTAATGGTTTGTGTTCATAACAGTAAATCTGGAAAGGGTGTGAGCCGCAGCAACAAGTTACTTGTGATTTTTCTTCAGAATTGCCATCTAAAAATTGTCTTAATGAAGCTCTTTGGTGTTTGTATCATCTATGCCTTCATTCTTTAATGGACCCACCGAACTGCTTTAAAAATACTGCTTTCCATTTTCACCAGAAATATTGAATACAAATTTTTTTCTCTATTAGACTGCTAATTTCCTATATTAGGCTGCTCCTTTAAAATAACAGCACTATTAAAGTAGAAGCTTTCGAAAGTCTCCTCCCTCCGCCTGTATAGTACCGTTTAGATGATCTCTTTTCCAAGATGTATTTTGACCTTAGAACTGTATCCATAATTGTATATTTTGAATCTTTTTAATAGGCGGTGAAATGGCGAAGCTCACGGTGTGAGAATTCGAAGTAGCCGCTCATCGGGACCCATCTCCTCCCGCCCCACGCGGACGGCATCCCTCTGGCTGGGGTTCAACTGCCATGACATGTCTGCAGCTATCAGAAAGAGGAGCTGGGAGGAGCACGTCGGGGGGCAGCCTCCGCGTTCCGGAGATGGTGGCACCGCCTGCCGTCATGGACTCGTAGCCGACGGCGCGCGGGGAGGCATGGAGGGGGGCGCAGCTGCAGATGTGGACGGCACGGAGACGCTGGTCCCCGTCCCTGACGAGGACGCCGATCCTGAGCCGCGCCTTCCAGGTGATGAGCAAATGCTAACGACCGAAGGACCTAACGTACTAAGCCGAGAGGGCGTCCCTGCTAACGCCCGGGGAGCGGCCGGGGAGTCCGGCCCAGCGCCGGGGGAGAGGGCGGGGACAGCGCGACCGTCTACACTGCACGCGAAGGCCCGGGGCTTCGCCATCGAGGGAGCGCAAGCGAGATAAAGCCTGCCGTCGAGGATGCTCCGCACGCGAGAGCTGACCTCCCGGAGGACCAGACGCCCCGACGGGAACCCGATCTCCCCGGGGGTGGACAGGAGCGAGCCCCCCGCCGCCGAGGCCCCGCCGCGTGCTGGGCCGGGCCCGGTGCGGAGCGCGGACGGTCCCCACCGCCGGCCGACCGCGGACGCCCCCTCCCGCCGCCGCCTCCTCCGCCCTCCGGAGCGGGGCCGGCCGCCGACGGCCCGGGGAGGGCTGGCTTCCCCCGACGTCGAAGCCCCGGCCTCGCCGGCGTCGGCGGGGAGGAGGGCGGGCCGTGCCCGCGCTGCGCGAGGCCCTCCCCGGCCGCCCGGGAGCCCGCCCGGAGCCCGTCCGACTGCGCGAGAAGAAGGTAAGGCCCGAGCCCCAGGCGGCGCCCTGCCGCTAGGCCGCATCCCCAGCCCCGGCCCTGGCTCTCCTGACCCGGAGCTGAACGGCCACCAGAAAGCGCATTGGGACGGGCTTCAAGGCCTTCTCCAGAGAGAGCTCTAATTTTTAGAGGAAAATGCCGTGGTGTTTTCAATTCGCTATCCTCTGCTTGACCTGTTTTGTTTTCCCTTTAGTCTACATATTGTATCATAATAAAAGTGATCTAAGCCCGGCCTGCCATGTAAGCTGGCGCCTGCCATCCTAGCTGTTCAGGAGGTTGGGATCTGAGGATCACAGTTCAAAGCCAGCCCCAGCTCAAAGGAACAGGAGATTCTTATCTCCAGTTCACTACTGGAATATCGGAAGTGGAGTTGTGGCTCAAAGTGATTGAGCACTAATCTTGAGTGAAAGAACTCAGGGACAGTGGGCAAGCCCCCTGGGTTCAAGCCCCACAACCAACAATAACAACAAAAACAGATACTAGTCGCTTGTTAAGAGCAACCACTATAAATATCCAAAAGCAACAATACTTCCTCTCTTCAATTTACGATAGCATTACGAAGGCTACCTTGACATATTATCATTACCAGTCTGTTTCTTTCCACAGCATTTCTTTAATATTTGACAAAACAACTGGGGTTCATTTTTACGCCATTCTCCCTTTACTCATTCGGGAGTTTCAATGTCCCTGAAAAACCTTCCACATGAGAGGAGCATACATTGGGACAACACTACCTGAATTGTGATTTACCGACTGAGATCTCTACCAAAATTTTAGAATTTCTTCAAAACTTTTCAAACAATGCATCAATATATAATACTGCTACAATTCCTAGCAAAATTTCTTCTGCTAAGCAACCCAATGGCAGTTGAATTGAGGAAATCCTGCAAGAAATCAGACACTTTGTGCAATAATTAAAACATACTGTTTTGCTTCTCTGGGTATAATCTTAACCCACCATTGTAATTTTACTAAACAAAACACACTTGCACTTAGTTCTTTTTAACTGGAGTTATCCATCTACAATGAAAGAAAATTCTCCAAGTGCCTCTGTGGTGAAAATGTTAGGTTCCATAAACTGTAGATTTGCTAATTGATTGGTAATGCATCATGAGTTAGTTTAAGAGAACTCAAAGACTCAAACTCGATAGTACCGGTGTGTTCTGTGGTTCTGGAAAATGATCTTACTGGTGTCAGTTGTGCTAAAATGTTGATGCTGTGTGGTAATGGAGTGCACAGGTAGTCTTTTCAGACACGTCTAGGCATCCTATCAAATCTATTGGAGAAGTAGCAGTAGTGACATAAGAAAGTATTAATAGAGCTATGACAGAGTGCCCCGGAAATAAGGCAAATATTGTCCAACTGCTAACAAAAACTTTAAACATACCAGAAACATATGCTCACCGCTAGGGCATTTATATCAGTGCTAAGAATTCTGGGAAGAATTTACTCTCAGGCTATGTTACTATAGTAAGGTTCCATTTTGAGAGCTATAATTATATCTCATTTACAAGTTCTAAATTAAATGTTCTATTTCAAGCAGTTTATCATTCTAAAGTGTTGTGGCATTGTCTGGAAGAATATTTACTTTGACTCCAAAACCCATTTGGGATGTCTTGGAATGAACAGATTAAGTGAGAAGGTTTATATTCGTAATATACTCTAAAGTATACTTATTGGAAAATCGCTTGGAATTATAAAGTGTAGTATTTCTGCCTAATTCATTCTTGTATAAACGTGTTAAAAAACAAACCTTTAAATAGGTAGCTGGACCTTTTAAAACTTTACCAAATAATCTTAAAAAACAAACATTTAACAAACATGCAGAGTTGATAGCTCACACTGGTAACTCAAGCTACTCAAGAGACTGAAATCTGAAGAATCACAGTTTGAAATCAGTCATACAGAAAAATCCTTGAGACTCTACCTCCAAAATAATCAGCAAAAAGCCTGACCAGAGCATGGTTCAAGATGTAGAGCACTAGCCAAACAAGCAAACTGAATGAGAGTGCAAGGCTCTGAGATCAAATTCTAGTACTGGAGGGAAAAAAAAAGATACACACAAATATTGATCATTGTATTGCATGTAACTGAAAAGGAAATACCCCAAAGTTCAGTTAGTTATATGTTTAGTTATTTATTTAGTATGGAAGGCTATGCAGCCACTAAAAAGATGTAGTAAGAGAATCATGGGCATATTGAAAGATAATTATGATGTAGTATATCTGGTGGAAACACTGGCAAATTAACCTGCACAGCACATCCAAGCTTTATATGAAAACATTCACATGTATGTGTATACGTTGCTAAAACTATAAACAGGAGACTATAACAGCTCTATGACTGAGTCGTGATATGCAAAATCCTGCCTAAATAAGGGTAGCACTTTGAATGAACATAATTAAAACTGTAGAATGAAGAAATCACTACATTTATCCTATAATTTTTGTATTAAAGGAAATAGAATTATGAGTGAAAACATAATAAAGTATAAAATAATACTGGAAATATGACTAGTTGAGACATTTTCTGCATGCAGAAAACAACCCCTTGTTATTTGATGAAAGTAAAGCGAAGCTTTTAAAATAGCACTAAGAGTTGCAATCAGATATTTGATTTTTAATGTCAGAAAAACGAGTTTAACAAAGGAACGTAGGAGCCACATTTTCATGCCTACGGGGCGTATAGAAAATGGTTTGCTTACTTGTCTGTGTCTTTAAACTGTGTGGGCCATGGTAACAGCTCTTACATGAAAGCTAAAATAGGATTATAAGCTAGTATGATTTCAGCTAAGGAACACAAACCAGCTCATCCACTGATGATCATGTCGGTGAACCAAATTCTTCCTTGAATTTCTCAGTAGGGAATTCTTTTGTCAGGATATAATCAAGGATGCAAGATTTAAAGGAAAATAAAAATAAAACTAAGATAAAGCATCTAATAATCATCTCCGGGACTGCCAGAAATCGTGGGACGTACCTTTAGTATAAGCAATTGGAAAGTAGAAGCAGGAAACCGGTGAGTTCTAGGCTAGCCTGGGTTACATAGCAAGGAAACCTTGCCTCAAAACCCAGTGAACATAATTGAGCCTCAGAATGTATTGAATGTATTAAATAATGTTCAATATGCTAAATGAATGAATGATATCTAGAGAGATAGATGCCATTGAATTTTACATACATACTACCATTCCTTAAAACCCCATACATTTGAAAAGGCATTTGTTGCTGGGAATGACTTATTATTGTCTTGATGTCCAAAAATATTTCTATCAACCCAGACAGATATATATATATATGCATATACATATTATATATATATAATTTTTCAAAATCTTGTTTGGAGAGGACTGTGTCTTTAGTATAGCTTAACCTATGAGCTAATAATTCCTTTAAATGTGATTAACTATGTCATAAAATTGAGGTCACTAAAATCAAAGTAAACCAAATGAATCCCAAGAAGTCATTAATGACTGAACTCTCAGGTCATGACCGTCAGCTCCTGTCACTCTAAGCTGTATGGGAATGACGGGCGCACTCTTACGGCTTTGGCTGTGTCCTCGGCTTGAGACAGCTGCTTAAAAACAATTCTCAGAGAAGGCTTCTAAAAGCGTCCGGAGGAGGAAGACAGTCTAAGAAGTGGTCTCTTTAAACCAAAAGATATGTCAAGATGGAAAATATGTAGGGAAAGACTTGAGGTTAGGCTTCTGAAAGAGCTAGTGTGTTTGTCATTGACGGTGGTTTGCTAATTAAAGAGAGACTGAAATTCAATCTTCTGGAGGCTCTTTCTTTAAATACTCTCCAATTTTTTAAATAACCACAATAATTATAAATACAGAAATATATGTTTACACACATAAAACAAGATATAAACCATATTACAAAGCAAAATAGGCTCAAAAAGATATTGCAAAAATAATACGAACTTGGAAAAGACACTTCATTCCACATGCTTCTCCCCTTTCTTCCTCCCGTGTCCCTCCTTCTCCTCCTACCTCCCTCTCTCTTCTCCTCCCTCTTCTTCTTGAAGTGGTGTTTGAACTCATAAACTCTTGCTTCCAGGAGCCAGGCCTCCTGCCCTTTTTATTTTCATTATTTTTCAAAGAGATCTCACAGGTTTGGACAGGCCAGCCTGAACCCTAATAGCCTGAATCTTCACAATCTCACACTCCAGGTAGCTGGAATTATAGACAGGAGCTACCACAATGATCCTTGCAAAGTTATTTTGTGCCAGGTGCCGGTGGCTCACGCCTGTAATCCTAGCTACTCAGGAGGCTGAGATCAGAGGAACATGGTTCAAAGCCAGCCTGGGCAGGAAAGTCCACAATGACTCTTATCTCCAATTAACCACCAGAAAACCAGAAGTGGCGCTGTGGCTCAAGTGGTGGAGCACGGGCCTTGAGCTGAAGAGCTCGGGGTCAATGTCCAGGTCCAGAGTTCAAGCCACACAACCAACAACAACAAAAAAAATTTATTTTATATATTGAACTTACATTGACCAAATTTCTTATGGAAAAACATTCAGAAATAAAACATTACACTATACACGTCGTGCTTGAAATATCTGGAAAAGGAAATATATGAATCAACTAAGACTGACAACAGTGAAATATTTTCTTCTTATCCTATCTTTAAAACACGTTTAAAGTTGATAAAAGCTTGTCTACCCCACAATGGCAAATGATACACTCTTTCCTGTTTCCTAATTATCTACCTGCATATGAGCTTTGTACCAAGAGAAAGGTAACATTTTATATCAGGTAAAGTAGTAAATTATGCAAAACATAGAATAGACCATGCAGAAGAGTGGCTGCAATACAAAAAAAAATTAAAGCTGAGTAAGAAATAGGACACCAAATAATAGCTAGGCTGAGGCCTAAGCTGATACACAATATAATGTTGAATGAGAACAAGGACTAGGGAAAGAATTAAGAGTTGGGAATAAATCATGTATCACTTGACATAGAAGGAATGAATGGAATGCACAGTTACCTATATATAGCTCCACAGAGAAATTCAGAATAATAGTATGATTTTATACTGAGGCCACACTGGCTTTAAAGACCCAAGTTTGTGGAGCAGACTGTATTTCTTAACCTTATTTATCCTTTAAACATTACTGCCCCTAATTCAAGAATTAGAGTTGGCAACAGAAATGTATTAGTAGGTGAGCAATTGGGCATAGATGGATACCACCTTCCCGTTCCAGTTCTGCACCTGGTTTTGTGTCCCAGGTGAAGCTAATACCTTTGTCTACATAATTTATGTTTGTTGCACCATGCAAAACTGTCAAATGTCTGTAGCCCATTTAAACTAGTTTTGGCCCTAGAAACAACTAGAAAGCCAAAAATCATATTAGACAATAATTGGGAAAAGAATAGTCTACCTCATCACACACACACAATTCTCCTAAAACTAAGTAGGAATGCAAAAACATTTAATTATATGGAAAAGGGAATGGTTAGATGCAATATCTGGTGAAATCAATCTGGATAAACACTGAACTTTTTCTTTTGAGCGTGGTAGTACTGGATGTGAACTCAGGACTTGTGCTTTCTAGGCAATTGCTCTGCCACTTGAACCAGGCCACCAGCACAATTGGTGCCTGGGAGTGACAAAAATATTTTTATTTTTCCTTTTTTAAAGTTCTTATTTATTTATTTTGAGCAAAGCTGGTGAGAAGAATTTTCAATACCCCAAGTTCTATGTACTTGATACACCAGCATGAACGATAGCAAAAGTCCTTACGGTAAGAAACATGTCATTGATTAAATCCCTGTCTATCTACCTAACGCTGCTCCTGTGAGCTGGTACATAGAAGTAAGAGTCATCAGAAACAGGGGGGAAAGCATAGTAGGACAGAAGAAGGAAAAGAAGAGTGAAGAGAATGAAAAAGAAAGAGACACAGAGAAAAGGAAAGGCTAAAATACAACACCAAAAGAAGCATCTGTCGATCGCAAAGGAAAGAGATGAAAGTCTTTGACCAAAGGTAGCTTTATCGCAGGCTGGAATCAGATTCTGTTCCCACATGATGATGACGTGGCGATCGTGAGCAAAAGTGTCACACGGAGACGAGAAAGGTGAACCTGACTCCAACAAGGATAGAGCAGGTATAGATAGATAATGGTCATTGTGCATCAGGTTCTCTGATGGACGAGTAGCAGTCCCTACAGCTCCATGCGTACCAGGGTAAAAACAGAGCTAGAATGAACTCACGCTGAAGCTACCTAACTGGGAAAGGATCTCCTCGCATTTCCTCAGCCAAAATAATTGCATCATACTTTCCACACCCGTGGATGAGGGCAGCTGTTCGTCCAATCTATTGTTTAGAACCTGCAAAGAAATTCTCAGATATCTTTTCATATGAAGAATTTATTTCAAAAAGCAGCCATAGGGGCTGGGAATGGGGCTTAGTGGTAGAGTGCTTGCCTAGCATGCACGAAACCCTGGATCCGACCCCTCGGTACCACGTAAAAAGCGAAAGTCTGAAGTGGCACTGTGGACAAGTGGTAGAGTGCTAGCCTTGGAGCAAAAGAAACTCGGGAATAGTGCCCAGGCCCTGAGCTCAAGCCCCAGGACTGGCACAAAAATAAGCCATAGATGTACAGAGACAAAGTTATCAAGATGCTGAATCATCTGCCAAATACTCTATATTTTATGCAGTGTGTCTCCTCTTTGTTCTTTCTGTGAATTCCATGCTGAAACAGAGCATGACGAGTCAATCTTGGTGTGCACAATCCTTTGTAAAGAATCCTGGATCATTACAACTCTTTGTGCAGAGCAACCAATTAGTTGTGACTGACTAATGCTAGGTCAGTCTGTGAGTTGTAAGTTGTATTCAGATGCACTTCAGCCATTATATCTGAACGTTTCCCGTTAGAGTTATTTTTTTGAGGGGACGGGGAATGGTGATGCTGTAAAACAGGTCTCAGATCCAATCAGCTACTTGGGACCAAAATTGCAAATTTCCGTTAGTCATATTACCAGAATCATTCGTAAGTTTACCTTAATGCAACAGCAGCTTTACTTGGAGCAAGAACGAAGACATTCACGTTAGTTTAAACGAATGGTTATTTCACAGCCAGCATTGCCTTGACGGCTATGTGAACAGTGGAACTGATTTAGTTTCTTCCTCGTGGATTTCTGTTACTATAAACCAAGACCAATTTATTAATCCTTTAATACCAAGGAAACCGCCATTGTTTTTGGCTGCCTCCCTGGAAGAAATGCCAACATCCACAAAAGCTGGAAGCACGTGAAGAACCTGCGCGGCAGAGGCCGGCCCCTGTTATCTGGCACCAGACACCACGGTGCCAACAGGATCTAGCCATTTTCTGGCTCGTGTTCTTAGGAATAACACGCTTCTCCTTTGCTGCCAACAGGATGTCTAATGCACGGATCATTTCCTAACTGTAAAGAAAATGAGAGCGCTCTTTGAGAGATAACCTCACCAGTTTCCAAAGAAATCTAAGCGAATAGAAAACTCCATTCTCACTCTACTTTTTCAGTTCTGTTTCTCTATTGGCCTACAAATAAAAGTGGTGATTAATGAGCCGCTTCAGTTTTGAAGTTCCATTTCTCGAGCCAGAGAAACTTCAAAAGGGTCGGCTGCTTCTGCTTATGTCCATTGAACATTCCCTTCGACGTTTTAAAATGAAAGGTTGAAATAGCATCACTATTTGGTCTAGAAAATGAATAGCTTGTTCTGAGCTGGGGTTTCTTGCCGGGAGATGAAGGAAACAAGTCCACCTCCCCTTGGGGGATGCTATTGCACCAATCTGAGTCGCTCATGTCTTTGGAAGATGGGAGGAGCATCCTAAGCCGGGAACGGAGACAGAAGCTGTGATTAAGGAGAGACATACTATGAACTATAATCATCTCGATTTTCTTTAACCAAAACTTGGATTAAGGACCTGACAGAAAAAGAACATATAAATTGGAAAATTATATCCGAAAATCAGACAGATTCTCGTGGAATCTCTATTTGCAGCATATCTACGCGGCTAGCAAATAACTTGTTCAGCTGGAATGCTCTAGAACAGTGCATGGCCCCAGGGAAGCTTCCGCAATGGCTTTACTGGAGAACGGAACACAGTGATGAAGCCAATGGCCCCCGAGACCAACCCAGCCGGTTTTCAGCCCTGCTTCTCTTGCTTGCAGCTTTGTGGGTGACCTTTTTTGCACCTTACTTCATCTCTGTGTACCTCAGTTTTTCATAATTATAATGAAATTTCTCATCCTTTTATTAAGAAGAGTCATATATATAAAATGATTGTTTCCTGTAATTAAGGATTTGGGGGAATAAAAGGTTATTTGAAGCCTAAGAGATTAAAAAAAGGGAAGAAATCAAGAGACTAACTCCTTGTGTGCTGAACATGCAATTGATTCTGTTGATGATGTTTCTTTCCTACTGTTCTCGCTCCTTGGATGAGTGTATCAGTGGAATGTCTTTTTAGAGTTTTGGAAGAGGCACCAAAGGTATTTTAGTTAACAGTGACATGGACAAGAAATGGACTTTCTAGATAGCTGACAGAAGGCGGATTTTTTCATTTTTATCTTAGCCTATGGGAAGCTGTTTTCCATCGTGAGAGCGGAGTGTGGGGTCCCAGCAAGCATGAACACCTGATGGATTTGAACTCCGAATGGAAGACTTTGTGTGCAGAGAACAGCAATCAGCAGCTGCCATGCTCCTCTTCTGTTGTTAGGGATAAACACTGAATGGGAAGATTAACGCTAAAGCTCAGTATACTGGAGAAGAGCCTTCGTTTAAGCATTGTTATCTCAACTTTATTTAGATCATACGTCAAGCTATGATTTATGAATTTATTTACAAATTTCTGAAGGGGTTTCTTAAGAACGTTATGAAGTTGATGAAACCAAAGCCTTGAGCAGAAATATTAAGGATAAAATAAATACCTAAAAAATGGTAAACATGTAAATCTGGATTCAACTGTTGAATCTGGGGATTCGATATCTGCCTCTTTGGAAAATGGTCCTTTTTGAAACTTGGAATAGAGAAAGTAAGGAAACAGAAGAATGAAGTGGGCTAATTGTTCTATGCAACTATCTTTTTCCGAAGGAGCTGCAGGAACACACGAGAATCTGGCTCGTTTGAGAGCCACAGGCCAGCTCTTCCTTTCAAAGGCACAGGAAAGTGAGGGATTTGGAGTCAACATGGCCAACCAGGCCCAACATGAGAAGGTGAACTGTCCAGCTCCTGAGTTCAGAGTGACCACTTCCTATCATACGCATTTACCATTATGTAGATGGAACTTTAATTTCCCATCCATTCTTTTTTTTTTTTTTTTTGGCCAGTCCTGGGCCTTGGACTCAGGTCTGAGCACTGTCCCTGGCTTCTCTTTGCTCAAGGCTAGCACTCTGCCACCTGAGCCACAGCGCCCCTTCTGGCCGTTTTCCATGTATGTGGTGCTGGGGAATCGAACCGAGAGCTTCACGTGTAGGAGGCAAGCAGTCTTGCCACTAGGCCATGTTCTCAGCCCTCTCATCCTTTCTTGAATAGACCTTTCGTACTGTCTCTTCATTTTTATGAAAGGATAATGTGGCATTTCATGTGTTACTTCCTGGCCAAAATTTGCTCAAGAAACAAGAAACTGCTCATTGACTCAACCATTGCAGGCAGAACCTTGCAAGCTCATAGGAGCTGAAAAGGAATTTGCTGTTCATAGGTTTATGGGATATTCCAGCTGGAAGAAACCTTAAAGATCCTTGTGTTTCACTTTAAGGGGAATAATGTGTGTGTTGACAAGACCACAGAGCTGTAATTTAGAGCATTCGTGGTGGTATGTCATGTAACCGATGTAAAGTTGCTGGTCCACAGAGAAGATGCTGAGTTGCATATTATAGAAAAAGCTATAATTTAAAAGTAATCAGAATGCGTTGGCCACCATCAAAATGTAACACAAACCTAATATTAAGGGGTTTTTTTGAACGATGAAAGGAAATGTTTTATCCCTCAATTTCAGACATTTGTCCACTTCGTGTGTAGGCCACCACTCCTCTTTCTGCTCCCCTTCGCACCAAAATAAAGAGGGGAAAAAAAAAGAGAAAAGAAAACAGCCTTGAGAATTTTACCACCACTTCAGGTATGCGTTGACAACATTTAAAAAACTGGTTAGAGTTTAAAGTGGCATTTATTTTCCTCAGTGTCTCCTGATTTCTGGTTTTGTAATAAAATGTCACTGCCATTGGAGACATGACTTTTCATTCATTTAAGTTAATTATTCTTTACTTCTTCTCAGTGATCAGCATAGGTTTTCATCATAAATATTATCTCTTTCCACTTAGAAGCGACAAAGTGCTTTCTCTCAGATGTCCGCAGTGTTTGGATTGAGGCATGATAAATTTCAAACAAGCTGAAAAGTATTTCAAACAAGGTCTACACTGTGAGCAGACGTTAAGGAAGCACAAGAGAAAGGAAATGAGCCAAGGGATTTCAGGGTAATCGTTACGTGTATCTTTCTTGTGTATACGTCAATGATCACATAAAGCACTGAATTTTTATACTTAGAATTCGGTCTAGACTAGAAACAAAACACATGCTAACAAGCAGAGGACTCTATGCTGGGGAAGCAAAAATAGAAAGGAATCTATTTTTGTCATTCAATACCTTATAGTTATTGTAATCTTAAGTTTCCACTCCTGACCACTGAGACCATTTATTTTCTAACACAGAAGAAATGAACAATCATTGTTTTGCTATCTAGTCAGCTGTTGACGAATTTTCATTTTTAACTGCTACATAAACCTTTCCATTTTTCAGGAGGATCAATCAGATTTTCTCTGGAGTTGCCAGTGGACCAGTCATTATATTGAGGAAAAAAAAGGGTCATTATTAAGGGCTGCTACCCAGTATTTATGTCTCCAGCTTGCTTTCTGAAACAGACAGCTACCAAGCCTTACTCTGCACAGATTGTCACATCAAGCAAAATTTTTTGCACATAGTTATTTGAGATAGAGAACAATTAAGTGGAGCATTACAGACTCAAAGAAAGAACACTGTATGCTATCATTTATTATGAAGCTCTATTGAAGTCATTCTTATGATGAGAATGAAATCAAATAGTGTTGAAACAGCTACACTTTGGTTTCCTTTACAGTGAGAGGACGCAATAAGAAAAGTAAAATCAATCTGTAGGCTGGAGAATATGTGTAATCAGAATGTATGAGTAGAGCCCAGGTACCCCTGCTATTGAGACACTGAAAGTGGTCACAAAGACACGTTTCAAACACCAAAGAGATGTACCCAGCCCACTTAAAGTGAACGATAATCTTGTCTAGGGATGTGTCTTGTTCATCCCTATTTTAAATCCTGGGGATTTGAGAATGCTGCATACAGTATTTTCAAATAGTTGCTAACATTTCAAACGTGTATTAAGTACTTGACTCCTGATTAATTATTAGCACACCAGCAAATATTGACCCTTGCAGTTGTTCAGCAGACCACTTTGGGATTCCTGGGAGTCTTTCTTCTCCGTATTCATCCGTGTGCATGTTCTTGTCATGGTTCCTGGGGACTATTGGTGGTGGTAGGGATTGCTTGTGTTCATGCTGATAGCTTTTCACCTTCTCACTCGTAACCCTTTCATCCCAGAGTGTTCTAAAGCTTTTTGAGGCCATGAGTTATAGCGAATTGACAGTGAATTAATGTCTACGAGCCAAGAGTACACTCAGGTCTCACGCTTAGGAAGGAGTTGAAAAAAAAAAAACAATCCTTTGATTTTGAAACAATATAAACTGAAGTGCATGTGTAGCTCTAAGAGCCAAAGAAAACAGACCAGATACACACAACTTGTTTCAGAAATGCAGAATGTCTGCTAAAGGCTGGAGATGTAGCTTAGTGTTAGAGTGTACTTAGCACCCATGAAGCCCTGTGTCCAAATCCCCCAAACTAATTTTTAAAGTCTATTTAGAATGGCTGTTGACTCACACCAACCTGTAGATAGCCATACATAACTGTGGCAAGTCAAGGTTAGAGAAAGTTCATCTGAAAGACTTAAACTTCTTCTGTACAAACCTCAAGCTGACTGAACAATTGCAATAGCACTAATTCTTAGTCTCCAGTATCTCTTGCACTCTTTCCTGTGTCCCCAAATGTCTTCTTCTTGAGCTTCAGCTCCTGAAGCGCCATCTTCACGACCCTCCCCCGCACTGCAGCCACAGTATCTTCGCGTGGTGGATCTCTGTTCCTCCTCCTTCCACACGAGGGCTTGCACGGCGGCGGGTCACCCAGGGCCCGCTTCTCCCTGCGGCTTCTCTTTGGGGCTTTTCATCTCCTCACATTAGGTCACATTGAACGCTTCCAGTTACCTAAGCTCCTCCCTCTCCCTCTCCCCCATTAAGATTCCCAAACCCCTCTCCATGCCCTGGCCTAACTCAGCTGTGGTCATCCTTCAAGTTCCATCAAGAAGAACAAGTGGGGAAAAAAGGCAGAACCCTTACGAATGAATGTAGGCCTCCTTCTGAGAAATGGACCTTTAGCTTATCCACTACCACATTGAATTGAACTTCTGTTTACTTATCCACTCTCTGGTGATAGAATTGTGCCTCTCGAATAAAAAAGCAAACAACCAAACAAACACAGGAATACGTTTAAAATCCAGCACCTGCAATGTGGCCTTACTTTGAGAAAAAGTCCTGCTAGATGCAAGTAGTACTGGCCAAATTTTCTCCATGCTTTACTATGATTTAATAGATTTGGCTTTCCAGACTCATTTCTTTCCTTGATAAATTCAGCAATGTTCCTTACCTTTTCTGTGATTTAGTATTTCACACTGGAAAACATACGTTACACTGATAGCAGTCTTTCATGAGTAACTTGCTTTTAAACCTCTGGATACTTTTCAGAAACGGGTCAGTGTGGGATTCTCAGACTCATCAGAGGAAGAATAGATTTATTTCTTTTGATTGCAAAGGCTTTCAATCCAAATATATCCTTCAACATATTCCTTTCAACCTTCTTGTTACTTCTCTTGTTTAGGCCCAGAATTATAATAACAGGAAGATGTGAGATTTCCTTGACTCATAGTAGCAAATGAGAATTTGGTCTTCAAGTGTATCCATTGTTTTATTTACAATCCATGAAACTATTTATTGTTGCAGTCATATTGTAACTTACATATTCTTTCTTATTTCTATTTGGTCAATTGAACTTAAATATCCACTAATAGAAACAGTCCCTGCTGCAATGCCAGCCATCCTTCTGGATATGAGTAATTCAAATGAACAGCTTTGCTCCAAAAAGCTTCATTTTTTAGTGCAGGGTCACATCAGTAAGCAAAGGGAAGGATAGAATGTGCATCTGCTTTTACCTGAATAATCTTTTTTTCCCTACAGTAGTATGTTTCCCTGCAGTTAATTCTTCTTAAGACGTGATGGTGGGAAGGGAAAGTGAGAGAAAACAAGGGAAAGGGTAACACCGTTCAAATGTATTCATTACCTTACTTATGTAACTGCAGCCCTCTCTATATGACCTTTACAATAACTTTTTTGTAAAAGTTGATCTTGATTGGTCTTTCTGAGTTAAGACTAAGGAAAATTGCCTGAAAAGGCAATTGGTAATAAATCCTTCCTGAAAATTTTGTGGGAATATATTCTTTAAACATCTCCAGCTCAACTCGTGCCGTTGAGAGGCCACAGTAAACGTTTTGCTAACTTCCTGGATTCAGGATTGTCTCTTTTTCCAGTTTATTCTATAGAGTGTAGTCAGATATTATCTTCCTAAAAACTATCACCACTAGATTATTTCTCTTCATATAGGAAGCATGTACCTCTTGATATTTATAAGAAGTAGATTATTCATCAGCTTACTTAGTTCGCCACATGTAGTCCTGGTTAAAATGTGAAGCACCGCCATCCCTACTGTAAGAGAACCCTGTGAAACGACCTCCCTGTTCTCTGGCTGCCTGTAAGCAACGAGAGACTCCCGGGCAGCATCCGTACAGGCCTCGCTGACGCACCGGGCCTGGGACTGTTGCCGCTCATCCCGCTTGTTAAGTTCCCAAAGCTGCTTTGTCGAGCTTCCTTCCCTGAGGAAGTCCTCACAGGTGAAGTAAGTCAATTTTAAAAAATAGTTATAATTTTTTCTTCTTGTTTGAGGGTGATACAGAGAATCTGATTGGGAGGTGTGATCAGCTCATTAAAGACTGTACTTCCTTGCAAAGTCTCAATAATTCACATGAAGAATAGGAGCTACCTTGCAGATGGACGGGTGGGTGGGTGGAAAGAGAGCTGGATAATGGATAGATCGATAATAATAGAAGGATCAATTCAGAGATGAGTAAGTGAATAAATGAATGACGGATGAAAGAATTAATGGATAGGTAGACTGATGGATAGACAGGTAGATAATGGATACATAGATAAATGGATGGATGCATGGATAGATAGATGGCTAGATAGTGGACAAATAAGTATATGGGTAGATGGATGAACGGGTAATGGATGAATGACTAAACAGATGGGTAGATGGATGGTAAATGGATAAATAATGGATGGATTCCATATTCCTTTGGCCATGATTGACCACAGCAATATCTCTACTTTTAATAAAGTTAGTGATGGAAAAAAAATCCATGATGTTCTTTGTGGTACACCTGTAAAAACTGAGAAAAAGATTCACATATTCTACTTCCCTTGATTCTGGTGTTCTCATCCTTTTCTAAACTTGCACATCTGTGCAGGGATTCATCTGTAATACAATGATCATTAGTCACATAAATATATATAAATATAATCATTCATTCGGCATGTTTTAGCCATCTAACCTCTGACCATTTCTATTCGTTGTTTGTTCAACATTCAAAGATGAACAAATTGCTCTCGTCCTCCTCAAGAAGCCAAAATCACTTGGAAAAGCACTCCTTGCCCTCACCTTTAAGGTAGAGTGGCTACATCCCGGGTCATTCGGACCAATATGCGTGATACTTGCTGTCACCATTTCTTGCCTGGTCATTTCAATACCTCAAACTCTTAAGTTCCCACCTGGATAAGGTGATTTCTGGACATGATGATTTCTATGTGAGCTTTGTTAAAAGTAACTATGTCATGGCTGTGAGTACAAAAATGAAAATCTCTCTTCAAAATTTAAGCTTAGTAGCACAAGGAATGTCTGCTGGAATTATTATAATGCTTTTACTATGTTTTCAATTTTCCTAATAATCTGAAAAAACCCTCAATTTTTGAGAGATTAAACTTCAGATAACTTTATGCCTTTAAACATTATGAAACTAAAGCTATTACATGTTTCTTCCTATTCTTCAAAACCATGGGAAAGCTTATATTCACAGAGCAATAACTAGTACTATTTAGAATTGGAAAGCAATACTAAAATAATAATTCCTTATTCCCTTTCAAGTTCAAAATATGTAAAGTGCTTTTTGTTCTGAAGCAGAACAATTCACCTGTAAGCTTCTTGCTGCCTCAGGAAGAGAACTGATCACACATTAGTGAATCAAGCATGTAGGGAGTATAGAACATTGTGTATTGAAGGACATGATGGGATTCTAGGCTTATTCTGTTTGGGGGACTGAGCAGTTTCATTCATTCTAGTTACTTGTTCATCCCAATTACTTTTTCTATGGTCTCTTTCACATTATGGGGTGTGGGTAAGAGATTGGGGGTTGAACTTAGGGCCTCATCCTTGCTAGACAGGCCGTGGGCCCCATGAGATATCTCCCTAGCCGTTTTTGCTTTGTTATATTTCCAGAAAGGTCTCATACATTTCGCCCAGACCATTCTCAGATGTTCTCCTCTTACAACGCTTCCCACATAGCAGGATCACAAGAGTGAACCTCGATGCCTGACTTATTGGCAGTGATCAACTTTTTTCCTGAACTGGCCGAGAAAGTTGACCCCAAGTTTCTGTTTTCTGAGGAGCAGAGATTACAAGCATACACTACCAGGGCTTGACCACGAATTTAGCTTCTGACACCACTTAGCAAATACTTATTAATTGCCAAGATTGTGCTTGAAACCTCAAATACCTCCTAGTACATTCTTTTAAGCATTTCAGTACCAATCTTGGGTTTATATTCTTCACGCTCACCTCAGAGAAGAAACATTCCAGTCAGTCTACCCCTTCCTGAAAGAGATTTTGTGGTAATGGCTATGCCCTATTATTGTTTAAAATACTTCTTTTCATGGTTGCTACTCACAAGAGAGTCTTTTATTCACTCTCTCCATGGATTCTAGGTCTACACTAAGAATAACAGGAAATTCATTATGTATCCCTTGGGCCTTCAAAATAAGAAGGCTAAAAATTATTAAAGTATCTGTATACCTGAGAAGATATCTTTTTAAAGGATTCTTATTATTTTCAACTTTGGTATAAAACTTGTTTAAAGCAAGAAAGATTTAGAAATAGCTTCCTAGTTTGGATAGCACTGGGATTTGACCGCAGGGACTCTAGGGTTCCAGGCAGACGCTCTACCACTTGAGTCATAGCCTTAGTCCTCTTGCTTTATTTTTTGAATAGTAGATGCCCAAGCTGGTAGGGACTTCAAGCTTCCTGTTTATGTTTCCCCAGTAGGGCAGGTGACAGGCACGTACCCGACTCCCATCACGGAAAGAAAGGGACTCATCAACTTCTGCATGGGGTTGGCATTGATTCACAAGCCTTCTGATCTTCACCTACCAAGTATCCAGGATTATCGCGATGAACCAAAAGGCCTGGCTTTGATTTTTTTTTTTGTCTCAACAATTAGCTTATCATATCACTATTAAACTATGTTCTCATTCAATTATGAATGCTTACATCATGAGTTGGTATGAAATCACAGGAAAGTTAGCGGGCAAATAGAGAAAAAATGATAGAGAATTAATTTCTG
This sequence comes from Perognathus longimembris pacificus, assembly GCF_023159225.1. Classification (NCBI taxonomy): domain Eukaryota; kingdom Metazoa; phylum Chordata; class Mammalia; order Rodentia; family Heteromyidae; genus Perognathus; species Perognathus longimembris. Next base: position 42,499,979 of record NC_063181.1, on the reverse strand, counting down.
TTAAAAGCCATTCATATTGCACAGCTTATCAAGAACAGAAGTTTATTTCTCTCAGTTCTGGTGACTGGGAAGGGAGGGGGCTCAAGATAGAGATAACAGCTGTTCTGGGGTTGAACCAAGGGTGTTGTGCATTCTGAGAAAGAATTCATCCACCGAGCTACATCCCCACTCCTTCCCCCCCTTTCCCAATAGCGACTCGAATGCGGGAGCTCAGCGAATACGTGTTGATTGATATTCTCTACAGTTCTGAGGAAAATAAATGTTTTATCAAAAGCAAAAATCAAGAAGAAAAAGGGAGAAGAAGAGGAGGAAAAGGAGGAAAAAGAGGGAAAAGGAAGTGGAGGAAAGGTGAGGAGGAGAAGAGGGATAAGGAGGGAAAGAGAGAAGGAGGAAGGAAGGAGGGGAAGGAGGGAGACAAGAAGCGGAAAGAGAGAGGCAGAGAGGAGGAGGAAAAGAAGAAAGGAGAAGGAAGAAATAAAACAAAATTAAGGGCTGTCTACTTAGTGCTCTACAGTAATACCCTCTTGAAAACCGTTCAGGATTATAACTCGGAGTAATCATTTAATACTTTCTGTCTTTTTTTATGATTAAGGAACCCCTGCTCCTGGAAGTAACGTTTGAATCGCCCTGATTTGGCAAACAGAGTGGTTTTGTTTAAGATACTAGCATTCCTCGCTGCTTACAGCCAAAGATGGTTTCCCCGATAAAGCCGACTCAGTAGAGCATTCGGGGAGCTGAGCTCTGTCCCGGGGGAGCCCTGGTAACCACTTCCGGGAGCACGGGCCAAGTCTCCCAGTGTGCAAAGAACTCCCCACCATGAACGGTCATTTGTGTAAGATTTAATGAATTTCCCAAGCAAGAATGCGTGCCGATTTCATACCCTTTACGTGAAAGGGAACTAAACATGAGATGCAGGCATCAATATTAATGCATGTTTCCCATCCCCCTTCCCAAAACATGGGGGATCTTTTCCTTCACTCCCCCAGGCACACTCGTGTGCTTGAGTGTACAAGTGTGTGTGTGTGTGTGCTGACATCCATGGAAGTCTAGAGCGAGAAAGCACGAGTTTCCTCAGGAAAGCCAACCGGGATTCCTGAGGTGAAGGACGCTGCTCCTAGTTGCTCAGTCCTTCCCTGGGAAAGTTAAAAATAAGTCCCACTTGTGGGGGGTGGGGTGGGGAATTAGTTGGCATTTGTTATTTGAGAAAATTGCTTTATTCCAGGAACTGCCTCATGGAGCAGAAACTTATTTACCATCTGTGTGGACTTTAAAATTTTTTCCATCTTCACTGATACATCACTGGAATAGAATCAGACTTCGGGGTGCATAGGTTTTCCACCAGCCTCAAGTTGGCAAGAGTGTTGGCTAAGAAGCTTTGGGGATTGCTGTGATTCCCAAAGTGAGAAGGACTCACGAACACCGTTCAGCCTTGAGATGATCCAGGGAAGAGGCTGCTGGGCTGATGTCCTTGTCCCTGGGCGTGGTTCAGGGAGCGGGTGGAAGAGAGCAGGAAGGACTGCCAGGAAAAACCCCAAGGTCTATGCACAGGGACATTCTTCCTCTTCTTCTCTTTCAACCTTATTTTTACAAACAAAAATGCTATAGCTCCAAGGGGCGCTGCAGTGATTTGACATACGTGTCTACTGTGAAATCAAATTAATGTTCCCACCACCTCACATAGCTACTGTACTTTGTAAGATGAAAAGAGCTCTTCTCTTGGCATGTTTCAAGGACACAAGGCACAGTGTCATAAAGCAGGTCTTAGTAGGGTAGTCATCTTGACTAATGAAAGCCTGCTCCATATTTTCTTATTCCTACCCCCCTCCGGTCCTCGATAGCCAGAATTCTACTCCCACGAGTTTGACTAATGTACGCAGCAAGAGCAGTGACATTGGGCAGCACAGTGTTGTCTTTCTGTATGTGGCTTATATCACTCCACATTATTTCTTCTGGCTTTGTTCATACTGTAGCAAAGGCCAAGACCTCCTCCTTTCCAAATGCCAAATCTATTTCTAAATGCGGAATATACGTACATAAATTCAATCTCTGTATCCATAGATGCAACTGAAGACCAAAAGTGAAGTCCAAACTAAAATGGTGCCCCACAATGAACATGCACAGGCCCTGTAACAACTGTTTACACTTTCATTGTGATGAGGTTGTAAGTAATATAGAGATGGTTAAATAGCATTAAAGGATGTGCATAGGTTATATGCAAATTCTATGTCATTGTTAAGAGGAATTTGAACATTCATAGAGTTGGTCTTGGGGCTAGTCTTCCAGAAATACCAAGGATTTATTTCCTTACTTTGGCTATATGAATAATACTGTAGATACTTCTTTGATAAACATCATTTCCTATAGGATTTATACCCAGTCTTAGACTAGCAGAAACACAGGACTGCCCGTTTTACCATTTTAAGGAATCTCCATACTGTTTTCTGTCATGATTGTACTAATTTTCCAACTATGCCAAAGGTTCTCTCTGTCCACACTCAACAATACACATTATTTCCTGTCTCTTCTTTATTTTTGTTTTTTGAACTGGAGTTTGAAATTAAAGCTGTGCACTTGCTGAGTAAGTGCTCTATCACTTGAGCTACACTAGCACCCCCCCCTTTATTTTGGGGGGTTGTGGGGTTTGAACTCGGGGCCTGGGTGCTGTCCCTGAGCTCTTCAGCTCAAGGCTAGCGCTCTGCCACTCGATCCACAGCGCCACTTCTGGTTTTCTCATGGTTACTTGGAGCTTAGAGTGTCATGGACTTTCCTGCCCTGCTGGCTGTGAACCGAGATCCTCAGATCTCAGCCTCTTGAGTTGCTAGGATGACAGGCGTGAGCCGCAAGTGCCCAGTTTACGCTAGCACCTCTTTTTGCTTTATTTGTTTTGCAGGCAGAGGTTAATCTTAAACGTCAGTCCTTTAGATTTCTGCCTCCTGAGTGGGTGGGGTTATAGGTATGAACCACCACACAAGGACTGGGGCTGTCTCCTCTTATTAGGCAGATGGGAGGCAAATATTCCAAGGCTGCCATAGTTAGCTAGCGCATTTTTGCTTAAGAATCAAATGAAATTAATAACCTGTGGGAAATAAATTACATTTTCCCCAAGTGCTTTAACTTCTGCACTCAGATAAGACAAGAATTCCTTTTTTCTTCTCCAGCTGTATCAAAGGATTATTTTATTCCAATGTTTATTAAATTCTTCCACAAGAGGAAGTAACTATGTTCAGTGAAGGTGGAGGAAATGAAGTTGAGTGGGTGGCTGAGCACAAGAGAATTTATTGTTAGGCTGTACTTCATATAAACTTCAGAGAACTCAACAGAAATACAATTGTCATATTTTGTACAAAATAAGCTGCCCCGCCCAGTGCCCCACGAGATTAAGTAAGTTATGACATTATTTGGGAGGATAGAAATCAAGTTTTCTTATTCATTTAATTATCTTAAAAACTGATGTCATTCCTTCAGGAAAGCTCAGAAGCCTTGATATTTGCCTAAACTTTCAAAAACAACAACAAACCAATGTCATATCTCTTTCTGGACATGCATTTTTAAAAACAGAATGTAAGAGATTAAATTATGTAAGTTTCATATTTCAACTATATTTTCTTTTTTATTATTACATTTAAGTAGTTGTACAATGAAGTTTCAATTCAACATATGCACGTTTTTAGCTCAACAATACTTTCAAATCATGGCTTAACGTAAATGTTTATTCTATTTTTAACATTTAAACATAGGTATCAATACAACCTTCATAATATGGATAAATGTAGAACCTATCTACAATTATCCTTTACAAATATTTATAATAATTTCTGTTCTTTGAGCACTAACTCTATGTCAGCACAATGCCTGACTCTTTATGGGCAAATCTCTCATTTAATGGTCATAATGTATACATTGGGTGCAAATTAAGAGATTGAAAAAATTTAAGGTCCTGGAAAGCAAGTAACTTACTCCAGCTCTTAGAAAGACCAACTGTTAGAGGAAATAATAAGAGCTCAGGGACTCAGAGTTCCAAAACCCATTAGTCCGACCATGGAATATAGGAACATATAGAATCGGACTTTAATGTTAGTCAGATGAGACACAGAGGAGACAACTCAACTGAACACCTGAAGTAACAGAAGTACTTTATGACTCACGGACTCTGGAGGAAAGAAGGTAGCACTCTTCCATGGCCAGCATAAGTAGGTATGCAGAATAATCGAGGCTGGTGGTGTAATTCAGCAGCAGAAGTCGACCAGTTGGTGGAGAACAAGAGACCCAGAAAGTGGGTGGCCGAGATAGCTCAGTTGGGAGAGCGTTAGACTGAAGAAGAGACCCAGAAAGCCAGGCCTTGTGGATCCAAAGGCCTTACTAGGGCACAGGGTCTCCCGAAAATATGTCCCTTGGGATGCTCTGATTGACAGGGTAGCAAATGATCATAAGCCATGTTGTGATGGAGAGGTGGCTGTTGTCTTTCAAGTTCACGTAGGGTGTGAGGTCAATGTGATGAGTCAAGTAGGTCGTGTCTGACGAATCTTAAATAGTCACAGACTCTAAAGTCAGACATTCTCATCCCTAACTCTTTATCTCAAATCACTCTTGAGGGGGTTTGTCTGGAGAAGTGTGTAGAATATTCATTACACAAATGCCCCTAACCGTTTAAAACAATCTGGACATAAGGCAAATGATCAAGAGAGCAGACAAATACACTTGGCATATTCCAAGGGTATGGCATAGAGACACACAATGAATGAGGCATTTTCTTCCACTCCTCGATTTTGTAAAAATAAGTGTGTGATACTGAAGCGGAGTTGTTGCGGTAAACAACACAGAGTAGTACTATACACCGGTGGAGTTCAAAACCAGAACTGATGAACCAGTTGAACATCTATTCATCTGAAAGGCAAGGAAAGAAGAAGTTAACATGTTTCTGAGGATGATCCCTCAGTGGTGTGGGAATGGGAGAAGAGAAGACGGTGTCGGTAGACGGAGGACAATGTAGGCATCGGTGCGCTACTTCCCGAGATGGACGGAGGACAATGTAGGCATCGGTGCGCTACTTCCCGAGATGGATGGAGAGGCACGGGGGATTGGTGCAGTGCTGCATTTCATGATTTACACAGTTGAGACATATGCTTCATGTAGCTATTGATGTACACACATTTCAACAAAGACAAATGCTTGCTGTAACAGATGTGACCGTGCTTAACCATAAAGATAGGAAAGAACTTTTATCCCTGTGCTTTACGTTGTTATTTTTGAGATTTGTTTCCCCTAATTAGGTTGTAAACTGCTCATAGGCAAGGGTTATTATTTAGAATTATAAAGCATACTTCGTAAATGTCACTCATGAATGTGGTGTAGGACAAATAAGGGAGAGGATACTGGTTTTTTTTGTTTGTAATGTACTGTTTGTATGTACATTTCACCTCATAGCAAAGCCTAAGGACTCGGGGATTTAGGATATCACTCTGTTTGATTATCCTCAGTGCCCTCCATAAAATCCAACATCAATACTATAAAGTCTCCAAAGGCTTCAACCCCTTTGCAATGTTTACTCACCTGGAGACTAGAACTCAGATCTCCTTTGACTCCGAGAAAACTTCTCCGTATTCAAATTTCCTTTTATGTTGTTTCCCTCTCGTTTTAGTTTTTATTATTTATTTAATCCATGGCGCTGCAAACAAGGAATTAGCTCAGTGGCTGTGTTCTTCTAGCTCCTCTGAGCTCTTTCATGTCCCCACAAATAGAACTGCCACTCCAGGCCCAGATGGTCCACTTTCCCTAATGGATAACTCTCCAGGGAAGGTTGATAATTCCAGTCTTTAAAGACATAGGTCCTGGGAATCCAGCAAAATGTCAGCCTCCTGTTTCCTCATCAGAGAATAATAAGCCAAAAATAATAACTGAGTGTCTATTAGAACAATGTGGCCTCCTTGTGACCATACAACAGTCAGTCCTTACGTGGAGACAATCCAACACCAAGGGCTCTGGAGCTTCTAGTCTTTATCAAGTGCACAGACCCTTTTCCACAGGTTTAACTCAAAGGTAAATACAATTATTGCCCTTTAATAAGTAAGGAAACGTTCGTAGGAATACTACTTCGTAGCTGTAAGCCCAGCACTGAGCGATTAAGTCAGGAGGATGACAAGTTCTGAGGCCAGCCTGAGGTTCAGAGCACGGTCAAGGCTAGCCTACTGAGAACTGGTAGATGAAATGAAACAGATCAAGAGAAAACATCAATAGGAAAATCACCTGGTAAATATCGACTTAGTATGAATATATTTATGCCTGGAATCGATGAAGAAGCTAATCTCTGTCCTAACTGATCATATTTTTGAAATAATTGTTTTCCCTGATGTCTGGTCACTTACAGCAGAAGTCAGAATCAACCAGGTGGCTGGAACCTGAAATGTTGAGTTCCAAGGAAAACCCAAACTCTTTCTTTTAATCATTATCTTTAATGGTGCAAAGAAGTTTCTGTCCCATGTGTCTACTTATGCATCCGTTGCGTCCGGTGCCGCCCCTTTCATCACCCTTTCTCTTCTCTCCCAAACCTACCTGCTTCCCCGAGCTACCCGCTTCCATTTCCACTGTGCACCTCGAGTAGGACGACCGGAATCCTAAAGGTCAGCTTGCGGCTCCCGTAAGGAACCCGATGCACGCTCTGTCGGCCACACTGCGTTCACATCCTCGACAGCAGTCTTCTTTAAATTCTTTGAAGACTGGCAACTAGACAAAGAACAACTTCTGGACTCTTGGTTTTCTAAAACTGCTTGTGAAGTTGTAATTAGGTACTTAAAATATTTAAGTGCAAAGTTGCCAGGTGCATGGGACCTGCGATAACAAAGGGAAAGAAGTTCCTTCTCAGTCAGTACCATTCTTAGCACTACTGTTGCCTATGCCCCCCAATGGCCAATGAGAAGGCCATAAGGTCTTGAGGGCCCCAGAAGCAGCTACAGCAGCTGAGACAGGCCTGTAAATACGCGGGTAGACAGTGAGCGCCAACACCTTACAAACTGGCTCTGACTACAGCCCTGCAAATGTCTCCTACATTCAAATGTAAAGAAGCTAGATGTCAGAAACAAATATTTTTGCAAAGAGGCAAGTAATCAAGAGAAAGGAAAATAAAACCACTTTATTCCTCTCTTGTCCAGGGTAGATTACCAACTAGACAGTGAAAGTGGGGTAGACTTCATGTTTTCCTAATGTTCTTGGCATGTGTGTCATATGTTACTACAGGTTATAGGATGAAAAACAGTGGCTGAATAATTGGTATTTTTAATAATAAAACTCTTCTTGAACACATCTGAGTTGAATCTGTAAGGACCAGGATGAAAGCAGAGCTGCTGAGCTTGAGGAGGTCTACGTGTTGTACAGTCTTATCAGCTAGCAAAAAGCTAGAACCGAACTGCAAATCCCGTGTTGTCCATCTCTCCTTGCAATGTGGCGTTCCCCTTTGCAATGCAGAGTGGTAAACGCAGGAAGGTCTTAGCGTGTATATTCCGCTCCATTACCGCCAAGGCAAAGCAAGCTGGCTGTGCGCAGGGACGCAAAGCTCCCTGGTTTTGTTGCTGCTAAACACACAGAAGCAGGGCTCGGTGATGCGCGGCGTCGCTGGCCATCGACTTAGATATAAACAAGGGAGACCTTGTGCAATGCGAGAACGAGCGCTGGTGTCAGGAAGCGTAACCAGGCTCCTGCCAGCTGGGCCATTCGCCTGTGCAGCTGCTGCCCGGCCTGGGGAGGGGGGACGATGACAGAAGGGTGGACAGGACGGTGCGGGAAATCAGCACGAAAGACAATTCGGCGATGGAGGAAAGCAAGAGCCACTACTGTGTTTATTATTAGAACGGTGCCCACTGAGGGCTGGCAGAGCCCCAGCGCCACAGCACTTGCTTAAGGAAGTCCAAGGCCTCAGTCCAACCCCCAGGGACTCCAGGGGACAATCGGGAATGATCCCTGTCCAACGATCCCATTGTATCCCCACTGGTGACACTGAGCTGATCAGCACCCAAGGAGGAAGCCTGCCCTCCTCAGAGCGGGGCAGCCAGAGGCCAACCACCGTTCATGCTGTTCCAGGGGAAGAGGGGGCAAATTCCTGCTCATTGATCCAGATGTTGAGGTGAGAAGCCTTGTGTGGACTGAGGGCGGAATTTTCACCGAGATTCGGGGAAATCGTCCAGAAGCCCCTACCTGCCTGGGGAGGGGGGAAGGTCTCACTGAATGGTGGTTTGTTGTTACCGTTATTTTTACAAATACATTCAGACCCAAAGGCCTGTGTTTCCTTCCCATAGAAGCTATGAAGTGTAAACTACTGTAATTCCTCTAAATCAAGGCAGCTGGCTTCAGGATTTACCGTGGTTTGGGTTTTGTTTTGTTTTTGTTTTTTTACAATTTTTATTTTATTGTAAAGGTGATGTGTAGAGGGGTTATGGTCACATAGGTAAAGTCATAGTACATTTCTTTCTGAACAGTGTTATCCCCTCCCTCGTGTTCACACATTTCCACCCCACCCCACTCTCCACCCCCCGAGTTGTAAAGTTTATTTCCAATATAGTGTCTGGTAAATATCACTGTTGCACTGGTTCACCCTTTGTCCCGCCGTTCCTGTGATTTCCCTTCCCTTCCCAAACCAGAGCAACTTACACACAATACAAAGGGTACAGAAATCCAAAACAGTAACAACAGGGAATAAACCAAAGGGAGGGAGGAGAGAGAGAGAGAAAAAAAGAAAGTAACAAGAAATAACTGCAAACAGTACACATACACATAAAGAAAAAACCCTCCTGCTTCCATTTCTTAGAGTTCATTTCAATAATCAGCATTTTATATAGTCATTTGCACATAGCTGTACAACTGTTGTGAACCTCTGTTAAGAATATCCAAGACTTCAAAAGACATTTCTCTGAAGAAGAAGAAAGAAGAACGGTCAATAGACACATGAAGAAATGTTCAACATTTCTGTCCATTAAAAAAAAGTAAAACAAAACAACATTGAGATTCCACCTCACCCCAGTTAGGATGTTTAGTCTTTTTAGGAGCCTCCATACTGCTTTCCAGAGTGGGTGAACACGTTTACACGTCCACCAACAGTGTTGCAGCGTTCCCTTCTGGCCACGTCCCCACCAGCTTCTATTATTGTTAGTTTTCATCATAATGCCCATTCTGTCTGGGGTGAGGTGGAATCTCGGTGGTGTTCTTACTTCTTCTGAAAAGTCTCTCTTGAAGGCTTTACCTCATTTATTATAGGGTTGTTGTTTCTTTGAGAGTTTGTTTTGGGGTGGTTTAATTTCTTGAGCTCTAAGTATAGTTTGATATAAGGCCCTATCTGATGCATAGCTAGTAAAAATCTTCTACCATTCTCTGGGATTTCTATTTATCTTGTTAGTTACATCCTATGCTACGCAGAAACTTCCGTTTGAGACAGGGCCATTTAGCCAGTATTTCTTTGATTTCTTGTGATTCTGGATCTTTACTTAGAAAGTTTTGACCTGTGCCAAGGAGTCCTAGTGCTTCCCCTAATTCTTCCTGTAACATTTTCATGGTGTCTGGCCTTAGGTTGAGGTCTTTGACCCATTTAGAACTGATTCTGATGACGGGTGATATGTAAGGATCTAGATTCAGTTTTCTGCATGCAGATAGCCAATTTTGCCAGCCATTTGAGACCAAAGGAAGTTCATATAAGCCCAATAGTAATATGCATCTGGCCATATAAAATAATATTCATTAAAGTGAACTACAGAAAATGGAAACACCAGGACTTCTTTGTTGCTGTTTTTGTTGTTGTTGTTGTTGTTGTTGTTTTCTTTTGTCATTTTTGTTCAATTATCTGTCTTTGGGAGGTAAGGGGGAGGACAGACATGTAGGGACAAAGGTGAACAAATACAGCAATGATATTCACTAAACACTACACTGAAAATTAACTATACAACTTGCGGGTGGATACTAGAGGGGAAAACTTGGAGAGCGTGCAAGAAGGGTAACATGTTTTCAAAAACAAAGACACTCTTTATGTGATTTATCCAACTCTAACCCCTCCATCCATCATTACAATAACGATACATGTTAAGGGAGTTAGGACAGCTCTCAGGGTCTTCCCAGCCCCGAACCTCTGGAGCACTTTACCTTCGGCAGGGAGCACAAGACTCAGCTTCAGAGCAAGGGAATGCAAAGGAACTTTGCCTGGATTGAAAAATGGACAGGTTCCGGAATAGGAACGCATCTGGCCAGTCTTCCTTACACAGGACACCCCAAAGCAAGACTGGGGGAGCAGAGATGGCGCGCCCAGGGCCAGCCTCCTGCTAAACAAGTTATAAAAAGGGCTACGCGCAAAGCTCTTTTTATAGAGTAGGCTCCGTGGTATTCGTGTCCCTTCGGTTTTATTGTGCTTATTCACAGGAAACAGTTTTTTCCATCACATTGCCTTTATTTTTTTTCTAAAATAAAATCAAAGGGGTCACTCTTCAGACCAGATGGGAAAAGGAAATCATCCCATCAACTCTTCAGCAATGTGGCTGAACTCGAGGGCCCGAGGGTCTGCACATAGCACACTGAGGGGAGGGAGGAAGGAGGGAGAGAGGGAGGGGGGAGGGGAAGGAGGGAGGCCTCTGACCTCCCAGCCCCGCCCCCACCCTGGCAGAAGAACACAGTGTAGGTCCAACCACAGGAGAGTGTACTGACTTCTTTCAAACGCTCAGCCATTCGCCTCAAAGGGGACTTTGGTTATAGCGCATCTGTGAGAGAGGGGAATTTACAACTTGTTTATTCACATATTCATAAAAAGAAATCAGGAAGAAATCCAGGGCTTGGAATCATTTTTTGAGAGGTCCACCCTTTAGTCACCCCCTTTAGAATCAGACGGGGGTCATCTCCCCCTGATTCCTGCTCCAGAGTAAGGGAAAAGAAAGGGGAGGCGGGCACAGAAAGAAAGTGGGGGGGAGGAAGGAATCGGAAAAACAGAACTTCATAGAGCTTAGAAATTCCCCAGAGAGAGGAAGAAAGAAAAGAGAATTTGGACAAGAAGCTACTCTTTAGAGAACTTGTAGAACTTTTGGAAACTCAAACGAATGGTGTGTTGGTTTGTTTAAAACTCACATTATAGGAAAGAATCACTAGACCTTAGATGGATACAAGAAGTAGATTGGTATTAGTGATGGAACTGAATTAAAGGCTAACAGCTTTAGCCAGTTAGAGCTAGCCGGGTTTTGTGGAATACTGTGTATCAAAGAAGGATTATTGATATTTTTCCTGTTTTCTTTTCTTTGCTTCGTTTTTTGCTTTTTGAAACAAAGTCTCACTGACTGGCCCGGGCTTGTCTCAATCATCTGATTTTCCTGCTTAACCCTCACAAATGCTGAGATTACAGCCATGGACCACCATGCCCAGTTCAAAGACTGCTCATTTACAATCTATGGAAAATTCGCTCCCAGCATAACAATAAGTGCACTGTTCAAGTAAATTGTTTACCAATAGTTAAAAGCATGCTCTTTTTGTTTTCTGGGTTTTTTGTTCTCCTAATGAAGAATAACTAGAACATGGTGGGGAGGGGACTTCAGCCCATATTTCCAAAGGTCATTCAAAGTACTTTCAACTCTTGACATAGGAAGTATCAGCCACATTTATAACATCAAAACCATGTTTGTGATTTCATATCAGATGACTTTTTCATGTATTGTGCAGTATGGTCTCTGTGTGAAGAGAACAGAGTATTCTTGGAGTTCGTTCAAATGCCCACTTCTCATTCAAAACAAGACAATCCTTTAATGGGCTCATTCTGTGTTAGAACATTTTGTTGACTCTATCTTATCAAGGTTGCAAAAAATGAAAAATTCAATTAATAGAAATAGCAGGGCAATGGAAGTTACAAGTCCTAACTTTTACTTTTTAATTTCCCCAGTTCGGCCCTGGGGAAATCACTGTGTCTTTCTGGACCTCATAGCCCTAATCTGCAATGGAAGAAGGTGAGGTTAGCTGATTGTTAAAAGTTCCATCTTGGAGATATTTGATTTTTTCAGAAATGCTCCATGGTTCTGGGAATATGGCCCAGTGGTAGAGTGCTTGCCTCGTATACATGAAGCCCTGGGTTTGATTCCTTAGCACCACATATATAGGAAAGGCCAGAAGTGTCGCCGTGGCTCAAGTGGTAGAGTGCTAGCCTTGAGCAAAAAGAAGCCAGGGACAGTGCTCAGGCCCTGAGTCCATGCCCCAGGACTGGCAAGAATCAAAAATTGCTCCATGAGGGCTGGGAATGTGGCCTAGTGGCAAGAGCGTTTACCTCGTATACATGAAGCCCTGGGTTCAATTCCCCAGCACCACATATATAGAAAACGGCCAGAAGTGGCGCTGTGGCTCAAGTGGCAGAGTGCTAGCCTTGAGTAAAAAGAAGCCAGGGACAGTGCTCAGGCCCTGAGTCCAAGGCCCAGGACTGGCCAAAAAAAAAAAAAAAAAAAAAAACCAAAACAAAAATTGCTCCATGAAGTCACACAAATAATAATAATAAGCATATTATGCTCAAATTTTAGCTAGATTCAAAAATCTTAACTCTGATAGTATTTAATTACTGGATTTCCAAATATAACTTAAACTTTTTCCGGTGTTTTTTTTTGGTTTTTATTTAGTCACGTTTCTTCTTTGAATGGCTTTGTAATAGTCCTTTTCCCACAGTTAGAAGAATGTTCTAGTGCCTTCTGTCAGCGTTAGGGGCTTGCTCTGAGGACATCTTTCTCATACGCTCTCCCAGTTACCGCAGCTATTACTTCCCTATTCAATATCATAGTCTCTGTTGGTTCTTGAAATTATTTTATACTTGAATACAATATTGTGGAGAAGATAAGAAATTAATGGTTTCAACATTATACTGTAGTAAAGAGGCAAGAAGTAAAGGTTTAGGAAACTGGTAACTTTCTTCCTACTATACAAACAAAAATGTATTACTTTGGGGGGGTAGAAGGGATGTAACTAGTACTAAAATATATCATTAAGCTCTATCATCAATGTATCATTAAACTCTAAAAAACATGTTTTATTGTGTTAATAACTTTAGTATGTCTCATATCAGTTACGTAAGCAAAGTTACTAACTTACTTTCAATCAGTAAATATATTACACTACACTCTTTTTCTCTTATGATATATTTACAAAACATTTTTCTACTTCATCTTATATCTTAACTGCTACCTTTATATCCCTTGATTTCACTTCCAAGAACTTTCTAGTCATTAATACAGTAACATAGAGTGGGGAAATGTGTCATAATGCATAGTAACATGTACTTGAAGGAAGTATACTTTAGATGATGCAACAAAGTAGACATAGGACGTAGATAGAGCTTTCTAAAAAAACTCGTTTTTATCTTTACACAAGTGAACAATACTAGATTCAGGGAAATGTCACAATGCTAAAAGGAGGACAGGCGTATTTTTTTTTAAATCTAAGTAAGACCAAATAGCCATTCACAAAAATAGAAATATATCAAGAGTGAAGATTATGTGTCAATTTTTAAGGTTCATCAAGTTTGTGTATGCACTATTATTATAAAACTGAACATTACTTTCAATGATAACAACTACTAACAAAGTAAGTGGCTCAGCCTTGGAAAGTCACTGACCCAGCTCTGCTGTCTTCGTTGCCTGCACGCAGCCCGGCGCACCGCTGGGTCTGTCTAAGGCCGTCCTGAAGCAGCAACACACTTCTCCTGGGAGCTTGGCTACCATCAGGAGACACTGTGTTTGCAGCTGACGCCAGCTTGCAAACCTGTAGGTCTACAAGGCTCACCACTAATTGGGAGATCTCCTCCTGGTCAAGCACTAAATGAAAGAGCTACAGCCCACAATTCCTGTTTTCGAAGGGAATGTGCACCAGGGAGAACATGGTTGCACATGAATTTATTGACAGGTATATCTCTCAGTGGGATGCTACACATGAAAGGAAAAATGACCTGTGTGGACAGAAATTGCAGAAAACAGCATTAAATAAATATCACTGGATGGAAAACTAAAGTTCAGGGCCTACACATAGATATCCGGAAAAGCTTTTCAAGTTTTCTTTCACCTAGGGCTTGTCTGCGTTCTTCCTGTGTGTTTGGTCGATAACACGGAAACTTTTTAATTTCCGATCAGGTCTGAGAGTCTACCTGGGACAGGCCTCAGACTGACTGTCTTCCCTGAGCCTCCAGGGATGCCGCCACTGCGGGCTCACATCACCAAAATCTAGCTGGGATTTTTCAGAGAAGGCCTCCCTAACTGTTTGCCTTGCGTTGGAGAAGGTCCCCCTAACTGTTTGCCTTGCGTTGGAGAAGGTCCCCCTAACAGCTTGCCTTGCGTTGGAGAAGGTCCCCCTAACTGCTTGCCTTGCGTTGGAGAAGGTCCCCCTAACTGCTTGCCCTCCGTTGCTTTAAACCACAGTCCTTTGGCTCTCTCCCTGCCGGAACACCTAGGATCACAGGTGGAGTCTAAGCAGCTGGTGATGTTACTGTTAAGAAGGCGTTTGCCCATCTTCAGGATGATCTCACATGGGGAGGTGGCTCACCGCAGGTTCTGAGTTCCATCACTCTCGATGCAGAAGTGAGGGGGGAAAAAGATGAGACATGTAGAGTCAAAGAATTTGAACCTGGGGCTGGGAATATGGCCTAGTGGCAAGAGAGCTTGCCTCCCATACATGAAGCCCTGGGTTCGATTCCTCAGCACCACATATATGGAAAAGGCCAGAAGTGGCCACGTTGTGGCTCAAGTGGTAGAGTGGTAGCCTTGAGCAAAAAGAAGCCAGGGACAGTGCTCAGGCCCTGAGTCCAAGCCCCAGGACTGGCCAAAAAAAAAAAAAAGAATTTGAACCTAAATTTGAGGACCGGGATCACGTCACTTTTCTTTGACCATCGGCTTTCTTTGTTTTTCCTTTTCTTTTAATATTTATTGAAAGGTGACGAATGGGGTGGTGGGTTATAGTTACATAGGTAAGGTAATGATTACATTTGCTTTTAAACCATGTTACGCCATCTTTCATTTTCCCCCGCTTACCCAGGCCTACTCCCCTCCGCTGCAAGTTGATAGTCAACAACCTACTGTTAAGTGAGTCTCATGGTTGCGTTAGTTTGTCCTTTGAGCTGCTGTTTCTGTGACTCCCTTTCCCTTCCCCTAGTCGAATAATAGTATATACAAGACACAAGATATAGGAAATTCAGAGAGATGAAAGAAAAGCAAGAATAAAAATAAATGAATAAATAAAACCATCAGCTGTCTTAACAGTGGCAAACTCCCTTCTTTACAAGCTCTGGCTTTCTGAGAGGATTTAGGTGACAGTATGCACCCTTAAAACATGTATGCAATTGCTAGGGGCCTCAAATCTTGGAGACAGTGAATTCTAAATATATCTTTTACAAAAATCAACTGGTCAATGTTACTGATTTTGGTACCCTGGGTATTGTATATATGCTTATTGGAACTAGGGAAGGGAAGGGGAACATCAAAACAGAGAAGTAAAGGATAAAAGATGAACCAATGCAACAGCAACACTAACAAAACTACAGTAAACCAACTGCAAATCTCATGGGGGGAAGGGCGATGGGGAGGGGGGAGGGGGGAGAAAAATGAGGGAGGAGGTAACAAGTTGGATAAGAAATTCACTCACTACCTTACATATGAAACTGTAACCCCTCTGTACTTCACTTTGACAATAAAGAAACATAAAAAGAAAAAAATCTGTAACTCATATATTACTCAATACTGATATCTTTGGAGAACAATTTTAGAACACATTAATACATGTTTTTCAAGTTATTTTGTTGTGTTTTCCTACTGTCATGAAATAGCAATAAAATTACTAAATTGGCATTAAAAAATCAACCAGAGAATTTCTTATAAAACATATTATCCTGGGCCTATCCCTTAGAAATTGTGGTTCCAGATCTTCAGAGAGACCCAGAAATAGACCATTTTTATTAACATCCCCACCCTGGGTGTACAGTAAAGTTTACAGAGATCACACTTTTGTAAATATTAACTTTGAGTATCTAACAAAGCCTATCATCCATCTAACTAAAAGACTTTTCACATAATCCTGAGCAGCCTTAAATGTGTAAGCTCATAGACTCTTTTTCATAGACTGTTTGACTGGCATGTCTCATATATGTAATTATTTTAATTATATAGCCTTTATATTAAAATATAGAAAATATAGTGACTATAAAACAGTCAGAAGAGATCCCTTACAAAATTGTTAGGAATCTGTGAATATAGCATTAAGAAACTCTAATTTAATATTTTAGAGTTAGAGAAAACTGCTGTATTGTTGGAGAAGAAAGAAATGTCAGTTTTAGGCACAATTCTCTCTGTGTATTTTTCTCTCTCCCATCTGCAGACTTGATTGACTTCTGAAGCCATTACCAACTATGTATCACATAGGGGGCAATTATCCCAACACTGCAATTCTACAAATATTAGGAAAATGTTCCTACTCCTCTAATTCACACACGTTAGGCAGTCCTGTTCTAACTCCTCCCTGCTCTACAATTTTACTACATTTGATCATTCGTCTTTGACTTCTCAGGAACTTGGTGGAAACAATCTTAAGAAAATAATGAACTTTGTACATGTCTTTTTACATCCTAAATATATTTTAGGAATATGATAATTTCCTTTTTTAATAGATATTTCAGCCAACAGAATCGAAACTACCCCCAACCATTTCTTGGCTTTCTCAAATTACATGCTAGTTTGCTTTACAAGTTTTTTTTCTAAATACTCATAAAACTCTGACCTTGTATAAGTTTCCCAGGAGACATGGTTCTCAGCATTTTGTTGGACAAACATTTGTTTTCTGTAACTACATGAACAAGCCAAACTGCACGTAGTCCAAAAAAAAAATCATTCTGCCTTTTTCACCACACTCATTTTTTATGTCCTAAGCAAGGAAGTCTAGTGCCCTGGTAATGAAAACATTTTAATTTTAACATTTGTCCATGAGAAGGACTTTGAGATTTGGCATGAACAGTGAAAGAACTTAGCATTCTGAAAATGTATTCACAGTAAGTTCTCATTTTCAACTGCCAATTGAATGGACACAAAGCAGACAATCATGTTCCATAAATTCAGAACATAGTTTTTGCTTAAACTGTTAAGTAAAAATCAATAACTTTCAAACCATAGTATATATTTTAGCAGTTCTTACAGTATATATATATATATATATATATATATATATATATATATATATGGCAGTTCTTTAGCAGTTCTTACGTTTGTGACTATATTCAACTGTGATAATAGTCCTACAATGGTAACTAAGTGTAGTACCACTGAGTTCTGAATTATAAGAAACTGAATAAAAAGACCAAGCAAAACTAGTGCTATTTCTATACATTCTCTTGGAGTTACTCATGAGATTCCCAATGTGATACTGTATCTGTGAGGCAGATAGACAAATTGTTCAGTGGAGTCTAAATTTGGTTGTCATAGAGCTAGAGGCATTGCCCCAATGATAGAGCACTAGCTGTGAGCAAGATTCAGCAAACATCTCCACCTGATCAAAACAAACAAACAAAATACCCTGCACTGTGTTCCCTATTAGAAACCATCTAAGAAATGTCTGCCTTTCCACACTTAGAATAAACAAAATCTGGAATATTTATGAGTGATTTGTTGCCTTACTAACCTTTCTGATAAAATGAATTTTCATTTTTCTAGATGCCGTGTATACTTTATGACATACCTCATTTTCACAAATATTACACATTTTAAAAATACTATATATTTTGATCCTACTAAATGTATTTTGGAACCCATTTTAGCGTGGGCCAGTCACTTACCTACTTCTCATGTCTTCTATAAAATATGGATTACATTGTAACAGAATTATTGTGGAGGGAAAGAGAGGTACACAAGGAGAAAGGGCAAGCTACTATTGTTTCATCAGGATGGCTCATTCCATGGACAGGCTAGTCTGGAAATTATAGTCAGTGTGGAGATAGCTGAGTAAATTCAACCAGGATAGAAGGTCTTAGCACAGAAACCTGCCAGGCCAAGAGGTGTAAAGCATTCACAGGTATGTGTTTAGACTAGCCCTGAGGCTAGAAGCTTCAGCAGATGAGATCAAAGTGGTTTGGGTTGATCCTATACATGATATTATCAGCGCTCTCAGATTTCAATTATCATTTCTTCTAGACATGGGGTACCAGGAAAATACATCTTAGATTGTTCGAGATCGCCATATAAATTCAATTCACCACTTATTTTCTTCTAAAAATTACATGATTGTTAGGTATACCTAATGTCCCAGTAAACATTTGAAAACTAAAATCATTCTGAATTAAGGCAATCAAGTCCCCAGTTTTGCCTGAGGACCTCTGAACAATTTGATCTCAGGTAGAAGCTGCTACTCTCTCTCCTCTCTCTCTTTCTCTCTCCTCTCTCCTCTAGCTTAGGATACTTTACATGAATGGATTGTCATGTATCCTCACTGTGTGATAATCCATTTACGGAACACTTCTGGGTACAGAGGTCAGTCCATTGATCAGAAAGCACCAATAGAACCAAAATTCAACTCGTTTTATAGTTCATTTTTTAAATGAGCTAGCTTAAATTTTAGTACCTACTTATAGCTCCATTTATGAAAAAAAAAAATCTACTTTTCCTTTTTTACCGGGGTTTAAACTGAACTGTGCTTCAGGCTTGTTAGATTGGCATTCGACCACTTGAGCCACCCTTCCAGCCCTTTTGCTCTTCTCATTTTAAGATAGGATCTCACTTTTTGTTCAGGCAAATCTAGACTGCAATCCTCCTTGCTGTGGCAGCTGGATTGTCAAGTGTGATTCACCACGCCCAGCCTTTTCCATTGGAACGGAGCCTCTGTAACTTTTTTTGCCTGTGCTGGCCTCAAACTGAGATCTTCCCAATCAGCCTCCTGAGTAGCTCCTATTACAGGTGTGAGGTGTTTGCTCTCAGCCCCCACTGCTTAAGCTGTCATCCAATGTTGAGTCCTTATCGCGTCATATCACAATCTGTCATTTCCAGCATGCAAAGGGGCAAACACAATTCACTCCCCGTGCGTTAGATTCCTAAGTCTTGCCTTATGTTGAATAGGATACATACAAAGTCTAGCGCACAGTAGACAAAAGTGTGAAAAGTATATTTCTTAGGCATAATAGATCAACATGTGAAAACGGCCCATCTTGGATTAATGACAACGGATATTAACCCCATCTCCTCTAGGAAAGAGCCAGGTATTTCTGGGTAGCCGATGCGGGGTATATCTCCCCGTGAGTTCCAAAATGATTCTTTGTTCTTTCTGTTACAAGGGCAGAGGTCAGCTCTGCTTCTCTCTTCTAACAACATCATTGGAGCAAAGCCAGGAGCCCATAGCCACACGTCCAAAGACTATGATTTACCCCAACCCAAAGGCATACTTATCTTTCTACATAAAAAGAGTCTTTGTCAAGTCCGCTGCACTCTGATTCTAGGTATTTCACAGTGATCACATGCTGGGATGATTTCTCTCTTAATTATTGTATAAGGTTAACCTCTGGAATGGCTGTGGCTTGTGAAGTACAACCTGCCCATTAAATTGACTTCTTTAGTCATTCATGAAATGTCTGCGAACAGGCATCAGTTGACTGAGTTTCTTGAGATCTCTGAATAGGATGCTGAATGTGGCTCATGGGAAGTGAACGCAGTTACGGCAGAACCTCCTGTAGTTAAAAGGACATGACCCAAAAGGGGGGTGGGGGGAGTGATGTTTCCTTTATTTCCAAACCTGCTACTGTTTATTTGTTTATTTGTGGTGTATGAGAAACTGCATTACCTGCAGTACACACGTTCCTGTGTTGCGTTGGGAGACCTGGTACCGGGATTGAATGCTGCTCCTGGGGCGGTCCATTCGCTTTTGAAATTCCGGGCTGGTGCTCTACCACCTGAGCCACCACTCCACTGCTGGCTCTGTGTTGGTTAATATGAAATAAGACTCTGATTTGTCCGCCCTGGTTGACTTCCAAGCTTGAATCTCAGCTATCAGCCTCGTTTGTAGCCAGGAAGGCAGGTGTGAGGCACGGCCCCCGGGCACGGGGCTGAAGATGTTTCTAAGGTAGATTGTTTTGAAGTCCAAAGAGAAGCTTAAACATGGAGTAGTATCACAGAACCAAAGGGAGATTCGACTTCAGAATGATGCTACAGACAGGACTTCTGAAAGAAACGTTAGGGAATAGGAGGCAGAAGCTGCTCTGGGCGTCCTTGCTGGGGAGTCCACTTCTAGGGTTTCATGGTTCATAGCCGTTCTCCCTGCGAGTGGAAGGGGACACTCCCAGTGACCCTCAGGGCTTAGCCCTGCGGGGGCAGCAGCCGCCTGGAGCCGGCCTTCCTTTCCAGCCACCATCGCAAGGCCGCTCACCTCCATCCGTCAACGAGAAGAGAAATGCTTGCTTGCCACGGTGCAGGGCGCTTCAGAAGTTGTCCTTTGCACACCTGGACTCTTCCAGGATCTGTACTGTTAGAACAAACATTGGAAGACACATTCCATACGACGAATTCTAAAACTCGATTCAAATATATGCGTGCCTCTGGAGCAAGATAGTTCCATGTTTGAGATCAGTTTGCCCAGAGGGTGAGGAAAACCAACTTAGTTGGCCAAGAAACAAAGAGATAATAAAAATAAAACCCAAACAAAAGTAACCATAGCTTCCACTTTAGCATGGAAACAAATACTAGACAATGTTTCTGGTATTACCTTTACCTTTACAACTGACCTATTCTCTGCATAATCAAAACTGACAAATCTTGGGGGAGAACTTTGGTTGTTATTTTCATCTCCTAAATAATTGAAGATATAATATCCAGTGTCTAATATCATGTTTTCTTTCTATTGTTTGTTTGCTTTTGTCCTCCCTGGGGCTGGGCGCTCTCCCTGACCTTCTTTGGGCTCCAGGCTAGTGCTCTACTACTTGAGCCACAGCACCGCTTTCAGCTTTCCCTGAGTAGTTTATGGGCGATAAAATTCTCGCAAAATTTCCTGCCATGCTGGCTTCAAACTGCAATTCTTAGATCTCAGCCTCCTGAACAGCTGGAATTACAGGTTCAAGCCACCAGCACCCAGATAGCCTTTGGATTTTCTAAAAGAGTTTTGAGCTATAAGTAAGAGAAAGGGCAATAGAATCAGAGAATCACATCAAAAATCCTGTTTCTGTCACTTAATACCTGGCCATTAACATTAGAGTTCTTGAAAATGGGTGAATAAATTTTTGTAACAGTCACATAATCATTTTAACCAGATCTTTATGCCAAATAGATCTTATTCAATGTCACACAAAGAGTAAATACCATAAATCATACACCTTAATAAGAAAATAATCAAATAAGATTGTACACACCTGTAATCCTAGCTACTCAGGAAACAAGGCAGGAGGATAGAGAGTTTGAAGCCAAGCTAAGCAAAAATAGCCATAAGACCAAGCCCCTGTCCCCAAAACATGATAGGATTCCATCCATAGAACTGAGCAAGGGAAGGAGATGGGGGAGGAGGGGGAGTCAGGAATGAAGGAGGGAAAGGCCTGGAGAAAGGGAATGAGGTAGAGAGGGAAATACAAGGATCTTATGACATTGATATCAAATGCACAAAATAGTGTAGGGGGGAAAAACATGCATTTTACCAATATCAGGAAGGAATAATTCCAAGTTGAGCATTTTAAATGTATAGAAAATGAGCTGTTTTCTTCTAAAGATCAGCTTTGGGGAAATAACCACCCTCTGTAGTTAATTCAGGGACAACTATGGTTTGTTTAATGTAATGAAACTTCAGAAAAGTGGTTTAAGATCACAAGACACATTTAAACTGAATTCTAGATTTTTTTTTCCTTTTTCCTTCTTTTTTCTTAAATATACACAATGCCAAGTGTTTCCAACTCCAGTGTGAGATGATTTAAAACTTAGTCATGATTAAATAACCTACTTAGACTCATGGTCTCCAATATTTTTTTTTCCTATTGAGAGAGATTTGTGGATATGAGGAACCAAAATAAGAAATGAATGGTGTTTTTGTAAGCCTCACAATTTGAAAAGACAAAGAAAGTAAAAGAATCAACTCGTTTAAATTCCCAAAGCAGTACAGGATGTATGAGAGTAAATTTTGTTATAACATTGCCATATTATATTATATATCACGTCTGAGTGACACCTCACAGGAAAATGAGCAAGACGGAAATTTGATTGATCTTCAGGACAAATACTATTTTCTGTCATTGTGTTTATGCTCTTTTCTCCCCAATTGTAGAGCATTGTCTCATATTATTGTTGTGAGGGAACTCAGTCATGAGAAACCCCATGTAGAGAGTTGGAATCCGCAGTCTTTGTTGGAAAGCCAGTGACTACAGGTAGACTTTGTCTACCTGTCTACCTGTAGTCCTGCAGCCCTGTGAATGCACTTAACACCGTTAGGAAACTGAGCCCTGAGAGCAGGAGAGGAAAGAAAGAGTGAACAGGAACAATACCAATGAACCAGAGCAACTGCAGTGGAGAGCTGTGGGGTTCTAGCTACGGTGACCAGAGGAGAGCCAGGCAACGTGGGATGGCGTCACGGTGCCCGGGCTGGACTGGGCCTACCCAGTGTCGGGGCCAGGGGGCAGGGTCACAGACAACTCCAGAGTCTCCCAAGCCCAAGGCGCAGGACTGACAGGTCCAGCCACCTGCCCTCTAGGAATTCAGGCACGCCCATCACCTGGGAGGAGGGACTGCCCCTTCCTCCACCACGAAGACAAGATGGCGTCGGTTACGCCCAATTCCCCATCCACCACAGGCCGAGAGGGCTCTGGTGAGACCCAGCCTCCCCATTTCATCCTTGTTTATTCTGTCCCGAAGCAACCTTTCACTGAACACTGTAAGGCTTATTTACCATTGCCGTTCTTCAATTCTTAAGTTTTAGACAGCATCCCCAATTCTTTTGTTTTGATCAATTCTTAGGACGTGCAGCGGATAGGACATGAATTTTCTTTCCACAGCTCTTCAGGCAGTGCTCATGTTTATGATATTAGGTCAGTAGATCAACCAGTACCTCAGTGCGCAACTATAGGACCACCACCTAAAGACTGCAAGCAACCCTCGCAGTCTCCTGTGAGATGAAGTCTGGTGAATTCGAGTCTGAGACATGCATTACTCTGCCTTCTCTGTAGACAGGCTTACCTAAGTAAGTCCAGCTACTTGGGGAACTTTCAGGTGCTGAGCATGCAAATTCCTTGGATTTCTATGCAACCACTAACCCAGAAAAGAAACTGTCTGGGTTATTTTTGTGTCATTCTCCTCTATTTGACAGCGGTTGCATCTCGAGTAGAAAGATATCACTCAACCAAGAGGCTTCTGGGTCAAGTCTGCAGACACTGGAATATCACAGATGCTAATTCTTCCCCCGCTCATCACTGCGGCTTGTGTGGAATTAGCCAGGTACTCTGCACAGTCTTCCTGTTCTGGTGACACTTTGAGTCGCTGCTGGTTTCTTACTGTGTGTCTGTGTTTGTATCGTGGATCTGAGGGTGGAAGGAACTCAAGCTGATGTTCTTGTCTTTGGTTTGCAAGCCTTAGGAAGTTCTCACCTATAACTAGGTCCGGGTTTTACTTGTTGATGTTCCCCTTATTTTTGTTAGTGTTTTCAGTTTTCTATTCCCTCTGTATTTGCTTTCTTGTCCTTCCTCCAAAAATAATTCTGCCTCCTGTTCTGCTTCTGGCTAAAATGTGATGAATGCAGCAAACTGTGGCAGACGGCCCACTGAGTTTTAGACAGAAATGGAAATAGTACTGAGAGTTTGCAGTAAGATCAAACCACAGAGTGAGCTGTCTCCTCTTTCCCTCTATTTCTCTTTCCCTCTCTCCCTTTGTCTTTTCTTTCTCCTCTGTGCTATCCTTCTCCTGATTCATTCCTTCTTCATCCTTCAGACATGGAGTTCAAAGTAGTTATTGTTCTTCCTGTCTTTGTTCCTTCCTTCCTTCTACAGGTTACGGTATTACTTTGATAGTGTTTTTCATGTAAAATCTCATTCCTGGCATCGCTGCCTTACTGGGCTATTATCATGAATGGCTACTTTGAAATATTCCTAACTTACGTGGAAAAGGAACTGGATGTTTTATCTCAGAAAAAAGAACAGTATTTCTTTCACCAAAGTTCTGAATGCATGAAAGCAGTATTCTCTGCCTGACACAAGTAGTTGTGATTACAGATGTGAGCCACCATGTCCAGTACATAATTTATCTTTTTTTTTGTCAGTGGTTAGACTTGAACTCTGAGCCATGTGCTCTTGAGTGAGGTATCTCATGGACAAGTCCATTCCAGAGGGATCCCTAATAATGAATGGAACTAATGGCAGTTTAAAACCAAACATAAAACAGGTTAATATCAGGCTATAAAAATACTTTTGAATGCACAGCCTTCAAAGAAGCCCTTTAGATAGGGAAGCATACTCAGTTACCATTGTTTATTAAAATCTTCTGGGAAACTTTACAAACTACAGGGAAACAGCCCACAAAGAGATTTTAATCTAAGTCACTGGCATGAGGTGTGAGCATAAGATATTTTGTGTGTTTAAAACTTTCTAGATCTCTCTAACAAGCAACCGAAACTGGAAATCACTGGCTCAGAGAAAAGCATTGAAGTTCAAGTTGCTAGATAACTAATTGTGTGTGAGTATACAAGCAGATCATAATCACTGGATTATATGGGATTAACTCTTCCTGGGTCCTTCATAAAAAAATTTTTTAATCAGTTACCTGGACAGGTTAAAAATTCTATCAGGCACACTTTTTTTTTTTTTTTTTTTTGGCCAGTCCTGGGGCTTGGACTCAGGGCCGAGCACCAACCCTGGCTGCTTTTTGCTCAAGGCTAGCACTCTGCCACTTGAGCCACAGCGCCCCTTCTGGCTTTTTTCTGTGTATGAGGTGCTGAGGAACCGAACCCAGGGCTTCATGCGTGCTAAGCGAGCTCTCTACCACTAAGCCACATTCGCTCCGCTTTGGAGCTGTGCCAGTACCAAAAGGCTGTTAAAGGCCTCAGCCAGCCTGCTAGTACTGTTATTTGAATCGGCTTGTGCTACACTGATAACCTGACGGTGTGTGGTGTCCGGAAATTTCATGGATTGGAGTTTACAGCACATCATCGGCACGCAGCCCATCGGCTGACCGCATCCCGAGGCTCGGATCACGCGGCGGACCCCAGGAGCTAGTTACCAGAGCAGGGAAACAGGATTGTTTGCTCTGCATATGCATTCCGATGGATCTTCTTCTAAGCCTCAAGCATAGCCATCCCATGAGATCATGTGCTGATGTGACGTGTTGAAAGAAACAAGCACAGAGCCCTCTGAGAGAGGGGACTTCATTACTTAATGTAAAAATGATTCACGCGGCTTAAATCACTTCTAAGATAGTGCTCTGTGTTTTAACTGTACAAGCAATGCTGAGAGGATATATTTTGACTGTGAAAAAGGCCCAGTCAATTCAATACTCACTAGCAAGTTCTGGAAATGTAAGAAATCAGCATGGACCCCCCCCCCACCACCCAAAAAAAAAGGCCAGCAGCAGGTCTAGAGTTTTTGCTTTGTTCTTCTTTTTCCATATCCCCTTCACATGGTTTTACCCCCTGATAGCACTCTAAGTGATTTTAATACCTGGGTATTGTATATATGTGTATTAGAATTAGGAAAGGGAAAGGGAGCATCAAAATCGAGAGAAACAGGGTAAAAAAGACAAACCGATGCAACAGAAATACTTACAGAACTTCACTGTGTAAACCAACTGTACAACTCACGGGGGGAGAGGGAGAGTGAAGGGGGAGGGGGAATGAGGGAGGAGGTACGTCCCTCTGTACGGCCATTTGACAATAAAATAAATTTTAAAAAAAGAAAAGAAAACCAGACAGTGCCACCTTTATCTCCACATCCTGTTAGCACTTCACCTTGATGGAAATTGCACCTGTTAAGGTCTCAACTTAAAACCTTGTAAAATGGTAGAAAGGCACAGATAAAGAGCAATAGGACAGTACGGTCCAGGAACGATGTCAATGTCAAGGAAAAGCAAGTTCAATGGGCCATCAGATTTAGGGAAATACTTTGAGAGATAACTGGAAATCAGTATTCACCATGTTTGACCATGGTGAAAGCAATGTATTGGAAGGAAAAATATTTTTGGAAGCAGTTTTCTATTTTCTATCCCTAAAAGAAAAGTAAAAGTGAATTCCAGAAGAGAGACTATATTGCTATGAACTAGACAGGATGTCATACCTAATCTTTTCAAGATGGTCAATTTAAAAATACCCAAGTTGCTCTAGCTAGGGTTGCAGCTCATGGAAGAGCTCTGGCCTTGCTACGTACAAGGCCCTCCTCCGTTCACTGCCCAGTAATTGCAAACAACAAAAAATTAAATTTAAAAGAACAAGAAAAACTGAAACAAAAACTTGTATGTCTTTAAATTAAATTCTAGTCACTTCTATGTTTTTGTATAGAAAACTCTCCGTATTTTTAATCATAAGATTTAGGTCTCTGAACTCTAATTGTACCCCCTAAATGTATAAAGATGTAGAAGAAGTTCCTTTTTTAAAACTGATAAGCATCCAGTAACCAAACACACACACACACACACACACACGCATGCACACACACACACACACACACGCACACACATTATTAATGAATCAATCTAGCATAAAGCATTTTTATATAGTGCTAGTTCTTCAAAGATAAATGCTATAGAACAAAGCACTAGGAAATTACAATTTCTTTCTCTGCCCAGGAGTTTTTTGCATTGTTGAGCTGTGGTGTGTTAAAATATAGGTAAATCTTTTAGTTGCTCTTTAGGAATAAACCTAAATTTCCAAGACAATGGATTTTCATATATACATGTATGTGTATGTTTGTGTATATATATGTATGTAGGTATGTAAACGTGCTATATGAGAGAATCTGGAAAAGTAAAAATAAGTGATGACTGGAACAGATTCTATCCTTTTATGCACTAACACAGAGACTTTCAGGCTTAAGTCTTGATAGGTAGCTGAATGGTGAATGGTGAAAGTTTAGATTTGATGTTATCATCAAGAAAAGTATGAAGACTCCTGGACTAACACAATAGGACAAAGCAAACAGAAGCAACTGTCTGTCTGTGCATTTATTTCTGTGGAACTCAAAAAGGAATCTTTAGATGACCGATAGAATGAAGCATTCTGCCCCCTGTTCTCCGTTCATTATTTGGAGATGGTGGTACTTTTCTTTAATCTCTGTAGTGATAATTAATCATCAAGTAAACGGCACTGAAGCTTTAGAATTCGTTTTCCATCATTGTCTTCTCTCCTTCAAATTCGATATCCTTATGACAACATATCTGTCTTCATGTCCTACGGCTGTTGTACCCAGGTTTCACTCAGTGAGTGGCTTCCAACCACAGAATCTGGTCTCTGACAGTTCTGGAGAGGAAGAACAGCCTCAGGGCACCCAAGGGCCTTGCTCACTGCCCAGGCTCTAGGGAAAAGCTCCCTGCCTCCGCCGCAGATCTACAGTGCCCTGTGGCCTCTCAGGTTGCCATTCCGGCCTGTGTTCCGGCATCACCTGCCCTTCCCCGCTGCGTGTTTCTGTCCAGATTCCCCTCTGCCCTCCGCTGGATTACTCCAGCCCCAGGCCTCCGGGCCGTTAGCCCAAGCTCCCTGCATGTGCCAGGACCTTCCTGACAGCAAGGCCAAATTCACAGCTACACCGGAGCGGATGTTTTTAGGGGAGCAAAATTCACCCAGCGCGGCCTGTCCAGAGCAGGGCCCCCCTTTCCCCTGGGCCCCGAGAGCCGAAGAGGGTGGGCTCTGTCGCAGCCCTTCCTGGACAAGACATGGTGGCCGCTGGGCTCGCCCTGTGCCTTCGTCCTTCTCCTTGGAGTCCCACGCTGCCCCTGTCCCCGGCAGTTCAGAGGGACCCCAGGGCGAGCCAGCGCCCCCGGGTCTGTGGACAGCAGGTGTGTCACGGTGGCCTGTCACCTGACCCCCACACGGCCTGCCCTGGGCACCCCAGAGACCAGTCACGGCCCTGCGAGCGGCCGCTGGGCTCCGTTCTGCATCGGGGGCCTCCTGCCTGCTCCTGACCCTGCGGGGCCATTCAGGGGCCACCACCACGGGGGACAGAGCCCTGACCGTGCCGAGGGCCGGGAGACAGGACGGGGCCACCACCACGGGGGCAGAGACCTGACCGTGCCGAGGGCCGGGAGACAGGACGGGGCCACCACCACGGGGGACAGAGCCCTGACCGTGATGAGGGCCGGGAGACAGGACGGGGCCACCACCACGGGGGACAGAGACCTGACCGTGATGAGGGCTGGGGAGACAGGACGGGGCCACCACCACGGGGGACAGAGACCTGACCGTGCCGAGGGCCGGGAGACAGAGGACGGGGCCACCACCACGGGGGACAGAGCCCTGACCGTGCCGAGGGCCGGGAGACAGGACGGGGCCACCACCACGGGGACAGAGACCTGACCGTGCCGAGGGCCGGGAGACAGGACGGGGCCACCACCACGGGGACAGAGACCTGACCGTGCCGAGGGCCGGGAGACAGGACGGGGCCACCACCACGGGGGACAGAGCCCTGACCGTGCCGAGGGCCGGGAGACAGGACGGGGCCACCACCACGGGGACAGAGCCCTGACCGTGCCGAGGGCCGGGAGACAGGACGGGGCCACCTTGCTGGGGGGACAGAGCCCTGACCGTGCCGAGGGCCGGGAGACAGGACGGGGCCACCTTGCTGGGGGCGTGCTGGCCAGCAGGCCGTCAGTCCAGGTCTGCTCCCCGTGGGAACGTCACCTCCCTGCCCTGTCGTCTCCTGAGCCATCGCCAGCGGCCTGGAGGACCCGGCCAGCCTGGGACAGCACAGCGCAAGGACCGAGCTGTCCTCCGCCCCGGGCCGGGCGCGGGGCGGCTGTCACCACACCCACGCTGCACCCGCCGGGGACGTGGCCAGCGTCCCCCAGCAGCCGCCTCCGACGGCGAGGTGGAAGGCCGTGTTTAGCATGAGATCAGGACGGCGTTCACTCCCCCATCCCCCGGGCACGGCAGTGTGTTGACGCGCACACCCCCAACTTGAAGATCCTAGTGTAAGTGCAAGGAGTGCAGGACCCACGGCTGGCGGGAGCCGGTGGGCACGGGTGGCACGCCTGTCACCTTAGCTAGTCACAGTACCGGAATCTGGGAACTGTGCCCCAAAGCCACCCCCGGGGGAAAATTCGTGAGACCTATCTCCAATTAACCACCACACACACACACACACACACACACACTCAGAAGGAGAGCTGTGGCTCACATGGTAGACAGCCAACCTTGAGCAGTAACAGCTCAGGGACAGCACCCGGGACCTGAGTTCAAGTCCCGGGTCCAGAACAAGAAAAAAAAAAAACAGTTGAATTATAGTCCTTTGCAATTTCAAAATCTCCTTGTGTGTCTCGTGAGTTCCCTTAATTTCCCCACGTTTTCTCATTTGCTGTCCTCCCACCCGTAGTACCTACAAGAGAAAGCTCATTTTGTTTCTTCTTAACCCAGCCTTTGTCCTACACCTCTGTAGAGCTAACTGCATAGGAAAGTTCCTCTATGGAAAGATGACAGCCACCATTTCCAAACAGGGCTCTCTCACAGTGTCCTCCCGGACCATGGCTACCAAACCTTTCTGGGCATCAGAACACCCCATACATTTTCAGCAGCAAAGAGCAAAATCACCAGGGATCAAGTAATCACTTCCAATTCTGGCCCCCACTCCACAAATGTGCAATCTTTTCCTACACTGTTTTCTATCTTAATGAAATCCTCTTTCCTTCAGTGGGTGTGACCTTGGGTGTCCTTCCGTCCACAGCGCTTTCCTGCTCAGTGGCTCCCATCATTGGTCCCAAGTTTCCAAGCTCTCAGTAACTCCTCCCTCTACGCAAGTTTGTGAGATTTGGCCCCTTCATCTTTAAGGAGGGATACAAGGAGAGGCTGAGAGGGGAGGGGGAAAGGAAGGAGAAAGAAGAGGAAGGGGCAGAGAGGAGGAAAACCCACAGTGTTCTCAGACATATTTTGTTCCTCCTCGACTGAACTTCCAGAATGAACACCCAGTCTAATATCAGAGTCTTCGTTTTCTCACCTCTTGTTCACAGATCAGGTGACTCTAACTTCATCTCTACTGGAACTACTGGTAAAAATGCCGGACTCCTCTCTTCATTGCCCAAATTAAAAAAGAGTTGGGTCTTCAGCTCGCTTGCCTTTGCACTGAGACCTTTCACCCTCTTTATCGCCAGTATCACTAGAAGTGAGATTTTTCCTACCCTGAAAAGCAAAATTCGACTTTAAATTTTGTCCCAACCTTTGTCTTCCTAAGTGAAAATAGTTTTAAGTATTTCTTAATAATGTTTCCTAGAACATGAATTACATGACTTTATAGGTAGGTATGAGTTGTAATTTCTGTAACAGTAAAATCAGAATTACAGAGTTTATGTTGAGATGCATTAGAATACATCAGATCATTTAATAATTGTGATTCATTGTATTGTAGTTGTTAATTATTCATTCTTCTTGGGTGTTAGTTTTGTTCCAATACTAGGGTACAATTCCAACGTTTACTACGTTTTTTTAGGTTATCTTCCATCAGCATTTGCTTATGGTCAAGGAAATAGTGATTGCATGTAACAAAGGTCATTAACTATCACACACTTCTGAGGTTATATAAGTATTTGCGTGGAAAATATATTCATTTTGATCAAATGGAGTAGTCTGTGCAAATTGTGTGATTATCGATCTCAAGTTTGGTTTACTCCACCACTTTCAAATGTTGACTAAAGAATGCTTTCTCTTAGGTGGAGGTGTTGTTGTGTTGTATTCAACAAGGAAATGTGATAAGAGCAGAACACCACTGGCTTAACTATGGCTAAATACCAGCGCTGTGATAAAATGTTTAGTCACAAATTTCTAAGCTCAAATAAAAAAAAAAGTTCCTTTCTTTAGGCTTATCTTCTTTACTAACTTCTGTGGGAAACCATTACTCCATTTCAAATTATTTGTTTATCAGCTCTAGTAGGGGTTAGGAGACCATCAAGTCCCATGACTTCCTTTTCTTCTCTCTTCTCCCTCTGTTTTCCACCTGCAATTCCCTCCCCATGAGCTTTGGGTATGGATACATTGTGCCATCCATTCTGAACAGTCAAGCTCCATCCCCATGAGTGCAGTCATCCAAGATTCTTTTCCTCTTACATGCTCACGGTGTGGCTACAACTGCATCACACAGACCCTAGAGGGGTGAATGCTTCGCTGTGGGAAGGAGTCGGGAAAGCCTAGGAATCGTGCAGGAAAACACACAGAGTGACAAGGAGGTCGTCGAAAGCCACATTGAGATGAGCTTTAATAAGCACAGCAAGAATTGTAAGGAATCCTAGAAAGGCAAATGCATATAACTTTTAAAAAGAAGGAGAAAATATTTAAAGAGTTGTGCAATGAAACGATCAACCCCAAATCTTTGTTATGAGATAATTCATGCATGGGGAGGAAGAAGTGGAAGGAGAGCAGATGTGAGAGGTTAGAAAACTGTGTCTAAATCTGTGCTCCCCCGACATGCTCATTGTCCTATCTGTTCACAGACAAGGATGCTATAAATGGAATGAATAATTCTGTCATCCTCAGGAAGCAGACAGCATGGAATGAGAAAATGTAGCAAAGAGAATAAGAACGGCTTCCTTTCAAACACAGCGAGTCCGAGAAATGTGATCTGAGATATAAAAAGAATGTTTTATTAAGTAAAGATGTAAATATTCAGCTAGCTATAAAAGATAATGTCATACAATTATCACCTCAACATAGCTGCTACCATCCCCTTCCTGGGGTTGTGCCCGCAATATCACTGTATCTCATCTGAGTACCCTGGATACTGTATATACTGGTATTAGAACTGGGGAAGGGAAAGGGAATATCAATATCGAGAGACAAAGGATAAAAAGACAACTGACTCCAAAAGCAATACTGGCAAAACCATTTGGTGTCAACCAACTGAACAACTCATGGGGGGAGAGTAAAAGGGGGAGGGGGAGGAGGGGAATGAGGGAGGAGGTAACAAACAGTACAAGAAATGTACCCAAGGCCTTACATATGAAACTGTAACCTCTCTGTACATCACTTTGGCAATAAGTAAGTAATTAATAAAAAAAAATCAGTGCATTCATATATCAGTATGTAATGTAACTTCTGCTACGAGAATACAAGGAAGAAAGACAATGACTTGTTGAGCTGCTACTGCTAGTCAACTTTGGTAGATGATGTTTATACCCATGATGCATTTTATTTCTCTGTAGGAAAAAATGGACTTACTTAGCATCAGTTCGTTAGAATATCATGTATATACAGATTCTTGGTTTGTGTATAATTAGATCTGTCCAGGCCAAAAATTAGATGAGAAAGAAAATAAAAAGAAGGAAGGAGGGAGGGAGGGAGAGCAGGAGGGAAGGAGGGAGGGAGGGAGGGAAGGCGGGAGAGAGAGATGAGAGGAATAAGGTTGAGCTTTCTCTTTGGAGGAAGGATACATTGGTTTTATTTCCTATGCATTTTAAGGTGCAGTCAGTTTGATCATGCTAATATGATATACTGTTATGACAGGACACAACACTTTAATTATTTCAGCAAAAGGCAGCAGTCTCATGTGCCAGGCATGCAAGATACAACAATAAAAGAAGTCTGTGGTTGTGGGTCAATTGTGGAGCATCTAAACACAGTGAACGATACAGACACAATCCCCCAAGTTACAAGCAGACAAGCCAAGCCCTCTGCCTCCCAGGGATTTCTTGAAATGAAACTGGTTGAGAAATGGAACTATTCTGCCACCATGAATGAATCTGAAAATGTCCACTTCAATGTCAGTGGTAGCGTTCCCTCTGCTGTTGGTTCGTCTTCCACCTTTCCCCTTCTGTCGGAATACAACTGCTTAGTCCTGTACACTTTGGGGGTTCTAAATGGCGTTCCCCCTGCCCTCCGCACAGCTCCGTCGGTGTTTCTAACCAGTCTTCTGGGGCTGGCTGGGTCCTGGCAATGTGTCAAGACCAGCATGTGGCTTGACTCTGTAGAGGGTTTCTCTTTTCCTTCCTGTGCTCAAGAGGAGCCTGGGAGTTTGTGGGAAAGCGCCTGAACCAGAGCATCTGTGGGCTGTGGGGCTGGCGGGCCTCCCTGACAGATGGCGGCCCTTCCTCCACTGCACGCTGTGTTTCAGGAACACTGGAAGAGCAGCAGATCCCGAAGACTTAGAGGACTCTTAAAACGTGTTCCCAGAAACACGGGATGCAGAAAACAATCCCAGAATCCTCAGCACCTATCCCCTGTGAGCAATCGTTCTACGTTTTCATATTTATGGCCACTTATAGCCCATATGCGCGAGCTCATTGTGTTACGAAGCGCACAGGTTCTGGTAAACGTATACTTTAAATAGATTAGTTTTAATAACTAGTGTATTACCGCAAGCATTTGAAATATCTACATGAAAAATCTTTAACCATTACTGATAGTCTTTTCTTTCCAGGTAGGACAATGAATGGTTTTGTTGCAATTTTTAAAATTCATGACGACAGTCTGCCAAGACAATACTGCTATGCTTTTATTTTCAGTAATGTAAGGAAATATCCTTTTACAATTCTATTAAATGGAGTAAAGTCATTTCTTATGATTATTTTATTTGCTTTCTATTTTTATAGCTGTAGTAAAGTTCGCATTTGGGTTATATTTTGCTGAACACATAACAGAATCTTAAAAATAATGAGGTCATAATTCTAATTGTCCTCTTGGATGAGTTTTCTAAATCTGCAAAGGATCAACACTTTCAGTCCACAAGGAGGCATTTACTATAAAAATATCCAGTTCTTTCTTTAACTTCCTTTCAGTAGAAGAACATGTACTTCAAATTATTTTCTTAGTAATAGTGACAGGTTCTGCTGAAAGATCTATTTGTTCTCATATGTTTGACCTTTCAGTCATCAGCCAACATCTGTGGCCTAATAAAATTTTATCAAATTAAATAATGGCACTCACCAAAGCGAAAGCTGTTTGGAATTGCCATTTCTGATTCAGTAATCACAGAAGGTTTGGGAAATGCCTAGCAATTTTAATTTAGGTTCATTCTCTCTTCAATACTAGGACAAGGACAGTGAATTGAAACTATCAAGCTAGCACAGGCCTTTGCTCATTGGTTGTTGAAACCTAATTCTGCCAATCACTTCAGTGGTGCATTTAATTCATCTCGAAACAAATAGAATGTCCTGCATTATGGGCCCCATGCAGAGGTGTAATGCGTGAGACAGTAAGGACAGAAGGGAGAGTAGACATTTTTACTGCTCCCCCTTCAACATACTTTTACAAAATGCATACAGGTTCCTTAGAAAAGAAGTGCAAAGAAGAGAAGTATTGTAACAGAAAGGAACCGTTGGTAGGTAATGAGGAAAACAGTAGCGAGGCATGCCATGTTCATATGTGCGGCTGGACAGACCTCTCCGGTCAGCTTACGTCAGCAATTCTTCACGCAGGTCACATAGGCAGATGGTATTCAACGTAGGATGGAGACTTTTTTTCACCAATAAACACATCATAAGTTGGAAAGGCCTTAAACTGAAAGTGCTGTAAGTTAAAAATACATTTAATCTACCTGTTAGGGGTTGGACAAGTTTGTGAATGAAGCTGGTCCCCGGGTGTCCTCATTATTTAGGGAGCAGGGGAAGTTGGGAAGGTGGGGCCCGGCTGGAGGAAGGTGGTGACCGCGAGCGTGTCCTTGGGAGCTGCATCTTGTCCGGGTGCACTCTGGTTCCTGACCACTATCATGGGCGCTCTCCTCCCCTACACCCTGCCCTGACGGATCGAAACCTCTGAAACAGTGAGGCAAAGCAAGTCTTTCCTCCCTGAAGTTGTTCTATCAAATATTGTTTCACAGGAATAAGTGACGTCACCAACACACCAGCTAACCCGCCAAACTTCCTACCATAACCACACAGTATACCATGGAGTCGCTGCTGTTTGCATGTCTGTGAGCACTGCCGCTCAGCTCGAGACTTACCATTCAACACCCGTACAGTGAAGTTGAACCTGGGAATACAGTTCCTAGTGAACATATATATATATTTTTTTTCACACCATTATAAAGTTGAAAAACCATCATAAGTTTGGGGACTGAATCTGTATCTCTCACTGTGTTTTGGTAGTTTACCATGGAGCCATCACAAGAGATTTACACTATCGGTATATCTTGTACTATTAGATCCCCACCGCACCCCCCAGGATGATATGTAGGCTTTCCAATCTTAGTTTTCCAGGCGCAAGTTTAAGTGATGCATTCTCTAGAAAGCTGTGCCATCTGAGCCGTATTATGCTGTCCTTCGTTCCTCTGTTTGTTTTCTGGCTTGTTGGTTTGGTTTTGTCTTAATAGCATTGTAGCATTCCATGTGGTCTTGGTTGGTTGTTGCATATCAGTCTATTGGTTCTAATAAAAACTTTCTTTAAAAGAAGAAAGGATTTGTTTTGTCTCTTCCACACAGCATAGTGTTACTGATATACACGTAATTGCTCCACAAAGAAGGATAAAACGTAAACCACATCTCCCCCTGAAATCTTGCCCAAAGAAAACGAGATGAGCCAAACTTTTCCAAGATTAAAAAGCGCCTATTAAAAAGGAAACATCTAGCCAAGCACCGTGGCTCATGCCTGTAATCCTAACTACTCAGGAGGCTGAGATCTGAGGATCAAGGTTCAAAGCCAGCCCAGGCAAGAAAGTCTGTGAGACTCTTAACTCTAATTAACCACCAGAAAACCAGAAGTGTCTCTGTGGCTCAAGTGGTAGAGTGCTAGACTTGAGTTGAAGAGCTCAGGGACAGCACTTAGGCCCCGAGTTCAAGCCCCACAACTGACAAAAATAAAAATAAAAAGAAGGGACCATCTACTTGTCAACTACTATATATACTAAATACATACACATGGCTTCCTAGGGTGTAATATAAACTCTCTGTTACATTCCTCCTCAGTCAAAACATAGGAAACCAACTTTGCCTTGATATGACTAATCTGAAACCATTTTTTATTTTGAATAAAGAAAGGCTACACAATGTCTCAAGTCTTTTACCATTCGAAATTCCTACTTTGTGGTACACTCTCATTTCACCATGAAAAAAAAGCATTTTGTCATTTAAAAAATACTTAATCTACCACAGGATTCGGAGAAGAGCTATATTGTATAGTTTTAAATTGTATCTCTTGACAATATATAAAGTTATCTTTAGGTGTTGGTTCTACCCCTATTAAACATTATATTTATACACATCACATTGTAATATATAGAAACTTAAATCTCAAGACTCACGCTATTTAGTATTCTTAAGTTCTCTCACTCATATGATTGATGGCCAAAAAAAAAAAAAATACTGTTTCTTGTAGGAAATAGGTACAAGAAAATTTCTCAGGAAACTCCTACGTTAGTTAATTTAAATGGCCAAAAACATGTAAATTAAAAGCCATAGAGGGGCTGGGGATATAGCCTAGTGGCAAGAGTGCCTGCCTCGGATACACGAGGCCCTAGGTTCGATTCCCCAGCACCACATATACAGAAAACGGCCAGAAGCGGCGCTGTGGCTCAAGTGGCGGAGTGCTAGCCTTGAGCGGGAAGAAGCCAGGGACAGTGCTCAGGCCCTAAGTCCAAGGCCCAGGACTGGCCAAAAAAAAAAAAAAAAAAAAAAGCCATAGAAACATGTGGTTTCTTTTCATGGGCACATAGTTTATATGGATAGCAAGCAAGATACAGATCTAGGCAAAGAAAAGTTTCTCTCCTGTGTACTAGAGAAATTCCCCAGGCAAAAAATTCTAGCCAACAGTCATTACTATGTTGGGAAAGAAAAAAGTATTGTTTAGTTTCCTTATGTACAAGAGAAAGGCAAACGAACAGATCCAATGATCTCAGGGAATTGGAGGCTGGATAACCTTAATATTTTGGAAGTAAAAAGGCTGTTTTTTAAATGTCCTTTTCCCTCAAAAATATTATACCACAAAGACGCTTTTTAGTTTTTACTATGTTCTGCAAGGACACAAGCAACAGTGAACCATGCTATTGCCAACATAGTTTCTCATCCACGCATCTGTAAAGTCCTCTTAAGTTAAAAAACAAAAGATGTATTTCTGTAAAAACTCTTATTTTAGAGATTGCATGATAATATATACTCATTCAAGGCTGGAACTTGGACGTATACTCATTTTTAGTCACTCAGAAGTATTTGTGATTCCCACTTTGTGAGCTGACATTGCCGGTGCTTCTGAGGTGGGAGAAGCTTGCATCCATATGGACTTTAAAAGCTGGCCAGCAGGTGATAGATGCAGGCAAAGACGTTTTACTCCCCACACAGCTCTATTGGCTAGTTTGTTTTTATTAGTAATCATCAAAAGGAGATGGCTGAAAGAAGCAATTACATTAAAGGTAAGTGACGTGTATCTTAGAATTCAATTGCCATTGATTTGGGGAAGCTGCAAACTATGTTGTTTTCATGATTAGTAAGTTAAACAAATGGAGAAGAGAAGAGAATGCAGCAAAGAATTCAATATATCCCACAAAATTAAGAAAGTGAGGTAAGAGGCAGGTTGGGAGAGATGGGTGGGAATGTTGAAAGGGTTGACACTGCTCAAGATGCATTGTAGGAACTGCTTGGTTAGATAGAAACTCCCTTGTTCAACGACTCTAAAGAGAGTAAAATGTGTTATAAAGATTCTTTTAACAAGGAATTACCACCATAATATTAAAACATTTAATTTTTAAATCAGAAATATAATTAGTTATCAGTTCATCCTAGAAAGATCTAGCCAGTTTTCTTCGGTAGTCTGTAAGTTTTCAGAAAATATCTGAGTTCAGACTAATGTCAAGAAATGTGTGTATCTAAGCAGGATGCGGCAATCTTTGTACCCTGTGGAGATTAGCAATTCCTATGGTCTGAAATCAATGGTGTTAGGTTACATTTGCCATTCCATTTGTAAAACTGAACTACTTTGTAGGTCAAACATGATCAGATATTGTCAGTTTCTTATGATTCCAAAAACCGTAACTTGTTAGCTTCCTGCTTCCTTCTTTCTTTCTATTGTGAAAATACTGGGCGGTCTTTGGAGGATTATATACTTCAAAGATATTCCAGGATTAATGGAAGGATCCCAGAAGATTAAGATCACGAGAGGCTGGGCAAGATCACGGGGCCAAGCAGGGGTCCAAGCACTAGAATAACAGCAAGTGGTACTGTCTGGTGAGAAGACTCTATCTTCAGTTGGATGACTAGCTGAAGAGCTCATCAAGCCATTTCTTACTGCTCACAAATAAGAAATTCATTTGAGGGATACGCTAACCTTAAGGCAGAGCCTAACTTGTGACACAGTTTTTTTCCAGAGAATTTTTGGAGAAAATATGCAAGAAAGTCGGTATCATTTTATAAGACAGACAAACATACTACTTCCTTACAAAACTCTTTTGTGTATCCATGTATAATATCTATGTATCTATCTATAATTATTACCTGCTATGCAGAGATTAAAATATGAAAAAGTTTTTTTCGGCTCTTGTCAAGTTTTTTAAAGGATGGATATCCAGCCAGATAACTTCTTATACTTCTGTATACGACAGATAGATAGATAGATAGATAGATAGATAGATAGATAGATAGATAGATAGACAGACAGACAGACAGACAGACAGACAGACAGACAGACAGATAGATAGATAGATAGATAGATAGATAGATAGATAGATAGATAGATAGATAGATAGATAGATAGATGGTTTTTGCTTTGGGCATCTATGTCTCTGTGTTTTGTATGTGTTTACTACATAAAGGGTTCTGTGGCATCTAACATTGTCCTTCACCTTCCTCCTCTTCATAAATCCTACTGGGGCACATTCTTTAAGAGTCTTTAGTCCCTGGTTCAGTGGAGCAGATTATGTCCTGCACAAGAACACAAAACTAAAGCAATGAGTTGGGGTTGGTGGGCAATCAATCACTTGTGTTTTAGTCATTAAATACTGAACCCCATTATAGGGGTACATTCACCCAAAAAGACTTTTTTCAACCTACATTGAAACTCTATATATGTCATCCATTGCTGGGTCTGCGTAAATGAACCCGCTCCAGTACCAGAGCCACTATCTAACAGTTGAAGGACTGCTAGCATTAAAACTTGAGTAAACAGATTCCTATTAATAATTGCTTAGGTTATGTCCTGTTCTTCCGCCATTAAAAAAAAAACCCACTTCACAGAATAGTACTAGTTGGACTATTTTTGCATATTCATAAGTAATTTCTGAAGATGGATGTCTGGAATTAGAATTGTCATGTTAACCAAGTTGTACTTTAATTTTAACAGATACTCCCAATCAGGCTCTAAAGAGAAAGTAACTTACATGTTTAATATTGGTAACTTTCCATGTGCTCAGGTGTTTATTTTTTCCATTCTTGACAATCTGGTAGACAAAATCATCGTAATTCTCTTTTTTTAGTTAATTGGTGTGCTTTTGATTACTAATGAGGTTTGAGGACTTAAAATTCTTAGAAATTCTTTTATGAATAGTTTCTTTGTATTCTCTGACCATTTTTATTAGGTAATATCATTTTATAATTTCTTTATTTTTCTGTTATTTAGGCTCTGTGCATGAGTCTAAGCTTGTCTTTTTATCTTCTCATATATTATGGTCTTTTTAATCTGATTGCGTGAGTGAAAGGATATGGGATCTACTATATAGTCCATCTAAAATGCCTTGTTGTTGTCGCCAATAGTAGAACTTGAACTCAGACCCCGTGTTCTCACTGAACTGCTTGCTGCTTGGCAGGTTCTCTGCCACTTGGACCACAACTCAAAGTGAGCAAGCCCAGCAAGTGTAAGGACCTGAGTTCAAACCCCAGAATATTACAATAATATCAGCAATAATAACAACTAATGATATTATAGTAATAATGTTGGTGTCATATTAATAATAATGCCAGTAAAAGTAATCATTATTATTATGTTGGAATCTTCTTCTCTAGAAAAATCCTATCTCTTCCCTTTGCTACCATCTTCTTTTACACCATTTGGTGACATTTTTCTGTTTTCTCATAATTTTTTATGTCTCGTAGTTTGGGGTTTCCATTTTTTTGTTCAGTTGCTTTTTTAGATATCCTCTTTTTTTCACCTAGATATTCTTATAGTCTTTGTTGCTACTCTGGTTTGGAGTGAAGGTCTGTTTTATTTTTTATATAACCAGTAGGAATACACCAAAGTGTTTTTGTGTTTGCATTTCCTAAGCCAATTGATCCACTTTGGTGTAATCCACTGTGAGATTGTCCTACAGGATGGTCAATCTCTTCCTTTGCAACACAACCATCTCCATGTTGCTGCTGCATTGGCCGGGTCCTCGGGGCAATGGTACCTAAATTGCACAATGGTGAGTAGACTCACTTTTCCTTCGTTTTATGCACGTTTTGTGCACTTTATCCCTAATGGCTATTCTCTATACCTGGCATCTTATCAGGTTGAGAATACTGCCTTCCAAGTCTTTATTAGCTTCAAGAATATTTTTAAGTTTATTTTCTCTCCTTTTCATCAATAGCAGGTGATTTTAAAGGGCCTTAAAATGTCATAAATCCGCTGCTTGACACTTATTAGTTGTGTTTTTCCTTTCATCTGTTAGTATGGAGGTTAATGGATTTCTGGGTGAGAATCGAATTCCTGTTGTCTTAATTTTGTCAGAAACTGTCGAAAGAGTTTCTGTGTCATCTGTGACAACACTCCTCAGCCCCAGCCATGCCATGGATACAGCCAAGATCTTTAAAGATCAGAATGGCTTCTCCTTACCTACACTCATGTAGTCAGAAGTTTATCGAGGGAGGCTTAACATGGGGGTGTTTCGAAGCTATTCACGTACACCAGCAATTTGTAACTGCTTGTGTGTGATTCCAAGATTCCCACAGTGGAATCCCCAAGCAGCAGGAGCGATACCAGCATGACCTGCAACGTTATTAAAATGACAAATGTTTCTTCTCATCACAGATCTACTGACTTAGCAGCTCTCAGATGATCTGGTGCACAGCACCTTTTGAAAATCTCTAGTACAGTTACACCAAGGATCAGAAGAAGGGGAGAAAGAAGGAAAGGACAAATAATTACACAGATCATTGTGTTAATTATGATGTTTTCAATATACAGATTAATAACAATAAGATGATCCCTCCGAATAGGGGTCTGCCTATTCTTTTGTGGCCACATGGATTCATTCCATTTCTCCAAGTGCCTGTAGATTATGTGGGAAATATATCCTTTGGATCACCTGTAGATTTGAAGGAAATGCCTTGCTAGCCTAAAAGCGAACATGGTGACTAAATAACAAGAAGTAAAGGAGACATGAAAATTCAAAGTTTGTCTTCTTGGGGGAAAAACATCTTAACTTTCTACAGCAACTTCCTCCTTAGGAAAGAAATGAGAGACTTACAGTGGACAATTTATACTTTTAAAAATGTGAATGTTCTTCCTTCCTATCAAAAAACTCACCAACTTCTCTCTCTCATGAGAAAATATACAAAAGCAACTAACTCGTTCA
This sequence comes from Perognathus longimembris pacificus, assembly GCF_023159225.1. Classification (NCBI taxonomy): domain Eukaryota; kingdom Metazoa; phylum Chordata; class Mammalia; order Rodentia; family Heteromyidae; genus Perognathus; species Perognathus longimembris. Next base: position 42,458,434 of record NC_063181.1, on the reverse strand, counting down.
TGGAAGATTTAGTACAAAACATTCATAACATAAGTGATGTTAATATTCTAAAAATGTCACGAGAGCAGCTTTAGGCGTTTTGATTTTTAATTTTGCTCCTCAAGAGAAATCAGAATGGCACCTCTTTTCATCCATGATTATAACACAAGACAAAAAGCTGAAAGGAAAGAAAAAGCAGAGATTTTCATTCACAGAGTTGTAAAACTAACAGGCCAATGAGGAATATTCATTTCAGGAAGCGACCCTGCAGAATCCCTGCCCGTCACAGCAGTGTGCGCTGAGAAGCCAAGAGTTTCCAACCCTTCCCAGACAGGGTGGAGTGTGGTAAAGCCTCAGCTGAGGAGCACTGTCATGTGAATTAACACAGAGTTGCCAGATAAAACACAGCGCCTAGCAACGCGGAGTTCCCAAGAAACAACAAAAAATGTTTTCATATTCCTACGTTCATGGCAAGAGGTGTGACTACTTACACTAATAGATCATTTTAAATAAAACTGACCACCCTGGGATTTCATCTTCTAAAGCATTCTACTTGGAAAAGAAACCGGAAGAAGTTCTCACTCTTACTGCACAGGATGTTTGATAGTTTTAGAGTTACAGTAATATGTGTTAGGTGTATGCCAGGTTGCCCCCATAGGGTATATTGAGTGTATACATATATTATATATAACTCTATAATATTATATAAATGGACAAAACAGTGGTTGAGCTCTGAATCGTTGACATTTGAGGAGCACAGGGAAAAATCAGGAAGAGTGATGGCAGTGACACTAGAAAAGTAGACAGAAGTTAGGTGGTGTAGGATCGTGCTCTCTCCCCCTGTCATACTGGGGCTTGAACTCGGGTGTTGTACTTGTCCGGTGTGTTTACCTCTTTGGTCCTCTGCCACCTGAGCATCCCTTGAGCCCAGCTTTTCCTTAGTTATCTCACAGATGGAATCTTTTTTTTGCAAGTATTGCTTTTTGCAAGTATTGCTTTTGCAAGTATTGCAAGTATTGCTTTTGTAGTTGTTTGTCTTTTTTTTACCCTGTGTCTCTCGATTTTGGTATTCCCTTTCAATTTCCTACTTCTAATACCAGTATACACGGTTTCCAATATACTCAGATAAGATTACAGAGATAGTGGAGGTACAACCACAGGAAGGTGATACAAGAACATCATCAATAATAGAAGCTACAGGGGCTGGGGATATAGCCTAGTGGCAAGAGTGCCTGCCTCGGATACACGAGGCCCTAGGTTCGATTCCCCAGCACCACATATACAGAAAACGGCCAGAAGCGGCGCTGTGGCTCAAGTGGCAGAGTGCTAGCCTTGAGCGGGAAGAAGCCAGGGACAGTGCTCAGGCCCTGAGTCCAAGGCCCAGGACTGGCAAAAAAAAAATAAATAAATAAATAATAGAAGCTACAGATACAGATGGGACGTTGAAAGTAGTTACAACTGTGATATAACAATTGTCTCCATAACATGGAGTTGATTTCACTTAGCATCATCTTATGTGTTCATAAGGGTATAGCTATTGGGCTCTTGTGATCCTCTGTTGTGACTTGCCTAAACCTGTGCTAATTATTCCCAATAAGGGAGACCATAGAGTCCATGTTTCTTTGGGTCTGGCTCACTTCACTTAGTATAATTTTTTCCAAGTCCTTCCATTTCCTTACAAATGGGGCAATGTCATTCTTTCTCATAGAGGCATAAAATTCCATTGTGTATATGTACCACATTTTCCTGATCCATTCGTCTACTGAGGGGCATCTGGGTTGGTTCCGGATTCTAGCTATGACAAATTGTGCTGCGATGAACATTGTTGTGCTGGTGGCATTACTGTGATTTTGTTTGTGGTCTTTTGGGTAGATACCCAAAAGTGGGGCTGCTGGGTCATAGGGGAGTTCTATATTTAGCCTTCTGAGGAATCTCCATACTGCTTGCCAGAGTGGCTGAACCAGTTTACATTCCCACCAACAATGAAGTAGGGTTCCCTTTTGGCCACATCCCCTCCAACAACTGTGATTGTTAGTTTTCTTGATATAGGACATTCTTAGTGGGGTGAGATGGAATCTTAATGTTGTTTTGATTTGCATTTCTTTTATGGCCAGTGATGTAGAGCACTTTTTCATATGTCTCTTGGCCATTCTCAATTCCTCATCAGAGAAGTCTCTTTGTAAGTCTTTAGCCCACTTGATGAGGGGGCTATTGGTTCTTTGCAGTTTTGTTTTGGAGGAAGGTAATTTTTTTAGTTCTGCATATATTTTAGATATGAGGCCTTTGTCCGTTGAATGGCCGGTAAAGATCTTCTCCCAGTCTGTGGGCTTTCTGTTTATCTTGCAAGCTATGTCCTTTGCCGTGCAGAAGCTCTGCAGTTTGATGCAGTCCCATTTGTCCAACCTTTCTTTGATTTGTATCCTTTCTGGGTCTTTGTTAAGGAAGTTCTGTCCTGCGCCAAGGAGCCCAAGTGTTTCTCTTATTCCTTCCTTTAGTGTTTTCAGGGTGTCTGTTTTGATTTCGAGGTCTTTACTCCATTTGGAATTGATTTTGGTGCAGGGTGATATATAAGGATCTAGTTTTAGTTTGTTGCATGTGTTGAGCCAGTTTTGCCAGCACCATTTGTTAAAGAGGCTATCTTTCTTCCAGACTATAGTTTTAACTCCTTTATCAAAGATGAAGTAGGCGTAGCTCTGTGGGTTCATTTCTGGGTCTTCAATTCTGTTCCATTGGTCTTCAGGTCTCACAGACGGAATCTTGTGGGCATTTCTGCCTCCACTGCCTTCAAACGTCAATCCTCCAGATCTCAGCCTCTTGAGTGGTTAGGATTTCACACGAAACTCTGGTGCCAAGATCATAAAGGACTTTATCCCCGCGCACACACCCTTATGTGATATCCTTTCATGCAATAAGTAACTCATGTCTTTCTCTGATGTCCCTGGACAGATCTTCAATATTCTTGAAAATGGTTAATGAGATTAGAATGTAAAATGACATGTCTCACATGTTCAATCCCAGGAAAAAGATCCTGTCTCCTTTAAAACCTGAGCAAAAGCAAAGAGTTACTGAGAGGTGTTTGTAAGAGAGAGAGCGAGCGAGAGAGAGAGAGAGAGAGAGAGAAAGAGAAGATGATGTTGACTTTACATTCTCTAATGTATTTAGTGATCCTGAATGTCAGTCTCGAACTCTAAGCTTTTAAAAAGGAAGGCTGATTTCAGAATGCTTGCAAAAATGATTTAGGCAAAAATCATTTCTGAGGCCAGCAATCGGAGCTTTAAAGTGTACGGAGGCAGTTTGTCCTGGATATCTCTGGGGCTGAGGGCCTGGCTCACTCTTCCCTTCACTATTCCCTCTACGTCTCCCTGCCCCTCCAGAGCACCTGGAAGGATTGGCCAGCCATCTAAATGTCCTTTGAAATGGTTTCGGGGCTGTGCAGGCAGCTTAACAGAAGCTTCAACTAAGCACTGCTCCAGTCAAAGCCTAACTGGTGTTTAAAAATCAAGCGAATGAAAACTCAGTGTTCATCACATGTCTTATAAATGAAGGTAGATTACTAAGTAAAGTGCAATGGCTACTACCCGTAATATTATTCCATGATAACTGGTTATAATTACATCTTAGTTAGAAGATTCTTTGCAGCAATGTTATTGATCTTCTCCATCATCTAATATTATGGTATCAGCACAGGTATTATTAAAGATAAATATAAGAATGCATATAAATATTGTTAAATACAAATATTATTAAGGATTTAGGGGCAATTAAATGTATCTGGCAAATAGGTGATAGTTGCTGGTTTATTTTAGTTCCTCTCAGTATACTGAAGTTTCCCACTGAAAAAGAGCAGACTAAAAATTACGGCTTTCGTATTCAACTTGCCTGGAAATTCTGACATGGAATTACAACATTATCTTCAGCTTCTGACTGTCAATTCAGATGAAAATCTTCCCTGCTTTCTAAAGAAAAAAAAAGTAAAGATTTAATAACCGTGTCGTTCTTTAAACAGGGTATTATTTTAAGAAAGTCTAGGGAGAGGAATTTATTGTCAAATGAAATGTATAACATTAATATGAGATTTCAGACTAGTCCAGCTGGCTGTAGATCAAATGATTGAGGGTGAAACTGAGCCAAGGCCTTTGCTAAAAGGTCCCTTTCTTTCAAGGGTGAGTAAAGAGTATTACCCGCCCAGAATAGCCAGGAAGATGCATTTGGAATTAAAGGCAGTGTTGGGGCCAGAACGTTGAATTAAGGTTCAGGAAGTCTTGGTTCTATTCCTGGCCTAGACTTGAATTTATTATGGCTATCTATGCAGTGCCACAGCTCAGGGACAAGTGGAGCATTCAAGCAATACTGTACGTGCCCGCCCCAAATCCACCGTTTGAAAGCATGTAGTCTTTTCCTGGAGGTTTTGTTCTCTTCCCCATGCTTGCCATTAGAAGAACAAAGCCAGTCTGAGACTAGAAGAGGCATCTTCTCAGTGGACTTCATAATTCTCCAGCCTGAAAAATAACTATGAAATTACATATATATCCCTCGCTTTATGTGTTTGCTAAAAGCAGCCTTTGGAAAAGGAATCACCCTGATGAAAGGAAAGAAGAGCTGCGAAGTCTTAACCAGTTCCGGAGCTTCTTAGTAAATATGGGGCTGGACACCACAGGCTCAGTCCTATAATCGTAGATACTCAGGAGGCTGAGATCTGCTTCTGAAATTAGAGGCTATGAGACTCTTATCTCCAGTGTACCACCAAAAAGCTAGAAGTAGAGCTATAGCTCAAGCCAGAAAGCTAAGGGCCGGCACCCAGGTTCTAAGTTCAAGCCCATGATTGGCACAGACAGACAGACAGACAGACAGAAAACAGGGGCCCAGCAAGCCCTATTTATTATTTATCACTCCGCCCAAATACCGGCATAATCAGACTCTTCATTGCCAAGATTAACTAGCTCTTCAGAGAAAATAAAAACCATCTCTCCTATTTACAAATACTTCAGCCATATTAAGTTTTGGACAACAAATCGAATTCAATAGAAGCGTGTGTCCCTATCTGCGTCGTCTCTGGTGACTTTGCACACCCTAGAACTCTCTTCCACAGCAGCTACGCACATTATCTGCACATTGGCAACGGCTGGTTGCAGTCTCAAGGCCAGAGAACATTTCCATTCTTTCACTTGTCAGGCCCATACACGCTACTCGTGGAAAGGACACACGCATCCCAACGCTGACTGAAGGTCAGCTCACTGCCAACGGAATGCTTTTCTCTCACTCGAAGCACAGATTGTGGCTCCCCCATTCACAGTAATAACCCATATGTTCTTCTAACCTGACACCAGATTCTTAGGCAGCACTGCAAAGGGCACACAGAGCAAGAGAGGGCCTGCCGACTCTGCCCTGCCCAGAGAACACATATGCTCATGTATTTCAGTCTGAATAACAACCACCACTTGAGCCACTGGCAGAATTAGGTCCTATGCAGAGAAAACAGAACTAGTAAGGATTTGAAAGCATGCCACAGGACAGATGATGGAAGGAACTGGCACCATAGGCAAGTGTGTGCTTCGCATGGACACAGTCCTGGGTTTGTTTCTCATTATGAAAAAGAGACTGAGAAACTTCCACCAAAAAGAGAGAAAGAAAGAGAGAGAGAAAAAAATCTAAATAATCATAGCATAGTTGTTCAAATATTTAAAGTTCAGTTTTGTGGGACACATCCTACTTATTTTCTCTAGGCCTGAAAGTTATAGCTGACAAACTAGAGGAATTGGACTTTATAACTTTCAAAAAAATTACAGCTATATAATATGGAATAGGTTTTTTGTTTGTTTGTTTGTTGGTGGGAGAAATAGAAGCTGGTGTACATAGCACATAGTATAACTATACAAATGTACTTTGACTGACTTAGATAAGCATTTAAACAACTGGCTTTCTTACGGCTAATTCTCATTGACCATGGTGGTTCTTGAAATATAGTTCTCTTAGCCAAATGCTGATGGCTTACACACAGCTTTCCAGGAGGCTGAGATCTTATGATCTCGATTTGAAGCCATCCTGGGCAGACAACCTGGAGACATCCTTTTCTCCAATTAACCAGCAAAAAGCTGGACGTGGAGATGTAGTTCAAGGAGTAGAGCACCAGCTTCAAGCAAAAAACAAACAAAAATTCCTCTGTTGACAGAAGAGAAACAAGATTATAAGTGTTGAGCAAGATTGTAAGAGTTGAAGAAAGAAAGAATGATGGTCCCTGTGGGTTTTTTCATTGGAAATGCTAATTACAAGAGGAAAAGAAAAAAAGCAGAGTGCTGGAAAATAACCAGGGCAGGGAGTAAAGGAGCCGGGCAGGCTCTGGTCTAGGACTTGCCAATGGAGGAATGGCTTGGTTAAAAAGGAAAAAGGAAAGAAAAACCTTAGTGGAGTTGAGTTTCCTCAGCTGCAGGCTCAGAGCACTGCACTGGGTAACCACACCACCGCTTCTATCTATATTCCCAAATCCAAGAGAGAAACTGAGTAACTGAAAGAAATCTTTCTGTTGAAGCAAATAATGTATGACTATACAAATGCTTAGTAAGGACCATTACAGAAATAAATGATGAACAACTCAAGGAAAACTGATAAAGGAGCTATGCTAGGGAACAAAAAGAATCCTGCTGAAGCAAGCACACCGAATTTAAATCCATAGGGCACTCACCTGAGCCTGCAACAAAGGCAAATGCTAAGAAAAACTGAATGTACTAGATAAATCACATGCCTTATTTCAGTTTTCCTATATTGACTAAGCCATAATGGCAACTAATAGTTCAATGAACAGTGTCTGTATTCAAGTCAGACTGTAAGCACGAAGCTGCGTCTTACTCTTCTCCTTTGCCCAAATGCACCAGCCTACACGACTCTTAAGAGCCAGCTGTGAACCTCTGCACTCTGCGCTACCTTGTTGGTGGCTAGAAGTCATCCAAGCAAGTGTTACACCATAAAACAAGCAAAGGCAACAAATCAGAACTCTAATTTAATTTAGAAACCCGCTTACTAAACATTTACCAACCTACTCCTCCTGTCTACTCATGCTCTAAGAAATATGTTCACTAAACAGTGCTCTCCGCTTTTCCACTCCAATCTCAAAACATATAGGTCTTTTCTACAAATTTGGTTTTCTTTTTTTTTTCAGAATAGCTATCTGGTACATCTAGCTCAGACTTAGCAAAAAAATACTAGAATTAGAATAATAATCCTAGAATAAAGAGTGTATGGTTGTTATTCTAGATACTAATTAGGTTTAAGGTTCAAAAATTCTTGGTAATAGGTATTTAGAAATCTAGAAGTTTCACAAATACAAATAAATCACTTCTTTTCTTGCAGTCTGCAATGACTGCCATTGTACAAAGAGGAGGATTCTGATTCATATGTATACATAGATGCACTGTACACAGAGATAGACATGTTAAATTAAAAACACTTGCACGACTATTTGAAGATAATAATACAATCTAATAAACACATGATCAAAGAATTAGACTCTTATTATACTAAAGATAACCTTACCAAATGCCAAACAGAATGCAACTATGTAAAGAATAAAAATACAAAAATGTATTCTTTTTTTATTTTAAAAACAGTAAACTTTCCCTCTTAAGAATGGCCTTCAATAGGAGTACAAACTTGTCCAACCACTCTGGAAAGCAGTATGAGGCTCATAAGAAGACTAAATATAGACCTCCCATAAGATCCAGCAACCCCATTTTTGAGCATTTACCCAAGTGACCACAAACAAGGCCAAACTAAAGCTACCACCACAACCATATTTATTGCAGCATTATTTACCATAACCAAGCTAGGGAACCAACCCAGCTGCCCCTCCGCAGATGAATGGAAGAAGATGTGGTCCATATACACAGTGGAGTTCTATGCTTCCATCAGAAAGAATGACAGCGCTCCATCATAAGGAAATGGAAAGACCTGGAAAAATTATATCAAGTGAAGTAAGCCAGACCCAAAGAAAGAGGGTTGCATGATATCCCTCATTTGTAAGAACTAGAATATGTCTATGATATTCTTTTTTTTATTAATTTATTTTTTATTGTCAAGCTAACGTACAGAGCATTTACAGTTTCATACGTTAGGCATTGGATGCATTTCTTGTACTGTTTGTTACCTCCTCCCTTTCCCTTTCCCCCCATGAGTTGTTCAGTAGATTTACACTAAAAAGTTTTGCAAGTATTGCTTTTGTAATCGTTTGTCTTTTTTTACCCTGTGTCTCTCAATTTTGGTATTCCCTTACAGTTTCCTGGTTCTAATACCTGTGTACACAGTTTCCAATATACTCAGATAAGATACAGAGATAGTGAAGGTACGAACACAGGAAGGTGATACAAGAACATCATCAATAATAGAAGCTACAGATACACATGGGACGTTGAAAGTAGTCACATCTGTGATATAACAATCGTTTCCATAACATGGAGTTCATTTCACTTAGCATCATCTTATGTGATCATAAGGGTATAGCTATTGGGCTCTTGTGATCCTCTGCTGTGACTAGCCTAAACCTATGCTAATTAGTCCCTATGAGGGAGACGATAGAGTCCATGTTTCTTTGGGTCTGGCTCACTTCACTTAAAAAGTGTCTATGATATTCTTAACAGGGGATCTTAATAACCCAATTACTTACTGCATAGGGCTATATATAATGAAGCATATCAACATTAACTCCAATATGTGGAAACAAGAGGTTCTAATTTTGTCCTGTATATACTTTTGCTGCTGCTGCTGTTGTTGATTGTTTCTCTTAGTTTTCTGTAACTTGTGTCTTGCATATAAGATTATTTGATATGTGGAAGGGAAAGGAAATCACAGAAACAGCAGGATGAAGTTTGAACCAATCCAACATTGATACTCAACACTATTGTGGGATATGAACCTTACAATTTGGGGGGGGGGAGGGGAATATGGGAAGAAGTAGGAGATAATGAGGGAAGGGGTAAGGGATAACAATGATTAAAAACAAATATATTCATTACCTTACTTATGTAACTGTAACCCTCCCTGCCCAACACCTTTTCAATAAAATTTAAAACTATAAAGAAAAAAAAAAGACTGAGCTTCAAGTCAGAAGCCTTTTTATACAAGTGTTTGCTCCCTCTGCCAGCTCCCCACAATTCCCTTCCTTCCCTTGCCAAATCCACTCACTGAAGTCCATTGGCCAAGTCCACTTCCACCTCAGTCACTGTGTCACCATCTCTCAGTCCAATTAGAATATCGCACATCCAGCTCACCTCCATCCTACCCTTCTTCTCACTCATTCTCTTTATCCTTTCCTCTTCTTCTTCTCTCTCCCGATTGCCCTATATTTTTTGTTGTTATGAGACTTGAACTCAGGTCCTTGAGCTTCTTTTGCTCAAGGCTAGAGCACGTTTAGCCACAGCTCCACTTTTGGTTTTCTGGTGGTTAATTGGAGATAAGAGTCTCACACGGTTGCCTACCTGGGCTGGCTTGCAACCATGATCCTCAGATCTCAGCCTCCTGAGTAGGTAGGATTACAGGCATGAGCCACCGGGGCCCAGATTCCTATGGCCCTATCCTTCCCCCTGTCATCTCCCCATCCTGTCCTCTCTTTGTTATGGTTTGCCTCTTGTTTCTGCTGGAAGCTCTTTCCTGACCCTTGACTCTTGCAGGATACCTTATTTCCTGTTTTCCCTTTTCTCACTGTTCTCATTGGAAGCTATCTTATTCATGAACTTGTTAACGTTCGAGGTCCATCTTGTGGTTGATATCGTTGACTGGATTACTCAGTGAAACAGAAGGTATCCGTATGGATATTTAGTCCCTTTAATCATGCTTGTACCACACAGGCTCACAGAAGCAAATAAGGAAGGAAAGGTGTGAGGGAAAAAAAGTTAGCTCATTCAGCTTGGATGGAGGACGTTTTGTGACTGAAATACTGGCTTCGTGACTACATGATGATGTTTCTCTAAAAGTACTATTTCATGGGCTACAGTGAAACTAAATCTCCACTGTGAAAATCATCCTGGGCAAAGCCTGCAAATACCACTGCTGCGTTCGGACAGGAGCCACTTGCTGGAGCTCAACCATGGGTGTTCCAAAGGCTGGAACTATAAAATACTAAAGCACACTTTGAAAATGAAGGCATTGATCTTTGCCCAAAATGTCAGATTTCTGAGGGTTTTATGAAAGGAAGCAAAGAAGGAAGGGAGGGAGGGAGGCAAGGAGGGAGGAAAGAAGGAAGGGAGGAAGGAAAGAAGGAAGGAAGGGAAGGAGGGAGGGAGGGAGGGAGGGAGGGAGGGAGGGAGGGAGGGAGGGAGGGAGGGAGGAAGGGAAGGAAGGAAGGAAAGGAAGGAAGGAAGGAAGGAAGGAAGGAAGGAAGAAAGAAGGAAGGAAGGAAGGAAGGAAGGAAGGAAGGAAGGAAGGAAGGAAGGAAGGAAGGAGGGGAAAAGAAAGAAGAGAAAGAGGCTTCCTTCTATAAAAGAATTCCATAGAGCAAGACCATATATGCGTGGTTTGGTTTGATCCTTTTGGAAGATCAATGAAATAATTTCGTCCTCAGCCAATGGATTTGGAGATATTTTTATATCACAGTCTCAGCATTCAGGTACCTCACAGACAAATTGTTTCTGAGACTATTTCTGATACATCCAGAATCTCTGTGGGACATACTTCCCTAACCAGCATTAACTTAGTAGCTGAAAACATATCAAGTTATATTTTTTCTGAATAACTACTTATTTATTGTCAAAGTGATGTACAGAGGGGTTACAGTTCCATACATAAGGCAGTGGGTACATTTCTTGTAAAATTGTGGGAACTCTGCTATTGACTTGGTTGCGATTATTCATGAAAATGTACTGTGGGTACAGGGTATAACTTGATTCTATGTGGGACAGGTAGAGAAACATAATCTTATCCCTGAGGACATTATAAATGAAAAATGAGAGACAAGGTCAGAAATGGATTTGGAGAGGCAAAGACCATCATCTTGCCAAATCGCTCTTTGTTTTCAAAGAGAAGGAAATTCCATGGGCAAATATATTGGAAGTGAAATTAAGGAGCCTTACTTAATTTGTCCATTTGGGGAGCATTGACAAGAGAATTACAGGGAATAATCTTAATTATCTCTAGGAATTTATTTTCAGGTTTTAAGATGGATTTTTACTATAAGTAACACTCCTTTAAGAATACGCTGGTGGCTCATACCCGTAATCCTAGCTATTCAGGAGGCTGAGATATGAGGATTTCAGTTCAAAGTCAGCCCAGGCAAGAAAATCGGTGAGATAATCAATAAATCACCAAAAAGTCAGAAACGGTACTGTAGCTCAAAATGGCAGATCACTAGCCTTGAGCACAAAAGTTCAGGGACAGTGCCCGGGCCATGAGTTCAGACAGGACTGGCACGAAGAAAAAAAAAGGAAGGAAAGAAAAAGAATAATGTAACGTTGTGATATTGAGGAATATACTGTATGGAATGGTCCAGATTTGTTTGTTTGTAAATATCATGGAGACAGACTTCTGAGCACAGCGTTACTTTTTGAAAACAAAAGTTCATGACTGTCAGGGATTCATTATTTAGTTCAGACAACAGTGACAATGAGATGTCGTAATAATTGCGTGGTATTCTGAAGGAAGGACATATCAGAAAAATTGTATTTACTGTAGGTTAGTCTGTCTTCGTGGAAAGAGGAGAAACTTTCCATTTGAATTGAGCTATTAAACCAAGTACAAATTCAGCTATAGAAATAATTTATCTCATATTAACTTAAGCAAACGATTCTTTCACCAATATAGTCTGATAAGCCAGTTATTTGATATTTGAAGGAAAATGTCTCCAATATTATCTGTCTGCTCTGTTTGAGGTATAAAGAGCCTTGGATACTTAGATTAGGCCACAAGGTTGTCCTAGTCCTTTTCCTCAGGAGCGCCTCTTCGTGGGGACTGGAGAAATTAAAATAAACGAAAACAAATGCCAAAAAACGAGATGAAAGTCTGACTCGGGCATTTATCACTCTCAGCCTAAGACTGAGGCCCCAAACTGCAACCACTGCATAAATGTATCTTTAAGATTCCATTAGACATGCCTTTTTCCCCCTGAGGACGGCAACTTGGGTCCTTTGAAAGCTGAGTACACTCCAGTGCATACTCCCAGAGAGATGGGAGGCTGGCCGTCTGAGTCACCCACCATGTTTCACCTCAGATCAACTGACTCTGATCCCGTTGCAGCTCTCAATCCGTTCTGCCACCCAAACACTCTACATGTGTTTCCCGTGGTCCTTCATTCTTTCCTCCATCAAATATTCCACTCGTGCTGATCCCTTGCACAACACAGGACATGTTAAAACTTGCCACCATGAATTTGATTTGAACAACAGAAGAGTAAGAGCCGTGTTCAAATAACCCCAACTGATCACTGAGAAACTTCATCTGTCCTCCTATAAGCCCGTGTATTCTCAACAATCTATGTTTAAGGAGCACAGAGTGTTGAGGATAAGTAAGTCTCATCACTTTTATAAATATAATTGTTGCATATGCTTTTCAAAAGAAAAGTGTATGGGAGAAAAAATAAGCTTTGAGAGAAATATGGACAGTGGTATAACTTAGAACAGCTTAAATATATACTCATCAAGGAAAAGAACCCACAGCCCAGACCAACACTGGGTTCATTCTCCCCATAGTGTTGATGTTAATTCAGAAATACTCCAATACAAATGTTTTCTTAGGCACATCCTTAAATGTCTGACCACAGACAACTATTAGTGTCTTGTAAATAAATGAATTTTTAATGGGAAAAATTAATACATAGAATCCCCCAGAAAAACTCACTAGAAAGTATGTTATCAGCGCTCATTGTTAGGATTTTTCCTTCTGAAATACTTAATATTTATGTAAAATGCTTTGTTGGCACTGACCAGTACCTTTCCAAAGAAGAGCTTGTTGATGATACAAAGTAGGACTTCCCTTCCTGCCTAAATAGAAGACTGCTTGTGGTGTATTATCCTTGTCATATTGTCGAACAGGAAACTTTTTATTCTTCCTAACAAATGGTCTTTCAAATTGAGTAACAACGTGTTCTGTTCCTCAGGAAATAAGACACGATCGAGATAAGGCCAGGCTGGACTCCATGGTGCTGCTCATTATGAAACTGGACCAACTTGACCAGGACATTGAAAATGCCCTGAGCGCCAGCTCGACTCCCTCCGGCACCCCCACGAACCTGCGGCGCCTGGCTCCTGTGAGTGCCCCTGCTTTCCTCCCACAGTGCTGTCCCTTCCCCTCGTGCGATCCCTCTCACGAGCCACGCACCCATGCCGCCGGCTCTGGTCACAGGCGAGAGTCCCACGCTGATCATCCAGTCCACACGAGTAGGAAAAGATGCTTCTGGTCTGATCTATCTGCTCTGTTTAATGGAGCGCACCTTGGAGAGTCAATGCACAAAGTTACCCTAGTTCTTCGATACAAGTAAAGTTAATAACTTTGTGATAACTAGTGATTACTCTGGTATCTGATACAATATACTTGAGTGATACAAAAGAAGATATTCACCGGAAATAAGAAGGTTATCTTGGGAAATTAGGCTTTCTATAGTTAAGATTTGTTGTGGATGTTTCCTTAATTGTCAATGGTTTTCAATGAGATGATATGAACTCCATTAGCAAATGCTACATATATCTTCTTTAATAAGTTATTTACACATATATACATTATGCCTAGTTATTTCTAGGACATTCATTTGTATCCTATACATTCATATTACATGAAGAAAATGCTTAATGAGCATTTTCTACATGGATGGATATGCGAATGGATGGATGGATGATGGTTGAACTAACACAGAATTCTACAACAAATAATTTAAACAAGATTAACTTGAGAATATACTAAAATACACTTGTAAAATATAATGAAGAGATCAGTGGGGAGAATTATACTTTATTGTGCATTAATTTTATACAAACAATGCTCATCTAAGATTCTGATACTCAAAGTAAAATATGGAACATATCAATTCCAAGACCAACTGTATATTTTACAGGTTTAATTGTCACTGCATATTAAACAGCTTGGTTTATTAGGATCTGACAAACATAATGATAGAGTAACTCGAACACATTGACTAAACAAAGTTGTGTGTAGCTGAGAGCAAAGAGAGAGAAAGATTACATATTTAAATAGATTAATTTGCATATAAAACTTGAACACCCACTTAAATGTCACTATTCTGTGTCTAGTTCTTTAGTCAGTATTTATTGTTCGGGCATTGGTTTTCAAGTAAATAGATAAGAATAAGAGCTTACTTGAATATGTTAGGGGTACTATTCTAAATGCTTGGCATACGTTTGACTGTATTTCACTGTTTATAATGAGTAAAAAGGAGTAAAAGAATAGAGAAGTTAATAATTACATGTACCAGAGCTAATATAAAGATAACCCCAGAAAGTTTTTCTGTTTTGTTTTGGGTTGTTTTTTTTTTTTTGCCAGTCCTGGGCTTGAACTCAGGGCCTGAGCACTGTCCCTGGCTTCTTTTTGCTCAAGGCTAGCGCTCTGCCACTTGAGCCACAGCGCCACTTCTGGCTTTTTCAGTTTATGTGGTGCTGAGGAATCGAACCCAGGGCTTCATGCATACTAGGCAAGCACTCTACCACTAGGCCACATGCACCCCTTTGTCCCCCCAAAAACTTTAGGCATACTATATTTTCTTCCAAGTTGCTACTTTTCTGAGAGGCTCTAACTAGCTGGCCACTTAGAGAGGAAATCACCTTGGATCCTATTCTTTTCCACTTGAGCATATACACATGCTGTGGTGTCTCTACCATGTACCTATTCAATAAATAAATCCTTCCTCGCTGAAGACTTGTGCATTCATGTGCAAGAGCAAAAGAAGCGGATAATAAGAGAGTCTGTGGCTGTTTTCCATTGAGAAAATTAAAAACAAAGCTTGCTCTGTCTCAATTACAAGGAATACTTCACTTGCTCCTTTCTGGCCCAAACTTTCATTCCCTCTCCACTTAATTGCTGACCACGATTCCACCATTTATGTACCGTTGCCTTCTATCTGACAGACGGCTTGGTAGCTTCACTGTCTTTAACTGTAGCACTGCACAATACTGGGTGTAGACATGTCCTCACTGACTTTTACTACTTCCTCCACTGGTGGTTCCTCTCCTGTTTTTACTTCTTTACCTCCTCAGAAATTACATCCTATGTACGTATGAGATTTCTCTTCCTACAGTTACCCCCTAAATCTTATATGTAGATTCTAACTCAATTCTCCCTTCTGGCTATTTTCCTTGGGAAACATCAGGGCTTCCCTAGCTTCTTCTGAAGGGAATCACTCAAGCTGTCCATTCTTTTGTGCTTCAATTGAGCTGAATAAGCAGTGCTATCACAAGGGATTTTCTGCAATAAGATATGGAAACGACTGTTATATCACTGTTGTAATTACTTTCAACATGCCATTGAAACTGTAGCTTCTATTGTTGATTATCTTCTTGTATCCCCTTCCTGTGATTGTCCCTGCACTATCACTGTATCTCATCTGAGTACTCTGGATACTGTATATACTGGTATTAGAACTAGGGAAGGGAAAGGGAATATTGAAATCGAGAGGCAAAGGATTAAAAAGACAAACGACTCCAAAAGCAATACTTGCAAAACCATTTGGTGTAAACCAACTGAACCACTCATTATGGGGGGTGTTGGGAGAGGGAAAAGGAGAGAGGGAAACGAGGGAGGAGGTAACAAGTTGAACAAGAAATGTACTCACTGCCTTATGTATGAAACTGTAACCCCTCTGTACTTCACTTTGACAATAGATAAGTAATTATTCAGAAAAAAAAAGCCATCTAATGGAACCTAACAGAATGCCAGAGGCCTCCGCCACGCACTTAGAGATCCTTTTCTGGGTGCATTTTTTAAGGGGCTTGGGTCATTGGGCATATGCGATTAGTTTCTCAGCAGGTATTTGTGATCTCCATTGTATGTGAAATGAAAGTGGAATCATATAGGAACCTGAACGGTGGAAGAATAAGAAGCCGAGCCCCGGGTGACATTGTCAAAAAAAAAAATGCACTCTTTACCTGACTTATGTAACTGTAACCCCTCTGTACATCACCTTTATAATAACAATAAATTATTTTAAAAAGAAAAAAGAAAGAATGTCGCTGAAATCTGTATGTTCCCATTGCCTGACACAGTTGGGGAACCAAGTACCAAATGATAGAGCTTTCTGGGAAAAAAATAAAATAAATTGCAAAAAGCAAAGGAGGGTACCAGGGGAAGTACTAGGTATCGGAATAAGGTAATTCAGATATTATTTAGTACTTACTTCGGACATGGGGCAGTGGACAGGTAAACAGGGAATGGGTCTAGATCTAGGCAGAGCTCAGGTGTTACTTCTTACAATGAACAGAGGAAAGAAGAAGAAATGACATTTGTACTAAGCTACACGTGGGTAGCCCTATTCAGTTACTTATTTCGTTGTGGTTTTCGCCCTCTACAAAACAGTGTGCTGGTTATGTTGTGAGGTCAAGCTTTGAAGTCAGAAAGACCTGTCTGTTGTTTGTTTTTAATTGGGAGGGGTGTTTGGGGGCTTTTGGTTTGGGGGGTTGTTTTGGGTTTTTCCACTGATCCTGGAGCTTGAACTCAAAGCCTGGGTGCTGTCCTTGAGCTTCTTTTGTTCAAGGATAGTGCTCTACCACTTGAGCCACAACTCTACTTCTGGCTTTTCTGGTAGATAATTGGAGATAAGAGTCTCACCGCCTCTCCTGCTCCGGGTAGCTTTGAGCTGCGATTCTCAGATCTCAGCCTCCTGGGCCACCAGAGCCCAGCAGAGGTAGATGCGTGAGCTAGAAATACTCCCGTGACCGTGTTTATATGTAATAACGTTCCATTTATTTTTTTTCAATTGAAAACTATGTACTATATGCCATGAAACACTTACACTAAGGTGTGGTGTTATAAATTATACTGGAAGATTGAATTTGTAGCCACTTTGTGTCTACACATGCAGCAAGACCTGTGTTTTCATACCAGTTCTGTCATGTATTGACTTCAGCGTGACTGTGGAATGAGACTTGCCTGAAGTCTTGGATTTATTACTTTATGAGTGATGAGAGTTATTATTTTTCACACAGAGTTGGTGAACATTGAGGAAAACAAAGCTGCCAAGTAAAAAGCAAAAACAATAAATAACATAACAAACGATGGATGTTTTTGGCAGGAGCGGGATTTGAACTTAAAACCTTGCCCTTGCTAACAAAGCAACTTGAACCCCACTACAACTTGAATCCCACTCCCTGTCCTTTATTGATGTTATTATTTTTCACATGGGTTTTTGCTTTCCCAGGGTCAACCTATTTACACAACCAACTTGTGTAAACAATGTGTAAGTAGAAGGACTATAATCCTCTTATTAGCTTGGGTTGGCCACAAACCATGATCCTCCCAATTTTAGTCTCTTGAAAAGCTAGGATTACAAATGTGAATATGCCTGGTTCAGATATTTTTTCTTAATTAATTGTTTTACCTCAGAGCCATTACATAATTAGCAAAATGCAGGGTTACTCTGTTAACTACCTAATCAAAACAAACAGGAAAGGAAAATTAAGATAAAAGATTCCTTATATTAAAAGTCAAACATGAGTAGCTTATAAATTAACTTCTACTTGCCATAATTACTTGCTACCATGCATCTGATATTCATAAATTACCCATTCATTACCATTTTCAATTTAATGCCATTTAGTTTGAAATGTAAATGAATCATGTGTTACTTATAGAACAAATATCTTTTGTCTTTTTATGAGAAAAGGAAGACTTGAGAGCTCTTATGTGAAATCATTCCAAGCAGCAGAAAATCATATTTAGTTTTGTACTTAATACACACACATTGTATATGTCTTTTATGCCATTCCAATACTAAAGATGATTTATAATTTCATAGCAAAAACATAACATTGTAAAGTCTTTCAAAAGAAAGATGTTAATATTTTGCAGTGTATTTGTTATTTCATAAAACATTATTACATAACCATATTCTATATGGAAAACACTATTTTAAGACCTGGAAATATGTCAGTGATAAAAGACAAATGAAGTCCATGAACCTCTGGTACAAACTTCTAATAGAAAGAGAAATAAGGATTATGAAATGAGAGGAATAAGTACATGGGTAGTAGGCTAGGTAGATCAATAGATAGACTGATGGATGGAAGTTATAAATAAGTATACAGTAGATACAATAATAGGACTTTAATATCGAGAATGACATGCTGTAGATATTGAAAGTGGGATATTGGTTTCAGTCAAGGAAATTGCACAGTTTTGCTTTAGAAACGAGGCTGATGTTTAGTACAACTGAAAAACAGGCAGTAGGATCGGAAATAAGAGAAACCTAAAGCATGTTTGGAAAGCTGAAGTACTTGACCATGTAGACCATGGTCAAGCGTAAATAGTCAAAATGTAATGCAGAGAAACATTCACCTCAGTATTGTTTCAAGGTAATATGCCTAGAATTGTGTGTTAGAAGTTAGGTTTAATTCCCAGCACCACCAAAAAAAAAAAAGAGGGTGCCATTGACTCACGCTTCTAATCGTAGCTACCCAGGAGGCTGAGATCTGGGGATCACAGCTCAAAGCCAGCCAGGGACTCTGATCTTCAAATCACTATGAAGAAAGCCAGACATAGAACTGTGGCTCCAGCGGGAGAGTGCTAGCCTTGAGCAAACAATCTTCAGGTCAGCACCAAGGCCCTGAGTTCAAGTCCCAGGACAGGCCAATAAGAAGCAAAGGTGATGTGTCCTTTACTCTTACATCTCTCCTCCATGTAGTCAGGGTCCCTGTAATTCAAAGAGAGCATTTCTTCAATCCATGCACCATCTTTGCAGAGATTATAGGAACTGCACACACTCTTGTCACTTAGGGGTTACTAAGACAATGTGATATTATAACCAATCAACCGGGCATCCGTAGCCCATATTTGTAATCCTAGCTACTCAGAAGGTTGTGATCTGAGGATCACAGTTCAAAGCCAGCCCAGACAGAAAAGTCCATCAAAAGCCAGAAATGGAGCTGTGGCTGAAGTGATAGAGTTCTAGCCTTGAGTGAAAACAGTGAACTCCAGCGCCCAGAGCCCCAGTACCCACCATGTGCATGCACACACACACACACACACACACCATATTTATATCTCACACACATATATAATGATGACTAACATTGAGTAGAAATTACTGTATGCCAACCACATGTACTTTGCATACTATTTGCTTAATATTCATAAAATTCCATTCATGCATATTATTATTACCCTCGTTTTCAAATAAGGGAATGGAGTCACATGTGATCCACCAGAACTCTTGTCTCAGATGGTTGTAGAGTTTATTACACAGAAAGACACTTGAGTTGGATGAGTCAAGGCCACTGTGGTATGTGTGATCACGGAGAGTTCTAGTGGAATGAGAGAAGAGGGAAGTAAGGAGACGTAAAGACGTTCTCTCTATTTGAGGTGCCCGACGCCTGTGAGGAAGTCTGAGAGATCCTTCGTTGCATGTGCGGGGTTAAGCCAGTTACTCCAGGTCACATAATGAAAAAGGATGGCTATCAGCTTCTACTTTCCGACTCTTAGTGCAGTGCCCTCGCTAGCTCCCACCACTGACATTTGTTATTCACATTCACGTGTTCAATGATGAAAGTAATGTATCACGTCTGCCTCAAGTAAGATCCTCAGAAGCAAGTAATTGTGACTAGGAAATAGGCACGGCTATGAACAACAAGTTGACACCAGCCCCTCTCCGGTGTGTCAGTGTGTGTTGACAGAGGAGGCCGCTTCCAGGTGCGGAGGGCAGGGAAGCGGGCTTGCAGGAGGTGATCACAGCTCCTTCCTTCACACCAATGCCTTCACTGTTCACAGGATCTGGAATCAGGATCTGAGAGCGGAGCAGATACTATTTCAGTCAACCAGACCCACGGAAACTTGCCTCCTAATACTGGATCGACTGATACATCACCTGCCACAACAGTGTCCAGTTCTGGAACGAAACCCAAGGCAACGGTAAGTTGCAAACGATAATGGACAGATTCAATGTGTGTGTGTGCTGGAGAAGACCAGGAAAGAGCTGATATCCCAACATGCAATGTGGAAGAGGTACTCTTGGAGTCTTAGCTCTTGGCTTGATGACATTGACTTACACACAGTCCTTCAACACACATGTTGTTTGACGTTTTCTAATGGATTTTGTAAAACCAGGTCATGAATCTAGATGGATGCAAAATAAGGCCTTTAAATTTTGTTACTGAATACTCACAGCTTTGAAAAATACAACTAGAAGAATACAAATCTGAAGATGCCTTTTCTATTACTAACCTGACCATCTTGTTTATTAGTTGAGAAAGGTTTCTAAACTTCCATGATGAAGAGATGATAGAATATAAATAGATGAAGAATTTTAATCCACTGTCATTATTTATATCTACAGTATTTTTATGATAAACATCCTTTGAGCATTTGTTACATGAATGTCTTACACTAAACAAAAAGATTTGGAGAGAAAAAATAACCTAGTCTCTGTCTTTTACTAGCTTGCACTATATTAACGGGAAGGGTACATGTAAACTGGAATTGATAGATGGATAGATAGATAGATGATAGATAGATAGATAGATAGACAGACAGATAGATATTTAATATGTAGAAGATAGATGATAGATCGATAGATAGATAAATAGATAGATATAGATAGACAGACAGATAGTTAATAGGTAGAGGATAAATGATAGATAGATAGATAATAGGTAGAAGATAGATGATAGAGAGAGATAAATGATACATTACGTAAATCTTTGAGGTATTAAATGGCATAGAAATGTACAATGCTCAATGAAATGTTTGTTAGAGAGTAAGTACTGAATAAGTGTAAGCTATTATCACTATTACGATGACCTCTTATAGATATTACAATGCTACCAAAATAAATAAAAAGGAGAGTTATCATGTGGAATAATTTAGCAGGGTGAATTGTGGAAAAAAAGACATTTTCTTTTAACCAAAAAGTGAACTGCAACAGGAAAGTAGTATTTTGACTCTAAAAGGTAACATTTATGGAGGAAGTAATTACTACTTCAAATATCTAAAGTCCAAGCAGTTCCAAAAAACCTTTCCTAGTTTAGTGCAAATCACAGTATCTTATTATTTTTTTTAAGTCCCTGTTAGCTTAACACAGAGAAACAGGTTTGGATTGCTGGTTTGCCTGCTTTTAAAATAAAAGAGTTCTAAAATAGGACTCAAAAGAGAACAGTCTCAATTTAAAACGCAGTGGATCATGGTGACCAAAACAAGAATGAAAACGCATCATTGAAATAATAAATATGACAGATGCTGATATTTACATAGGATTTATTATTTATATCAAGAGCATTTTTGATAACGTCTTTCGAACCCTCGTCTAGTATAAAGTAGACAGAAAAGACTTGAGGAGGAATGAGAGAGATCTCGCCTCTGCTTTGAACCGGCTTACCCTGCAGCAGACGAGGCCACATCTAAACAGTGGAGGAACGCTGTCTGTACTACGGGGGCAATGACTTCTCTTTCTCTGTAATGGTTTTGAACTCAAGGTCTTACACTAGGTAGATAAACATGCTCTGTCACTTTTTTCAGATAGGGGCTCCCACTTCTTGGGGTCATCCTTGAGCCATGGTCTTCCTCCATCCACTTTCCGTGCAGCTTGGATTACAGACATGCACCATTACACAGTCCTCCTCCCCTAAGTTTTATCTTCAATATTTCAAGAGTCACTGGAACATTGACTTTTTAACACTACTGAGGACAAATGAGAAAGTTCCTTTCCTTAAGATCGTTTTGCTTGAATTCTCTTTTGAAAGCACCTGCTAGTTTCCTACAGAGTTCTTTTTAACGTTGGTAGTAACCTCATGTCCATCTTTTCTTTAGAATAATTACCAATGCGTCCAGAAATTTTTCCTTTGGAATATGAAATGTGTGAACAGCTTGTAATTCATTATGATATATGCATCTGTGTGTAAACTTCCCAGAGTCTTTCATTTCTCTCATGTTTATAAACATTTAGTTATGCATTAATGTTATATATGTATAACTATTTTTATAAAGTTTGCGATAAGAAGAACAAAGTTATATTTTCCCAGAACTTTAACCAATTGGAGTAATCCAAGGTTTCCTTGTTCAAATAATTCTCTTTTTTGCCACATCACTTGATCAAATTATTCAGCCATCCATCATAATTAACATACCTTTTAATTACTGAAGATATGAATTACTTTTCATGGCATCTTATCTCTGACAAGGGATGTGAATAGTATTTAGTTGTGCAGGTGTAACGAACAATCTGTTACCAGAGTCCAGCTTCATAATCACACCACAGCTTATTAGTAAGCAAGTAAGAAGAATGTTTCTGCAATTTAAATGGATCCCAAATGCAGTATTCCACTTAATACAACCAAGAACAGCCTCACAAACTTGACTGATGCCAAAGTTAGAGCTAGACATCACGGCATACAACTCTGTCCAGCAACTAGGCTACACTTAAAAATTCTCAGGTAGCCTAGTGCCCAAAAGGGACACTCCACTGCCAAAGGCAGGAGATTTTGAGAAATGTTCTGAAAGAAAATGTGCCATGCATAGGAGAAGTTTTAAAAACAGAAAAATATAGTAACCTACGGAGCTCTACTGTTGTACAGTGCACCTAATTTTCAGTTTTAATATTAAGTAGAATCATGACATTCTAAGACCGCTCATTTAACACTTGTTTCTCTGTGTTGAGCTAGCAATGGCATTAAAATAATAGCATGACACTATGATTAAAATAATAGCATGACACTATGATTTTCAAGAAACATTTAATAATAGTGACTAGCTACCACAAAATGCTTATGCAAGGTTTTTAGATGTTTAAGTGTCTATTTACCACTAGAACTTCTTTTATATTTGCTACTAGAAAGAGATCAATGAATAATCTTCAAATTTCTTACTGTGGACATCAGGTATTGGGATGTTCAAGCTTTGTTCTTTTGCTCAGAATTGTTTTGACTACTCTGGGTCATTTTGAAATTCTATATGGACCTTTTATGATTTTTTTATATTTCCATGAAGAATGTAATTGTTCATTTGATGGGTATTCCTTTGAATCTGTAGATTGCTTTAGATATGACTGCCATTTTAACAATAAATCTTTCAGCCTATAAGCATGTTATGTCTTTCTGTTTTTCTGTGTGTGACCTCTATAATTTCTTCAATTGTTTCATAACTTTCACTTCTTCAATGACATTTATTCCAGAATATTTTGCTTCTATGTGTTTCTATAACTATAGCAAATGGGGTTTCTTTCTCCAGCCATTTTTTTACTGACACATAAAAAAATGCCACTTTGTATGTTGATTCATTCTGCAACATTACTAAATACATTTACCATATTTTTGCTGATACTTTAGAATTTTCTACACAGAAGATCATGCTATCTGAAAAGAAGGATAATTTGACTTTCCTTGTTTTGAACTGGGTGTCCTTTATTTCTCTCTCGACTAGTTGCTCTGGCTAAGATATCTAATACCAGTTGAATAAAAGTGTAAAAGTATCTTAGAGGAAATTCTTTCTACTCTTTCAGCTGAATCAGAGATTTTATTCTTGTTTTTCTTAAGTATAGTTTTAAGGGCCCATAGTCATCTAGTACATTCTACATTTATGAAGAAAGAGACCCATCCTCAGATAACAAGGTAAAGGACATATTTTACTTGTAATGTAGGTAACTAGAGGAACAAGCAATCTACTATTTTACTGCCCACAAGACCTAAAGATATCATCATAAAAGGATGAATTTTTAATTTAGTGGAATCTGCGGCTCTGCTCTACCCCCAGAAACTCCTTTGTTTAATTGGTAATACAGAGAATCCTAATAAGAGTAGTGAAAACTGTAATAACTTGAGCAATTTGGAGCAGCTTTGAGTATGTCCTCAACAACCTAAAAAGACCTTGGAACGCATTGCCATGCATATTAGGATGCATTACCTGCTGCAATTCATAACCTTTTTATCGGAGACATCAATACTTGGCCTTCAATATTTGTAATTGCTCCAGGATGAAAGGTTAGATTCAGAATATACCAACCCAAGGCAACACAATAGGTTCAACTTCACAGATTGAATGTGCTGGTAGGTGTTTGATTGTTATTACTGAAATAGAGCCAACACACATAGAAGAGGAGGGACCATCAACTCAGGAAGTGGCAAGAACCAGGGGCAAACAGATGACACCAGACAGTAGTGCTGATTCCTTTCAACAGCCGTTCAAAACAAATCCAAAGATTCCAGAATGATCCCTTAAAATGTACACCGTTCTAGGCTGGGAATGTGGCTTAGTGGTAGATGTTTGCCTACCATGCATGAAGCCCTGAGTTCAATTCCTCAGCACCACATACACAAAAAAAGCTGGAAGTGGCGCTGTGGCTCAAGTGGTAGAGTGCTAGCCTTGAGAAAAAAGAAGCTTGAGGACAGTGCTCAGGCCCTGAGTCCAAGGCCCAGGACTGGCAAGAAAGAAAAAAAAAAGAAAAGAAAAGAAATGTATCCAGTTCTGTGATTCCAAGATCATTTCTGGGTGATCTGAAAAAATAAATAAATATTACAGTGCCATCAACAATCTAATTGTTTAGCTGATTTTACTGACAATTTCAAAAATCCTCTAATGCTTCTAAGCTATTGTTACTGTTATTATAATCCAGATCTCCCTTGCTTATGTTGAGGTCAATAGATGAGTCCCTTACATATAATCTCTTCATTCCCCTTCAGGCTCTGTCAAGCCTGAAGGAACTTTTCTGCTTTGGAAGGCCTCTGTCAATAATATTTCCTTAAAAGTGCTAAGTACTTCCAGGGGCAGAAAATTAAAGGCTAATGATTGCATAATAATTTTGACAATCCCATATTTTTAATGAATTTTATTTTTAATGAATTTTATTTAATGAATTTTATTAAGTCATTTTAAAGAAATGTCTTAAACTGCACACGCCTATAATCCCAACACTTGGGAGACTGAAACCAGAAGATGAATTTGAAACCAGCCTGGTTATACCAGCCTTAGTTATACCTTGCTTTAAAAACGAAATAGGTAAATAAGTAAAAACAGTACCTTATTTCCTTTTGTTGTTGTTTTCTTTTTTGTTGGTCCTGAGCCTCTTTGTGTTCAAGGCTAGCTCTCTACCACTTTGTGCCACAGCACCACTTCTGGTTTTCTGGCAGTTAATTGGAGAAAAGAGTCTCACAGACTTCCCTGCCTGGGATGGGCGGGGGAGGGGAGAGGGAGGCATTGAATGCAATCCTCAGATCTCAGCCCCCTGAGTAGCTAGGATTACAGGCGTGAGCCACCAGCCCCTGACCTTATTTCCTTTTTTAATTTAAAAAGTAATCTTGCCCAAGATGCATGTTTTTTAAATAACAGATTTATATTTTGGCTCTTTTGCTCGAAAGAATCACACATTGCCATTCCTCTTTCTATGCATCCGTGTGGGCATATTCATTTTGTGTGTATACAATATACATTCCTTGGTGTTATCAAGGGGCTATAAAACTGTTTCTAACCTAAAGTTCATGACTGGATATAGAAGGATCCTTGAACTTTTGCCTTTTAACAATTACACATTTCCAGGAAAGCTGTCCATCGCTTTGTGGGATTCTACCAACATCTCTAAAGAAGCCTACCCTTGAGTTTTTCTGAGTCAGTCACTTACCCAATAAATATGTATCAACATTGCACACCTATCATCTTCGCTACAAATAACAACACCATTCAGATACACGGACAGAGATGGCATCACTTGGGCCTTTTTGTGAATGAAGCTCCCCACTATTCTGCCCCCGCCCTCAGTGCGGCTGTATACTCCCCGCAGATGGGGAAACCAGTTGCATACATTCGCCTTCATTCTCTTTTCCCAGCATACACCTAAAAACAACAGTGACCCAAACCCCAAAAGAACAGCAGCCGGGGACTCCTAGGGATACTGTCCATGGAAACCTGGTTTAGTATTGAATGTATCACGTAAAACACACTTTAAATTCAGTCATAATTATAACTTTTTGATCAGGTTTTTACAAAATGTATCTTGTATTCATGTCTATCCGATACATATTGTAATGCAAGTCGTTATCTCTTATGGTGTCCACGATTTAAAATCAAATAGAGATTGTGCCAAACCCTCGTGTAATCAAGCTGTGGATATTCTACCGTCAGTAGAATCAGCCAATACCTTTCAAAACTAGGGAAGAAATTGTTTTGCAAGCCAGAGGAACACAAGCTGGGCAGAAAGCTGGGTGTAGTGTGAGAGCCGGAGGGCGGGGGGCGGGGGGGGGGGTGGAGAGGAGATGGGGGGCTTACAGAGCCTGAAGCTGGGCTAGCAGTGCAGGGCAGGGGTCCTTTCTAGCGCCTAATACTTGGTACTATCACTGCCACCACTGAGTGAATCTGAAATCCTTCTACATTTTTATTTTACAAAATAGTTATTCTAAAATGAAAAAAAAAACAACCAAACCAAATAGAGGCTTTACTTTCCAAATATCAAATACAAATACCTCTTTTTACTGGAGCCTGGAAGGGAAAATAATAGCAATATTAAAAATTCACTAGAACAGGAAATTTTATAATGTCACATATTATAATATTTGAAAAGAAAATAGGCAGTTATGAATAAGTAGAAAACGACACAGGATTTTTTTTAAAAGCAGATTAGTTAATGTCATCTGAAACATCAAAAAAGTTGAGTAGGACAGTTGATAATGAAACACCTGTAATCCTAGCTGAGATCTCAGTTTGAAGCCAGCCTGGGCAGAAAAGTCCCCGTGAAAGTGAGACTCTTATCCCAAGTAAACACTGCAAGTGGAGCTGAAGATCAACGTTGTAGAGCACTAGCCCTGAGCAAGAGAGCTCAGGGACAGCAGCCAGGCCCTGAGTTCAAGCCCCACAACCAACAAAAACAAAAACAAAAAATCCTTTCAATTTAATGCTTTTCAATGTGACAATTTTGGATTAATATAGCTGCAAAGTAACACTCAGGTAGGTAGATACTTAAAGAAATATTTGCCTTTGTGTTCAGTAAGATCTCCATAGTGTATGAAGAGGAAAAGTAAGGTAAATTTTAAAACTTTTTAAAAGGAAAACAGAGGCAACAAGTTGGATAAGAAATGTACTCACTGCCTTACATATGAAACTGTAACCCCTCTTTCCTTCACTCTGACAATAAAGAAATTAAAATTAATTAATTAATTAATTTAAAAAGGAAAACCGAGGAGTTGAGAATATGGCATAGTGGTAAAGTGCTTGCCTTGTATACATGAAGCCCTGGGTTCGATTCCTCAGCACCACATATATAGAAAAGGCCAGAAGTGGTACAGTGGCTCAAGTGGTAGAGTGCTAGCCTTGAGTAGAAAGAAGCCAGGGACAGTGCTCAGGCCCTGAGTCCAAGGCCCAGGACTGGCAAAAAACAAAAACAAAAAAAATGAAATTCACTCAATGGTTATTAAAATAAGGTTTTTTTTAATCCTTTATTAAAGCATTAAAGGTTCCATTCATGTATTTTAGATTTTGACTTGCATTTCTCTTATGGCCAGTGATGTAGAACACTTCTTCATGTGTCTCTTGGCCATTCTCATGTCCTCTTCAGAGATGTCTTTTTTTAGGACTTTAAATCTATTTGTTAAAGGGACAGTTGGTTCTTTGAGGTTTTATTTTGGGGGACTTTAATTTTTTCAGTTCTGCCTATATTTTAGAAATGAGGCCTTTGTCTGTTGTATGGTCAGTAAAGATCTTTTCCCAATCTGTGGGCTTTCTGTTTATCTTGCGAGCTATGTCCTTTGCCCTGCAGAAGCTCTGCAGTTTGATGCAGTCCCATTTGTCCAACCTTTCTTTGATTTGTTGTGCTTATGGGCCTTTATTAAGAAAGTTTTGTCCTGTGCAGTAATAAATATGCAATTTATTGATTTTGGCTTTGAAAAATAGAAACGTTTCAATATCACTTTGATATTGAAAAAAAATGACAAATTGCCCCTGGTTTTCTGGGGTTTTAGGTATTAACATCAGTTGTGATCCACGTACACGTTTGGTTGTGAAAGTGGTTTGGTTGGCTAGTTGATCTCTAGAGGGGCATCCTCGACTGCGACGTGGGCACTTTCAATTCAGGAACTTCACTGTGTTAAGGAGAATTAACTTATGCCCCTCACACTGATTCTTGGTTCTATGCTGAAGTAGTCGGAGCGTGGCAGGAGAGCGAGCCTTGCTTCCTTTTCTGTGCTTATTGTACAGTGGCCTTGTTAACTCGGTGCCTGGAGCAGGAATCCTAAGAAAAGACGACAAGATCGAAACTCATACAAATGATGGAATACCTTGAACAGTCCATTAAGACAAGAAACAACATTCAAAAAGTGCGTCGACCACCTAAGATTTGGTTGTATGAATCAGTCCTTATATGTTATCCTTATGAGGAAAAAAACTAGCTTTTTCCATGTGCCAATGTGACTCCTCACATCCAGTTCATAGCTTCATCCAAGAGAAATAACGACTTCCAGTTATTTCTGTGCAGTATGAAATGGCCAAGCCAATAACATGCCACATTACAGCAACTGAGAATGTAATTCATAGCACTGAGCTGTCATAATAACCAGGAGAAGCCATTTGCACAATCTTCTCTTTCCTCATTTCAAATCTAGTTCTCCCAAAGCCCTAATTATATATGCAATAGGCTTCCTTGCTTTTCTCTACTTTCCCGCTAACAGATGGGTCATTAATTCTACCCTTGGTTCTGGATGGGTCTGGACTCACTCCTTGAAGTCAGTGAAAGCAAGTTGAAATGTTCAACCAAGGATTCCGTGTGGACAGTCAGAAGCAGTTGACACAGAAGCCCTTCTTCACTATAGCTTGGAGCTGGGTCTACCACATACTAAAACTTGAGGTTGAAAAAAGTATGAATCTCAAACAACCACTTGGGTATTTAGAAAAATCACACATTTGTATTTGGAACCATCATCTCTCTAAAATATGCCGTGCTTGGTAGGTCGTGTATATTTGCTGTGCTCCTTCCTTCTGATCAGCAGCTCATGCTCTGGAGATGGCAGCTGCTAGCGCTACTCCTCAGTGCCTCTCTCCTTTGCCTACTGAGACCAAGTGCCGGGAGCCAGGTGGGTCAGTGGCCGTTCAAAAAATTCTGTTGATGTTCATGAAATCAACACTTCATTATTTCTTGTGTTCTGCGGATTGTTTTATGTCGTTTTATGTCATTTTTGTCTCAGTGCTTCACCAGGAAGGACTATTTCTTTTCATATAAATATAGTAATTTACAGAATAGGCATTTAAGGAATACTATGAAGAAGCAATCATAACCAAACAAATCAACACTATTCACTCTATACACCCAGAAGCGCCTTCTTCTGCCGGGCTTGGCCAGACTTGTTTTATCCCTTGCATATATTGTACAACATAGAGCACAGATTTTATTTAAACCCAGATTTAGGAATTACAAGAGAGAGAAAGCATTGAAGAATTTTTGTTTGAACCCAGACAGCCTCTTGATTTCCAAGGTTGCCCACCCACAGCGCCTTCCTCCACGGCTGGGCCACTGCACGCCTTCTCAAGGCTTCCTCGTCGCTGAGTCTCCAGTCTTGGGGGACAGAGAGTAAAAACATCAGGCTCCAGATATAGAGGAGCTGGACTCAGCCTTGGTCTGGGGCGTCGCTGGCGGCGATGGTCTGGAGGAAATGCCAATCCAATACTTCAAAAGATTGGATGGTAAACCGTGTGATGCATCTGAACTCTGTGTCTCTTCTGTAGAATAAAGTGGGAAATTTAAAGAACTTTTAGTTGGTGAATATTTAGACCTTCGAACTAGCAAAACTTGAACTTGAAAAGTACCTCCCCAGCTAGGGCCAGTGGTTGTTGCCTGTAATCCTAACTACTCATTAGGCTGTGCTCAAAGGATCTTGGTTCAAAGCCAGCTGAGTCTGATAAATCCAAATGACTCTTACTCTGAATTAACCAGCAAAGGGCTGGAAGTGGAGGAGTAGTTCAGGAGTTAGGGCACTAGTCTTGAGCAACAAAGTCAAACAAGAGTGTGAGGTCTTGAGTTTAAGTCCCAGTACACACACACACACACACACACACACACACACACACACACACACACACAATTTCCCAAGAAAATATTAGCCAAGTATTCCATGTGACATATTGGGGATACATCAAAAATGAGCAGTCTTCTACTTATTAAGCATCTGAAGCTTTCCTTTCTGCATTAGACCCAAATTGATATGCATAGATAGATAGATAGATAGATAGATAGATAATAGAGAAAATAGTAGAGGGGAAGTCTGTGTAGATTTTGGTCTGGTGTTCTAATATTTCTCACATAGTGCTATAGAGTAAAATTGCATGTTTATTGAAAGGTAATTTTGTTACTATTAATGCCAAGCTTTTCTTATGCTTATAAGGTAATCAAACATATCTTAATTTAAGGTCATGAATATTATCTGCCATTTATAAGTCTGTTACACTTATCTATTTTTTTTACTAAAGCCTATATTTTTAATTAAACAAAGACATTTTCATTTTTAATGTAACTGAACTCTGATACTATTAGTAATGTGTGACTCCAACCAGGTTTTCCCAATACCATAAAGAAGTTTTGTGAATGTGTGAGTTACTATGCTAGATATTGGAATAGAACTTAAGGGAGGGAGGGAGGAAAGGAGGGAGAGAGAGAGAGAGAGAGAGGAGAATATATATATATACATATACATATATATATACATATATACATATATATGTATAAAACAGTATTAGGATCTCTGGAATCAGACTCCAAGACTAAGAATGGACCAGGATGGTAAAAGTGGTGGACAGAAGATGGCAATAAGACTTTGAATCATGCCCCAAGAGAAGCATGAACAGATGCAAGAAAGGCAGAACTGACAGCAGGCTAGAGTGAAGTAGAACTCTAAGGATTGTTCCAAATTGAACCTTGCCAATAATTGGCCTTTGCCCATAGAAAGTTATGTAACCAAAATCAGTTACAGTGACATCAGGGGTAAAACCACGGGAAAGAAAGACAAAATAAAAAGGACATAATTTTACATGGTAGGTTGAAAATAACAGCAACAATGATAAACCACTGGATTCTATAACTTGGATTTCATTTCACTTATTATCATCTTATATGATCATATGTACATAGCTATTGAGCTATCATGATCTTCTGCTAGTATTATCTTAGACGTGTACTAATTATTTCCAATGACAGAAACCATAGAGTCCATGTTTCTTTGGGTCTGGCTCACTTCACTTAGTATGATTCATTCCAAGTCCTTCCATTTCCTTACGAATGGAGCGATGTTATTCTTTCTGATAGAGGCATAGAATTCCATTGTGTTTATGTACCACATTTTCTTGATCTACTGAGAGGCATCTGGGTTGGAACCTGGACATTGTATGTATGCATATTGGAACTAGGGAAGGGATGGCAAATATCAAAATTGAGAGACAAAGGATAAAAGGACAAACCAATGCAACAGCAATACTTACAAAACTATATGGTGTAAACCAACAGCGCAACTCATGGGGGGGCGGGGAGGAAATGGGGATGGGGGAGGGGAAACGAGGGAGGAGGTAACATGTTGGATAAGATATACATGCACTGCCTTATGTATGAAACTGTAACCCCTCTGTACAGCACTTTGATAATAAAGAAATAAAAAAGGAAGTTATGCAACTTTGACGAAGCAGTTGCTTGTGTTCAAGGACATGTCCCAACACGACAAGTAGCCGCGACCATTGGCAGCCGCTATTCCCAGCAGAGGGAAATCAGCTCACTGGCCCTGAGGTTGGAATCTAGGGGCGAACGCAGCAGTTTCTGGGGCCTTTACTCCCATTGGCTAGCTAGCTGTATATACTGATACAAGTAGCAGGTAGCCAAATGTGTGGTTGTGAATTTGGTATCCAGTGAATACCAAAGTAGGGTTCTTCTCTATAGTCTTAAATGATGACAAAGAATTTCCCAGGTAAAGAGAGAGAAATGTCTGGTACAAATATGTAAGAACACAAAACAGTCTTTTCACAGAATTCTGGTAATTTGAGTAAAATATGGTGCACATAACTCCAACTGGCCAAAAGTATGGCTACACTAACCTTTAGGTCAAGTCTGTGGAGAACCTTCAATGCTCTGACAAAACCAAAAATCTGCTTTCAGGGAAAGGTGAGGATGTCTTTTAAATAAGAAAGTAGAACGACATCCTTTCCTGTCAGTTATGGAACCTGGTTTCCTTGTTTGCTCTACGAAGTGCTAGTGAGCTTTCCTTGCATGCTGGGGCACTTTCTTGGGCGCTGAGCTAGGGAAGGGGTGGATTGACCAGAGAGCGGCCTGGGATCGAGGAGCTTCTCAGCACTTCCTGGGGTGCAGAAGGGTGTATTTCAGGAAAAAGCATTTGTAAGGAGGCTTACATGTTCAGATCAGACAGCAGGGAAGAAAATAAGGTCCGGCTGGCTCTTCCACCAGGCTCTTCTACCAGAGGAGCCACGTGCTTAGAGGCGCTGTATAAATAGTAGGGGCCCCAAGGATAACCATGTACTCATATGCACCACACTGAGGTGGAAAGACATTGTTCTTACAACTTTTTAAGCAGTAGAGTACAGAATGCAATTTTTTTTCTTACAAAATACCTGAAAGGACTTTAGATGTCCTCAAACCAGAAAACAATTACTATGTAGCTGATGGCATTTTAAAGCAGGAAACACAAATTTCAAATTGTTCCAGTATTTTCCATGACTGTCAACACCAAGTATAGAGGACTGTACTCGGCTCTTTTGTTTTGGTTCTTGTTTTTCTTTCAGGATGCTGCCATCTTCTGGTGAAATTTTATCACTGTATACACCCAAGAAAAAGTCACCAGTCGGAGGCAAATTAACATTATACAATGGCCCATTTAAAGCAAGCAAAGGGAGGAAAGAGAGGAAAGGAAGAAGAGAAAGAAATTGTCCTGATTGTTAAAGTTTTCGCTCTGTTTCTGTTAGCTATGAGTCCATAAAAGTCATCACTCCTTCCTAACTCCCTGAACCTATCAGTGCACCTGCCTGCCCCAATTCTTGCCTCTTCTCACCCCTGCTATAGCACGGTGCTGCAACCACATATACTTCATTTCCCTTATTCCAAGGCTGCAGGTGAAGAGTGGGTCGTGGGCCAGGAGAGGAAGGTGTGGCTAGCCGTTCACAAGGCCGGAGGCCAGCCATGTTCTCAAGAAGGAAGCTCGGCAGTAGTGAACCTTGCTCTACCCCCTTACTCTTTCTCCCATCATGAAAAGAAAACAAGTAAACGATGGCACGTTTTATGTTTTCTTGAATTAAGTATTTTACTAAGCCAGTTCTGTTTTGGTTTTTTTTGCCAGTCCTGGGCCTTGGACTCAGGGCCTGAGCACTGTCCCTGGTTTCTTTTTGCTCAAGGCTAGCACTCTGCCACTTGAGCCACAGCGCTGCTTCTGGCCATTTTCTGTATATGTGGTGCTGGGGAATCGAACCCAGGGCTTCATGTATACGAGGCAAGCACTCCAGCCTCTAGGCCGTATTCCCAGCCCCCTAAGCCAGTTTTAAAATACTTCTTTTTGATTAAATAGTTAAAAATTTTTCAAGGGACTCAGAAATTCAGTGAGTGTGCAGAGGTCAACAGGACACTGCCCGCACAGTGAGCCCTCAACCCACGAGAAGAACATTTATACCTTATTAATGCAGTAGACACACTCTTTGAAAGCAACACATAAAATGATTTTGACCAATTGTAGTTTCAACAACACATTTATTTGCATGCTGCTTAACTCCTATGACAAAATTGTTCTTCGTGCTGAATCACATTTCTGGAATTTTCTTTACTACGGAATAATAGGATGAGACAATAAGTCATTGAAAAGGGGACCAGACCAAGACAATTGGGTTAACTGAGAGAATATCACCAAGTGAGAAAGAACATCTTGTCCTGCATGTCATAAACAAGATAAAGAGTGATTTAGAGAGTCAAGTTCTCAGCAAGATGGAAGTATTCCACCTAAGGGGAAACTGAAAGATGAA
This sequence comes from Perognathus longimembris pacificus, assembly GCF_023159225.1. NCBI lineage: Eukaryota > Metazoa > Chordata > Mammalia > Rodentia > Heteromyidae > Perognathus > Perognathus longimembris. Next base: position 42,424,363 of record NC_063181.1, on the reverse strand, counting down.
GGAGTCTTTTGATCATCAGACAAACACCACAACACATGATTATATTCCAAATGACACTAATGAATGAGGTCTTTATCTAGGAAGGCAAGGATTATGAAAAATGATTAATAATTCTGTCACCCGTCCTATCATCCATCCTAATAACTGTCATTTCACTGTGGGCCACAGCTGTCTTTGCAGCTTTCTGTCGCTTTGCCCTGCGCACACCAGTAGTGACTGCCTGAGAAGGGGCTGAATGGGACTTCAGCCATCACAACTCTTTAGACTATTCCAAAGAATATAAATTATCATTTGCAGATACCATTTCTAGAAACTTTTGTCTCTCTGACTCCTCAATAGCCATAAGTCTCTTGCACTTTGAATAAAACAGCTAAAGAGAGTTCGCATGACTATTGCCTTTAAAATGGCGTGTCCTGTGTATAGCTTAGCTCTCCTTTCTATCAATGGGGTATTTCTTTCCACTGGAGAAGATGAAGAAATACTTCAGCACTTAGTCAACATGTGACAGAAAGTTCATGAACTATGCTTTACAGTTTTAGTCCTTCACGTGGCAGCAAGTAAGCCCTAGTGTTCCACCAGGACGGAACACAAACATGTTACGGGGAGGGGGTTCTGCCCCGCCCTGGCACCCTGAAGAAATGATGTCCCCACGTCACTGCAGAGGAATGTGTTTGGACATTTTCTTGGAATGCTGATGAACTGACCACCAACCCTCAAACAATACTGCTGCTTGTGTACAAAATGGTTGTAAACAGGCTTCTCGTGAAAACGATGGTTTATATGGATTGCCGTTTTCTCTATGTTTAATCTCTACTAGCAATTATTAAAGGAAGCACGACTTGAGGTAGCTCTGAGGCTGTAAATCTCCAACAAAGATCAATTCTCTTTATTCAGTCTCACTTTTGCCAGGCAGTTAGCCTTGCTTCTCATTAGCAAAGCCATTTACATACACACATTTTTTTTAAAAGACGTAGCAGGGGCTGGGGTATGGCCTAGTGGCAAGAGTGCCTGCCTCCTATACATGAGGCCCTGGGTTCGATTCCCCAGCACCACATATACAGAAAATGGCCAGAAGTGGTGCTGTGGCTCAAGTGGCAGAGTGCTAGCCTTGAGCAAAAAGAAACCAGGGACAGTGCTCAGCCCCTGAGTCCAAGACCCAAGACTGGCCAAAAAAAAAAAAGAAGTAGCAAATGATAACAGGGTATGGTTCTTTCACACAGATTAACGCAGCAGATCAAAGGAATAATCTCTTAATCTGTTTTAGTGAATTTGGAATTCTACCTATATCAGTCTCTGATCAAAGCATTTTCAAGAGATCTGACTCTTAGAATGTAGCATTACGATGAAGCAGCTTTTGTTTGGTTCATTTATGGTATACTTGCTCGGTCACGATGCTGTCTCTAAGTACCAAATGTTGCCTTTGTGACGTTTGTTGTTGCTTTGGTTTGCTTTCATTTGGGTTTTTCCGGTGGTATTAGAATTTGAACCAAGGGCCTTGGTTGGCTTGACTAGCTGGCGCTCTACTGCTTGAGCCACACCTCCACCCATGCTCTTTTGCTGGCTATTTGGAGACATTCTTACTGGTCCTCCAGACGTCAGTCTCCTGACTATCTATAGTTACAAGTGTGAGCCAATAGCAACAACCTGGTTGCTTTCTGGTTATTTGCATTTCAGTTACTCATTGAATAGTTACTTAATAAGAATCCACTGTGAGCAAAATGCTTAGAAGACATCAGAGGCGCAACAGGCTTCCTCTGTGGGACACAGGGAATCGGAGATCGATGAAGGAATAGCTGTTTTCAGAAAACTTTGTGGGGAAGGGTGGAGAGGGGCAAATAATTGTACTCTTGAATGAAAGGGAAGGTGCTATACAGATGCAAGGGCTTCAGATTCAAAGCCTGGTTAGCGTTCGATCCCGTGTGGCTCCTATTCAGAGAGAGAGAGAGAGAGAGAGAGAGAGAGAGAGAGAGAGGACAATATGTAGACTTGGAGAAAATCTCCTAAATGGGGACAGAATATATGGACTGCTCTAGAGAAAACTGCTTTGGAATCTACTACAGAACAATGACACTTGACCCGAGGGAGTAAGAGTAATACAGAGAAGGTGTACATGGATTCAAGACACACTGAGAAATGAAAAGCAATTTATTGACATAAGAATTAGCAGAGAAAGAACTGAGATCAATGAATACAGAACAGCTAGAAGGTGATGGTTCCAGGATGAGAATAACTTGCACCTTCATTTTCCCTTATTCTGAAATAAATCCCCACGTTTCACCCAAGGCTTCCCTCAAAACGCAACACGACATTCCTATGGTGTATCAGGCCAGCCGCAGAAGCAGAGCACACAACGCATATCAGCGATCCACGCGGAGGACAATCCCCAGGCCGGTGAGGAAAGGGAGCGTCGGCGGCGACGGTGGCCCGGAGGCTGGCAATCTCTGGTCCTCGCGTAATCAAACTACACTTAGGATACCAGGAGTTTGGGGGTAGTCACAAGGACAGCGGTCAACGCTTCTGGACTGGACTCAAGGTGGCAAGGATCTGGGTCTTTCTCTAGGAATATCTAAGGGTATAGGGAAGAATTGAACAGGTGCGTAAAGGAGCAATGACATGAATTTTTTGTCCAACGGAACAAAGCTGACAGTGGCAACAGTAATAATAACAATACGTTTGTTATTTTAGAACCCATTGTTCTCAAGTATTTTGAACAGAAAGCAAAATAAGTGAAGTTCACAGGGGGTTTAACAATAACATGTTCTAGGAAGAATGGGTACAGGATAGACTTGCAGAAAGAAAGGCAAAAGAAGTTGGAGAGTGAATGTTCGAGGGAGATGATACAGTGAGCTGTGTACTCACCTGCCAAAGCACATAGCAGACATGTTGGGGAAGGCTGCAAGAGAGTCACGGAGCTCCGGCGAAATGATAAGGAGGAGGAGCGCCCACACCACCCAAGGCGTTCCCTTCCGTGGCTTCTGAGCGAGACAAGGAGCCAAGACAGGGTTGTAAGTAGACCTACCACCTGATCTCACTTGACTTCCAATGGGCCCCGACTGGGCTGCTGCAGGGAGGAGTCTATAAGCCCAAGGAGTGGGGAGGAGGGTGAGCGGGAGACCAGTATGGAAGGCGGAGAAGATGGGAGTTGGACCGAGGTTAGCAGCAGCAACGACAAAATGTTCAGAATGTAGGAATACTTTAAATAAGTGAAAACAAATTCTAATGGGGAAAATGTGGTGTATAAGCAAAAGGCAAGCAGGTGGTCGGAAGGAGGGGGAGGGAGGGAGAGAAGGAGGGAGGGAGGGAGGGAGGGAGGGAAGGAAGGAAGGAAGGAAGGAAGGAAGGAAGGAAGGAAGGAAGGAAGGAAGGAAGGAAGGAAGGAAGGAAGGAAGGTAGGAAGGAACTTGAATACCCTGAAAGTCATGAAAGCATTGCCTCAGAAAGCAAAAAAAAAAAAGATTCTGAAGAGACATAAATAAGAACTAAAATGTTCCCCTTTGTTTTAAACAAAAACAACCAAAAGAAGCCGTTGATGACTGTGACATGAAAATTGTCATCTTTGTGTACTTACTGATTACCGAGCCAAAGTACTGAGTAGGATACTACACCATGAAGGAACCGGTTCGTGAGCGGAGTTAAAGCAAGGAGGCCGTGTGGGGTGCGTGGGCCTTCCCCCGTCGCCCTGTGCCCGGGCGGCGCTCACCACCCTGCCCAGGCCCGGCGTGGGCTTGGATGGCGAGCGAGGAGGCCTTGCCCCCCCAGCCCCGTCCTCCACGCAGGGCCGCAGGACGGGTGAGAGGGAAGACCGCTGCTGACGCATCGGAAGACACGTCGGCTCACCGTGCACACCCGCATCAGCCCGCCCCTGCCAGCCCCTGCCAGCCGCCGGGATGTGACGAGCTGGCACCCGGCCACCAGGCTTCACACCTGCGGGACTGACGGAGGCTGACGCGCGCACAAGGAGGTACGGACCGCAGGGCCAGCGTTCCCTGCTCAGACCTGAACGCTTTGTAATACTATGTCCCCTACAAGACAGAACTCGCCTTCTAGCTTCTTCACCGGGGTGATAGCCCACAGTCCCGGGTTCACAGGCTTCATGATGTCCCAGAACCCAATAAGAACTTTTCCTCATCATAGGCCTAGAGGAACCCCAAAGTTAACACTTCAGTCAGCCCGAGATCCCCTTCCCACCAAGGAGACAGCGCCAAGAAGAAAGAGACGCCAGGCGGTGGAATGGAAGACACACCCTGCCCGAGAAGGAGGGCTTCCACGGCTCTCCACCATGGGGGACATTAATCTCTGCTCTTTTTAAATTAATTATTTATTTATTGTCAGAGTGATATGCAGAGGGGTTACAGTTTCATACATAAGGCAGTGAGTACATTTCCTCCCTCATCCCCTCCCACTCGCCTTCCACCTTCCCCGTTTTCCTCTCCCCCCCCATGAGTTGCGCAGTTGGTTTACACCATATAGTTTTGTAAGTTTTGCTGTTGCATTGGTTTGTCTTCTATCCTTTGTCTCTCCGTTTTGATATTCCCCTTCCCTTTCCTAGTCCCAATACACGTATAAACAATATCCAGGGTACCAAAATCAGCTACAGTGACATCATGGGTAAAACCACGGGGAAGAAAGACAAAAGAAAAAGGCATAATTTCACATGGTATGTTGAAAATAACAACAACAATGATAAATCACTTGTTTCCGAAACTTGGAGTTCATTTCACTTAGCGTCATCTTATGTGTTCATATGGACACAGCTACTGAGCTATTGTGATCTTCGGCTAGGACTGTCCTAGACATGTACTAATTATTCCAGATGAGGGAAACCATAGAGTCCATGTTTCTTTGGGTCTGGCTCACTTCACTTACAATGATTTTTCTCAAGTCCTTTCATTTCCTGACGTTGGTATCAAAGTCTTATCTTTTTGAAAACTCCTGATTATCTCTTTCAAAAAAAGAGGTCAGTTTCTTTTCCACTTTGAATGATCTATTGCTAGGATGTATTCAGACAAGGCATACCCTTCAAATAGGCTCAAGATTTGGACCTGGCTGTGTTAACACCGAATGGCTTCCATACTAGGAACCATTTCCAACTTCAGATTAGTGGATACTGTTCCAAAGCCCATAGTTTTGATTCTGCCCAGAATTAGGAGAGAATGTGAGCTTCTTTCTTGTAAAAATCCTCTCCAAACTGTTAAACTTCCCGAGGCTCTTGCCCTAATCATATCATCACTTCATCATTCCCACTTGTAAATCTAACTTGAATAGTCTCTTTCTGTGGGTCTTCCCAGATCTCTATTATTTCTTTTTCTTTTTAAAAGTTACATTTAAGTAGCTGCACGAAGGAGTTGCCGTTTAGCAAAGCTGTCGATGAGCGCAGTGGATTTTGATCAATGCCACCCCCTCCAACATTCTCACCCAACTCCTGCTCTTACTCTTCTTAGTTTTGTAGGATATACATTGAATTCTCAACGGCACTCTCGCCTTCTTCTCCTCTTCTTAAAACCTCCTAGCCTGCCTTCTTTGTCTTGGTGCGACAAGATAACCCAAGGCTGTTAGGTGTATCATCATGTTGTCTGGAAAGGGTGAAGAAAAACACAAAAAAAATCAAAGTCAACTTCATTTCCCCTGCAGCCTACATGAACTAAAAATCACAATGTGCCTAGCTTGAGGACCTCGAGAGATAAAGGAACGTGTGCTAGACTGCACAGAACGCACACAATCCTAACAAACTAACGTATAACTGCTTGGGTTTGGTTTGGTCTTATTTTGCTTTGGTTGTTGGCTGTCATGAAGAAATAATGCTGTGCCTTAAACAGTTCATTAGAAGATCCTTGGTAGACAGAAGCTGGTTGTCCGTTCACCCGTCCCTCTCCTGAACACCGCGATGGCAAGCTGATAGGTAGACACTCCTAAAATGGGATCCGAAGGCAATGCAAGCCCCTTCAGCACCGTGTGGGATCGCACCGGTGAGTGCCTGCGCCATGTTTCCTAGCAGGCTCACCGAGGCGCATCCGACATCCTAACTCACAACCACGGCAGGCCGTCTGCCCCGTGTGGGCCTGATCAGACCCAGCCTGGCTCGCCTACACAGGGGACCAAGCCACAACACTGGAGGCCCACAGTAAGAAGAGTGGGAGGAAGGCAGGTAGAAGGAGAAGCACAGAATCAAACGTATCAAAATAATAATAATTTCATTCTGACTCGATTCTACTTTTTAGTAGTAAATGATGCAACCATCTAAACTCGGGGGGCGGGGGGGAGGGAGACGAGAGAAAGAAGAGGAAGCCAGGTTGGAGGCTAGAGGATTGCACAAATAGCCGTGGGCGTGAGAGAGAAGGGACTCCCCCAGGGAAGGAGGAAGGAAGGACCCGGTGCATCGCACCAATGACTGTGACAGCGGCAGGTGCGAGCTGAGGGCGTGGAAAAGGCCCCACCCAGAGGGTGGCTCAGGAGAAAGCTCCTGGGTGCAGTCTCCCAACGGCCCATGGCCCAGAGAAAGAACAGAGTGGAAAGACCCGCCCTGTAGCTGGGCCTGGGCTTCCAGTCTGGACAGGGTCTTGAGAGAGTACCCCAAAAAAGCAGGAGGAGAAATGGTTGCCTCCTCCCTAGATGAAAGACCTCATGCTTTCTCCCAATGCCTGTCTTCTCGTGTGAGCTTGCGTGGAGGGGTACCCCATGGACTCCCCCTCAAGGGCTCGGCTGCCCTCTGAGGTGACTTCCTGTAGGCCTCGCATCTCCCCGCAGCCGGGCTGCCCCTCGGGAGCTTAGCAGCAGCCCCTCCCGGCAGCCCACGGAAGCAGACGACAGGCCCTGCGGGCCGCGTGGGCTCCCTCGGCGCCCAGACGGGCCATGGATGCAGGAGAGGCCCGCAGAGGTGCGGGGCACGGGGGAAAGGGAGACCTGCAGAGTAGCCAAACACTGAGCTGCTCCCACCCGGGCAGTACGGAACCCAGCCGTCCCCAGTTCCCTTTCCATTTCCGGGGTGCCTCCTGGACTGCTAGGTCTACAGCCAGTCTTTTTTTTTTTTTTTTTTTTTTTTTGCCAGTCCTGGGCCTTGGACTCAGGGCCTGAGCACTGTCCCTGGCTTCTTTTTGCTCAAGGCTAGCACTCTGCCACTTGAGCCACAGCACCACTTCTGACCGTTTTCTGTATATGTGGTGCTGGGGAATCGAACCCAGGGCCTCATGTATACGAAGCAAACGCTCTTGCCACTAGGCCATATCCACAGCCCCTACAGCCACTCTTGAAGAGCGAGTTGGAGAACTTGCACAGGTGTGTGCTGTCCGGATCTAGAATGCGACGGCTCCTGTGGCGAGCTGGGGTGCAGGCGTGCATCTGGTTGGGCCGCGTGCACCTTCCTGAAGGACGGCGCTGCCTGCCCCACCTTGTGCTTTAGAGTCGTCTTCTGCAAGCTTCCCTGGCCTGTCCCCCTTGTCTGTGCAGGAGAGGAGAGTGTCTGTCCAGACAGGCCTGCTGGGAGTGACTTCACGGAAATGAGCGCGCCGAGTGGCTTCTGGCCTCCCACATGGGGACTCCTCGTATTTATTTATGTTGAAGAGGAGGGCCAGGAGGTGGACATTTCCATTAACAGTCAAGGGATTTTTTTTTTTAATGCAAACGCTCCTCCTGGGTGAGACATGCCTGGCATTCCGCTCTCGCCACCTCAGGCGGTTATGTGCTGCTAAGGATTGGGGGGGAGGCTGGGGGGGAATGACACATGTCTGGAAACCGTGACGCCAGCCTCACCGCACACAATGGCAGTGTTGTATGCGGTCAACTGAGGTAAAGCAGACTCCAGGACCCCACCCCCACCCCCACCCCGAGAACATAGGTGTCCTTTTATGCACCTGGCATTTGTCCATCCGGTGGATTCCGATGTTCGTACCTCTGAGCACCTGTCCTAGGACGCAGTCACAGAATCCTTCCACTTCCCAGCAGATTCTAGAATATTCTAGAATATATAAGATAGATGGGTAGAGATGTATATAGAAGATAGTATTCTAGACTGTCATCTTATCTTGAAGTCACCTGAGGTCAGTAATTCCCCCTCACAGGGGGCAACTAGAGACAACGGACCAGCTCCTCGTACACAATTTTAAGAAGACGGAGGCCACGAGGGCATTTGGCTGACTGCAATCCACAGCCTGGTACACTTGTATTCCAAAGGGCAAGTGTGAGCCATCTGACTCAATGTTATTTCTCTCAAAAATTTTATCAGCAAAGGAAATCTACAGGGTACTCTCTTGACCTCTGTAAAGAGAAGTAATAGGATAGAGGTTGTGAAATAGAAATTTAAAAGAAAATTGAATCATTAAGGATAGAGAGTAATGGAATACAGATTGGATCGAATATAAATTAAATATCAGAATGGGAAGACATTTGTCCCAATTGAAGAAAGTCTTTGGGCATGGATTTCCTATGTAGTTCCAACGATGCCATGAGTTTAATCCTTGGCAAAATAGAAAGGTTCAGAGACAGGAGAAATATTTTCACTTGACCAACTTATAATTACTTCTTGTTGTTTTAATGATTTACCAGGTAAACAAACAGAAATATGAAACCATTTCGCTTAAAATACAAAGGTGTTTTAATTAGGGGAAAGTGATGATTTGGACTGACACCTGAACGTTTGCAAAGTAGCCTCTTCTATGCAATCATTAAACATTGCCGTGTACAAATAGAGAGTCTGGTTTGCGTGCGGTGGTTTGCACGTCAGTAGCTAGGGCTACCAAACCGAAGGAATATAGGAGTAGCATTTTCCGAAGGCATGGACACTTAAAAATAATGTTTGCCTGTGCTAGGAGCTAACAAGGTAAACGAGCCTGAAAAAGACGCTGGGGTCCTCTGAGAATCCGGCCCACAAATCACCTCACCTTTCCTCGCTTCCCTCCTCATTTCCCTTCCCTCCTCCTGTCTGGGCTCTGGCACTGTCTCGTGCAAGGTATGGATTGGAAGATCCTGAGGAAAGAGGAAGGAATGGAAGTGTAAATGTGATCAACACACACACTAGCACGCCAACGCCCACACACGCACACGCTTCCCACCAGCCTCCAGTCATAAGTCACAAAGAAAGCATTGTAGGCATTCCTTTCATTTTTCAAAGGGATTTCAGAGCACGGAAAAGAGTTAAAGGAGTGTGTACCTTTGTACCTGGTTTCCTTTAGCCAAGTAAAGCAAACGCCACCCAAGCATACAGCTTTGTTCTTGATCAAGTGATCATGGTGGTGCCAAATAGAAAGAGATCCAAATGCAATCCAATTTTGCAATCACCAAATACTGAGAGACGTTTGAACATGGTTGGCAAAGTCGGATTTTACTGGTTCTGCTGCAATGCTGTAGAAAAAAATAAATTGTACATAGTTTTGCATGGTGCTGGAGTGTTTTGTTTTGTGCTTTTCACGGTAAACTTTTGTTTCTTTGTTTGCCAGTCCTGGGGCTTGGACTCAGGGCCTGAGCACTGTCCCTGGCCTCTTTTTGCTCAAGGCTAGCACTCTGCCATTTGAGCCACAGCGCCACTTCTGGCCTTTTCTGTGTTTGTGGTGCTGAGGAATCGAAGCAAGGGCTTCATGCCTGCTAGGCAGGCACTCTACCACTAAGCCCAGCCCTGTGCCTTTCATTTCATAGAGAAGACACGAAAATACTTTCACCAAGGACTGCAGATTCTATATCACAGGAAAAATGTTTTGCATTCATTCATTCATTCTTCACTTCTGCCATGACTTTGGTGATAGGAACAATAGCTTTTAAACTAAAATTAAAATACAGTTTTCACTTCTGTCACCAGTTTGATAATATTGGGCTATCGGATTATGTGAATTTCAGTGTTGTTAATCTCCAATGTAAAACAACTATACATATAGTTCTTGTTGTTGCCATGAAGTTTAGGAGAAAGAGTAAAATTTAAATGCTTAGCATTCTTTTTACTAGATGATATTCCAAGTCCCTACATTGGTTGATGGTTTGAGTAGACAATGAAAAACCAAATAGAAAGCAGGGGCTGCCCCTAGGAAGCAAAGAACCAAGCTACAAAGAAGTCCAAAGTGAAATACTGCACTCCAGGTTCATTCGCTGGGCTGTCATTTGGAGATCTCAGCAGATCAAGACTTTGCCATTGTGCATGTGATTACCGTTTAGGTTTACGGGTGAAGTGAAGGCTGGGAACCCAGCCTTGCCTCGTGCAGACCTGCCATGCAGCAGCATTGAACAGAGGCTCCACAGCCTGTGGATACGAACACAGCAGGGGGATATCGCGGAGAAGTAGATACAAGGCAGGAAGCCCTCTGATAGGACAATCTAGAAAGGCCTCTCTTAGATCCTGGAATGCTTAAGACATGAGAAGAAGCCAGCTTTGCAGATGAAAAGAGCCAGGAAAAGAGAATTCTAGACAGGAAATGGCCAGGGCAAAGGCCCTGAGACAGGAAAGACACTGGAATGCTTATGGAACAGTAGGCAGCCAGTCAGTATGGCCCACCCAGGGTGAGACCCCGCTGGCTTCCACAGCTCCAGAGGCAGAGGTTACAGTAAGAGCTGCATCCTAAAGGTAACCGCGCTCTTTGCACCTCCTTCCACACCTATCTGTGGATGGCTTGCTTTATGCAGCAGTAGTGCCATCCCTTTAAGATGACAGAAAGCATGGGTTGTGAAAACAGAAGTAGAAGACGTGTGAACTAACAGCTACAGAAAAGGCTAACCCAGATCCGAGTGTATTCCTAATCCCTAGCCGGCCCTGGAAGTCATCGCACTACTAAGCATGCGGCTCGGCCCTTGGCAAAGCGGTCAGCAGCAACAGTGCCAGGACCCAGGCTCGCGGCTCGCGGCTGCGCTTGGTGGGTGTCAGGGACATCTTTCCACGTCAGACCTTACCATGCCCTTACACAGGGACATCTTTCCACGTCAGACCTTACCATGCCCTTACACCGGGACATCTTTCCACGTCAGACCTTACCATGCCCTTACACAGGGACATTTTTCCACGTCAGACCTTACCATGCCCTTACACAGGGACATCTTTCCACGTCAGACCTTACCATGCCCTTACACAGGGGCTCTTTCTCCGGTGTCACTGGCTAACTTCCAGAGAGTCCTAGAAGCCTCCCAGCTCCGCTTCCGCATCCCATAAAGGATCATCACGGTTACTGCCTTCTCTGCACGCTTTCTCCCAGCTTCCCAGGCTCTGCCTTGGCTGAGCATTTGCACACGCATCTCTCAGCCTGGCCAGCTGATGCACGCTGTGCAATCGTTTCCTCCTGCAGAGCAGCACGTGAGAAGGGGGTGCTGTCTCCTCACAAGTATGGTGGAGGACGTCTACTGGGTTCAGCCGCTCTGTCTCCGAGGTTAGATGGATTCCTTCGGCTTCAGGAAATTCTCTGCTCCTTCCCTTTTCCTGCCTTGACCATGGCAGAAATCTAGCCCGGCTAGGTCGATCATTCAAACGATTAGCTGTCCCAACACCTAAGCACCCCGTGCCAAGATTTAATGAGAGGAGATCGCTGGTATATGCGCTCCATGAAAGGATTCGGGCAAGAGCATCTTTGCGTCTTTGTCTTGTACACCAAGTTTGATTCTACACTCACCTACTCTACCAGAGGCAACATTCCACTTCGGTAAAGAAAATTTGGCCCAAGGGTCCCTAAATATCTTTTCTCACCCTATCCTCCAAATATACAAAATAATAATACATAAGATGTCTTTCCGAACAAATGCTAATGCTTTAAAATGATACCTGAAATAAAATTATATTGAGAACATGTGCTATAATGTCAAAAAGACGAAAAGGAAAAAAAAAAAAACATGATGTTACTGTAAAATGATTACCAGAGAAATAAGGAAAAAAATCATTGGCATTACATTTATGTTTGAGTTTGGGGATTATAGATTTTTCTTATTATTTATTTTCCTCATGATTTTCTTTTCCTTACACTTTTATTAGTATCAATTTGTTGTACAAGGGGGTTTTATTTTGACATGTCATCTATGTACCAGGTCCACCGGCCAGGCTCACCCCGTCCTATGCAAACCAAATTGTAACAAGCTTCCTTGTTTCAAATGGAAATGTGTACATGTTTACCCAGATAGCTAGCATCTATACATGGCAGGAAACACGTGGCCTTTGATGTGACCTTTGTCCTTCTGAATCTGATTTAGTTCACTCAACCTGATGATCTCTAGTTCCATCCATTTCCTCACAAGTGACATAATGTAATCCCTCTTATGGACGAGCAACACTGAACTGTGTATGTAACATACCATGTTTTCTTGACCCATGCATTAGTTGTAGGCTGTCTGTGCTATACCCATACGTTGGCTATTGTGAAAAAGTGTGGCAATAGATATGTGTGTGCAAGTGCCTATTGTCTCCTGGCTTAAATTTGGATATATACCCAATCATCACTGGATAGTCACCCAAAGTTTGCTAGATCATAGTCAATCTCTTAAGGAAATTCCATTTTTATTTCCACAGTGATAACACACTAGTGTAAACTCTCACCAACAGTGTATATTGGTTCTCTTGTCTCTGTTTGTGGAACAATGCAGAGCAGTGCATAATAAATGTTGTAATATATCGAGGAAAAAATATAATTCTCTTTTCCCTGAATCCTCATCAGCACTTGTTGTTTTGTTCTTGGTAAGGTAAAATGATTTGTGTTTGCATTTAATTTATCATCACGGATATTGATCTTTATGTATCTACTCACCATTTATATTTCTTATTTTGAGAATTGTCTCTTTGGTTACATTTGTCCATTTCTAATTTGGGTTGTTGATTCTATGGGAGTTTGGCATTTTTTGAGTTCCTGGTATATACCATTAGTTCCTTGTCAGATGATAGCTGTAGAAATTATCTCCCGTTCTGTAGGTGGTCTCTTCAGTCAGGTGACTATTTCCTTTTCTATGTAGAAGCTTTTTTGGTTAATGAAATCCCATTTATCAACCTTTGCTCTTATTTGCTGGATTTATAGTCAGGAAGCTACGGCTCATGCAATCTATTCTAGTGCTTTCCCTGTTCTTTGTAGTACTTTCAGCATTTCAGGTCTTATATTACATTTTTTGGTCCATTTGGAATTGATTTGGGTATAGGTTGAGGGATAGAGACTGAGTTTCAGTCTCTTTCATATAGATAACTGATGTACTCTGCACCATTTGTTGAAGAGGCTGTCTTTTTTCTAATGCATAGTTTTTGTTTCTTTGTCAAAAATCACAGGTTATAGATGTGTGGGTTTATGCCTGGGTCCTCATCTGTGTTTCATTGGTCTGAATTTCTGCCTTTGTGCCAGTACCAAGCTGTGTTTGTCACAATAGCTCTGTAGTTTACTTTGAAATCTAATATTGCAATTCATCCAGCTTTGATTTTTTTTTGCTCAAGATTGATTCTGCTCTTCAGATTGTTATGTACTTTCATATGAATAGTAGGATTGATTTTTCCTATTTCCATGAAGAAAGCCCTTGGAATCTTGATGGAAATTGCATTGAATCTATAGATTTCATTTAGTAGTATAGCCATTTTCACAATATTAATTCTTCCCCGTCAGGGAGAGTGGAAGATCTTTACATCTTCTAATGTCATCTTCAATTTCCTTCTTCGGGGTTTTATAGTTCTCAGTGTAGAGATCTTTAACTCATTTGGCTAACTTTATTTCTAGGTATTTTTGAAGCTGTATTGTGAATGAAATTGTTCTCCTGATTTCTTTCCCGGTTTGTTCATTGATGGTGCACAGAAAAGCTACCAATTTTGTACGCTGATTTTATATCCTGCTGTGTTGCCAAAAGTGCTTATTAAATCTAGAAATTTAGGGCTAAATTTTTTAGGGTCCTTTAGGTATAGGATCAATCATCTGCAAATAGGAATTATGTGACTTCTTTCCCTATTTGTATCCCTTTCATTTCTTTCTCTTATTACTCCAGCTTGGAATTCCAGTGTTCTACTGAGTAGGAGTAGATTGGACAACCGTGTATCATTCCTGACCTTCTAGAAAGTGATTTTAATTTTTCCTCATTTACTGTGATGTTTTCTATAGGTTTGTCACCTGTAGCCTTTGTTACATTTAAGTACGTTCCTTGTATTCCTACTTTCTTCAGATCTTTTGTCGTTAAAAAAAAGTGTCATAAAAGACTTTTGTCATGAAAGACTTTTCGGTATCAAATGAGATATTAATATAATTCTTGTCTGTAATTCAGTATGTGTCTACATTATTTAATTCATATATGTTGACTCAACCTCATATATATATATATATAGAATGAAACTAACTTTACAATGGTATACAATCATTTAGATGCATTTGTTGAATTAGCTTGCAAGTATTTTACTGTGAATTTTTTTATGTTCATCAAAGAGATTGGTCTATAATTCTCTTTTGTTGTTGTTGTGATATTTACTAGTTTTGAAATGAGTGTAAGGCTAGCTTCATAGAATGAACTCGATAGTGTTCCTTCTCTATTTTACGGAACATTTTGAGATTCATTAGTGTTAGTTATTATTCAAAGTTTGAAGAATACAGCATGAATCAATGAGATCATAGGAGCCAATTACTGCTTCAATCTCAATGATTTTTAGAGAGTTATTTAAGTGGTTTGTATCTTCTTGGTTCAATTTTGACAGGAGAATCAAGTACATCTAGAAATGTATCTATTTCTTTTAAACTTTTCATGTTATTTGAATGTCAGTTTTTAAAGTATTTTTTTCTTGATCTTCTGGGTTGTACTGATATTTGTTCTGATATCCCCAATTTCATCTCTAATTTTATTTCTATGGATATTTTTAAATTTAATTTTATTGTCAAGGTGATGTACAGCGGGGTTCCAGTTACATACGTAAGGTAGTGAGTACATTTCTTGTCAAACTTGTTACCGCCTCCTTCCTTTGCAGTCCTCTTTTTAGTCAGATTGTCTAAGAGTTTTATGATCTTATTTATCTTTTCAAAGAACTGACATTTTTATTGGTTCTTTGAATAGACTTTTTTCTAGTTATTAATGTTTTGTTGGTTTGTTTCTAGCCTTTGTTTTATTGATTAAGAGCATGGAGTGAATCATTATAAAATATATCTGAGTTTTCTTTCTTTATATAAACACCCATAGTTATCTATTTTCCTCTTAACTGTCACTGCTATATCCTAGCGGTGTTGGAAGGTTGTATTCTTATGTCCATTGCATTCTAGGAACTTTAAGATTTTCCTCTTCATTTCTTGTGGGCAGTGAACAATGTATTGTTCAGTCTTCATTAGTTTGAATATATTTTGTGTCTTTGGTGCTGTTGAGTTCTCATTTTACTCCATTATTGAATATTCCTTCAGTTTTTTGCATTAGCTAAGACGTGACTTATTTCCTAAAATATGATTTAGTTTATAGAAAGTTTTATGATATTTTAAGAAAAATATTTATTGTGTAGCCATTGGAAGAGGTGTAGATGTCTGTTAAGTGCATTTGCTTTTTAGTATCATTTGCTTCTGAAGTTTCTTTGTTGATTGTGTTTTGGTCTGGATGGCCTATAGATGAAAATAGGGTAATGAACTCACAGACTATCATTATGTTGGATCTATCTGCACTGATATTTTCTTCACAGATGTTAGTAGTTGCTGTTGTCTCTTGATGAATTGTTGCCTTTATTAAAAGGCACTGACTTCTGTCTCTCCTGATTCATTTTTATTTGAAGCCTACTTTATAAAATAAATAATTTTCAAGGCATGTCTACTTATGTAATTAGAACACTACTCTATATAAAAGAAAATAAGCCACACTAGTCAACAAAAATCACAGAAAAAAATATTATCCTACTGATTCTCAATGATATCCTTGGACACATTAGAATTTACTGGAAATGTAACATTGCTAGTTCTCAAGACAAACCCTCATCAATACAACCAAGAATGGAAAGCAAGGCTTCAGCATTTTTTTAAATGCTCAAATGATTTTTATGTGCAATCAGGGTTGAGAACTATTGGTACACTATTTAGATCACTATTTCACATGAATCTACCTACAATTAAAATCTCTTGGAAGACTCTAATCAGATCAACACATGGTCCCTAACTCCAGGGACTGGGATTATTAGTTTGGAGTGAATCTTGGCACTAGTGTGTTTTAAATTGTTTCTAAGTGATTCTGATCTATGCACAGTCTATTGAGTATTTAATCTGTGCCAGGTTCTGTGCACAGTATATTATGTGCATTATCTCATTAGTTTTCTAAACAACCCAGGAAGGTGGGTACTATTATGACAAAATAAGAAATTAGGATTTGGGAATAGATTGTTCATGGCAACCCAACTTGTCTAAAATGGACTGTCTCCTGTAGACTTATTTGGAGACAGTTTTCTCCTAGTTTTAAGGGAATTTTTCCTTTTTTTTCATTTCTTTATTGTTAAAATGATGTACAGAGGGGTTACAGTTTCATAATAAGGCAGTGAGTATATTTCTAGTCCAACTTGTTACCTCCTCCCTCATTTTTCCCCCACCTCCCCCCTCCCTACTTCCCCTCCCCCCTCCCATGAGTTGTGCAGTTGGTTTATACCATATAGTGTTGTAAGTATTGCTGTTGCATTGGTTTGTCTTTTTATCCTTTGTCTCTCGATTTTGGTATTCCCTTTCCCTTCCAATGCACATATATACAATATCCAGGTACTAAAATCAGTTACAGTGATATCAGGGGTAAAACCACGGGAAGGAAATATGGAGAAAAAAAGAAAAAGAGAAAGGGCACGGTTTCCCATGGCATGTTGAAAATAACTAGAATAGTGATATACCACTTGTTTCCATAACTTGAAGTTCATTTCACTTAACATCATCTTATGTGTTCATATGGGCAGAGCTATTGAGCTATTGTGATCTTCTGCTAGAACTATCGTAGACGTATACTAATTATTCCCTGTGAGGGACACCATAGAGTCCATGTTTCTTTGGGTCCGTCTTACTTCACCTAGTACAATTTTTTCTAAGTCCTTCCATTTCCTTACAAATGGGGCAATGCCATTCTTTTTGACAGAGACATAGAATTCCATTGTGTCTATGTACCATATTTTCCCGATCCACTCATCTACTGAGGGGCATCTTGGTTGGTTCCATATTTTAGTGATGACAAATTGTGCTCTGATGAACATAGATAGTTGTACTGGTGGCTTTGGTGTGGTCTTGCTTGTAATCTTGTTGGCAGATGCCCAAAAGTAGGGCTGCTGGGTCATAGGAGAGCTCTGTGTTTAGGGAATGTTTTCTAAATACTCTAAAAGACTTTAAATACTCTCTTAAAATATTGATATAGTATCTCTTTATAAATCCATCAATTAGCAATTGTCCTATTCCTGCTAAAGTCCATCTAATATGTATACATCTGAACTATTCCATTTCTTTTTATTCATTCTAAATAATATTAGAGCTTAAATAATTTACAGCTTGTTCAATGTCACCATGGTGTCTTGTTGCTTAATTTTAGGATTCTGTCCACCTTGTCTCCTGGAATTAGACCATAGCTTTTATTTCATCTCATCTTATTTTATTTTATTTACATCATGTTTTCATAATTACTGGTTAAGCATATGTTGAGCAGCCCTGACTGAATTTTGCAGAGGTCTTTGGAAATTTGAGAGAACTCACAGAAACAGCTCTAGGGTTGCTGTTGCGGACATCTTTCAACATCAGTGGATTTGCTGAGGTTCCTCGCTGATCTTTCATTTAGAGGGAGCTGTTGCGCTCAGTGCTAACTTCACCTAATATTCAGCAGTCAGGATTCACACGGACCTCACGCCCAGAGGCAAGGGTGTATTTTCAACAGAGCTAGGTCCTTTTTATTTATAGTTTGAATTCAAAGACTTTGAAGTAAGAATCATTTCCCCACATTTGTGTAGCATTGCTTGAGCGTACCATTACCCAATAATGCCAAATTGAGGGGTTAAAGACACTAAACATGCCAGTTCAATCACCAAGAATTCCAAATCAGCTTGGGAGGCAGGTTTAGTGAGAGAGCAAGGAGAAAACAAAGAACAAATACTTGCAAAAAAGCAATTTGTAACTACTTTGCATAATAAAACAGGAATTACCTTTCAAATAACTTTCCAAATAGATACCTTCCAGCAGGCCTTCACAAAATTACATTGCAATATGTGGCTAATTTTAAAATTTTGCAGTGAGTGTCTACATAAAGAAAGACAATGAAACACAACAATCATCTTAGTGGATGGGAGGGAGTAAGGAAAATCATTCTTCCCACCACTTCTTTGTCATTTCTTTCTCTTGGTTTAGGTCCTCTCTTAGCAGGAAGGATATGTTGTACTTTTTAGGGTAACCATGTAACCCTAGTGCTTTTTGATGACATTATGTGGAAAAAGAAATTAACAGATAAAGTGGAAATATATTTTAACATATATTTTTGTAAATAGCTCATATTCCATTGCTTTCATCTACTCTGGGACAGAAGAAAACATAGAAGGCAATTTATTGCTAGTTACCTGGTTAAATAAGCAAGCAAGAAAGAAAAGACTTAACCAAAATAATCAAGTACTGCTTGGGTTAAGTGAACATGAAATACTGTGCCTTCCTCCCATTCTCCCACGCAGGCTTCAGAACATAAATCTGTACCCTCTGTATTTGCACTAATTTGGAGGTATTAAAAATGGCTAGTTTGAAATCAAAGTCAGACTTGACCTATCAGAGTTCTCCAGTTGTTTATTTACAAATGAAAACATTTACCTAAATGTAGTTTCATACATGTATGGAATGGGAAAAGAAGACTTATTTTGACAGCATTAGGTTAATTTAATTAGTTTGTTCAAAAAAAATTTGGGGTGAATAGGAGAACATTTGCAATTAAAAAAATGTTGCAGCCAGATGAGCCTTTCAAACTTGCTTGACTGTTTTTAGAAAGATCATCTCTTTTAAGATAATAGCTAATTTTAGGGGCTGGGGATATAGCCTAGTGGCAAGAGTGCCTGCCTCGGATACACGAGGCCCTAGGTTCGATTCCCCAGCACCACATATACAGAAAACGGCCAGAAGCGGCGCTGTGGCTCAAGTGGCAGAGTGCTAGCCTTGAGCGGGAAGAAGCCAGGGACAGTGCTCAGGCCCTGAGTCCAAGGCCCAGGACTGGCCAAAAAAAAAAAAGATAATAGCTAATTTTAAAAAATTTTTGTCATTCATTTAAAATCTAAGGTAGAATGGTTTATAGAATATATTGAGCATCCTTAAAAAATATGAATCCAAATGAATGTTATTTTCATCATCATGTAGCATTCTTCTAGATGTTTCTAAATTTCAGATAACAGAGGAATTAGTAAATGCCTAATACGTTATTAATCTTGAGTGTTTAGATAGGATTGATAGCAGTAGGTAGTTTTCACCACTGCAACCTTTTCACAAGAGGTGGACATACCTATTATAAATATACCTCAACTATCACAATTACTGAGAAATTTAATTCTGAAAATGACTAGAATTGGGAAGCGAACCATGCGTGGAGAACGAAACCATTCATTCTCTTGTAACTTTATTCAGGATTTCACAATTCTTGCTAAACCCTGAGCAACGTGCCAAAAGCAATAAAACAGCAGAAACGCAGCAAGAATGTGCCGAGTTCAGAGAACAATTGCCCCAAGCTTACCTTCATGACCTTTAATCTGCTTGGGTCATCAGAGATTTCTCCACGGAGCTCCCAGGACGTGACAGGACTCAGGGCTCACTAGCTCTTGTGCAAGCCTGTGTCATAACAATAGAAGTCAAGCTCAACTTTTGTGTAAATTGACCAGATAACAAACAAACTCGTTTCTCTGGCGTGGTGCATTTCATGCGAGTAGAGGTCAGATCATGAATTTGGTTGGAATCACCAGCCCATAATGGACACGGATGGAGCTTTTCTGATACCTTAATGAATGCTTTCCCTGACAAGATCTTCAAACGCTCTAAAAACCACAGTCAAAAGTGGGATGGGAATAGAAAGAGCACTCATTAGGACGTCAAGAGACATTCAGGTTCCTGTTACTGATGAACCATTTCTTAGCTTCAGAAATGAAGTTTGAAAAAACTCATTGATTAAGGCCTATCATGGGAGTCAACATCAGATAGTATCAAGAGTCCAGTTACTGACTTCAAGCAACTCTGAAATTAATAAAGTAACACAGCTCACTAAAGGATCTGAAAGTGTTATACAAGCATTTGGAAAACTTCTCGGAGGAAAGGAAAAGTTGATCCTATTTGGCAACATGCAGGCCGAAAAGCTTACAGAGGCTCCGGTCGGCACCTTAGGAATCACTGGCATGGCATCTGGAAGGGTGAAAATGTGCCAATGGGAAGGAAAGACAATTTGCTTAATTTCCTTAACACTGAGGCAAATTGTGCAAGGCTTTGAGTATCTTGCTAAGGAATTTGACCAAGTCGGGTGCTTTGGGACTGAATTTCTTCATTTTTTTAACCAAAGAAGTTGGACTAGACAATTTCTGAGTTCATGACTGGGTCTAAAAGTCTAAATACGATTACATTAAAAGTTCAAGGGGAAATGTTTGTATGAAATCTGGCCAGATGATATCAATTCCCATACGGCCAAGACTAGTGGGTATTCTTCCAACTGCAGAAAATTACTTCCTTTGTATTAGCATGAAAGTACCTAAATGACCATTTTAGAATAAAATCCTTAAAACTGATCAATACCACCTTGGTGCCAAAGTGACTGAATTTCAAATGTGGGAGTTCTTAAGATCATGTAAACTCATAGGATGGGCCCCTGATCTGGCTGGATTTAGGTCTGTAGGAAGAGGTATCAGAGTCCACTGACCTGCCTCTGAGCCTATCCTCTTGGTAACACCTGTGAGGACACAGAGAAAGCCACCGAAAAGGCTCTCAAGGGAACTGGGCTTTACAAGATCTTTACCTTAGACTCCCCAGATTCCAGAACGGTGAGCGATCAATTCCTATTATTTAAGGACCTCAGACCAAGCTGATAAACACAAGCAATAAGTAAATGATTATTTGGTGAGAGGTTGAACATTTAAGTCTAGCAAGTTCAAGTATCAAAGTCTATTAAAAATGAAACTATAACCAGATACTGGTGGTTCACAACTATAATCCTAGCTACTCAGGAGGCTAGACTCCCAGGATCAGGGTTCAAAGCCAGCCCAGGCAGGAAAGTTCATGAGACTCTGATCTCCAATTAATCACCAGAAAAATCAGAAGTGGCTGCGGCTCAAAGTGGTAGAGCGCTAGCCTTGAGTGAAAGAGCTCAGGGACAGCGCCCAGGCCCAGAGTTCAAGGCCCACAAGTGGAAAAAAAATAAAATAAAATTATAACCTTCAAAATATTTATGTTATGAGTTCTTTTTTTGTGGCTTTGGAGATCTAGAAAAATAGTACAATAATGTAATAAGTATAAATACAACTCTGCCAGTGATTTGTTATTTCATCTGATATGAGAACATCTGTTGATCTAAAGCGTTTTACTCACCACACACCTGAACTTTGCCAATGAGTTAAGCATTAATGTCATTCAAAAGAAACAAAATAAAACACAAAATGGACTATGACCTTATTGTATAAAAGAATTTCAAACTAAATAAGCTCAACTCTGTTTTTAACTCCTAAGAGGGGTCTGTGTATACTTATTCAAAATAAATTCTCTCTCTCTCTCTTTCTCTCTCTCTCTCTCTCTCTCTCTCTCTCTCTCTCATCCCCTCCCCCCTCCCGGGGCTTGGACTCAGGGCCTGAGCACTATCCTTGGCTTCTTTTTGCTCAAGGCTAGCTCTCTACCTTTTGAGCCACAGCGCCACTTCTGGCTTTTTCTATTTATATGGTGCTGAGGACTCGAACCCAGGGCTTTGTGCATGGTAGGCAAGCACTCTACCACTAAGCCACATTCCCAGCCCCAACATAAACAAATGATGATGATTATTTCATCACCCAGTCAGTGTGCCTCTTTTCAGTTCCTGTATGTTGGTATGTACTGTGCTAGACTCAGGAAATAGACAAAGGCAAGGAAGGAAGGCTCCTTCTCTACTTTCAGTAACATCCAAGTCAAGCCTGCAAGACAACCCAACTATCAAAAGGTTCCGGTGATAAACCACGTTAAAGGCAGCGATAGCAATAGTCTGATGTGGGTCCTAGGACACGAAACTGGGGTGAAGAACGGCTTCCTAGAAAATGTTCTGCTCCAGCAACATTAAAAGGAAGTTGGCGTGTGGAAGGCAGGAGTAACTTTGTCAGATGAAGCAATGATAATCAATAGGAATTAGCCAAGCAAAGACATAAGGAATGAGTTTCCGGCAGTGTAAATAAACACCGTGTTGAAAGCGCCCAGCTGGCTGCAGAAGAGGAGAGCAGTCCAGCGGGCGTGCGGGCTGACAGGTGGAGAAGCTGGGTGGGCAGCCAGCAGGAGGAAGCCCCTAGCCTGCGTCACCCTCAGCCCCCTTGGATGGATCCTGGACTCTGAGCCTCCGACCGCCCGTGCGGAACACCAGGAGGAGGCAGGAGGCCCTGCAGGAAGGTCTCCACCTAAGGAAGCACACGAATTGACACGCGCTCGCTCCTCTGGCTCAGGAGAAAATCCAAGTGCTTAGAGAAAACAAAGGATGTCAAGTGAGCCCATTTGCCGTTCCCGTGACACGCACCTGGAGAGGAGCAGCTTGGAGAAGGAGAGCTTGGTGCAGAGGGGCTGCTGCAACCCTGGCCTTGGCACCTTGGCTGGAGGGGACTGCCAAGAGAGCCCAGGGACTGTGGCCTGGCTGAGGAAGGGGGTCCCAGCCCCCCTCCAGCTGCAGGCCCTGGGCTGGCCCTCCTCCTCACATGGGCTCACCCTGAAGCTCCTGCCGCCCTTCCTGGGGCTGCTCCCCCGGGGAAGGCAGAGCCAGGAAGGAGCGGCAAGGTCAACTGAGACACCCACCTTGATGGAGGCCATCCCTGCAACGTCTGCACCGCCTTTCAACCCATCCCTCCCCTTCTTTTCCTTAACTTTGTGATATACACATATATATGATATATATATAATGTGATATGCATTACTGAGTGAGAATTTTTAATACTAGGCCTAGTCGCTTAAAACAAGCGCCTTCCAATATTGAGGTCGACGTAGGATCTTGAAACCAACCATAGCAGCGACAGTAAGAAAGCCAGGCGCTGGCAATCAGCAAAAGTACAGAGGGTCCCCTCCTCCGCCAGCCTCCTGAGTGCCGAGTCCTGCTCTCCCCAGAACCTTCCAGTCCTTTCCCTGCTCAATCCCTCGCTAGCTTGCACGCCGGCGGCCGCGAAGCCAGGTACAGATGAATTTTTTAAATGGCTACTTTCCATGTAGAACTGGTTGTTGTGTATTTTCATTTTGCTAAAAAAGAGTTCTTGGATAAATCAGGGTGCCGATGGCTCATGATGATAATCCTAGCTGCTCAGCAGGCTGAGAGCTGAGGACAACAATTCGAAGCCAACCCAGGCAGAGAAGTCCAGAAAGCTTTTATCTTCAGTTAACCAGCATAAAGCCAGCAGGGAAAGTGTAGCTCAAGTTGGTAGAGTGCTCGCCCTGAGCAAAAGGGCGGAGTGATAGCATGACACCCGAAATTTAAGCCCCAGTACTGGGACACGCGTGCGTGCGCACACACACACACACACACACACACACACACACACACACACTGGACAAACATCACACTCTGTGTGTAAAACATCACAAAAACTAAGTATAATACATTTATTGATTACTTTCCACGTGCCAAAGACAACACAGATAGGTTAGGAACATTAAGAAATGACCATAAGGGCTGGGGATATAGCCTAGTGGCAAGAGTGCCTGCCTCGGATACACGAGGCCCTAGGTTCGATTCCCCAGCACCACATATACAGAAAACAGCCAGAAGCGGCGCTGTGGCTCAAGTGGCAGAGTGCTAGCCTTGAGCAAAAAGGAAGCCAGGGACAGTGCTCAGGCCCTGAGTCCAAGGCCCAGGACTGGCCAAAAAAAAAATCAAAAAAAAAAAAAAAGAAATGACCATAAGATAATGACAGAGAAGTGTTCATCTTCCTCTAAAGTTCCCTGCATTCTCCTTTTTCCCCCTACAAGTCATATCTGGCATATGTGAATGAGTAGATTTATTCTACTCATGAAAATAAATTGAATTTAAAAGAAGGAAAGTACAATCAAATCACTCTAATGTAAACTATTACAGCCAGTTTTGTTTGACTTTCTCTTGAGAACTGTGGGAGAATATAAACATCTAGGCATTTCTTATTTTTCCATGTCAGGAAACTTTTTCTGTCAAGAATCAAAAAACAACTTCTGCAGAGATTGTAGGACATGGGATCTCTGTTCCAACTATCCGATCCAGCAATTGTAGCGGATGGTATTTAAACATGGAACTGTATTTGGGGAAAGCTTGCATGTTTTCAACTGAACTTCATATAATTTTTGTTTTCATTAGATATTCTTCTTTTCCAAAAATCCTCCTAAAATATGTAAACGTGTGTGTGTGTGTGTGTGTGTGTGTGTGTGTGTGTGTGTATTTCAGTGGGTTGTCCCAATACTGGGGAAGGTGGATTTAGTTTGTCAACATAGTTGCAATGCTTTTCTATAACTATTATCAGAAAAATTAATATTTACTGACAACATCCCATATCATCAGTGGATGATGGATTTGGTACTCAATCCAGAGTCCATGTCTTAGTTTTTACCATCAATTTCTTAAATTCTTTGTGCTTCCATTTGATTACATATTGAAATGGTAGCAGCAGCAGCAGTAGTTGTAGTAGTAGCATCAGTAATAGTAATATCTTCTCCACTAGTGAATTATGGTGACAAACGAATGAATATAGACGAAACACTTTGAATTGGGCTAGGATATAGCAAATACTGCCCATGGGTCTACTAAATAAATGGCCTCATTACGTCAAAGACATTTGAAACCTCTCCTGTACAAAGACTTTAGAAGCCATATTAGTCTGGGTTTTGTTGCTATGACAATACCCGAGAGTAGGTGAATTATAAAAACAGAAGTTTGTTCAGACTTGTAGTTCTGGAGACTGGGAAGTCTAAGAATACGGTGCTGATGTCTGTTTGGCTTCTGGTGACAACCTCTTGCTTTCATTACAGCTCATTGTAAAAGGTGGAAAGGAGTGATAGAGTTTGTGTCTTTGAGCCTTGATTTCCTGGAGAGGTAGTGGGGCCTTTCAGAGGTGGTGCAGTCGTTAGGAGAGGACAATGCCTCTCTCGCAGAACCGAGAGAGCTGCGCTGGCCACTGGATTAGCGATGAAGAACGACAAAATCATTAAAGCCACAGCCTTCCAAGTTCACCAGTCTAACATGGACAGATCTCATTTAGAAAACCTTTCTGGTGTTTTTTAACAGTTACACTTCACTCTACCTAAGCCAACCAATCTTAGAAAGGACATACACTTGTAAACACTTGTTTACATGTGAAAAAATGCAATCGAGTGCAAGTAATGATAAAGGACAAAAGATAAAACTACAGGTACTGTGAGGAAGACTAAGAATTTTAGTTGATGGAGTTAGAAAATCTATCATGTGGGTGCAATTCTAAGGGGAGGCCTGAAGTCCAGGTCTGAAATGTGAAGGAAAGGTACTAGTGCATAGGATTTTTATCTTCTAAGCATCTCTCCCAGAACAGATCCAGCCTCGGGCTATTATTACCAAATACCTAATTTTAGTTTCCGGTCACAAAGTGAAGGATGTAATTGTCACTATGCCTACAGCCAAGGCCCGCAACACAGAAAGGTCCAGATGAGGCAATTAGAGCTGGTCACCCTAAGACCACATCCGCCCTGAAGTTCAAATTTTCCGAAGTACCAAGTACGTTCTGCTTTCCTCTTCATCACTCTTAGCCCCAGACACCTGCTCCTCCCCTATCATCTGCTTCGTATTGCTTAATCTAATCTTTCATAAATTGCCTAAGTGTTGTTCATATTTCTTCCACCTTCCTCACCTCATCAAACACAGTCACTCGCAAATCCAGATGGGTTTACCCCCATTTTTCTGTTTCAGTATTTAGGGAAACTGGGCTTTGAACTCGGGGCGCCTCATACTTACTAGGCAGGCACTCTATCCTGAGCTATGTGTAGAGTCCTGTGTTTTGTTTGTAGGATCAGAATACATGCCCATGGTTGAATGCAGAAAGTAATATGACAGTGCATATGCCAAAATCAGCAGGGTTCCTTCTAGTCCATCCCTTCCCGCTCCTGACTTTGCCCAAGGCAGTCATTTCAAACATTTGACTGCTGCTATTGCTACTCACTTCTGTACTTCTAAACAGCAAGCTTGCTTAATATTTCTTGATTTTTTTCCACCTTTGGTTATTAAGCTATAAAGATATAGTTCTCCTCTCTCTCTCTCACACACATACACACACACACACACACACACACACACACACAGAGTACTATTATCATTAATTACCTTCCTTTACTTGAAACAACCCTTTGCTACCTCCTCTATGGAGAAAAGGGGAAGTATTTTTCTGCATTCCTTTTCACTAATTCATGTCCAAACTTAGCTAGGATTGTGAAAATGTTCAGTACATGGATGCATTCAATCTGATAACCTACCATATTTGTTTTAGCCTTAAATTTGTTTTTCTTGAAGACATATTCACAGAGGATTATTTTGTAGGCATTGAAGCAGGTGATATCTGGCTGTGAAAATTCAAGGAATGTTCAAAGCCTCGCATGATCTTGTTTCTCTTGCTGAAGCTCATCTGTCCTGGGCTCTGCCCACCAGTGTGAGGGTCCAGAGCCATGGAATTAATCTCTCCAGGAAGTAAACACCCTCTGAGGACAGGCCACTGGCTGCCCAGCCTGGGCTTGGGGGTCTGGGAATGTAACTAGTACCAGTGAAATCATCCCCATGTTTCATTCCCATCATCCACGGTAACGGTGTCGCTGCTTCCTGCACACACTCAGATTGTCCTTGCTCATGGACCTGCTTTCCTCTTCCTACGAAGGCTGAGAGTTCAGCTCTCTACAGCCTGTGACGTAGCTAGCAATGCACGGGACAGGTCCATCCACCATTAATAAAGCGTTCTATCCACTGCTTCACCACATAGCATTTATTACCATTACATATAATGTTTTAGAGAAAGTTGTGTGATGAGTGAATGTACTTATCTCGTCATGTTCAACCAGAAGTACCTAAGTACTTTTTTTTCTATCTAAAACTATGTCTCTCATTCATTATTGTCCACATTCTCACAATGGTCTTCGAAGTCTTCATCTTCTTTAAGGACTCTTTCAACAGCCTCCTAAGTGGTTTCCTGTCCAGTCTACCATCCCAAAGTCTACTTCCAACACATTTTCAAGGTCACCCATTCATAATGCACATCTCAATGTCACATTTACTGGAAGCCTATTCGTGCCCACTATCCCAAAGAATAATGTTCAACTTCCTAGATGATAAGAAGACCAGAACACCAAAGGGGAAATGTGGGCAGTGCAGAGTATAGATGACTTTTGGTTTTACACCCCGGCCACAGAGTGAACTTCCAGCCTCAGCATTGTGGAAACACGTATTCCCTGTCTTCATGTGGACGTCTGCTCTCTCCACACGCCTTCCTTGCCTTTTCCCCTCTGTCCAGACTCATCTACCCAGTAGTCGGCAATTAAGGGCTTCCCAATAAAGCATTGTTTTCCTGCTTTCCTCTTCCTGGAGGGCTGGACAGGTCTATTTTGTATTTTTATACTAAGCACTATGTACATGCACAGGTTCCATACTAGAATGAGCTTCTAAGTTTTCTCATCTTTCCTGAATATATTATGTCCTATATCTTCTGAAACTATCCATGGACAATACTTTAGCCACTTCTTTTATTTTTTGTTTTTTTCCTTTTCTCTCCACATTCTGGTACCTGAGTCTAAGTTCTAGCCTTCAAATTAATTTAACTAAGAACCAAATCCACACAGAAAGAGTAGTCTAGTATGGACTACATACAGAGGAGAGATTAAATTCCCAGACGGACCTAGTCCTCATGCCTGCCAAGGGCTCATGCCAAGTGTGTGTGTGTGTGTGTGTGTGTGTGTGTGTGTGTGTGTGTGTGTGTCCAACCTTCAGTTCTACATATCGAAACACTTGTTCAAGGCCAAGCTCCAGAGGTGACTGGCTTACAGCTCTTTGTGCCTGATTTTCCTTAGAAACATAGGCACAGCTTTCCTTATCACCACTCTCATGGAAACATGGTTTTTGTTTTCTCATTAAGCAAGAAAGACAAATGGACCTCAGAGATTTTTTTAATATGTATAGAAAACACTAAAAGTGGTGTATTTTGGTTTTTCATATGTCTTCATGTGTTTTCAACCCTAGCAGAGATAATCATCTTGCGAGAAATATCTTCTTCAGTGGGAAAAGGTAAACACCAGAACTGATCCAGGGGCATAAAACACACAAACAATAATAAAAAAAAAAATCCATGAAAGGAGTGCCAAGTGGCAAATTGCTTTGAGTGGCAACACTAAAGACTAGCCCGGCCTCTCATCGCCCCTCCTGACCATATGTAGCCATGGCCTACATGATAAGAAGACCAGAAAGCTTCCTTACTTAAGAGCGACAGTGCCCAAATGGCAATGTGTTCTTACTGTACCTGTGACTCATGTTATAAAGAACTTGGAAAACTTTAGGGATGTTTGAAAGAGAGTTAGTAAACCAGTTGGCATTCCAGCGGTCATTTGTCTTGTTGTCGATGAGAAAATGATGCCATACACTCATGAGTAGACTTGAAAATGAACTTGTAGGTCACAGATTCAACCAACCCCCGGGATTTGGTGCCTCTCATTGAAAAAATCTTAATCCAGGATTCTGAGCAACTCCTCCAAACCTGCAGACTCGAAATGTGACTCAAAATGGTAGTTGAGTTGAGACAAACCTCTTCTAATACTCTTATGAATCCCTACACATAATGAAATGTAGCCAACTTTTAGAGCTAAATTCTCCAAAAGTAGCACCATAAAACGACAAAGTGCTGAGTTCAAGATACCAATTCTAACACCCAAACTGTTTGAAAAAAATAAAACGATACTATTCCTGAAGCACTTTTGTCATATCTGAGCTTTTTGTACAGGAAAGCCTTTTCCTGTACTGACACATATCCAGCTTACATTGCACGAACCAGAAACTTCTCTGTACAAAAACTCCAAACAATAAATCTGTGTGGTGCTATCGTATTTTCATGAATAACACCTTCATCGCCATCATTAAAGGTTTGCACTGTCCTTTTTTATTGTGTCCTTCACTTTTAATTTATTTTTTAATTTAACTTTATTGTCAAGGTGATGGACAGAGGGGCTACAGTTACATACCTAAGATAGTGAGTACATTTCCTGTCCAACTTGCTACCCCTTCCCTCATTTTTGCACTGTCTTTTTAAGCTAACATTAAAACCTGTTATTGGTACCCTAAATCATCACTGAGTTCAAAGATTTTGAATGAAAGCTTTACTCCATGACAAGTATGAAGGCTCAAGCCTGTGTTCCTACTTACATAGGAGGCGGAGACTGGGGAGGGTCAGAGTTTCGAGTTAGTTTGGGCAAAAAGAAATTCACAAGACTCTGTCACAGGCAACAACTAGGCAGTAGCCTGCGCTAGTTACGGAAGATGTGGGAGACGCACAGTGTTTGACACAATAGCATAAGCCTCTTATCCCCAGTGATACGGGGAAACATGGAGGACGGCAGCCCAGACAAGCCTGGACATAAAGCAAAACACTATCTCCAAAATAACTCGTGCAGGGGCTGGGAACATGGCCTAGTGGCAAGTGCTTGACTCATATACATGAAGCCCTGGGTTCAATTCCCCAGCACCACATAAATAGAAAAAGCCAGAAGTGGCACTGTGGCTCAAGTGGTAGACTGCTAGCCTTGAGCAAAAGGAAGCCAGGGACAGTGCTCAGGCCCTGAGTCCAAGGTCCAGGACTGGCAAAAAATAATAATAATAACTTGTGCAAATAGGGAGTGTTGGAGGCATGGCTCAAGTGGTAGAGTGCGTGTCTAGCGTGTGCAGAGCGCTGAGTTTGATCCCTAGTACCAAGAAAACAAACAAACAAACTTACTTCATCCAGCAGCTCAACCACCTATGTGAATTGTCTCTCCCAAGATGTCTCTCAAGTTGCATTTCCAGCCCTAACTGAGCTGTCTCCTGGACTCTCTCCTTTACAATCGCTCCAAGTCTTTGATTCTCGCTTTTTTACCTCCTTTGCAATGATAACTTTCTATTGCACTCTAAGAAAACTCTTAGTATTACAGTAACTCCCAGCCATTTTAATGACAATCAGTGCATGGCAGTTGGATATTGTCAGGGAAGGGAAAAAAAACGTGCTTACCAGTTAGATTCGTTAGGGATCTCCCTCTCCTCTTAAGTTCTATCCCAAATTTTCCACTAGCTACATATATCAACCTGGGCAAATGTGTTTCTTTGAAGCATATCATTATCCTCATGCTCAAAATAAGTAGGGAGAGGAGACTCTAAAATTCCTTTCCTGCTTCACTTTCAAGTTACCTGATATTCTGCCTTCTCAGCCTAGTAGAATATGTTTAATTATTTCTCACTATCCATTCATTATCCACTTTGGTGAAATCATTAAAAAAGTAGAAGTTGAGTTAACTTGAAGTGTGTGCACATCATCAGTGTCTTTCTTCCACCCCACATAAACCACATCTAATTGCAATGTGAAACTCATTGCTGTGGTTATCATGGTCTTTTGGTCTGGGCCACAGGAAAAAAAGAAAATCTACCTGAATTATTGTCCCCACATATTTCTCTTCTAACAGGCTAATCTATTTTGTTATTATCACTTGGTGTTGATGAAAAATAAAAAAGTACAATGACTAGCCTTACATCATGAATTGTTTTTTTAGTAACCATTTCTACCAGTTTTTCTACCAGCTTTTAACTGTAACTCTTCAGTTAGCATGGCTTTGTGAAACCCTAAGAGGACACATTACTCCATCCTCTGAATGCTACTTTTTTCCCTTAACTTCCTCTCTAGATTGAAGCACTTTAAAGGTAGAACCTAAAGTTAATTAATCTTTGTGTTTTCGTGAGAACAAAACACATTTTTATATAAGTACTGAGCTCATATTGAATGAAAGAGCAGTGATAAAATTAATTATTTGTAGGGTATTAGTATAAGTTCAGAAAATAGCAGACCAAAAGAAATCCTAAAATATTAACTTTCTGTTTTCTGTAAGAAAATGGGCATAATCAGAATACATGATAGCTTACTACTGAAGCAACTAAACATTTTAAATTTGAACCCCTAAGTACCTCAAAAGTATATGACATGTTGAGTTAGATTCACCTAGTATATACTTACCTTGGGCCCAATGTTCAAAAAAAGTATCTCTGTGAAAAATCAGGACAATGCATCCATATAATGAATCAAAAATACTAAAGCTGTGTTGATTGTAAAAGTAACTTCTACTCAGACACCATTTAGAATAGGAAAAGAATGCAAGGCTTGAGTCACATATGACTTACATTTGTTTCTTCATTTACTAACAGCTTGTGTGTGTGTGTGTGTGTGTGTGTGTGTGTGTGTGTGTGTGTGTGTGTAATGGGCCTTGAACTCAGAACTTTGAGCTCTCCCTTAGGTTTTTCATTCTAAGCTAGTGCTCTAACACTTGAGCCATCCCTCCACTTCTGGCTTTTTTTTAATTTATGTTTATTGTCAAGGTGATATACAGAGGGGTTACGGTTACACACATGAGGTAGTGAGTATATTTCTTGTCATACTTGTTACGGCTTCCTTCATTTTCCCCCACCTTCCCTGTTCCCAGCCACTCCTCCAAATCATTTCCAACATATTGTCTCCTATCACTGTTGCACTGTTGCACCTTTATTCTTTATCACCATTTTGATATTCCCTTCCCTTCCCTCGTTCAGAGAAGCGCATGTACAATACCCAGGGTACTGAAATCAAACACAGTGACAACAGGGGCTAAGACATAGAAAAGAAAAGCAAAAATGAAATGGACTATGCGAGATCTTCAGAGCTCGGTTTTCTGAGTAGCTAGGATTGCGGGTATGAGCCACCGGCGCCTGGCTTCACAGCTTGACTCTTGTAGACTACTTATATAACCTTTCACCCTCTCATTTTTCACTCAAAAATAAGAATAACAATATAATATCTGCTTTGTAGATAAGTTAACACGCCAACTAAGATTATGTATCTCAACTACCTAACCTTACGTATCATTAATGGAAGACCCATTGAATTTCTTCCCCATCTTTAACTTTGATCTAAGCATATTTTATCTTCACATGCACAGAGAAGGCATTAATGTGGTTTTCCCCATTCAGTAGCTACAACTGGTTGGGAACACCAAATTGCACAATCCAAGGAGTTTAGGCAATGTGTCAGTATAGGCCATGGCATTCCTGTTTTAGGCAACGAACGTTGGCTTTCTACTTAGAATCGCTATTTGGTATACGTACATGGTGCCAACAGCACGAATTAACTGACAGGATGTGGAGGAGTGGAATGCCCAGGCTCTAAAGGGGACCAAATCAGGAAGAAGTCACGCGCCCAGCCCTCTTTACAGCGTCCAAACACCTCACAGGTAAGCCTGTGCACCCACAATACGCAGCCAGCGAGCGTGCTTGCTTTCCAGTGGATGAAGGGTGAAGACAAGATTAGGAGGAAAATTAAATCGGCTCCAAGCAGTCCAAGGAAAACAAAAAGAAGGTTGCTTGGTTTCCCATAGTCATAGTATAAACAGTCCTGAAACCCAGCAACTGCAGCTGACTGGTCTCGCCGCTGATTCATGCTGCGCTGCAGTTCTCTACGGAAACAGAACCAATAGCAAATAAGCCACAGAGAGCCACAGAGAGGAAGAGAAAGATTTTCTTTAAAAAAAATAAAAATAAAACTCATGCAATTGTTGAAGTGGCAAATCTGAAATCTAAAAGGCAAATAGGCTAGAATGTAGGTAAGAGTTGAGAAGAAGGTATACAAAAAAATCCGCATAATATGCTGTCCTATGTCTGTGGCTCATTACATTATCATTTCAGTGCATTCATCCCTTTGTATAGTTAATTCCAACTTTGAAAACTATTATTTTTATTGCTGAATTTAAATTACCTTGTTTTATTTATTGATTAGCATGAAAGAGGGTTTCACTGTACAAGAGAGGTTTGATTGTGACATCCTCACACATGTCGATAATGTAGACCAAACCAGGCGCTGGTGGCTCACACTGTTAATCCTAGCTGTCCACGAGGCTGAGTTCTGAGGATTGTGGTTCAAAACCAGTCTGGACAGGAAGTTTTGTTCTATTTTATGTTGGCCATGGGGCTGCAACTCGGGGCCTGGATGCTGTCCCTGAGCTCTTTTGCTCAAAGCTAGCACAGTACCACTTTAAGCCACAGTGTCACTTCATTTTTCTGGTGGTTAATTGGAGATAAGAGTCTCATGGACTTTCCTGCCCAGGCTGGCTTTGAACTACAGTTCTCAGATTTTATCCTCCTAAGTAGCTAGGATTATTACAGGCATGAGCCACCAGTGTTCTTAATGGGCAGGAAGCATTTCAGACACTTTTATCTCCGATAAACTCCCCCAAAATAAAAAAATAAAAAAAACAGAGGTGGATCTGTGGCTCACGTGGTAGAGTGCTAGCTTTAAACACAAAAGCTCAGGGATAACTCCAATGCCCCGAGTTCAAACTGAGGACCACACACCCATAAAAATGTGTATAGACCATTGTAACCCACTTGATTCATTCCTCTCCCACTTCTTAAGACAATTTCAACATGTTTCATTGTTCTATTTTTATACATGCAAAGACAATGTGGTTCATAGTCATCCTCATTCAACCTCTTTGTTAACCCACCCTCCCGCTAATACCCATCTCTCCATGTAAACCTGTCCTTTTCTGTCTCCTGTCTTGCCTCCTCTCCTTCTCCTCTTCTTTCTCCTCTTCCCCCTTCCCCTCATTATGCTTTTAATTTTTATAAATTTTATTGACATTAAGAGTTGTACAGTTACAAGCAGGTATATTTATGGATTTTCATTGGAAATAACTGTCCAAATAATTCATTGTCCCAGTAAATTAAGTCACACTGTGGTGTGACTACTTGCAGTATCGTCTGATTTTCTGAGTATTTCACAATACATTTTTTCTGAACTTCAAGAGGTTGCATAAAGCGATTACAGTTAAGTCCATCAAAGTATCCGGTGCTTCTTCATCTGCTCTTCTGTGCACCATCTCTTTTTCTTGTAACCTCACTCTATAGCAACCATGTTTTTATTCATTAAACATCTGTTTGGCAAGCAAGAGAACGGTTCAGGCTAACTCCGTTAATAACACTTATAGAAATTTCCTGGTCCTGTTACCAAAAAGACATATTGTTTATGAAGCACTTTCGGTATAAAAATTCAAACAAACAAACGTCCACTACTTGAATTGCCCAGTCAATCTACAAACATTTGGGGGCTGGGGATATGGCCTAGTGGCAAGAGAGCCTGCCTCATATACATGAGGCCCTGGGTTCGATTCCCCAGCACCACATATACAGAAAACGGCCAGAAGTGGCGCTGTGGCTCAAGTGGCAGAGTGCTAGCCTTGAGCAAAAGGAAGCCAGGGACAGTGCTCAGGCCCTGAGTCCAAGGCCCAGGACTGGCCCCCCCCCCCAAAAAAAAAAAATCTACAAACATTTTGTCAGAAAAAAAAACAAAACTGGAATACCTGAAGGTAAAAGTATAGATGTTCCTACTGGTGTCAACGGCTGGCTTTCACATTATTATTATTCCCCCCTATTTCAAGAATTGTAATAAACACTGAAAGTGGAGATTTCCCATGTCCTGAGAGAATGACGGGAGCATTCAGAACGCTCGGCTAGTGTCTAGGGCGCATGCACTGGATTAGTCAAGGTCAGAAGTCCGGGCTACTCCCCGTATCTGCACAAAAATGAGGTAGTAGTGAGGACTAATTCCCACTAACTACTGATTTGCCTTATTGGCATGCAAATGTACTTATTTTGTAGTGTGCAATAAGACTGAGTACAGGTGGGACAATTTCTTTTATAGCGAAGGCTGCATTGCGACTTTTTATTCTTTTCTAACAAAAATCAATCCGCAAGCTCTGCCCTTGACTTCAGGATCTGAGTTTAGATGAAGTGCCAACTATTAACAATTATTTCTAGGTAAAGTACGTTTTGTGCAAAACTATATACTAATTTTTGGCATTTCTAATGCAGATCATCTCACTTTTATTTTGCCTTAGCCAGTAATAAGATAAACTTATCATCTCAGTGTCCAAGTAATTAAACATAAAATCAAAAGATATGACAAATCTAACTTTTCGCCTGGGCTCTACTTCATCAGGTCACCTATGAAGGTTGTGCTGGCCCAATTTTGAGGAAAAGTCAAAATTAAGCTCCTTAGGTTATATTGTGTGTCTAGTAATATTGAACTGTCTAGAGAGCTGCTCTAACATGTGGTAGGGGAACAATACTGGTTGAAGGGAAGAATGAATGAACTTCTCATTGGCCAAAAACCATCTCCAATTAGTATTAGGGGAAAACATTTATCTTCATAGAATCTATATTCTTAGCAGTGGAAATAACAAATGTAAACTGTCAATGGCTCATGTCTGTAATCCTAGCTACTCAAGAGACTAAGACTGGCCAAATTAAGGTTCAAAGCCACCTCAGGCAGAAAAGTCCAAAAACACTTTCTATTCAGTGAACCAGACAAAAAGGCAGGCTGGAAGTGTGTCTCAAGTGGCAAAACATCAAACAAGCAAACCTAGTTAATGTAAGGCTCTGAGATCAAGCCCCAGTATTGATAAAGAAAATAAACAAAGAAAAGAATGAAGCTAACTTCTCTACAGAACTCACACTTAATCCAATAATGAAGTTAACATATCATGTTTTCTTTTGTTGCACTGAATCTATTTTTGTTGAATGTCAGCAATGTTCTACTGCTAATCTTGTTTTTCCAGAGCTGATAGGAAAGGCATTCTGTAGGTTCAATTACAAATGTTCATATTATAATAAGTACACTATCTTGGAAATTCAGATTCCTTAATTTTGTCTCATTCTCTCAGATTTTTCCATCTATTTACAATTTTTAATGCTAACATGATTATGAAGCCAATAAAAATAATTACAACATCCAAATCTTCTAGAATATGTTGTCACTCTGCCTTATGACCTATGAAATTTCATATCTATGAATCCCTCAATTGTAAATTAGGTAATTCATTACTCTGAAATAAAACAGATAGTAATTTAATTTGAAAATGAACTAATTAAATCAGAAATTACTTAAACTCGGAAACCATATTGCCAATACCTAATACATATTTATGTAAATAACACCCACATTCTATCCCCTTGCATGTAGATTGAGTTTAACAATTTGCACAATCTAGATTTTAGTCTAGCAAAGCTACAAAGAAATACAATTCTTTTGTAACAGTTTTAGATCAAAGGTCTTGCTAAGTAAGTATTTAATATAGCTTCATTCAATTTCTATCTCTGTATCAGGAAAGAAGAGCCATTTTTCCATTTGCCTGTGGCCAGAGACAAATTATTTTTTTTTTACCTTGTACCCTTTGTCCCTATTAACTATTAGTAAATCACTTGCTTCTATTCAGTAATTTGTATATCTTAACTATATTCAGAAAATGATAACTTCAACAATTATCTCAATGTCTTGGTTTTGTCTTCCTGAGGTATCCCTAATGTTTCACAACATCATCAGTTGATATTTGGGTGATGTACTCCCTGGTATTTAAAAAGAAAATTCTTTTGATGCCAGTCCAAGGTCTTGAACTCTGGGCTGGAGTGCTATCCTTAAGCTATATTTTTTTGCTAGTACTACTTGAGCCACAGCTCTACTTCCAGATTTTCAATTGGACATAAAAATCTCTCCAATTTTCCTGCCCCAGGCTGGCTTTGAACTTTGATCCTTGGATCTCAGCCTCTTGAGTGGCTAGCATTATAAGCATGAGCCAGAGGCCCCTCACTGAAAATTTTTTATAATAGTCATCAAAACCTTGAAAGTACTGCTGTTATTTGTCATGGACAGCTAAAGAAGATGAGGTTGTAGCCGAGAGCACGAGGCTTGTAAGTAACAGAGCTGAGATTGAAGTCAGCCTTCGCATTGTCCGGCTCTTTTTCTACCACACGACACATGTCACTCTAAAACACGTGGGATGGTTGTGAGGGCCAATGTCACTGCTTGGCCTTGACTACTTTATGTCCATAATACGTTAGTGGCTCTAAATGTAAAGGTAGGGCATGCGCTAATCTTGTGCATGGGAAGAATTTGTATAATTTTCAAGTTTAGAAAATCTTCTGGCCCAGGACAGCGACTCGAGCTTGTAATCTTCCGTGCTTGGGAGGCGGGGACCAAGAGATCACAATTTGCAGCCAGCATAAAACTTCACAGGACTCCACGTCTGCCCATGGTAGGGCACGGGGCCAGGTGTATTATCCCAGATACTGGGGGAGCAAATGGCTGGGGGGACGGGACCCCTCTAGCCTCCTCAGTGATACGGGGAACACAGCCAGGAGCATCCCAGGCCAGCTTGGACTAAAACAACTGAGGCAGAAAAGGGGAAAGGAGTGTGGAGAACGTGGGAAAGCACTTGCAGCGCTTACTACCGGGATTGCTGCTCTGCCATTTAATACAGAAAAACGCTGTCATTTCCATCATTGTAAAGACCTGCCTTCAGTCTAAACACTGACCTCTACCACCTCCTAGCCAAACCACTTCACTTTAGGAGCGAGAGATACATTAGAAAAATTAACTCTATTAAAGGTTAAGCATCTAACCCATGAATGGCAGCTACAATTAGGACTTGGCAGCTTCACTTGTGTGTCTAACACGGTCCTCGTGAGAAAAGCAAGCCTGGGTTTCCTTTCCCTGCATTCGTGTTTCCAGCCACTACTTCAAGTCCATCCAGCTGAAACAGCCCTTGACTCTTCTTTCTTCCAGTGACCCTTCCAATCCATGGAGCACTGAGTTCTGTTCACATGTGAAGTATGACCTGACAGCTTGCCTTTTTCCTTGTCCCTGGCCAGCTTGGTGCTGGTCTAGCACAAACTGGCCTGGGCTGACAGCTGTTCTCGGGTATTCCAGATGACCCCCTGCCCCTCCTCCCTTCCTGCCCCTCCTCCCTCCCTGCCCGCGCTCTACCTTCTGTGCACAGTAGTCTCTTAGGCAATAAGGTAGCCTGCCCGCTTCAAGCCTCCCCGCTGCTTCCCATCCCAGGCAGCACTAAGTTCTTCCCAAGGTTTCCACAACATGCGTGTGCTGCGTTCACACACACACACACACACACACACACACACACACACCGCCGTCCTCTTCCTGTCCCCTTCACTCTGCAGTGTCTCCAGTCTTGTCCCTGGACCAGGGAAATAGCTGATTCCTTTTGTTATCCCCAGAGCTCCGGGTTTGCTGCTCCCAGTGCGTCTCACCCGAGTGCAATGTCATCCCCCTCTGACGCCGTGCACGTTGCACGCGCTGCCCTCCCTTAGCTCCCTGCCAAGGCCTTCTCCCACTCTCTCCAAGCCCTCGGACACACCCCAAATCTAACCATCCCCCCTTCTCCCACCCCTCACCCCCCCAAATCTAACCATCCCCCCTTCTCCCACCACCCCTCTCCAAACCGTGCCACGCTGATCAGCAGCTGACACGACAGTAACCGCTCTGTCTCCCTCTGGTGAACTCTCCTCCTGGAAACTGAACGTCGGGACTCGAGGGGCTTCAGGAGATCTGTGCCTCTCTGTTTGCTCAGGGCTCGAATCGTGCTTCTCACACCAGGAAAACCCTTGGAAATCCTCTGTGTCTCCTAACTCTGACTTTGCCTTGCAAGCTTCCTGCTCTGAGACGTGGTCACACGAACACATTGGGAGAACAATTGAGGCGCAACCCGACCGAAGGAGGAGGAATCGCTCTGAGCCTTTTAGGAGTTCTCGTTTCCCTTAAGCTCTTGTGAATTTCATTTTGGATATTCTAAATAAAGGCTCGTGTGAACACTTCTAGAGCAAGTGCAACCGTCATGTTCCACGACAGCTCAGAATCCCGCCTTGAGTCGTCTTTGTGATGTTCATTATACATCCCAAGGGAAAACAACAATGGCAGAAAAAGGATGCTGAGAAAGAATTTACTCAATGCGTGTGGTAATGAGGACACAGGAGACATACTTTTTAAAGATGTATAAGAAGGAATGATATGTGCTCTATGAGAAAAGAGTAACAGGAAAAGCCCATTAGACCTTTCTCTCCAGCTCAGCACCAAAAGAGCTGCAAGCGGAAGAGCACTAGCCCTGAGCAAAAGAGCTCAGGTAAAGTACCCAGGCCCCGAGTTCAAGCCCCAGTATCAGCACAAAAACCGAAACTTCTAGGCAAGATATTTCAGCATCCCAGAATCACTGTTACACATTCATTTCAGCAGAAAGTCAGAAAGATACAGCAAACATTATGTTTAAATTTATTTTTCCAAGCATTACCTTAAAATAATTCGCAAAACCAAGAAGTTAGCCTATAGAATGTGTTGAGTGTTTCTAGCAACTTCCAGGAAGCTCATCCTCCAGCTCCAGGTGTATTGTTTGAAACTAGTGGGTAGGAAGCGAAGTTCAGCTCTGATGATTTAGGGCAGGAGGCATCTGTCACGAGGACGAGGCCTCTAAGGAAAGCCTGATCAGACAGACGCTGGTGTCCCTGGAGGACCAGCCATTCCGCAGACGGAGAGGGTCATACCACAGAAAACCCAAGGCGGCCATTCTTGTTTACCGAAGAACAAAAGTTTAAACTTAAGTTTAGAGTTTTGTCTTACGTATAAAGCATCGATCCATATAATTTCTCACTTGATCAATGAGCAAAACTATTTACTAAGAAGCGAGACTAACTTATGCCAGAAAACTCGGGGCCCAGGGAACACAGCTCAAGCAAGAAGTAAATGAATGAACAAAGTTTTCTCCTGCCAGCTCAGATAGTCTGGGTGCTGAGGTTTGTTTGTTTTGTTTTGTTTTTTTCTAGTCCTGGGATTTTTGCCTCTTTGTGCTCAAGGCTAGCACTCTGCCACTTGAGCCACAGCGCCACTTCTGGCTTGTTCTGAGTAGTTTATCGGAGATGAGAGTCTCACAGGCTTTCCTTCCTGGGCTGGCTTTGAACTGTGATCCTCAGATCTCAGCCTCCTGTGTGGCCAGGATTATAGGCCTGAGCAACCAGCACCCAGCCTTGATGCTGATTTTGAACTTTTTTGATATATTCTTTGCTTGATCTTTTATTTATTCCTTTGTTTTAAAGTTTGTTTTCATAAAAGTGATGTACACAGTGTTTACGGTTCCATAGTCAGGTGCCCTGTCTTTTTATGCCTATTCCTATGCTTTTTAAACCTAACTTCAAGCATGTAAGCATTTCTTTAGAAGGAGAAAAACCTACCTGTAGTCAAACTTGGGTCCAGGCTCATGACACGCGTCCTGTGAGGAAAGGCATTTTGATTGTTGTGTTTCCCCTGGTGCTACAGGAGTCTGGTGTTAGGTAAGCAAGCAAGACAGCAATGAAAAGTTGTCGGAAAGACAGATATGTAGAATCTGCATAATCATGGCATACCCTCCCTCTGAACTTTTTCTGTCTCACACATAATCCATAGCCTCCAACCTGATGTAGACCACTAAGAGCCACAGCACAGAAATGACCCACGGTAGCAATTAAAACATGAGCACTGTTTAAAACCTGTTGGCCCATGTCTATAATTAACAAACAATATAGTTAGTTATGAACATTTAATTAATATTTAGTATAATTAATATTTGCTCACAGCTGGTAAAATACATTGTCTTAAAAGGGACACAGATTTAATGAATCCATCACTTCTTTCAGTGAGGTAGACTTCTGTGTTTAGTGAAAATTTCATGATCTTGAATTCAGTATTTGATCATCCGCCAAAAATATGGACACACAGTTGGGGCAAGTTCTCTTCCATCAAGTTTCTTTTAGTACAGATGAGGCACACAACCAGAATTAAGCAATAAGAAAAATATCTGTCATATCGTAAAGACATTGGGCAACAAATCTACGTCCCCAATTTTGACAACAAATAATGCCTAGTCATTAAATGTATATTTCACATTTGTTTCAAATTTAATTTTATTGTCGAGGTGATGTACAGAGGGGTTACAGTTACATATGTAAGGTAATGAGAACACTGTTATCCCTTCTCTTGTTTTTCTCCCACTTGCCCTCCCCCCATACCCCCCTCAAGTTGTAAAGTTCATTTCCAACATGGTGTCTTGTGAGTGTCACTGTTGCACTGGTTCACCCATTGTCCTTGGTCTCACCATTTTGTTGTTCCCTGTCCCGTCCCCAATTCAGATAAATGTATATACAAGACATCGAGTACCAAAATCAAAAACAGTGACAACAGGGGATAAACCAAAGTGGGGGGCAAGAACCAAAAAGAAATAACTTCACACAGTACATTAAATACAACAACAAAGAAAATCCTCTTGTTTCCATTGGAGTTCATTTCGCTTCCCGTCATCTTATATGGTCATATGTACATAATTATAGAGCTATTGTGATTCTCTGCTATGACTATCCTAGACATATTCTAATTATTACCAATGAGGGAAACCATGGAGCCTATGTTTCTTTGGGTCGGACTTACTCACTTCCCATTTCCTTACTGATAGGGTGATGTCATTCCTTCTGATGGAAGCATAGAATTCCATTGCATTTATACGCCACATTTTCTTGATCCTTTCATCTACTGTAGGGCATCTGGGTTGGTTCTATACCTTAGCTATGGTAAGTAAGGCTGCAGTGAACACGGTTGTGTTGGTAGCTATGGCCTTGTTTGTTGTCATTTGGGTAGATGGCCAGAAGTGATATTGTCATAGGGGAGCTTGAGGTTTGGTCTTGAGGACCCTCCACACTGTTTTCCAGAGAGGCTGAACAAATTTATCCTCCCACCAGCAGTGTAGTAGCATTCATTCCCTTTCGCCCACATCCCCACCGACCTCTGCTGTGATTAGATTTCTGGATAATGGTATATTTATCAGTCAATAAACATTACTTTCCACGTGACCGATAGTATGTTCCATGGAGAAGAGAAAATGCATACAAGGCTTCTGCCCTTAAGGATCTTGGAGTCTAGTTTGGGGAAATAAAATATAAACTTGTAATTATGTAATATACAAAAATATATTAGTAATAGAGCAGATAAATCTACACACGTATTGGAAGTATTTCTAATCATAGACCAGATCAGAAATCAACATGTGAACTCAGGGCCTGGGCACTGTCCCTGGGTGTTTTTTACTCAAGGCTAGTAAAATAAAAAAATAAAAAAAATAAAAAAAATAAAAAAAAAAGAAATCAACATGTAACCCCAAAACAAAGCCATCCCAAAATATGGATAGAAAAATGATCACTTCTAGAAGTCCTTTCTTCTAGGTCCTTTGAGCCATAGTCTAGAATATATTTTTATTGTTATGGTAAAGGTGATATACAGAGGGGTTACACTTATGTAAGTCAGGTAATGAATGCATTTCTTTTTGAACAGCATCACCTCTCTCCTGTTCTCTCCCAATTTTTCCCTCCCAACTCCTCTCCTCCACAAATTGTACAGTTCATTTTCAACATAAAGTATAGTGAGTAACACACCGTGCTTCCCTTTACCCTTCCCAAGTGAGCCATTTATTTATTTCTATTTTTTTGCCAGTTCTTGAACTCAGGGCCTGAGCACTGTCCCTGGCTTCTTTTTGCTCAAGGCTAGCACTCTGCCACTTGAGCCACAGCGCCACTTCTGGCTTTTTCTGTGTATGTGGTGCTGAGGAATCAAACCCAGGGCTTCAAGCATGCTAGACAAGCACTCTGCCACTAAGCCACATTCCCAGCCCTGAGCCACAGTTTTATGGGAAAAAAAGAACTATATATGACCAGAACCAGAACTTATGATACATAGATTGAATGGTGATAGGTTGAACCTGCCTAGGGAAGACTAGGATTCCATAGCCACACAGGCCTGCACTAACAATGGATGTATCCTAACAACTTCCGAGCAAAGGCCAGCTTCAAGCAGCTCTTCTATTCATCCCAGCAGTCTGTACCAAGAGTATTACTTCCTGTAGCTGTATGTCTTGAAATAATGAAATTAGGAAACTTCTGTGATCATAGTAACTGTCACAAATCCAGACCACTGTATTTGTTTGAATAATCACTCTAGAGAGAGAACACGAGGAGAAAATGTTTGGTTTATCTCCCCTAATCAAGAGGCAGGAACTTGTTCCTTCCAATTTTTCCAGAGCTGAGCTTTCTTTCCTGTGATATTGGTTGATAGAATGACTTAGATGGTTCCGTTTCTGCATCAAAGATGACAGGAATATTCACTGCCTCCCTCCTCCTCACTCTTCAACTTGCTCTCATCTGGTTTCCCTTCCTCACCATCTTTCTTCTTCTATTCTTGCTGGATTTTTCAGCCACTTCCATGAATGCAAGACCAAATGAGCACATCTTCTTTCTCATCTCTCACCACTGAGTCTGTTGACCACCCAGCTCATATTAAAAGTGTCTCCTCTTTGCTCATCTAGGGCTCTTTTCCTTCTGTGGTGTCAAGGTTCTCTACCACTTTCCCCTTGATCCGTCCCTTACATTCCAGCATGCAGGCTCAAGACCACACATTCGCATGTCACATTCTCAGACTACAAGGTATGGCTTTCAGGGTTCAGGTTCAGGTTCACCAAATGTGTGTTTCAGCCTAGACCTTGATCCCTAGCTCTATGCTCCTGTCTGAAACATTCACAGTTGTCTGGAGTTGAACTCATGCAATTCAAAATTCATTTCCTCTGTCTATGGTTTCCTCTACTCCATGGATGGTACTTCCTAAGTGGGGAAATGAGGGTCTTCTCTGACAGCTGCCCCTTCTCTGCTCCCATAGTCAGCTTATTGCCAAGAGCTTATAGTTGAGTCTCTATCTCCCACACGATGTAGGTAGCACTACTTCTGTCCATCTCGATCTCCACCACCTTGGCCTAGGCAAGTCCTTTCTCCTTCCTGGCCTCTTAGCTGAACTCTATGTAACGATCTTCCATCCATATTTCACCTAGTTAATTTTTAGGTGTTAGACTAAATCAACTTGCTAGTAAAGCTAAGTGAGGTCATCCTTGTTGAACTTTTCCTTTTAGCACCTTCCGCAATATTGGTTAGTTATTTGATGGATCCTTTAATATCGTCTTTATCACTGTGCTGTTGCGTTCCATGGCAGAGATGATATCAATCCTTATTCACAATTACTGCCCCTGGTGTCTAGTACAGTGTGTACGCTTTACATAAGTGGGTGTATGCTGAAACAAGCATGGTGTTACTCATGCTTGAAACATTAGGGGGCCCAAAACACCAGTAAAATGCAATTGCGTGTCTTTGTAAGCAGAGCAGTTTTGAAAGTCAGGCTTGACAGTGCTCTTTGGTCAGATCCCACTTGCCAGCAGCACTCTTCAATGCCTGGTCCCCATTACCGACGCTCGCAAGCCGGGTGATCACAAACCCACGTGCACAGCCGCGCGCCATCGCGCTGCACTAAACCAGCTCGGCGGCTTCTTGCTTAGTACAGTCACACCACCACCCGCTGAGAAACTGCAGAAAACAGAAATGCTCAAGCTCCAGGGAAGACCAACTGGACCACGGAACCCCAAAATCCTGGGAGGCGAGTGACTGTGATGCATAGGAATGGCAACACCTAAGGGCCTCCCTTCTACTTTTTGTGTGATTGGAGATATTTTGTCACCTAAGATCTGATAATCCCAGTGGAGAAGAGATGCTGGAACCCAGTGTTGTTGTGGTGGTTGTTTTCAAGTTAACCAGTTGGCTCTAGTTGGGGTAAGGAAAGTGTAGGGGGTTATGAATTGTGGCCACATGTAGCAGCAGCCGTGT
This sequence comes from Perognathus longimembris pacificus, assembly GCF_023159225.1. Classification (NCBI taxonomy): domain Eukaryota; kingdom Metazoa; phylum Chordata; class Mammalia; order Rodentia; family Heteromyidae; genus Perognathus; species Perognathus longimembris. Next base: position 42,379,537 of record NC_063181.1, on the reverse strand, counting down.
CGTGTGCAGGGGAGATGGTCTAAGGCGCCTCCCTCCTCGCTGGTCCTGGAGACTTCACATAGTACCACACACTACAGACACGGGAATCCCTTTGCTACTAAGTGACTAGAGTGTGGGTAGGGATATAAAATGGGCAAAGGGGGGCCCCCCATTCCTGTATGGGATGAAGCAAGACGTTGTGAGAGTTCATGCTACTCAGTGCAGCACACAACTGTCTAAAACTTACAAACTCTTTCTTTCTGGGATTTTTCCCATTGAATGCTTTCAATCGGAAGTTGACTGTGAGCAATTGAAACTTTAGGAAGCAAAACCAGAGGTAAGGGGAACTTCTCTACTCTTTGGAAAGCCTTTGGATGTTCTGGGCCACGTCACTAACTCTTGAGTAGAAGTCAGCTGCTATGTCGCGATCTGCACTAAAACGTTGCAAGCCACTGCTGCCAAATGTTTCTCAGTTTCTCAGCCTGAACCCTTATTACAACTTGTATGTGGAAGTGGTTTCCTTCTCTCAGATCCTCTCTTTCATATTTTTACCTTCCTCATTTCTGTGCAATCTTGTCTTCAGTACATATCAAATAATTGGCTAATAGAGCCATGTTCTTACTTTAATTTGTAATAAACATAAGGCACTACATATTTTAAAGGGATACGTCAGGAAAACACTCCTTTCTCTTAGTATCCACGCGTCCTGAAAAATGTTTAGTCCCAATTTTCACCCACAGCAGTGTCAAAAGTTCTTTTTCCCTAAACTCTTAAGTCTCCCCAGCATTTTCCAGAGACTTTGAGCAGCTGTTTGTCTTCATATGAGGGACTAATTGTTTACTAAGAACCCTTCCCTGATAGCCTGCATCATTTATGTCTCCACCTTATGATCAAGCTTCAGAACCACCCACTCCTCAGCCCCCTTTTATGTGGTAAATAGCTTTGGGGGCCTCTGAGATTTTTATGCGTGCACAGAAGTATTGCCCCCAAACATGTTTAAGTGTTTAAGAACTGTTGTGGTGGTATTTCACAATTTACTATGATTGTGGGAAGCAAGAGAAAAACACCAATGCCTTACATTATCCCTTCTTGCCCTACATGCAGTTATCCAACAGCCTCCCCACAACCTGGCTCTGGTTTGAAAACCAAAAGCTCATGACCCTCATTTCTGCCTCCATCCCAGATTCCCAGAGCTCTGAACGAACCACATCCACAAGAAACCCAGCACTGAGCAACACGTGAAATCCATCCTTTCTCATTCCCTTTCTCCTCAGCTGTTTCAGAGAGTAACTGCCACCAGTCAAAGAACTCTAGAAAGAAATTTGTCTCTGGGAATCCACATTTTGAGTATTTTTGTTATGTCACTGTATCCTATATAGTTAATGTACGTACCTGTGTAATTTCAAGAAATTCAAACTATTCCTTAGCTATGTGTTTAAACAAGTCAACCCACCATTTAAGTTATCTGACAGTAAACAATGGGGCATAAGCATAGTATTGTCAAAGGCTACTTAATGTTACAACATTCACCCGAAAAATAAAAACATGCTATACCCACAAACAAAACACCTCTCATTGTTTTAAATTCTGAATTTTTAGGTTTAGTGAAGACTATACATTTGTATATTGTACAAGGAATATCATCTAAACCCATTAAAATAGTAATTGCCTTCCACTTTCCATTTCATGAGCAAAAATATTCAGTTTATTACTATTTAGTCTCTTAGTTAAGGGATTGCTTAAATAGTCACGTCAAAAAGAAAAGGAAAATCAAACTATGGTACCGGTCCATTTGCTCATAGTTTTCAGATAGGGTCCTGCACTTTTCCTGGGTCTGTCTTCCTCAGTCATCCTACCTCATCCACCAGAGTAGCTGCCATTACTCTTGAAGAATGTTAAGGAACATTTCCACTGTCTAATCATCAGCGATCAGAGCCACGAAAAGTCTTGAACTTGTCTCTAGAGCTATTTCTGAGAATATCCTTGTTAGGAAATAGCCACAGCAACAATATATTTTCAAAAAGAAAAAAGGACTAGATTTCACTCTACAGTAAGATCTTTTTTTTTCCAGCCTAGTGGTCACAATCTGCCTTTACCACCCTGGGGTCATCCGCCTCCCTTCACTGCGCTCAATGGCATCTTCTGGAGGTTTTACACTCACTATCAACAACTAGTGAAATGCCTATCAAAATGATATAGAAGACCTTTAGGTGGACTATGAGAATGAAATAATAAAAGTAAATACCCAAGAACAATATTCACTCTGTTCTATTGCTTGCTCTCTCTATGTTATTGCACATGTTATCCATAAACATGGCTGTGTAAGCTCACATCAGTATTTGCTGACAAATCTGTTTCTTAAGGGTAGGAAGCAAGTCTTACTGTGGTGTACATAGTTTCTGTTTTCATCTAACAGGAAAATGTAGCTCAATAATTGTGAGTGAATGATGGCTACCAACCCAAGCACAAGGCTTCACTGTCAGGAATAATCAAAGAGAATTATAGCAATAAAGAATGAACAGAACCCGGCACTGGTGGCTCTCGCCTGTAATCCTACATACTTGAGAGGCTGAGATCTGAGGATCACAGTTCAAAGCCAGCCCAGGCAGGAAAAACATCCATGAAACTCTTATCTCTAATGAACCACCAGAAAAGCAGAAGTGGCGCTGTGGCTCAAATGGTAGAGCGCTAGCTAGCCTTGAGCTGAAGAGCTCAGGGACAGTGCCCAGGCCTCAGAGTCCAAGCCCCAACACTGGAAAGGAAGGAAGGAAAGAGGGAGGGAGGGAGGGAAGGAGGGGAAAGAAAGGATGAACAACAGTTCTTTGGGGTTTTTTCCTTCTTGATCTACCACAAAAAAAAAAAATGGTTATTTAACTTCAGCAAAAAATTGTGGTTAGGGATAAATTAATCATTTGAGTCTGAAACTACCACTTCAAAAGCTTTAAACCATCTAACATGCTAGGGAATCAGATAAGTTTTAGTTTGGTCATAGCTCTGTAGATGTATATGAAAGATACTATTAAGAAAATTGTGAAAAAAAAGGGCTGGGGATATGGCCTAGTGGCAAGAGCACTTGCCTTGTATACTTGAAGCCCTGGGTTCGATTCCCCAGCACCACATATACAGAAGTGGCGCTGTGACTCAAGTGGTAGAGTAGCTAGCCTTAAGCAAAAAGAAGCCAGGGACAGTGCTCAGGCCCTGAGTCCAAGGCCCAGGACTGGCAAAAAAAAAAAAAAAAAAGAAAAAAAGAAAATTGTGAAAAAAATAAATTAAAAAATAATAAATAAAAAAAAGAAAATTGTGATCTAAAGTATTTAACCCTATTGGGATTTCTACACTTGATGTGAAGTCCCTTAATTCTTAGCATCAATCCTGAATTCATGCTGAGTGCAGTAGCTCAAGCCAGAAATTGTAGCTACTTAGGAGGTAGAGGTTGGGGAACCGTGGTTCAAGGCCAGACTAGGCCTAAAATTTCGTGAGACTCTTAACTAATCGCTGTCATTTTCAGCAACTCAGGGAAGTGTAAGTAGGATCGCAGCCCAGGGTCGCCTGCACATAAAGGGAAACGCTACCTTGGAAATAACGAGTGTAAGACAGGGAGCTGGCCGGCAGTCCAGCTCGGATGGTGGATTATCTGCCCTGCATGCCCAAGGCTCTGCATTCAAAACCCAGTAAAGTGCATCTAATTATGTACTCAAATATTAGATCTATATGAAAAGGTTATAACTAAAACTCAAGGCAGTAATTGTAGCCAACAAAACAAAGCTTGCTAGGGATACAAATAGGTTAAAATACTCTAGATTTTGCTCTCAGCGTACTTGCATAGTACGTGGAGCAGAAGGGTTTCAAACACAGATCTAAAGCAAGTGAAAAGATCATTTGTTAGTAATATGGAAATGGATATGCTTCAAAGCTAAATGGATCAAGGGTATTAAACAAATGTTAGGAGTTAAAATAACAGACAATATTTTAAGTGGTTTGATACATACATTCAAGAATTCAATAAAAAACCATTTTGATTTCCTTCTTTATAAAAAAATAAATTTTTATTGCAGTTCTTGAAACAAGAGTACATGTTCAATGCAATAACTCATTTGAGGAGCAAGTTTTTCTGGCCTACCTCTAAGTCTGTAACTTCCTAGTTCTCAAAACTCATAGAGTACAGAATTCATGAAAAAGCATCACTTATTAATGGAATTTTGACTCAAATACTAAAGACATATTTATAGGAATTAAAAATAGACTTAATAGTAAGGGCTGTACTTTTACTGAACTCCAATAAAAGATACTCAAAATGGGTCACCTCTCTCACTTGGACTGTGTGAAGCTGATATGAATCATTTCCAGGAGAGGTTATAAATAACTAATTTTGAAGTATAGGTGTTTGTTATTTTTAAAAAATGATAGAAATTTAAGCTGAGGTCATGGCTTATGTGGTAGTGTCCTTGGTGGTATCACATGGTAGACTTAGCCCAAGTCATGTTAAGTGAGCTAAGCCAAGCTCCGAGATACAAGCACCCCATGTTTTCTGTCATATGCAAAAGCTAGACCGAAAATACATGGGGACATGATAAATGATACAGGACACTAGGCGTTCATACACAATGAGACCAAAGGAACGCTCTTAGGAGAGGAGCACAAAGGTGCAGGGCCTATGTGCAGATGCTCAAACAAGACAATACTTATTGAAATGAACTCCAGCAATGGAAACAAAAGGTTTTTAACTGGTCGCTGTTTTTATTTTCCTTTCTTGTGGTCTTCTTTGTTCCTTTATCTATCTTTGGGTGGATAAGGAGAGACGCAGAAATGCAGGGACAACAGGTGAACAAATGCAGCAGTGGTGCTCACTAGACACCTTTATAATAACACAATTTAAATATTAAAAAAAAAACTCAGCAAAGAAAAAAGAGAAAAAGATGGGGGAGAGGTGTCACACGGTAAGAACCCACATATATGTTTACCTCCTGGTATCATGTCCTCCAGATTCAACCAGCAAGAAGCAGGTCACTAGATGTGCTCCCTAAAACTTGTATCGGCAGAACTTTGAGCCACAATAAACCACTTTTCTTCATAAAATAAGCTGGCGCAGATATTTTGTTACAGGAACAAAAAGTAGGTGCATAAAGATACAAATAGGCCCTTGGGAATCCCTGTGACGGTTACAGTTGCACTTGTTAGTGCCCGGGTAAGATGCGAACCTCATTTGTCTGAACTTCTTTGGAGACGGACCTTGTGTAAAGCTAAGCTGCAGAGCATTTAGAATGGCTTTTGAAGGGGCATAACATTTTCTAACATAAACATAAAATGGAAATGCCTTCTTTTGTTCTTGTAACTGTATTCTTGGTCGTATCTGATTTATAGTCAGCCAAGACACATTTTGGGGGAACAAAAGAATGTGTCCAAGACTTAACTTTGTGTTTTATTGCTCCTATAAAAGTTATGTTTTAGGAACCTCAAGAACAGTAAGTATTTAATGCCTCCTTTGAGCTCTCATTCCATCCAGTTGTGTTACATTTTGAAGTGGAAAACAATACCACTATCTTTGGTCCCTTGCTTTTATTTTTATTTTTATTTTTATTTTCATCCATACTACAGAGAAGGTCAAAAGAGGCTGTGTACGGTAGAAATTAAGGGATAAGTCATTAAAAATACGGGTTCAAGGATGGGTGCAAAGGGCTCCTGCCTGTAACCTTACCTACTCAGTAAGCAGAGATCTGAGGATCCTGACGCGAAGCTAGCCCAGGCAGAAAGTCCAAGAAACTCCTAGGTCCAACTAACCAGCCCAAAGCCAGAAGTGGTAGAACGTCAACTTGAGCAACAGCTAAGGGATGTTGGTGAATTCAAGCCCCAGAACCAACACATTACACACACACTCATACACACACACACACACACACACACACACACAGGTTTAAACTTTGAGATGGGTAATAATGAGATCTCAATCAAGTAAATAACCTTGTCTCTAGGTAACGCCGTTTCCTCGTCTGTAGATAGAGTCATAGGATTACCAGAGGGTAGTAGCAGGTTAGAGGAAACGGGCCAGCGGTGCCTCATAGAATTCTATGACTTTTCCTCCCTGGCGGGAGCAAGCATCGCATGTGGCCTCTTGATGAGCGTTGCATCTCCTCTTTGTCATCTAAAGCTTCTTACACTCATTTGCCCCGTTTCTGCAGAATGGTAACCCCTCTGAACACTGTAACTCGACTTTTTCTTGCCCACAACTTATTCCTCTAGCATTCCTTTCTCCATTTATTTTCCTTCCACTGTCAAATTCTGCCTACAGTTGTAAATGAAGATCCTGATTCCAAAGTCTTTAAAACAACAACAACAACAAAACAAAACAAAACAAAAAAAACCCTTTGCTCTAGTGGCTCATGTCTGTAATCAGCCAGGAAGCTGAAATCTGAGCATCATGTTTTGAAGCCAGCCTAGGCAGAAACTCTTGGGCATGAGACTCTTATTCCCAATTAGACATTAAAAAGCCAGAAGGAAAGCTGAAGCCCAAGGGGTAGAACAGTAGCTTTGAAGACAAAAGCTCAGGAACAGCACTGAGGCCCTGAGTTGAAGCTGTAGAACTGGCACACAATATATATATATATATATATATATATATATATATATATATATATATATATATATATATATATATATACATATATATGTATATATATATATTTTTTTTTATACCTTCATCCTCCCTTATCTGAAGGGACCATGTTCCAAGACCTCTCATTGGCATCCTCAAATCATGGAAATTATATGTAAATATGTTCCGCATATATTTTTATGATAGCATAATAACTTAATTGGGAAAGAAGACATAGAAAGGAAAGGAAAACAACGAATAGTAGAATGGAGTACTTTCATAAATATATAATACATTCTTAGGATAAACCTGAACAATCTCACCTAGATTTCTTTTTCGTAAGTTGAGAACATTGACCTTTTCAGTCAGAAAAGGCATGAATGGCACAAACCAATTGCTAGAAGCACTATCTGCACCTTGGAAGCTCTATTACATCGCACAAGGGTTGCTTTTAGAGGCAAGTGTTGTGACCCAGCAGGGGTTGATGATAATCGAGACGGCTAGCTTGTGATTAACAGGCAGGGAGCAGACGGATACACTGGGCAAAGGACCCACTCACCTCGCAGGGGAGATGAGCTTGCGTGGTGAAGGCTGGCACAGGATTTCAGCAGACCACCCACAACGGCCCACAGCCTAACCTCATGAATTCCTTACTGCTGGAATTTCCCATTTGAATTTTTATACTATGCTCAACTTTGGGTAACTGAAACCTTAGGAGGTAAAATCACCTGTAATAAGGAAATTGGTAGACTCTCCATCTCTGTAGCTCACCCCAGGCCCTTTGATCAGGCCCTCTCCGTCTCTTCTCACCCTGCCTGCATGTACCCAGAGGAACACCGAAGTGCATGCCCCGGGGATCCCGGTCACACAAGCGTGGAACGTGGTCCTCTCATCTTAGCTCTTCCTGCTTTGATTCTAGTCCACTTTCTTCCCTCTCATTTCCTATAGTCTACCCAGATTTTTATAAATATTTGTTGAAAATACGTTGTGTAAAATGTTTGCTTAGTGATGAAGTCAAGATCTTATTTAATGCGAAAGTCATAGGTAAAGTCCATTTAACCCTACCCTGCCTGTACAATCTTTACTTTATGCTTAGTGTGCAAATAGTGCTCCATCTGGACACTACTTTTGTACTTCCAGAGTAACAATCCTCCTGTCTTTGCTTATCAGCAATGTGGCTGGTTGTTATTTTTATCTCACCTTCCTTATTTTTTGACTACATGTCACAGAAGGCTCAGAATACCTTGATCCATTTTACCATGGAATTTTCCTTTTTTTCCTTTCTTTATTGTCAAAGTGAAGTACTGAAGGGTTACAGTTTCATACCTAAGGTCTGGTACTAAGATTTGCATTCAGGATACAGGAGTAGTTCTCAAGACTTTTCTACTCATTATTGGGTGGAAATTGAGCTGGATTTCATCACCTTGTGGGCTGAGAAGATAAATCCTAGAATATATATCATATTACCAAAAGCAATTAAGTAGAATGCCCCAACATCAATTTCATCTCTAAAGTACCCATCATTTTCCCTTATATGTTGGAGATCATCAATATTTTAGTGATTAATAATATGTACATATTATATAACACATAATATGTATAGTCTATAATTTGTAAATATATTATTATGTAATATATAATATAGCATTTTATATTATATTGTTATGTAATATTATATTGATTACATTAATACATATTAACATCATATAGTAATTGTTAATGTTAGTGTGTTTAATTAATGTTATGTATTAATGTATTTAATTAATATTAATGTAGTAACATATGTATTAATGTATTATATGTTAATTACACATTATATAAAATTACGTTATATTATACATATTAGAAATGGAAACAAAGGGAGCAATCTATTTAGGCATCTGTGTTCAAAGAAGAGAGCATTGTAAGTGATCTCAATGTTAGTAACCATCTATAATTTTAAAAACATCAATTGTTTTCTCATTATTTGATTAGTATTCTCACTTCAGTAAGTTCTCCTGGGGTTTTTGTTTTTTTTCAGTTCCTGTTAATCTTCTATTACCTTGAATTTCTTTTTGAGATTCCAGACACTTCCAGTAGATTCTGTCTATTCTCAGGCCTGAAATGACAAGTTCCATTAGAGCAGAAAACATGAGAAAACCTTTACATTCCAGCAGAGCAGAATCTATATTGTGACTGGTTGCGATGTCATGAACGTTACTGTTTCTAAGTACATAAGAAACACATTTCAATTCCAATTTGTTAGTGACTACCACCCCCGTAAATGTCTATAACAAAAACATTCCTGGATCCCAGCCAAGAACTCACGTACATGAAGCAATATTTGATAAGAATAAATTCCAATTCACTGAACAAAGTTAGAGTTTGTCATAAGCATATATGTGTATATCATTTAAGTAGTTTTAATCTGTATTCTTTTTTCCATTTTGATATGTTAATATGTATTCAGAGAAGCCCTAATAGACTACTAGCCTAATATCCCTACCAGGTTTGTAAGTTGTACATTATGAAACTATGAGAATAGTAGTCTATTTTTGATGAGACAATAAACATACAGGTACTGAATTATTAAAATAGCTTTAAGTTTCTTAAAGATAATTGGTGGTAATTAATGTAACGAAGATGGGTATGAGTGAAATGCTTTAGCTCTTGGCCTTTTAGGAGCATAAATAAAATTACAGAAAACAAATATGGTTATATATATATGGCATTGTGAATGCTGAAACAAAGTTAATTTTTAAAGGGAAAGCAATAAAGTATGCTCTTGTTAATTCTTCTTTGAATTAAAACATTTTTTTTAAGATAAGTAGAGGAGCCAAGTGCAAGTAGCTCTGGCCTGTATTCCTAGCTCCTCAGAAGATTGAGATCTGAGGGCTGTGCTTCAAAGCCAGTTCAGCCAGGAAAGTTGTTGAGATCTACAGTTAACCACCACCCCGCCGCACCACCATCACCACCACCAACAACAACAAAACGGAAGTGAAGTTGTGCCTTCAAGAACAGTATCCAATACCAAAGAGGAAGGAGGAGGAGGAAGAGGAGAAGAGGGGGGAGGGGAAGGAGGAGGAGGGAGGAGAAGAGGAGGAGAAAGAGAAGGAAGGAAGGAAGGAATGGAGGGAGGGAGGGAGGGAGGGAGGGAGGGAGGAGGGAAGTCAATCCTTTCCTAGAACTTAGAAGTCAAATCTTGGTCATAGCTGTATGTTCTCTTAAGAGATTGATCTTCAAATGACCTTCTTGGGAGTAGCAATCTACTTTGCTAATTCCAAAGAACTAAAAAGTAAATCTTTTCATATAAATGAGGAAAATAGAATATTAATAAAAAATAATATAGAGTCAAACGTCGTCTTTTTTTAACCTGCAGTCATGGAGAATAAACTGGACACATTAGAATGTTTCAATTGTCATTTTTACTAAAGTGGATTCTGATCTTACACCTCCTACTTATGTTACTATTTATGTTAGAAGCTTTTGTGTGGTTGCTGTAAATTCCTCAAAGGTGTCAGGTCAAGTTCCTCCTGAAAGTGCAGAAAGCCTCCTCGCAGCAGATCAAAGGAATCAACACATGTCTATAACATCTCACAAGTCATGTCAAAGTCAGCATTTCCCCAGCATATTTCATTTCCCAAACACAGACCTTCACACAGTCTCGGCCCCCACGCACAGCTTTTAAGAGATCTTATTAAGAGAACGCAAATTGTTTCCTCCTCTTGTACTAAAGATTTTTCTTTATGATGAATCGTTAAAACTGCATGAAAAACGCCTTAACAGATAAACTTAGAGAAAAATCCATTAAAGAGCTATTAGATGGTGGACAGACTGGGCGTGCTTGGAAGAGGTAGGAAAGGTTGCTTTATATCATTTGATTATCACAGAGAAGAATAACAAGAGTCTATGAATGATTTTCTTTCTCCTCTCATTTGGAAGTTATTAGTAGACTTCCCTTTGTTCCATTGAGAAATGAGAGAAGAAAATATGAAGTTACAGCGAACCCATATGGCCAACAGGAAAGTCCTAGTTAATTGCTTTATTGCCAGAAATGTTAAATCACTTCCTGAGGATTCAGTTCAAATGAAACATATGGCAGCTATTAGCCAAAGCTCCTAACAAATTCAAAAATATGCTTTCTGTGGGAGTTTTCTCATAAGCAATGAGACTTACTATTTAAACTATCCCTGTAAATATGCAGTTAGTGTGCTAGTTCCAAATATTAGAGGAACACCTTGATTTGATGTAGACAGAGGACTTGCATGGGAAATTTCTTTCTAATGGAAAACTACTCCATTTCCACTTGAGTAGTCCGGATTATCTACTTCCCACTTCTTTCTCCTGATGTTACATACACAAGAAATGGTCATGCAAATCCAGGCCATGGAACTGCCCTTTGTCCTTTCAGGAATCTGTGGGAACTAGATTGTGAATTTCACAAAATAACTTTCCTAAGGGTTTTGTACGTAAGATAATGTGAGGGCCAGTCCTTAAGAATCCACAAATGTCTCTCTAATTAACTGAAAATTATATGCCAGCATTTTCTAATTGCTTTAGTACTATTCGTTCCTGGGAAATTTGACACATTTAATCAATTTATTCATAAATCATTTTCTAAAGAAATAATTTACCTTCTACGAAAATCACCTGCAAGCTAGCCAGCTACTTGTTCTATGTTGTCTTCACTTCATTTTTTTTTTCATTTCACTGTTTTGAAAGTATGAGGAACAACAGATTGAAAGTGGGTCTTCTCTAGGGTAGGAATGATCTGTGTTGTCTTACTTGAAAAGAATCATTAAAAACTCTGAGCACAATAAACTTTGACTATCTTTTCACCATACATAGTGTATTATGGCCACTGAGGTTACTGAATGGAAGTGAAATTCCCTAGTTCAAAAAATTGCACAGAACACAGAGACGTCGTAAAGCAATTGGAGTCGACCACGTGTAACATTGGTATTGGGTATATGAAGGCTAAAACATGTTGCTTCATAACCCAACTCACGGATCACATTTTTTATCAAATATTATAAATGCCAGAGTACCCATTTTATAATCATATATAATATGTTAAAGGCCTATTTTCATTAATAGTCAACTTGTAATTTGGGACATGATGTTGAATTTGTCTTAAATACACTAGCAAAAGAAGTCAGAGATGACTTACGTAATTTCTAACTGTCTGAAACAAGTATCTGCGCGCCGATATTTTGTGATCTGAGTAAATGTCTTATCATGGAATCCCTTCAAACTGGTTTCCCCCTTCATTTCAGAGTGCTCTGATTAAGTGTAACCTCAGAAGCCAACACACTAGTGCGTATATCTTGGCTCCCATTACTGGCTGTGTGACAATGTAAAAATTACAATAATTTCCAGGAGTTCAAAAGGTTGTTCTGAGTTTGGATGAATTTAGGCAGGTGAAAGTTTAAAACTATGCCTTATACTTACGAAGTACAAAGCACTGAGCGAAAACTGAAGAACTTCCTATGTGAACAATCTTGAATTGCCTATCATCCATCTTAACAATTTTGTCGATCAATGAAAGTGATTCTGTCTTTTCTTTTCTTTTTTTCTTTTTATCTTTTTGGTGCCAGTCCCGGGTCTTGAACTCAGGACCTGAGTGCTGTGCTTGGGTTTTCTTGTTCAAGGCTACCAATCTACCACTTGAGCCACAGCTCCACTTCTGACGTTTTTGTGTGTGGTTAATTGGAGATAAGAGTCTCAAGGACTTTCCTGCCCAGGCTGGCTTTGAACTGCCATCCTCAGATCTCAGCTTCCCGAAGTAGCTAGGATGACAGGCAGGAGCCATCTGCACCTGGCCTGAAAGTGATTAACTATTTTGTTATATGTTTGCTTTTTCACAACCCTTAACGGAAAACTTTTGATCAAAGATAAATTTGAGAGATAGACTTAACATGCAGTATAGATTTAATTCCACTTTATAATACTCTTCAAAAGAGATTCATAGGGAGTAACAAATATCCCCAAAACTATAAAATAGCTTTCTTGTAGGAGGAATTATAGCCTTCCCATTATGTTGAATAGAGAAGGTGTAGATGGTGAAAGTAAAGTCAGACATAACAATTGAGAAAATGTTCAGGAAAATGCCGGAAGTCTGAAAATGCCAACTGTTTGCTGCCTTGCTCTTTAAACCTGATCTTCCTCACTGTCATTTAATAAAGTGACATGGCTACGATGTCCAGAGTTGACGCTTACATCCAGAGAGCAATGCTAAACAGCTAAAGGATTGAGATTAGGTAAAAATCTTTCCATTTATATCAGTTATTTTAGAAAAAATCCCTCCTGTATATATAATTCATTGAGACACCATTACCTCATTTGAAATATTGAATTAATCTCTTAACTCCCTAAATTCTAAAGGGAATCATCTTAGCAGTAATCATCTCATGAACGTATAAGCACCTGAATAGTCCATATTTCTGGGAATTAAAATAGATACTATTTTCCTATACATTTAATCTACAGTGGAGGTGTGCTTAGAGTTCTCTCAGAGTTTCTCTCTTTCTCAAACACACACACACACACACACACACACACACACACATATGTTCAAAACATCGCTTATTTCTCTCTCAAACATATGCACACATACATACTCATATACACATATATACAATCACTAAGTCACCCATTTAGGCATGCTTCTTTTCTTCTCTTGCCCTAACTCTGTAGACTTTGTTCCTATAGCTGAGGGAATACATCACTTTCACATCTATGTATGCACATGCAGATAGATAGATAGATAGATGATAGATAGGTAGATAGATAGATAGATAGATAGATAGATAGATAGATAGATAGATAGACAGATAGAGGAAGAGAGGGAGGGAGGGAGATAGATAGATAGATAGATAGATAGATAGATAGATAGATAGATAGATAGATAGATAGGGAGGGAGGGAGATACAGAGAGAGATAGATGGAAGGGAGATAGATAGATGATAGAGATAGATGATGGAGTGAGGGAGGGAGATAGATAAATAGATAGATAGATAGATAGATAGATAGATAGATAGATAGATAGATAGATGAAATAGATATATAGCTATATGTCTGTACCTATGAGTAGAATTTTGTATAAATCCTAAAATTATACAAATGTTCCACTACAAGTTAATGTCTCTACAGGTATCTGCAGTTCATATATGAATAATTGAAGCAAAAACCAGAAAGTCAACTTCCATAATTTGTGTTTGGATATCTTTAGAGAATAACGCTAGGCACTTATGCATTGAAGTTTTTTGAAATATCTCATTCTCAAGCCTTTTTCGAAACTAGTGATGGTAATAAACATTAGTGACAAAGTGCCACGAGTGTAACTTTTAACACTTTATATTAGTAATTTAACCCACTTACTTAGTCAGTGCCCCTAGAGGTAAATAGTAAGGGCAGCTATCTTTCCCATGAAAACGGCACCTGCTGTATAGAAGCGACTACACTCCTTCTGTCCGCAGCCCTGTGGTTCTCCTCCCTTTAGACGGGAGAAATCCGGTGCTTGAGATCTAAGTACACACAGAAGACAAGCAGTAGGCCAGAGCTGCTCAGGAACGGACCAGATCATTTATTTTTTCAGCCTCTCAACTTAGGAGAAAGAAATTGAGCTACAGATTGTGCACTTGAATTCAGAGTGTTTGTAATCGCACTGCCAATGTCTTTTAGACAATAGGGGTGGATGTTAGGTGAGTCTATCGTCCATACTTACAAAATGCTGCGTAACTATTACAGCCGGATGAAATGTCTTCATGCCACAATGCTAATCTTATTATGAAGATCAACTTCACTTTTCTTATCAAGATCTACTTCCTTTCCCCCACAAGAACACAATGATGTTATTCAATGTTTCTTTCTAATAAAACCACAACTTTCTTTTTTCTTTTTTTTTTCAGGCTGTTCCAAGTTTTCCAGATAAGGAAAAGGCTGGTAAGTTGATGTTTTGGTGATGTTTTCTCTCTTACCTATTTAGTACGAATTTCAGTGTAAGGTACACACTTCATTAATATATACAAATGTGTACATCTCTTCTATGTCTGTGAAAATGTTATTGCTGGATTCCTGAAAATAAATCTGTCGCACTTGAAAGTTTTGAAAACAATATCAGGTTTCATTAGACAACATTGTGTTGTATAGAATCAGATTCACTGCATCCATAACTCATTTGGGGTTTTCTTTTGTTTTGTTGTGTTGATCGTGGGGCTTGAACTCTGGTCCTGGATGCTGTCCTTGGGCTCTTCAGCTTAAGGCTGGTGCTCTACCACTTGAGCCACAACACCGCTTCCAGTTTTCTAGTGGTAATGGGAAATAAGAGTCTCATGGACTTTCCTACCCGAGCTGGCTTTAAACCACTATCCTCAGATCTCAGCGTCCTAGTAGCTAGGATGACAGGCATGAGCCACCAGTGCCCAGCCACAGTTCATCTCTTAAGGCAGAAAATTCAATGTTGGTCGGTAGGATGAGGAGCAGCCTTTGGAAATTGGTTGTGAAGAGTTATCAAGAGTTTTCTAATTTCTAAATAACTAAGTGATCATTAAAATCGATGTCCTTGACATTGACATCTGTTACAACACTATGAAAAATAATCATGAAGCAACATGAATAACTGTCCTGAGGGGAAAAATTCTAGAATGTTTTCATGCTCTATTCTGTGACTGAACTATTGAAGAGCATTGTGAGAAAATGGGCAAGGACGGATGAGAAACGAGCGAGCCTGAAAGACCATGAGCCTCCTTGGTGGAGTCGTGTACTTTTTAAGACTCTCTTTTGATCTCTGTCAATATTGTCTTGTGTGTTCTGAAAATGAAACAAAACAAAAAATGAAAACCATATTGAATATACACTGCCAAGCCCTCTCCTTGGTTCACAGATGTTTGTGGTGCTCATGAGCAGTAGTGAAAGGGGAAAGGGTCACCCATAAAAAGAGAGCGTTGCTTCGCGTACCTCTACTCTAAAACCTTTGTTTGTCTGGTAGCATTTCATGCTAAAGATATTCATGATTTATTTATTTACTTACACAGCCAAATAGATTTCATACAAAGTTTTTTATTCGTATGAAATACTAAACTTTTCTCTCATGGTTAATCTGTGTGATTTACTCCTTCTAACAATACTGACAAGTCTCCAGAATAAGAGGAAAATATTGAACTGGGCTCATGGGTGAACATAGAAGGAGACTTGTTGTTCTTAGCAATGCACCAGCATTAAATGGATTAACTACAGAGACGAAGCCAATTTAAATTCCAATTATAAAATACCAATATCTCTTCATAAATCGTTGCTTTGACTGTCCAATTGAAAAAGGAAGAAATCAATGGTTCAGTGGTCATGTGCATAGCAAAGAGAAACTTAGGTCCTGCTTTATCTTAAGTTGTGACATTCTCTGTGGTTGCCCAGATTAGCTGAAATTTAAACAAAGTATGTAAGAGTGAAAAGTTTTCGTTTTATCCCAGAATGTCAGCAAATTCTTTCATCCCCTAAGGAGAACATTTGGATGTAAACCGCGGGCTGCCTGGGGGAGTGAAGAAGGCCCTTGTTTAGGGAGTGAGAGGCAAAAGGCTGTCTTTCTTCTACTTATATAGCTCCCGATGAATAGGAAGAAACACTTCATTTTGGAGTTTAATAATGCTTTGAAAATATGATTACAACAAAAGACTGATTAAGCCATGAGTATGGGGAGAAATAGCTCTTATAATCCTGGAAACTTCCCTTTCCCATAACACCAAGAAGGAGTGTGAGAACACCTTCACCTTTTCGTTGGCAACGTGTTCTGGCCATGTTGATGCTGACGAGGCGCAAATCAAAGAGTTGGTGGTTTCAGTGGTAGTGCACACCTGTAATCCCAGGAGGCAAAACTCCAGGGCAGGAAGACCAGGTTTGCAGCCACTCTGGGCGTTCGAGGGAGACTCTTGCAAACCAAACAAATAAAGTAGATAGATGGAATTCATGCAGGGCCTGGGTCACTTGTGTGAAGAGTTGTGAACATTGTCTAAAGGTGATACGGTATCTTCCCAGCCCCGGGCACAGGGGTGCCAGCTAAGACTCTTCATTACCCACATGGGACTTGACTGGAAAGTAATCTAGCTTCTCTTGTATATCAAAATATTAGGATCTTCAGCATGTACTCCAGAAAGAATTTTGCTTTAAAGTTCTAGACAAGCTGTATACTTACGAATACATTAAAAATTGTAATAGAAATAAAAGGGAAATTTTATTGTAAAAGTGAGTGTATCTTGCCTGTCAAATCAACTGCAATGCTTGAATATTTCCTAACAGCATTATTTGACAATTGTAAAGAGAATATGAGTCATCTCTAAGGTTGCGAGGACTATAACAGTGTAAACAATTTTATTTTGTATTTCCAGGCCTTATAATGCTGCATTTAAAGCCTTAACAATGTTGTGTGCTAGGCCTGAGTGTAGATGTCTGCAAGTGGGGTGTGTGGTCTCCTCCTGAGCAGAGGAGCGGCGGGGAGGCAGAGACCCCACTCAGGTCTCACCGCGGAACTGAGCTCTGGAGGAGGCTGGAGCTTCACACACACCCCCACCCCCAGGCCTGTCACGGGTGTTCTTTCTGCCTACACACATGTAACCTATTGTTCCTTAATAAGAAAGTCTATTTTTAATCGGCTTGACCTCTCCCCCAAGCCAACTGGAACCAGCTCTAGGCGGCTTTTTGGAAGCTCTAAATAAAAAGGTAAAACCCGTGGGGGTCCCTGGGGCCATGTGGCCTGCACTGCAGTGTGTGCTTGGCCTCGCGGGACTTGAGCAGCCCCTTCTGCTCTCACCCTGCTGCTGGGCTGACACACAGCCCGTGTGCCAGCTCTGCCCACCTCCCGCCTCCTGAGGACCCGACGCTCCCAGGACACGCAGGTGGACACGGCCCGGATGGAGCCGTGCCCCACACACTTACACCAGCAGCAGCACGTTCCAGACAGCGCTCCGGGGTCTCTGAAGGAAATATCATGATAAAGCCTGGTCATTGCCCCGATCGGAACTCCCACTCCAGAAAAATCCCCCTAAAGCAGCCACGGAGAGTCTCTTCTCTCCTCTCCTCTGCTTAGTTTTCATTGTGTTCACCTACCTTACTGAAAAGATTCCTCGAAAAAATAATCCAGGGGCTGGGAAGATGGCCTAGTGGCAAGAGTGCTTGACTCGTATACATGAAGCCCTCGGTTCGATTCCCCAGCACCACATATACAGAAAATGGCCAGAAGTGGCGCTGTGGCTCAAGTGGCAGAGTGCTAGCCTTGAGCAAAAAGAAGCCAGGGACAGTGCTCAGGCCCTGAGTCCAAGGCCCAGGACTGGCCAAAAAAAAAAAAAAAAAGAAGAAAAAAGAAAAAATAATCCAAATGTGCTTCGTGTTTAGGAAACTTTCATAATGTGCATTCTTAGAATCTGAAATAAGTCCAATCGATGTATTTTTTAAGTGATTGGATCAAGTCATACAAGCACCAAATATATAATTATATAATACATATAAAGTATATAATATTTTCATAAAATATTTATTACTCACTGGAGTCTGTATGCCTTTGGAGACATACAGAGAGAGAGAGAGATTCATTTATGTTTTATTCTATAGAGTATCTGATTCCTGTAGGGAAAAAAAGGGGGAGGGAGGAAGGGAGGAAGGAGAGAGGGAGGGAGGGGGGAGAGAGGGAGGGCAGGAAGGAAGGTGGGAAGGAAAGCGGAAGGGAAGTCAGGAAGGCGGAAAGATGGGAGTAAAAGGAAAGGAGGGAGGAAAAAAGGAAGAAAGGATCAGAAGGACGGGAGGGAGGGAGGGAGGGAGGGAGGGAGGGAGGGAGGGAGGGAGGGAGGGAGGGAGGGAGGGAGGGAGGGAGGGAAAAAGGATGGAACGATCAGAAGGAAGGAAGGAAGGAAGGAAGGAAGGAAGGAAGGAAGGAAGGAAGGAAGGAAGGAAGGATCAGAAGGAAGGAAGGAAGGAAGGAAGGAAGGAAGGAAGGAAGGAAGGAAGGAAGGAAGGAAGGAAGGAAGGAAGGGAGGGAGGAAGGGAGGGAGGAAGGGAGGGAGGAAGGAAGGATTTATAGGCTTTCCTCCAGAACATCCACTCCGTCTGTGTAGTCTTGAGTAAGCTGTATGACTCTCCCATTCCTCTTCTTTAAGTGTAAGTCATCTGCCACCATTTTTGAAAGGTACTGAGGAGCCCCCACGATGGTAGCTACGACTTGCAATAGTTCTTTGCACTGGGAGCCACTGTGTCCACAGGTGACACAGAAGCTCGCGGTGTCCCTCCTGTCCTGTGTGCTCAGAGATCCTTCAATGCTTCCTGGGGCCCCAGGTAACAAGCAGGGCAGCTCTGGGTGCGAGCAGGAGATCCGAAGGAGACAGCTGAGGCAAGGTTGGCTGTCACCGTGAAGCTGGCATTCCCCCTCCTCTCCTCGAGACTGAAACTCTCTCGTGGGAGCGGGGCACATCCCAGCGCCCGAAGGATTCAGCCTTGAGGAAGGCAAGCTCTGCCTCTCATTCCGCCCTGGCCCCTCAGCTCCCCCGCCCGCCCCTGGGGGACAGGGTCTGGCCTGCACAGCCCGCCCGGCACACAGGGCCCTGCCCACACGGTCTCCTCCCTCCCACCCCCTCCATCCCTGGCTGAGGGCTCGGGGTGGGTGGCCCTTCCTTCCAGGGAAGCTTGCCAGTCCTGACAGCCGTCACACACAGGCTTGCATGAAACCCTGTTCGTTAACGCCCCTCCGTCCACACAAGGTGGCATGTCTGCTCCCCCCGACACAGTCAGTGCCCAGGATTTTCTTTTCTTTCTATTCCTTTATTCGTGGGCTCATTGGTGCGTCCAATTATTTACCCCCCACATCTAAACAGAGATCCTTTTCTATTTCTGAGTCTTTCTACTTCTGCCTAGATCTGGGGCGTGCATTTGTCTTCTAAAAATACACAGACGACAGGTAGAGCCGGAGACACCGTTACAGAGAAAGCTAGCTGGTTCAGGAACATAACGATGAAGATTGCGCTTTACTTCCTCCTAGATAAAAAATACTCCTATTGAATCTCATGATGCCATGGTGATTTAAGATTCATTTCTGCTCTAATAGAAGCCAGTTACTTAAAAAAACTAGCACTACATTTTCAGTCACTGAAATGACTGTGAATATATTTGAAAAGTAGTGATATAGAGTAATATGAAATCTGTTATTCAAAATGAAGTCTGAGTATCTTGCAAATTTTGTCCGTTTACATTAGGTAGAAATGACTGGCATTTTTTGTCTTCTTGGTTTTAAAAATTCTGTGTCCACTGCTAATATCACCTCTTCAGTGAGTTCTTTCCAGGCACAATTGGTCTCTGAGGAAAAAAATCCCTCTGTTTTCAGGTACAGTTTTGTTATCTTTCATAGATGTGCGGACCATTGCTTGGAGAGAAATATTACTTTTGTGTGTTCCGCAACAAAAATAGCTACTACCATGTTATGAATGTTCTGTAAATGTGTTTTAATCGAAGCTTTATAACCACAAAGATGCTTTGATTTCAATATTAATGATTTAGAGATTTCAGTATTAATTATTTAGCTTTTTTATTTAACCCTGCATCCTCCTCTCTCCATTATCCCTAGTAAACTTCACAACTTCCAACTGTTTCAGCCATGTAATAATTAACAGTGCTATCTGGAGACCAATTCCAAATACACATGTAAAGGGTCCCATTTTTTAATGGCTTAGGCTCTGACTTTGGTTGCATTCCTTGGGCATTTTTCTTAGCATGTTTGTTCTCCTGCCTTGGGGTTAGTTAGCTATAAAATGTTAAAAAAAAAAATCAAGATACTGAATAAGTCTAGCCTGAAACATACCTTTCAGAGGCATAGAAAAGAGTCCTAGTTTCTCCAGACTTTGTGACTAGCAAAAGACAGAAAATGCAAATCAAACACTGCTCTGTGATAAATGTGTAAGGAAGAATCCAGGTCATCATTTCATTCCATACTCCTTGTAAGCACACTAAATAACAAAGCCCGACTTGCTCTTCTTGGTATTAATTTTCTTGACTGCCTTTGATCGCTGAGAAGATAAATGGCTATAAACTAAAATGGAAAGACTATTCCTCTTCGTTTTTTTCTTATCCTCACTGCTCAGCCTCAGAGACTTATCTGTGTGATCTATATTACTCCAAACCATGGGCCAATACATACAGATCAAAAAAGATTTGATGGGAAAAGATAGGACTATCTGATTCGTTGTCTCATAAATAGATGAATAGTTTAATGTTTGGCAAATAAATGAACACTTTTAGGGCTGGAGGAGCGTCTTGGTGACAGAATGCCTGCCTTGCTTGCATGAGGTCCTAAATTCACACCTCAGTACTGTCAGAGGAGGAGAGAAAAATATGTAAGTAAACTAATAGCTTTTAAATAAATGTGAAACTAGGAAATGCTTTCCTCTATTTGGGTGATGCTCTCTAATCAAATGTTAAGTCTTCTCACTGAGTTTTAAGTGAGGGTCATATAACTAAAACATCCTCTACCCATTTTCTAGAGTTCCACAGGATCTGAGAATTGTCATTATCCAGCTAGGCTGGGCCACGGCTGACATTGCATATTCTTTATTCCCTTTTACTCTCAGAAAATTATTTTTATTATTTTTATACTATTGGCTTATAAATACACACTTGTTTCATTTTGTTTTCAAAGTATTTGGCCTCTATTTGCCTATGTTTTTTTATGAGTCAGGAATGTAAGGTATGCCCACACATAATTTCGGCATTCTCTGAAACCTAGTGTAAACCAATCCATGAAAAGTTGGCTGTGGTTGATTTGGCTGTTAAGAGGAAAGACATTAACTTTCAGGTATCAGAGATCCATGAGAAAACATAAGCAAGTTCCTTAAGGGCCCAAAACCTTGTATTGGGATAGTTTAAAATAATTTCCTAAATATCTGTTCATTTTTATCTTTTTTTTGGCCAGTCCTGGGCCTTGGACTCAGGGCCTGAGCACTGTCCCTGGCTTCTTTGTGCTCAAGGCTAGCACTCTGCCACTTGAGCCACAGCGCCGCTTCTGGCCGTTTTCTGTATATGTGGTGCTGGGGAATCGAACCTAGGGCCTCGTGTATCCGAGGCAGGCACTCTTGCCACTAGGCTATATCCCCAGCCCCATTTTTATCTTTAATGAAGTAAGTACTCTTCTTCCAGAACCAATAAAACATATTTCCTTTGTATCTCAATTATATTTTAAGCAACATTGGTACATGAAACTTTCTCATAACAAGTTTCAACTCAAATGTCACATCCTGCCCTTGGAGTTTTCTTCCCAGGTCTCTTCTGGACATGACAATAGTACCTCACTGGCCTTTTTCTTACAGTGTTCAGTGTTTCCTCTGATGAACTGTAATGATCCTCCTTACCAGACCATAATTTCCTTCCAATTAACCTCGTGAAGCCCGCCAGTGCGTTGTGGAAGAATAGGGTGCCCAGAGCCCTTCCTGAACCAAAACTTGAGTAGGCTGTTGGGAGGCTGGAGAACTGTAGAAAGTGGAGTCTGGAGAAAACACAGGAGGGGGCGTGTCTTTGGAGGCTGTACCTTGTCTTGGTCCCTTTTGGTCTCCCCTTTTTTAGATTCTGGGGTGCCGTGAGTTGTGAAATCTCTGTCCCATCCACCCACCACCATCCCCTGCCTCTCCACAGGCCCCAAATAACCCTGTGAGAAAATTTCCAACACTAGGAGCCAAAATAAGTACTTCCTCCTTTTAGATTGTTTCTCTTAGGTTGTTTGTCCCAGTGATTTAAATGACAATTAACATTAACATGCATAAGAAAGCCTGGTACCTTCCTTGCTGTTGCATGGGGAAAATTCACCATATTATTTACCATATTTCAAGGGGAGAGTGGAGCATGGACTAAAGAAACTTTTTCCCTAAGTACTCTAATCAGGTGGAAACGATTTCATAGAATTCCTTAAGCAAATGGGGCTCCAACTGTCCTCACTTGTCCACCATAACGGAGTATTGTTCTTGTCGTTTAAAATAAAAAAAAGAAAAAGAAAAAAAAGCTCAGCTCAGGCCTGAAATCTTAGCGCCCCAGGAAGCTGAGATCCGAGGTTCCAAGGCTGATGAATCAAGCTGTCTGCAACCTCGCCCTTCCTCTCGTCCTCCTCTAACAAGCACCTTTCCCTGTACCCATTCTTCCTGCATTTATTTGTTATTTGCACAACTTGACCGCTCGTTCTTGAATAAACTCTTTCTCCCATCCCCCAAACGCTTCCCTGTGACACACTTTCATTATTCTGTGTTACCAAGCACTCATACTAACTTCAAAAAATGAAACATGATAGTGCATTTCCATTCTTAATCCGACAAAGACCCTCGTTGCCTTTAAGTGGTTGGGTTGGTTTTCTGTTTTGTTTTTTTTCTATTTCATATTTTTTTACCTCCCAACAGCCTTGTCAAAGTTTTTTGGGTAAAAAAAATCACCTCACAGCATGTTGTGCACCTAAAAGGAACTTACGAATGAATGGGCTTTGTTTAGATAGCAATTTGAAGTTTAGAACACAGAGTGGGAAGCACAGTTATCCTGGTAAAGGCAACGCATACAAGGGAGCAACAGGAGCGCTGACCTGTGGTTTGCAGGAAGAGAGCAAAGAACCATCAGCGCACGCGGTTTACGGCGATGCCACCGTTCTGCGTGGTCCCGCAATGGTAGTCGGCGTGGACTCCCAAAGTGCTTCTTTCACCCAGGGATGTGCATTTAAAGTTTCTCCATGCCCTTCTTACAGCTTGGCAGATCATTTCTCCTCAGGACATTCCTTCCCATTATATGAATACATTAGTCTCTTCGTATGTTCTAAGATGGCCTGTGGGTGCCTCAAGCCACAGTCTCGCAGAGAGCTACCGCATTCTCTTGGACACAGAGGGTAGCGAGTAACAGTGGGGAGGTGTCTCCAGCCTGGAAACCCGGACAAAGGATGATTCCCATTCCAGGCAAGACGAGATTCCATCGTCCACTCATAATGGCACACAACTTAAGATCAATTGCTTATTTCTGGACCACTGTATTTACTATTTCCAGACCAGACAGATCTAAAACCATGGAAAGCAAATCCCCGGTGAGGGGGCAACTCCTCTGCCATGAAGTGAGAGGGATTTAGTTAACACTCATTCAATGTAGGGTTGTTTTTTGTTTTTGTTTTTGTTTTTCAAAAAACTTCAGATATAGGGCTGGGGATATGGCCTAGTGGCAAGAGCACTTGCCTCATATACTCAAAGCCCTGGGTTCGATTCCCCAGCACCACATATACAGAAAACGGCCAGAAGTGGCGCTGTGGCTCAGGTGGCAGAGTGCTAGCCTTGAGTGAAAAGAAGCCAGGGACAGTGCTCAGGCCCTGAGTCCAAGGCCCAGGACTGGCAAAAAAAAAAAAAAAAAGACTTCAGATATAATAAAATCTCTTACAAACTTCACTACTGTTTTGTTACCTCCTACCCTTGTTTGTGGAGTTACTTTCTTCTTTCAGCCATTTATTTGGTTACACTTCCTACCTTTGGCATTTTTTTTATTTCAAAAGGAAATTCTTACTACTAAATATGTTCCTAAAAGCTACTACGTTCTCCCTATATGAATCCTATAAAACACTCACTGTACTACAAAGTACATGAATCTCTCGACTTTGCCATGTCTTTTTACCTCACCTCCTAGTATACTAATAAAAGTATAGCAAAAAATTAGTTTTTGAAGAAGGAATTTACATATACACATGTGATTATGATCACATGTTTTTATAATTTTTCAAAAAATTAATACATCTGGGACCTCTGGTGGCTGCCTTTCAGCTACCACCAAAGCAGCAATGATGGAGACCCACACATAAGCTACACAAAGACCATTCAGGTGGCTTCACAAAGGAAGAAAGACAGTCCTTAGTTTGTAACTTTAGTAAAGCTGCTCTAGCACAATAACAAAACTTTTATCACTTTGTGATATTTGTAAACAGCAATTCTAGGGCCCTTCAAGAAACAGTCACCTCCCTGTGACTCGTGACCCGGACTCTAAGTTGGAACTCATCCATGTGCAGCTAATCACAGGCCCTGCTCCCAGATGGTCTCTGACAACTGAGAATAAACAGGGCCTGGAGGCCCTGGTCCTCACACGCTGAGAGCGAGCGTCCTTGCCTTGCTGTGGTTCAGACAAGAGAGCAGTGGGCCGCAGACATTCAGGAAGTCTATCCGAAAGGAGATGCGCCTACACCCATGCAAATACCTTCAGGCATCCCAAACACATTCCCAAGGGGAACGGACTCCAGCCTTCCACAAACAGGTCACAGATACACAGACATCTTCCTGAAGGAAACAACATCGACGGTGTCAGCAAAGAAGCCTTAGTTCTAGCACAGACGGTAGTTAGCAAGAAGCTCAACTTGTATTGTTTTTTTTTCCCTGATAGAACCTGGGCAAGCCAGGCCAGTAGCATTGCCCCATTGAAAGAACTCCACAGCTGGAAATTCTTTCCTTCTCCTGTAGTAGGTCTGCAGCCTCTTGCTCTTTCCCTACCATTTTCCATGACTTTAGCTTATCTCCATTTTGCTTTGTTTTGCAAAATATTTAACCTTATGGTGTTGGGGTTCTGGACACCCCCTTTCTCCCCCCACGGGGAGAATGGTAACCACAAACTCTATGAAAGAGCACCCAGCCTGGCCCTCCGCCAGCGGAAGGCCAAAGGCGTGCTCACATGGGCAAACGCTAAGTAGAGGACGGGTTGCTGAAGCTTCCCCTCCCCCCAGGCCCCCCACATGTTACCGAGGGCGGAGGCGAAAAGGAAGGCATCAGGGACACGCTGCGGTGGTGGAATGCGTCTCAAAGACTTTAATATGGAAGGGCACTTATATAGAAGTAATGGCGGGAAGGAAAGGGGGCTGGCCAAAGGGTCAGTCATAGGCTAGGGGTCACGCTCATCAAGTGACATCACGAAACTTCCCTTTGTGGGCGGGACAACCCCATCATGGTGGCGAGGTCAGAAGGTGGGAGGGACTTCTATTGTCCCAAGGCTGGTGGAAGGGCAGTCTTTCCCAGGCCATAATAATCCCCAACATTATGGTTCTAAGTTTTGTTTGGTTTCTTATTTTATTTGACTTGTTCTATAGACAAAGGGATGAATACAAGGGATTACCTCATAAAATCTCGTGATCCCTCCCCATTTAATATCTCTGTAATTGCTATAATGGCAGGGTGTATCGCTGATCAACTCTATGGAATTGTATTTTAGAAATACTTTAGGCAGACAGTGTTTTGGCTTTTATTTTAATAATTTGATATTGGTTTTCATCTTCTAATTCAACAGTTTGTTTTCTTACCATTAAGTAGTACTATAAAGGGGTTCAATTCAATACAAAAGTTTGTGAGTGCAATACATCTTGATCAGTGTCGCCTCTTTTGTCATTTTTATTTTCTTGCTGCAAATACTAGTAAGCATAATGGAGCACATGGTTATGTATTGATATCATAGTCCTTATTAATACCCTACAGAGAATCATGAAGAAAAGTGCTTACTATCCAATCGTGATCTCTCTGAGTCTCAACCCCCACAATGCTTAGGTAAGTTATATGGCATTGGAATTTAGGCTTCGTTTCCTCTTGGTCTTTACCCTTTCTCTTGGGAACATACTCCACTGAATATACATCTACACCAATGAAAGGATCTGTCCCAGCCATTCCAGGGGACGGAGGACCATGTGGAGACAGTCACGCACCGGAGAAGCAGGTTCATAAGAAGTTGATTAGTGGGTCCGTATCTCCCTGGGGAGAGGGAGCAACATGGCGTCTGCACCTTATCCAGGTGGCAGCTTCTCTGGGGCTCCAGGGGAAGTAAGTAGGTCTGAATGGTGAGGGGGAGGGGCCCATTAGCTCTAGGGCAGGGAGTTTAGGTCTGGGTGGATCTGGGGAGGAGCTGAGGACCGCAGGTGGGGGAAATGCTAAGATACCGTTTCCAACCATAGCCTCAGAGCCAGCC
Organism: Perognathus longimembris pacificus; assembly: GCF_023159225.1. Taxonomy (NCBI): domain Eukaryota; kingdom Metazoa; phylum Chordata; class Mammalia; order Rodentia; family Heteromyidae; genus Perognathus; species Perognathus longimembris. The sequence continues at coordinate 42,353,025 of NC_063181.1, read as the reverse complement.
TGCACCTCGTTTCCAGCTGCCTGCTACAACTAGATTGCAGAAATTTCCTCCTTCCCACATCCTGGGCCCACTGCCTCAGTATCTTTATCACAATCATCAGTTTTCCCTGACATTTCCTTTGGGGGCCACCTGCAGATTTCCATAGTTCCATTCTCTGTGAATCCTTTCGGGACCTCCAGCAGTGAGAAATCAGCACTTTTCCTTGAACTCCCAAGCACTCTATCTTAATTTTACTACCACCATTTGGGCTGACTTTCTCTATCACCCCAATCTGACTTACGTTTGGATGTCTTATACATAATAATTTTCCGGTTGAGAGACGAATGACAACTTTCACCGAGAATAAAGGAATGCCTTCAATGCAATGTCGGTTGAGATGTCTTGAATTTTGTAGACTGTTTTAACATTCAGAGTCCTGGAAGCACCCTGCCCCCTCTCTTCTACATCCTCCTCCCTTCCTTAGAAACTGGAGGGCCAGAGACAAAGGGAGAGAGCACTGGGAACCGAGCACCGCTAGGTGCAGCCTCTTCCTGCCTCCCTGGCCGGGATGTCTGGGGATTTCCTTTTTCTAGATATTGAGAGCATGCCCTTTGCGAGAGGGACAGAGCCTGCTGAGCAAGATAAGAGTTAAGTGCTAGGCAGTCACATTCTTGAGATACTCTAGACTTCAGCTAAGGGAAAGGTCACCTCGCCGGAGTTGTCCGGAGACGATAAGAAAAGGGTGAACGAGAAAGGAAGCCTTGGAAACTGGAAAGGAGGATCCGAGGCCTCTCCTGGCCAGGGAAGGGTTGGCAAAACCAGGACACAGGCCGTGCTGGAGGCTCAGTGATGCAATCGCGCCGCCCGCCAGCAGAGGCCCAGGGCTTGAGCTTGGGAGGAGAGATGACAGGGGAAAATGGGACGGTTCCAAGCTGCAACAGGCCTCGGAGAACCAGTACAGTGTTGACTCAGAATGATACATCTTATTAAATTAGTCAGTGTTATTTCCCCAGCTGCAAAGATCTAAACATCCCTATCCTTAACTCTTTATTTCGTAGTTTTTTTTAAAAAAGACAGAAAAAGTACTTTTTAAATGATATGCTACAATACCAGAAATCACTTTTGTGAGTAGTATAATCACTATTGATGTGGTTATGTGTGTGTGTGTCAGTTCTGGGGCTTGAACTCGGGGCCTTAGCTTTTTCCGCTAGCCACGGTTCCACCTCTGACCTTTTGCTGGTTAATTGGCCATGAGAGTCTCCTGGATTTGATCCTCAGATCTCGGCCTCCTGAGCAGCGAGGATTATCGGTGCAAGCTGCAGGTGCCTGACTTTCAACAGGTTTAAAAAAATGAGTTATGCGTTTGCTTTTGGTGCTTTGTTTCAAAAGTTACACGTTACCTCTTTATAACAATAAATAAGAAACGACAACCTTAAGATAAAGAAAACAGGAATTGAGAAAACCAAAGAAAACAGCAGCTTCTAAACATGTCCAATATGCAACTAATTTCTGAACAAATAGTACACCTAAGAAATGCTAACCATTTCCTAAAAAAAGAAAAATAGCTGCACAGAAAAGAAGTTTAAATAATCCTATTTTATGCAGAAATGACAACGTTCTCTGTTTCCATAAATCCTATAATTCTGTAAATTCTGTAAGTCCTCTGCTTTTCTTTGAATAGTTTGGTCTTCCTTTAGAGTAGTCTTCCACTTTCCAATTAGAACAGTGGTTGTACTCACCAGTGTTGCTTTTCCACTAAAATAAAAAATACCCAACAAACCCCGCAAGTGACATTTGTTTAATTCTGAGTGTGGTAGTCAGCTTTTCTGTCGCCATAACAAAAGCCCTGAGATGGTCAACTTCGATAAGGTGAAGAGTGTTGTTCTGGAGGTTCTGGCCCAGGCCCAGTTGGTTCTGTTGCTCTGGGTGTGTGGCAAGGACACAATCGCTTCCGTGCAAAGCCACGGAGCTCAAGAGGAGGCAGGGCTTCACAACCCCTCTCAGGAGCACACCCCAAATGACCACACTCACCTCCAAAAGGTTCCACCACCTCCGGGGGTGACACCTGGGGCCCATGCTTTTAACGCATGGCGGTTGAAGGACACTGACTCCGCATGCAAACGACAGGGTGGAGGCTGGTGAAAATCTTGGGGTTACGGAGGCCTCCCTCTGCAAATTCTCCTTGCGGTAACTATTGACTATCTACCTAGGAGAGAATTCCTTCTGCGTAGTTTCAGTCCTCCAGGCAGTTTTGTGATGCTGTGGTAGGCACTGCCATTCACTCACTTTAGGTCCAGTTATAAGAAGTGGATCACGGATAGGGTCCAACTCAATGGGGCTTTAATACATTTCTTTCCATGTCAAAACCTCAGATCCTGGCATGAGCGTTGATTCCTAACACACTTTCCACTTTCTATTACTAGTGGTGTTATTCCACACGCACCTGCCAGCGCCTTGAGCAGTCCTAAAGTTTGCAAGTGGATTCAGAGAAAGCTTAAGTTGCATAAGCAAATGACAGTGGCCCTAAGACCACAATGGATTGATTCTACATGGGCTTGGAAAACAACATGTCCCTATTACTAAATCAGGAAGGAGGGGACCTAGAAACACCATAAACTGAAGATGACTTGTAGCTAGAAGAAAAATCAGCAGTGCCGTACCAAAGCAGGATGATTGTTTTAAATGGAAAATGTTAGACGCCTGATTCTTTTGTTTAATGTATAAATGGGCAGCTCTGCTCTCCAGAGATGTGGAGAAGTTTGCACAGCTTTCCCGGCCAATGGCTGAAACTAGCTTCCTTCCGCAAAAGGAAGGAACTGCAGAGCTGTCCAGACAGTGTCCAGATTCTCGTGTCTTGCGTAACTCCCAGTGGGTCTTGACAAACCAACAGACTCCACAGCTTGTCACTTTCTCCATCAGCCAAGCCTAGACGACACTAATCATCACCAACTGTCCTCATCTCCCCCTGACGCAGAGGACTGGGTTCTTTCAAATCTGTGGACACACTGCTTGAGGAATTATCAGATAAACAGTAGATTGCAAAAAGTACCTTTCTCTGGGTAGCATTTTTGATGACCTGTGTAGTCACATGATATGTATCTGGAATGCATGAAACACCCTCACAATAAACTTTCAATGGCTTTTCAGAAATAAGGAGTCAAGTTTCCAGTCTTCATTTGGAATATGCTCAAAATCAATAATGAATTCCTATCCTGCTTAAAAACAGTGCTCTAGCTAGGTGTGTTGATTGATAACTATAATTCCAACACTTGGGAGGCTGAGATAGGAGGATTATGAGTTTGAGGCCACCCTGGGCAACATAAACGACCCTGACTCAAACTCACAACAAACAAACAAACAAAAAAAGACCAATAACACAACACATTTATCTATAACCTCAACCCCCACATAAGGGTCTATCATTAAAAGTTATGTTTATGTTGGTAGTCTTTACGTAAAACTCTCTTGGGTTAGAATCATTCTACCCAACATTAAACGTTATGTTTATGTTGATACATTGTCTATACATAAAAATCTCTTAGGTCAGAATCACTCTACCCAACAGGACCTAGACTAAGTAAGCGTTTTCCTACTCTTGAGATGAACTGTGAGTACTGTCCCGAGAGGAATGAAAAAGAGGGCTTTTCTGGAGCATTTGGGGATGAGGCCTGAGCTCTGTTTGACTCCGCGTTGAACTTGGCCTTGATTTCTCTTGGTTCATTGCCCTTTAGTTTTCCCATAATTGGGATCACTGAAAACCCATCTGGACAGTCAGGCCTCTTGTACTTTGGGTAAGATTGATTATTTTATTTGGCTACGATTAAGAAGCTTGGGGCCACAGCTTAGTGACAACTGGGCCTAGATGTCACTAAGGAGTCATTAGCAATGTTCATTTAGGGCCAATCAAGCTAACTGGGAAGCTAATGAGGTTGAGAGGTAAAACAGCACTTGGTGAAAATCCTGGATCTGCCACCCGCTCACTGGCCGCTCACTGGCCTTTTTCAGATTTCTTCTCTGGAAGCTTTGGACTCTTCCTCTCCAAAGAAGGGATGCCAGCACCTCCAGGGGACCGAGCTTTGGGTTTTCACACCCTCCAGAGAAGGAAGTGCTATTTCCCCTGTGTGTGTGCGTTGGGGGGGGGGGCGGGGGAGCACTCCCTCTCCCATTCACTTTGCACAGTTCAGCCGTCACTGCTGACTTTCACGGTGGGAAGGGATGCGTGTCCGTGGAGGCGAGCTGAGTGCCAAGGGTGGATTAGGAATGCAGGCTAGCGGTTGCTCGGCTCCTCTGACATGATGGGCACGCACCTGCCCTGAAACCTGCCACGCTACAAGTTATCCGTGGCCAGAGTTGGTGGAGCTTCATCCTCAAGCTCTCCACGCTCCGCGACGCGTGACTTCGGGACACCATTGTCCTCTAGGTGGTACGCGCCGTCCCTCCGCAGGGGGTCTTTCTCAGTGTGGCCCAACCATGAGTCTCCAATGCTTGAGGTCCCCGTCCACCCGAGAGCATACCACGCCTACAAACCCACATGTGAACACAGAGAGATTTGGGGTGTTGGGTGTTTACGATAGAACCAGGTTATTAGGCACTCTATTTCATGAGGTTTTCTGTGGCTTTCCCACGCTTGGCACAGGCTCAGCCCTTCACTGTATCCTGTGATTTGGGTGACATTTTCCAGTGGGGAATTTCACAGAGATCTGTGTTATTCAGTGGCTCCTGTTGTCTGCGCTCTAGGCCCGTGCCCGGCCCTACGATAAGGGGAAAGAAGCACATCCTTAACTGAGGAGAGCCCGTGTTCTAGATGCGATTTGAGTTTGTCCCTCGAGGCTTCTGTACCGCAGACTTCACCCACAGTGTCCCAGCCGGACCTTTAAGGGGTGAGGCATAGTGAGGAGTCATAGATATCTGAGGAGATGGTTCTTGGAAGGGTGAAGGGAGTGCTCTCGGAACCCTGAGTTTGTTCTCAGTGAGTTTCTTACCGGGATGACCTTGATTCCAATCACTCCCTGGTGTCTGGTCTTCTTTCTGGACGTGGGCCACCTACCTTAGGCCCTCAGCCGATCTCCACCAAGGAAGCCACCCCGTCTTGGATTTTTCAGCTTCCCAAATAGTAGTTAGATAAACGTCTTTATAAGGATCCTGCCCTTGAATATGTCATGATTGTGATACAAAACAGACTAGTACGGCATACTTTATCAGCTTTAACAATTTGAGAATAACACAAGTTAGAACATATGGACTACTAAAAAGCAAGGTTACTGGTGTGTTACAAGTCATGAACACAGTCTCACGATCTTCATAATCTTTCTGCATAATGAGGTTTTCAAAGCTATGGGAAAGCGAATTCATGTTGTAGAAATTAAAAGACTCAGGAGATCGTGTGGGTAGAAAATGACCTCATGAATAAAATATATTTAAAGTAATAATTAGCATTTACATGGTTCCTCGCTATTTACAAAGTGCTTTTGCAGGGTTATCTCATCTTGCAAGGTTATAAACTGGCCCTTTGATGCTATCTCGTGCCAATATTAAGCAGTGAAGCTTCAGCCAAACCTTGAAAGTTATGAGCTGGGATTTGGGAGGCAGTGAGAAAAGGAAGGATTAATCATGACTCAAAGACAGAAAATCTGCCAAGCTCATTGGCACAGAAATAGATTTATCTGGTATTTAGAAACTCAGGAACATATCTTGTAAAAAGCAATTGGCCCATATTTTTATTTTCAAAAATGTTCCAAGAGTGTTCATTATTTCTGAAAATTTGGGGGGAAGGAGTTGAGTTCTTGATATACCAATAATAATGAGGAGGACGCGGAGGAGGAAGATGAACATTTGCTTACTTGAAATGTGACAAGTCCTCAAACCAGGGCGTAGTTAAAAGTTATGTGGAGGAGAACCTAGAATGATTTGAATCAACCGCTAGATGTATTCAGTCAACCCGGACAGATCTGCAAAGAGCTGATTAGTATTATGTTTAATACTCAGGCGTCTTGTTTCATTTTAAAAGAGAATCCACTGTGATCTGCGGGGGGGAGGGGCGGGGGTTGCTTATCACAGCCTCATCTTTCCCCATGCACTAACTAAACCTTGCGCTTCCAACGGGGGCCAGGAGCTCACCGCAGGAGCCCACCAGGAGCCCACCCCACGATCTCACCCCAGGAGCCCACCCCAGGAGCCCACCCCACGATCTCACCCCACGTTCTCACCCCAGGAGCCCACCCCACGATCTCACCCCCAGGAGCCCACCCCCACGATCTCACCCCAGGAGCCCACCCCACGATCTCACCCCAGGAGCCCCCCCCCACGATCTCACCCCAGGAGGCCCACCCCACGATCTCACCCCAGGAGCCACACCCCATTGATCTCACCCCAGGAGCCCACCCCAGGAGCTCACACCCAGGAGCCCACCCCACGATCTCACCCCAGGAGCTCACCACACAGGAGCCCACCCCAGGAGCCCACCCCAGGAGCCCACCCCACGATCTCACCCCAGGAGCCCACCCCACGATCTCACCCCAGGAGCCCACCCCACGATCTCACCCCAGGAGCCCACCCCACGATCTCACCCCAGGAGCCCACCCCAGGAGCTCACCCCAGGAGCCCACCCACGATCTCACCCCAGGAGCTCACCACAGGAGCTCACCCCAGGAGCCCACCCCACGATCTCACCCCTGAGGCCCACCCCAGGAGCTCACCCCAGGAGCCCACCCCACGATCTCACCCCAGGAGCTCACCACAGGAGCCCACCCCAGGAGCCCACCCCAGGAGCCCACCCCACGATCTCACCCAGGAGCTCACCGCAGGAGCCCACCCCAGGAGCTCACCCCAGGAGCCCACCCCAGGAGCCCACCCCAGGAGCCCACCCCACGATCTCACCCCAGGAGCCCACCCCACGATCTCACCCCAGGAGCCCACCCCACGATCTCACCCCAGGAGCTCACCCCACGATCTCACCCCAGGAGCCCACCCCACGATCTCACCCCAGGAACCCACCCCACGATCCCACCCCAGGAGCCCACCCCAGGAGCTCACCCCAGGAGCCCACCCCACGATCTCACCCCAGGAACCCACCCCAGGAGCTCACCCCAGCTGTCACCCTGGCTCCTCGGGAGATGGGGATGTGAGTTTGAAACCATCCTGGACAGAAACATCCGTAAAACCCTCATTCCGGCTAAGCAGCAAAAACCCCCAAGTGCAGCTGCGGCTCAAATGGTGGAGCACCAACCTTGAAGACACGATGAGGATGAGGATGATGACGACGATGATGATGATGATGATGACGATGATGATGATGATGATGATGATGATGATGATAGTTAGGGAGCCGAGAGACGGTGTCCCCTGGCCCCGAACTCCACCTCTGCAATCGGTACCAAAAAATGAATTATGGTAAAGCCGAGCTCTTCCGCAAGCAATGCGAAAGCAGGGGCTGCGGGGCTGGGCAGTGGCCGTGCGGGGCTGCGGGGGCTGCGGGGCGGAGCGGTGGCCGTGCGGGGCTGCGGGGCTGCGGGGCGGGGCGGTGGCCGTGCGGGGGCTGCGGGGCTGCGGGGCTGCGGGGCGGGGCGGTGGCCGCGCGGGGCTGCGGGGCTGCGGGGCTGCGGGGCCCTCGGCCACTGCAGAGGCGGCATTGGCGCGCGCCTGGCGCCGGTCCAGGTGGCCGCCCGCCCGGGGCCCCGCCCGCCCGCAGCCCCGCAGCCCCGCAGCCCCGCCCCGGGCGCTCCCCGGGGCCGCCCCGCGCCGCCCCGCGCCGCCCCGCACCGCCCCGCCGCGCCGCGATGCCGGCGTCCTGAGGGCGCGCGCCGCGTCCCGGCTCCCGGGGCCCCGCGCCCCGCCCCGCGCCGCCCCGCACGGCCCCCGCGGCTGCCCGGGGGACCCCGAGGCCCGCGGGATGGCGCGCGCCCCTCTGCGGAGGTCCCTCAGCGACCACATCCGAGACTCCACCGCCCGCGCCCTGGACGCCTTCTGGAGGAACGCGCGCGACCGGCGCCTGGCAGGTGGGGCGCGCCGGGGGGGGGGGCGGGCACGGGGGGGGGCGCCGGGGGGGAGCGCACTGGGGGGGCGGGCACTGGGGGGCGGGCATGGGGGGCGCCCGGGGGGCACTGGGGGGCGGGCACGGGGGGGACGGGCACGGGGCGGCCGGGGGGGGGCGGGCACGGGGGGCGCCGGGGGGCGGGCACGGGGGGGCGGGCACGGGGGGCGCCGGGGGGCGGGCACGGGGGGGCGCCCCGCTCTCCACGCCACCCCCGCGGTGGTCGGCGGCGCGCGGACGCGGGAGGAGCCTGTTTTAACCTGGACGAGCCGAGCGCGGTCCCTCGGGCGCCGGCGGCCCCGCGGCGAGGACGCGGCCCAGGAGCCTGCGCGCGGCCCCGGGGGGCGGGGGGGGGGGCGGGAGCCTGCGGGCGCAGCGCGGGCGGGACTCGGTCCGGGGGGCCGCCCGCTGCCCGCAGCCCTGAGTCCCGAGCGGGGTCGGGGGCCAGAGGCGACCTGGGCGATGGGGGAACCACGCGTGCAGGGCTGCGGCTCGGACAGGCAGGGCGCGGGGGGACAGGGCGCCCCGAGGGCAGACCCGGCCTGGGACCCCACCACCAGGCCCCCCGCCTGCCCAGGGCGCGGGGGACAGGGCGCCCCGAGGGCAGACCCGGCCTGGGACCCCACCGCCAGGACCCCCGCGTGCCCAGGGTGCGGGTGACAGGCGGGGGACAGGGCGCCCCGAGGGCAGACCCGGCCTGGGACCCCACCACCAGGCCCCCCGCCTGCCCAGGGTGCGGGGGACAGGGCGCCCCCGAGGGCAGACCCGGCCTGGGACCCCACCACCAGGCCCCCCGCCTGCCCAGGGTGCGGGGGACAGGGCGCCCCCGAGGGCAGACCCGGCCTGGGACCCCCCCGCCCCCCGCGCACCGCCAGGCCCCCCGCGTGCCCAGCGCGGGGAGGGGGGTGATGGATGGTTGAGCCCCTTGGAGGTGGTCCCCCCCCCCCCAGGCTCCGCCAGGCGTTCGAGGCCCGGCTCCTGATGGAAGCCGTGGTCCTCAGGCCGCTCTCCGGGGCAGGACTTGGAGACGGAGCTCACGGGGTGTGCTGGCGCTGAACACTAGGGAGGGGGCACCCGAGCTGCCCACCTGGCGGGGACCCTGCGCCCCTGAAAACTACACAGAACCCTGCAGGGCGAGGAGCGAGCCGTCCAGCAAACCCTGAGGCCGGGGAAGGAGGGCGCCCCCTCTAACTATGGCTTTGGAGTAAAAATTAATGCACTCGCGAGGGTAACGAGGGAGATGATGCCATGGCCGTGTACAGTGCACTAGGAGAAGCTGAAGTGAGAGCGTGCAGAGTTCTAGAACATACGCCCAGTTGGAGCTGGACAACCTTGATAAACAACCAGAAGCTTCTTCCATCATGTGTTTAAACCTCCCCGCGGGTCTTGGCTCACAGCGCCCGGGGCTTGCTGTGCTTGCTGGACTTGAACCCTAGGCCGTGGCTCTAAAGCCTTGGGACAAGCCTCCAGCCTGGGCCACCGCTGATCGCTTCTGGAGATAGAATCTCATGGATGTTTCTACGGAGGCTGACTTTGGACCTCCATCCTCTGAAGTAGCTAACATGACAGGTGTGACATGATCATTCCCAGCATTTCATTCATTTTTTTTTTAAGAAGCAAGAGATTCTTTCTTTATTGTCTTAGTTGATACATCCATTACCACACAGGGAAAGATTTTATTAGTGGTGACACAAAGTCTTGTTACGGTTTCATGTTATTTGCAAGTGAGAGCAACTGAAGCATCCCTTCCCCCCGTAATTCCTCTTTAACTTCTATAACATTTTGATAGCTGCTGACCCATGAGAACGAGGGTATTAAGGCTTAAAAGTTTCTGAGTCCTCTTATTTAATATTGTCTGTCTCTTTCTCTCTCTCTCTCTCTATATATATATATGCTATGTTTGGAATCAGGTAGTATATTCAGAATAAGGTATTTGCAGCAGCAAATACCAAGTCATTAAGGAAAAACACTTTAATGAAAATCACTGCTTATGATGGATTTTTAAAAATTGGTTGGGGCACTAGTGATACATTCCTGTAATCCTACCTACTCAGAAGGCTGAGATCTGAGGATCATGGCTGAAAGCCATCTAGAGTGGAAAGTCCATGAGACTCTTATCTCCACTTAACCAGGAAAGAACCCAAAGAGAACAGGCTGAGGGTCAGTGCCTAGGCCCTGAGTTTAAGCCCCATCCCATGAGGTGGCCAGACCATTGTTACCTGTCATTCCACACACACACACACACACACACACACACACACGCACACACACAAGCATGTCCACAAAGCTGTCAGTAAATGGTAGCTTAGCCATTCCAGCTGTTCAGAGAGAGAGAGAGAGAGTTCTTACAGTTGCCCACATTTTCCAAGAGGCCATCAACCCCATTGGAGATTTCCTTCGTGTGGAATCTGGGAAGTTTGCTTGAAATGGCAGGTCTTTGGTGGACTGGGAATGTAGCTGAAATTATAGCAAACAGCAGGCCTTGTTCAATCCCCAACGCTACAAAAAAAAAAAAAAAAATCCTTTGGCTCCATGGGCAGATTACTGCGGCCAGGACCCTGCTGCGTCCTCTGGAGCCCTGGGCTCATGGCTCCCGCTCAGTTCACGTTTGTAAAACGGAGATTGATCTGGTGAATGTCCAAACCTCAAGAGCACATCCTCCCCCCCATCCCCTCCAGCTCCTCTGCACTCAGCCCTCTCGCTGGGCAAACACGAACAGCTGCTCAGGATCCACGAGTCACTTCTGTGAAGGGCTCACCGTCCCACTTTGACTTGCCTTGCAAACCGGAAGGCAAGAGACAGTCCAGACCCTCTCTTCACCCCAAAACGAGTAACGGGACAGGTAAAAAGGGGTTAGAAGACTCTGGAGGAAGATACTTCTGGGATGATTTTCATGATTTTCATCAAAATCTCACCAGAGATTTTAGTTTATTCTACCTGGAAAAAAAAAAAGCTTCACCATGGAACAAAAAGTTTGAAATTCCTTTCTTAAGTTCCTCCTCCTCCTCCTCCTCCTCCTCCTCCTCCTCCTCCTCCTCCTCCTATTCCTTCTCCTCTTCCTTCTCCTTCCTCTTTTATCCCCGTCTCTCTTTCACAGTTTAATAATTCTTTATTCTTCTGCCCTAAAGATGTACAGACGCCATCATTTACCTTGCCCTCCCACATATAAAACAGAAATTCTGTCTGTACTTTTTTAAGATGCACAGTCTTAAATAAACAAAATACACACAATTGTCACTAGGAAAAGACCGTCAAATTGTGAGAAACGACAGAAAAACAGACTGTCTTTCGGGGAGAGGATTGTACTGAGGTTTGAACTTACATTTAGCCTTACATAATTATGCATTATATACCCTATATACCTACCTATCCCATAAGTTATAGCAGCCTTATATTTGCTTGCATACGGCTATTTTATAGTAGCCTTATATTTGCTAGACAGGTGCTTTACCACTTGAGCCATGCCCCCAGGCCTTTTTGAGTTATTTTTTTCAAATAGAGTCATGCCTGTGTCTAGCCAGCTTGGACTATGATTCTTCTATTTATGCTTCCCACATAGCTGGGATGATGTGCCAGGTTTCTATTGGTGGAGATTAGGTCTCCTGAACATGTGTTTCTTGGAGCAAGCAGTGCTAGGATAGATACTCCTGATCTCAGGCTCCCAAATAGCCAGGATTACAGCGGAGATCCTTTGTGTTCATCTGTCTTCGTTGTCAGTCTACTTTCTCTGCCAGTCACAATCCCCAGAGGTTTCTCGTATCCGTGTCCTTTCCTGACCAGCTTCCAGAGGCGGCACGGCACCAAGGGCTGAGAGTTGGACCACAGAGGATAACCCAGGCTGATGAGGAGGACAGGCAACCCACCTGGAGGAATGGGTGTTTCTCTCGCATCTGTGTCAGGTCTTCTTAGGCAAAGTCTAAGAACATCTTGCTTCTGTTGCCTGCCTTCCTCCCATTTGGTACAGACATCTGGGCATCAGGAGAAAAGATGCTTCTTAATTCTTTCAAAGAGATCATCTTAGACGTGTGTGTGTGTGTGTGTGTGTGTGTGTGTGTGTGTGTGTGTGATTGATCTCTTAATATTCTGCCTGTGGATTCTTCTCAGGATAACGCTTTTCAATGTGTAAATAAAACATACAGAGTTATAAAGAAAGCCAATTATGATCAAACATAGCTACCAAAATCTTCAAACTGCAAGGTATGAATGGGTTTCATAATAAAATAATGCACTTAAGATATAGGCAATTAAGTAGAGTGAAGGAGATTCTTACAGCTGCCAGCATTCATTTGCCTGGTCTCTGCGTGGAACTTATCTTTGATTTATTTCCATGCCACCAGCCATTGGGAACTGGAACTACTGGGGAGGAATGCCCACACACGGGTGATCACTGGGGAGCCTTCAGCTTCGCTGTTGGACAGACGAACGACTGCAATGTGAAATCGCCCAGTGATTGACCAGTGAGTTCTTGTGAACTTCGGTGGCTAGAAAAATGGCAATTGTGTGATGCAGAGTAGACTGGATAATGTCCATAACTACAGGGTAGGGTGAATGTAAATGTTATTTTAGAATATCTACAACAGCTGCAGTGCAATCTAGAAAGAGTCTAGCTTCCAGTCCAAGGACAGCTAAGACTTTCACAGCAGGTGCGACACTTCTCCAATGTTCAACATGGTTAAAAAAAATGCTAATATTCAGTTGGAGTTTCGGGAAGTTCATTTTTTTTCATCCACATTTATAACTGATCTCCCTTCCCAGTCTATCTGCACACTGTAGATTTGAAGATCTTGTTCAGTACGGATGGTGCCTTTTAAATCCTTCAAATGATGCATTTCTCTTGGGTTGAAATGCTGGGCTTTCCTCTCTGAATCTCACTGGGATTCCTTGAAATGTATTTGGCAACGGTCCACAGGTAAGTTAGGACTGAGGCACCGACAAGACAGAGCTAAGGGGAAAATAAAAGAAATTCGAAAGACGAGAAACAGAGAACGAGGCTGAAAGTGAGATAAATTGAGACTACACACATCTAGTAGCCTTTTCTGATTAGCCAGAAGAATAACTAAATTGAAGAGACAAACTTAATATTCATTCCTAATGTCTAATATTATGAGAAATGCATGCAATATAAAACATGCCAATGGGATAAAGAATGGATTTCGCCGACTAGGAGCAGGTAACATACAAGGGAGCCATTCGAACACCCCAGCCTGTATGAGACACGTGATCCATGGCATAGGATTACTCCACAGAGTCACACTGAAGGGGAAAACCCGAAGCACGTACCAGGAAAATAAGAGACGTAGGCAAACCTCAATTCAGGTGAGAGCCAACAGACAGAAAGGAAATTCGTCAACCATACACCCCAGGGTGAATAGCTCGTGGGTGTTTTGTATGCTCGCTATCTCCTGTCTTTTGGAAAATTAGAGCTTTACTGTTCGGTTGAGCAGACCTCTACTTCCCTAGTCAAGTGAGTATTTGAGGAGCTTTGCAGGACCCTGGGTCTCAGCTCAGTGGGGCATCCAGGAGCCTGGCCCGCTTCCAAGGAAGGGCAACCACAAACATTGACTCTTGTGCACGGCTTTGTGTTCATTTGGTTCTCGGTGAAAAGCAAGTAAGGACATATGCAATGCCTTTAAACCCAGGGTGAGGTACGCCTCAAACTATGCGGGCTTTCTCCAGTAAACAAAGACGCCTCTCATCTAGACTGCGAGAGAGAGGGCCACTGGGTACGCGGCGTGGGCCACGGTGCCGAGAGCGTGCGTCCACTGGGCTACACGGGGCCCCTGCCGTCAGCAAAGGCGCACGCTGAATGTCAAGGCCCATGGTGCAAGGGAACTCGTGATAGAGTGGCTGAGACTGGGGCCTGTGACCCCAGAATGCCTGCGGTTTGATCCTGGTTTGAGCACTGTCAATCTCGTCCTCACCCACAGAACAAGAATGATCACAAGGACTACACCCGACGTGTTTCTCAGCATGCTGGGGAGGGCCGAGGAGGGAGGGCTTTGTCAGGAATGTGCCTAGTCAACCTGGCATGGGAAAGCTGCCTCGGTTCTGGGAAGTCGCTCTGCTGAGGACTCAGTGTAACTCTGTGAACATGTCTTAATTCTCTACATTGTTTTGGCTCGGAATACAGCGCCATGTTATGCTCTCTTGCTCTTTATGTAAAACAATAAATCTGTATTTCTCCAAATGTAGATGTCAGAAAAAAATAGAATCTAACTATGTAGCTCAAGCTGTACGTCAAGCACACCATCTAGTTCTCCATCCTTTCCTCCTTGCTTCCTGAGAACATTTATTAGCATGTCGGCACTACAGTAGCTCATCTAGTAAGCTTTAAAAGGGAATGAAAGGAAGAGAAGAGAGGGGAAGAGGAGAGAGGAGAAGGAAAGGGGAAAGGGAGAGGATGGGAAGGGCGGGGGCGGGGGGGAGAGAATAAAAGGTAAACTTTCCATGGCAAATTAACTTAGTTCTGTACTTCTGGGGAGAAACGAGTATGTGAAGGAAATTATTTTTGCACAGGTCTTTACAAACCCCAAAGGGAAATGATCAGAATAACTGTTTCTAAACTCTGAGGAGGGAATCAGTTCTTGCAGATGAGTTTGTCACGCTAGACATGTAATCTCTGAACATCTTCCCCAGCGAGTTGAAACCTGCATTGAAAATTGCTGTATGGATGAAGCCAAACATGGAGAAGAGCAGGCCCGGGGTTGCAGGCACGTGGCAGAGCCTGGTGTGGGGGGAAGTATGGGGAATGGCAAGGCTGCCGCTGGAGGGGTGTTTCCCACGCCTCCCTTTCTGGAGCAAACCTTTGCTCACTGGCTTCATCGAGGGCGGCTTGCACGGGCGCTCTCCGTTTTGCCAACGATATTTGGCACTCTTATGTGTCCCACGTCAAAGTCAGTTTTACAGGAGAGACATATTTATTGATTTGTCACAGGTCTGCCTAAGAGGCGGAAGCTGTACCACATAACAGATGTGATTGTAAAGGACGTTCTTCGGGGAGTTGCTTATTCCTAAAGGAATGATTCGGGCATAGATTGAAGCTCAGCTTGAACGTGTGGCGGTGCTTCAGCTAGGTACTTGAAAAAATAACCTGTCGTTCTCAGAAGGTGTGCTGTCTGCAGGCTATGCGGAGGTAGACTGTGTGTAATGAAGATCTTTCTGGTTTCTTCCCCTGTGACTTACCAGCAGCCATTGATAGTTTTCCAGCGCTTGCTTGGAATTATTGATGAAAACAACATGGAGAAGAAAAAGGTCTCCATACCTCTTTTTCCTTAAGAAGTTGTACAAAGGGCTATCAATCCAAGTCAGTTTGTAAGTACAAGGCAACGAGGACCAAGTCAGGCCTTCCTTCATTCCTAACCCTCGAGTGAGTGTGATTCCACGTACACACGCGTATGTACGTTGAATACAGTGACTGCCTTTGCACGCCCTTCCCCCCTCCATTCACCTGCCTCTTCATATCTCAACCATCACACTCGGGATGGCCACGTGATGGTTACTCTTCTGAGGTTCAGCCAGTCACTAGGCTAATGCTGTCCTGTAGTCTGAGCTCTGCTGGTAGGTGGCTGCCCTTACCGCGTGCGTTCTTCGCGGAGGCCTGCTAAAGGCCAGGGCCTGCGCTGAGGCTCTAAAATTTGTTTTCCATTTAATGTTCAAGGTCACCCTGAGGAGTGGGTACTAATGTGATTAGTCCACTTAAATGAGTTGTTTCCGTTGTTGCTGTTGTTGTTATGCGTGTGATACTTTAAAAATCCATTAGGAAGTTCAGCAGACAAAGCTCAGAAGCTTCCAAATCTGACGAACATCTTAAGTTAGTCCATATTTACTGAGCACCTATGATATGCTAGCCATTAAGCTAGACACGAATGCAGTCCTTTGCCCTTCTGCCCCAGGACACCAGCCTGGCTCACGGGAGCGTTCTCTGCCTGAGTTAGAACTCAGTGTGGTTTGGGCACCGAGAAGGCTCTGGAACGCATCACCATCACCAATAGGATCTTAACCCAGCAAGCCTTATGGTGGGAGAAGGCACACTTTAATAAGGGGCGTTGCCAGAAAGGTCCACGGATTGCTTTTTCCTTGGGCGGGGGGGGGGGTGGCGCTAGACCTGGGGCTGGAACTCAGGGCCTGGACACCAGCCCTGAGCTATTTGGCTTGAGCCACAGCTCTGCTTCCTTCCTTCCTTCCTTCCTTCCTTCCTTCCTTCCTTCCTTCCTTCCTTCCTTCCTTCCTTCTTCCCTCCTTCCCTCCCTCCCTCCTTTCTTTTTCTTCCTTTTTATTTTGGTAGTTACTCGGACCGAAGAGTCTCATGAGCTTTCCTGTCTGAGCTAGCTTCAAACCACCCTCCGACCTCGGCCGCCTGAGCAGCTAAGTGGATGGGGGTGTGAGCCCCTCACCCGGCTAGCTTTTTAAAAACCGTATTCAGTGTGTTTATTACACTTACTGCCTGAGCTTCATACTGCAAACTACTGACCGTAAAGAGCGGAGCCATGAGAGGAAGGGTCCAAAACGGGTATAAAGGTAGAGAAACGCCATTTAAACTGACCCACAGATGATCCTTCATGCACGACGTAACACACAGACATTCATAAGTAAGGAAAAAGGTCTGAGTGCTCCAGGAACCTGAGGGGAATTCTCTCTGCAACAGGAGAGCGTGTGGCTGGAACGCCCGGCAGTTCCCCTCTTCGTAAGACCAAAGCTTGTGATTTCCAAAGAGCTGCGGGAACCATATCTGTAATCATCCTTTTTTTTTTTTTTTAAGACAAGATGCTTTCAGCGTTTGGGTGAACTAACTCACTCAAGTAGGTCACTATCCAAAATAGGATGCTCTTGGCTGATTTAGAAATCAGAGTAGACTAAAATTAGGAGCTATGATTTAAATATTGCAATTTACAAGATATTTTTTTTCTCTCAGCTCTTGACATACGCGGGTTTCCAAGCTAAAATGGATTGTCATACGTCATTTGAGCTTGCAGGAATGTCCTACAGAGCCAAACTGGAAATCAGAACTCCTTTTTATTTCTGATAATAACTTTAAGAAAGATATTTTTATTTCACGTAGTGCATTCTAGAGATACTCGTTCCTTCTGGTGTCTTAGTGTTAGTGGAGAAGCTGAAAAATGGAAAGGAAAAGATACAGAAGTTTCAAGGTTGAGAATTCCACCTTCAATAATGTATGTAGAAAAAAGCATAGACACTGGCTCCTAACCTGCTCAGGACACAGTTCATGCTGTACTGTAGGCACTTACTCCCTATTTTTTTTCCTGTCATGCCACACACCTGCTAAAGACACGCTGCCTTTCAGCAAATGAAACTCTCACTGTGTCCCTCAAGTGGAGCACATTTACCTTTTGCCTTGTTTTGCTTTGGGGGGAGGTCCGTTCACAGAATGAAGGGCAGGGAAGCATTCGGCAGATCAGACAATCCATGCACACCTGACAGTAAGGGGAGGGCTTCTAATCCGGGGGGCCGCGGCCAGGCCTGCAGGCTAGAATCTTTGGGTCTAAACTTGCTCTTCCTTTATTACTATTATTGTTATTATTATTATTTTACTGCACCAGCTCAAAAGTGTATGTGGCAAGTCCACAAATAAGGCGTGTTTGTGTGTATATCTATATGTGTTTGTATGTGTGTGTAAATAAGTCAGGTTTGTGTATTATGTAGTGTGTGTGTGAGAGAAAGAGAGAGAGATGACTTGAGGATGGTAGCCAAAAAGTAGAGGAGAACGTCTTCATGATTTGCCGAGACAGCACCTCTGACTCCTCATTATTGTGTAGTAAAAATATCTTCGTGTTGAGCTCAGCGTAGTTACCGAGGGATGTCAGTGTTGATCCTGTAGAGTGGGGATCTCTGATCCAATGATCATTCCAGCCGAGTGGAACACTCAGAGAAGCAACAAAGCTAATAACTGCTCCGCAAGGAAAATCGCCAGCACGCGATGAAAAGTAGCTGCATAGCATTGCTTGGCGCTGCCCTCGCTGACGATCCCTGAAGAGCCTATCACCAAACAATCATTCGCTCGGTGGTCCCCCGTTTCTTCCGAGGGCTTATTATTCACCCAAGCACACCTAGGCAATCGCACACACCATTCTGAGCACACACGCATGCACACGCGCACACACGGCCCTCGGGAATCACATGGATTAAAGGATTCTCGTGTCGTCGAAGATGAAAGGTCCTGATTTATGGGATGCTGGTGCAAAAGTCACCTGGTGTTGACAACCTGTGCGGGGGAGGGGCTGGGGGGGCAGCGGGGAGGGCAGGGGGATCGCGTATTTTATGATGTCTAGACTTTGTTTTATCTTGTAAATTTTTGGTGACATATTTAGCCTTTTGTAGACAACTCTCAAATGACTGACTCAGCAGCCAGTGTGGTTCAGTTTATCACCATCCTTCATCTTTAATCTGGTCTTGAATAGCAGGATGTTGTAGGTCCAGATTGAAGTGTGACCTTTGAATGTTTTCCATTCATGCTTGATTACTATATCCTAGAGGTCTAGACAGTGTTATTGGTTTCTTACCAACATAAACATCTGGCAAAAGAGGGGAGGGGGTGACTAAACTAGATGAGTAAGAGAATTCCTGATCTACCCTTATAATACACACTTTTTAAATAAAACTTTTAAAAATGAAGTTCACCTCCGGTCTAAACATATACCATGAGTATATTATCATGCATTGCTTTTCAGCTCTGATAAGGCTGACTTTAGACTTAATTTTTCCCTCATGAAAACAAGTCTGCACATGTAATTTCAGACGGCAACAGACACATCTTTCCTTTGTGCTATTACAAGAAGCTAGAATTTCATTTAGTGAATTCCAGCCAAATGAAATTAGCACGTGCGTGTTGCCTCGTGTGTAGCTCATGCTGGACAAATGAGATGACAAACCAGTGAGGGGAGGGGAGGAAGAGGGGGAGACCCTTCTCACAGGGAGGTGGGGGGTCGTCAGCAAACTGTCTAGGTTAGCGCCAAGCTTCCTAAGATTTTATTTCGCATGTGTTCATTTTAATATTCTAACACATGTATTGATTTGGAACGAGGTAGAAGGCTTCTTTAAGAGTCCAAACTCCCCAATAGTATTGTCGTACTGCCGAATCTAAGGGAGAAAAGTGAAACACTTCCCTTAGGGTGGAGGCAGAGATTGTATCCAAACAAATCCCACTCAAAATGCAGGGCACCAGGCAGAGGATGAGTGAGAAGAAGACACCAAAAAGTGCATCCTTTACTCGCATCTTTATCTGGAAAATACACATACATCAACTTCATAAATAACACTAGGCATTTCGCATTGAGGACGTGTATGAAATGAACATTCAGTACCCCTTTCTAATTTGTGACCAACAATTGGTCCATTCGTGTTGGTTCTCTTTTTTCCCTTGTGTGGTTTTTTTTTCCCCCCTAATGAAACAAAGCTAAAGTTTCCCTTCAGTCTTTCCATGGTTGTTTGTATAAACTGATGACCGAGAGCTCAAGACTGTGTTTGGAGCAAGTTTCCCTGGCACTACACAGTTGTTGCACAGCTCCTTTGCAACCACTTAAGCCAACAGCGGCAATCCCAGATTGGCCAGCCTGTACGTATCTCGAGGCCTCGGTGGTATATCAAAGTCAGGGATTCATAGGCTGGAAAAATGGAGGAAGGTAAACGTTTAACTGTTGATGAAAAAGAGGAACTAAACAAATGAGCACAGGTCGTCTGGGAAGGGCCTGGACAGAAGAGGTGCAGGCCAGCCACCGCCTGCTCTCCTGGAGGCTGACACGTGGGTCAGAACGGAGCCACCGGCCTTCTCGACCCCCGCCACACCGCTCCCGTTGATGAGAGGCTGGCTTACAGAAAGCGCTGAGCAGGACTCTCCCTGGGCTGCAGGAGGAGTTTACCAGGGAGCCCCGGTGGTCCTCCATCCTCATTAATCCCCTCCACCTACCCACCCAGACCCCCGCCTCCAGCTTCCCCCGCCACTGCCAGCTACCTACCGTCCATGTCACCAGGGTGCACTTCACATGAGAGATCGAGTTTAACAAGCTCCTTCGGTGTAGCTTGTCCCCGAGTGTGAATGCTTTCTTTAAGATAGGTTAACGAATTACTTAAGTACCATTATTTCATCCCTCTCCGGTCTCAAAATACAGCGTGTGTTATTTTTTAATCACAATAACTGACATCATGTCTCTGTGATTAAATGGGGCTTAGGAAAATGGCATGTGACAACTTTTATTACTTAAAGGGAGAGGGGAAAAAAAAGAAAGCTGTACAAATGGAGAGTTCTCAGGGTCAAAAGCCAAGTGCTTTTAATGACTTTTGAAGAGTGTGCCGTCTCGGTCTGCTTTGAAGACTGAAGGGCTGGCTAATTGCTTTTGTAAAATGGGGTTGCCATTGCTCTAGCGAATGGCCCGTGCCCTGGTGCCTGGGGACACCGCACCCCGGTGTCTCCTGAGGCCTCGCTTGTTTTCATAACATAATTCAACAGGGTTTGGGTAACATTTCAAATTAGCTTTGCTACCTCAGTATCTGCTCTCCAAATAGACGGTTACTCGTGGACTCCTGCGAGGTTGTTTTTACGAAACCTTTTAGCCATATAGAATATTTGAAGCTCTCCGGCGCTAACTTAAGTAATCAGATATTTCAGTGAGCTGGTCTCCTGCGAAACCTCCTCCTAGGTGGTGTTTCCCGGCCTCCCCCCCCCCCCCCAAACCCCTCTGAAATGCTTCTGTCTTGAACCTGCCCTTTAGTCCCTTTCCAAGCAATTTTATTCCATCACATATTGAAATAGATCCCCAAACATGATTAATTGCTTATTTTCAGGTTTAAAAGTTGCAACTGATGTCACGCCGCTAATGTTTACGTACAACTCCTTTTTGCTCAAAATTATATCGTTTGAGGTCTTGACACGTTGAAGCATAATTTGTTCGTTTTTTATTTTGATTGTAGATGCGTGCCATAATTTACTTATTCTCCGGTTGGGAAGCCCTTAGACTGTGTCTGACTGCATGTTGGTATACGCACTTGCTATTGTAAAGATTATTGCTTGTATCTTCATCCTCGCACGTGTAGCCGTTTCTAGGTATTAATTGATCAAAGGATGGAATTCCATAGTTTAGGCTATATAAATCTTCACCATCTATTACGTAGTTCCCAGTGGCAGTTTAAAAATATCCATTATGGAAAAAGAATTCCTTCTTTTTTTTTTAATTGGAAAGCTTTATTTATCATCTTTTTTCTAAACCAAACAGTTGTACAAAGGGATTGCTAGTTAACATAATCATTCTGTGCCCAGCACTGCTTGCTCAGTCATTTCTTCCATTCCTCTCTCCTCCCCATCTGCCCCTCCCCTACACTCATTCCCATCCCCGGACCGTGTGCATCAAGTGTTCTGACCGTGCTTCTTCTCCCACTCGGGAAAGGAAAATGGGCAAGTACAAAAATACTTGAAAGCAAAACAAGTAGATGAAGTAGATGCAGTGGAAATGTGACTAGGTATGTGGTTAAAGGAGATAATAAATCTAAAGCGCATTCAAGCCTGTTCCGGGCATGTACTTGGACATAAATTGTAAATGAAGTCGTGGCTGAGGATAGAACATGAAAGAAGAGTCTATTTCGAATTTAGAAGCAGTAAAAAATAATGTGATTCCGAGATAACAGCCCCACAGTAACTTACATTAAGATATAATTAGAAGAAAACTTGAAGCGCCTCTTGCCGCTCGCCGGCTTCCGTGGAGACCCAGGGCTCCACAGATCAATTGTGCAAACCTGCCACGGGGCCAACTGTGTTGACCGGCATTGAAAAGTCACTGTTTCCCCCATGGCTGGTGACGTACACCGGAATTCCCAGCTCTCCAGAGGTGAGGTCAAGGCTAACCTGCATTGCATAGTGAGCGTGAGACCCAGAGAGATGCTAGTTCAAAAACAGACACACAGAAGAAGGACAGAAAGAAAAGGTTAAATAACTTTTTCAAATATTAAATTTTCATTGTCTGGAAGACTTCATTTAAAAAATGAACAGACTGTATTTTTTCATTCTATCCTATTACATGAACAACTAGCTATACTTTATCTTTTTCAAAGATTTTAAAGATACTTTGGGCTGTACATATTTATGGGATACAAGGGAGGCATTTCCGTAGTTTTATACTTGCATACGAATATGCCTCGACCCTATCCAGCAACCCTGTTTTCCACTCCCCACATCCAAGCCCTTCCCAGTCCCTTACGATGTCCATCCCATCCATAAAATGTATAGGATGGCTTAAGCAATGGACAGAAACGTACAAAGCAACTCACACGGGTATCGCCAAATGAAGAAATGCATGTATCAATGTTGTACATTAAGAGAGACTCTTGTCCTAGTATAGAATCACATGGCTTGTGTCTGTGATCCTAGCAACTGAGGACCCGAGGACTGCGGTTCAAAGCCAGCTCTCATGGGTAAACCCATGAGATTTTCATTTCCAATTAGCCACCAAAAAAAAGCCAGAAGTGGAGCTACGGCTCAAGAGGTGGAGAGCTAGCTTTGAGCAAAAGCAACTCTGGCACAGCCCTTGGGGTCTGAGTTCAAGCCCCCATTCTAGAACCATCGAGGAGAATAAAAGTTATCGGGAAGGGGAAACAAGATATTAAAAATATTTAGAGCATATTTGAATCTGTTAGCTTTCCCATATGCATCACAAATATTGTGTTCCCTTTTTTTTCTAGGTTATATTCCTTTTATCTTTGTTTTCATGGTTGTGTTTTTATTTTTTCCAAGATTGGAACTTGAATTCAGTGTCTGCCACTCTCCCTCATGGACTGTCTCTGGCTGTAGCACGACCTGAGTTACGGGTCAAACTTCTTAAAGAGTTGCTTATGTGTTTTTTGTCATATACGTACATAAATTCATAGAGAAAGATTTATATTCCTTTTTCTGTGATGATCATTCCAAAAGTTCAAGCTACCATATATACAAGCATAATAGTTATAGTTTTATCCATCCAGCCTTGGTGGTTTCCTTCTTCCTTTCCTTCCTTCCTTCCTGCTTGCCTGCCTGCCTTCCTTCCTTCCTTCCTTCCTTCCTTCCTTCCTTCCTTCCTTCCTTCCTTCTTTCCTTCCTTCCTTCTGTCCATCTTTTCCCCCTTTGTTCCTCTCTAGTTCCATCCTCCCCTTCAGACTCCATGTCTGTATGTCACGCAATCTACTCGTGCCTTTCTGGGAAACGCTGGCCATCTTGAGACATTTCAGCGGTGCCGTCCTTGTCTAGAGCCTGCTCCTTCTGGGTAGGTCGCTTCATTTCCACTGACTCCTCATCACCAGGTGAGCCACCGCATCCTGCCAACTCTGCCCTCTCTGCTCTGCGCCTGCCGCCTCCCCTCCCCTCCCCTCCCCTGGCAGGGAGTCCACCGCGTTCTCTCCTGGACTGTCAGGGGCTTCCCACGGGTCTCTGACCCAGCCCGCGCCACGTCAATCCGCCTTCATGCCATCGCAGTCTTCACTTTGCCGTTGCATTTGCTGGGAACCCTTCAAGCTCATACGGTGTTTAGGCATGTCACATCTGAACGTCTCTCCCCGCTGTCACGGCTCCGCGTCACCATTAGGACACTCTGCATTCGCACGCTGTCTCCGTACAGTTCCACTGGAACTGTCCCCCCCCCCCAGTTGGATCTTAGTCCCCAGCAGGGTAGCACGATCCTTTAATCCCTGTCATCTCTCCCTTCTAGTTCTTTTGATTTTGTCTTTTAGAATTAGGTCAACTTTTATGAATGCCCATCTTAGGTCTTGTAGCACTAATTTTCCTTTAAAGACCTATAATAATTAATTACACGTTTATTTTTATTTTTGTTTTTGCCACTGTTTGATATGTTAGTCTTCTCCACCCAATTAGATAAGAATCTACTTGAACAGAATTAAAAAATAGCATCTCTTGTGCTTGTATACAGTTCTGCTGTGCAACCACCTAGCGCAGGAGAACTTTTGTTTTCAGGCTCATAACACACGCCAGTTCAAATAGGGCCACATTCCCATCACATTCTCCTAGGAGGAAAAGTCTCTATGCAGCTTCAATACATGAGTGTGGAAGACAAAGGACACCTGATGGGTTGGGAGAAATTGTGAAATTTCCTGGTCAATGCTTTTGTAAGTCATAAAAAACAGTGAACTATATTCCACCGCTAGGTGTGAATTTTCCTGAAGCTAATGGACTTTCTGAGCTCTTTCATTTGCAAATTGAAACCCCTCTACCATCCTAAGGAAATCGTAGCCTGCTGTCCACATGTTTTTAATAAAGTTAAGATATTCTAACTGCATTCAAATCAGATAATTATGGACCGCTATGATTTACAACACCCAGTAGTCTGTGAACACTTTGTATTAATAATTTTTTTGCCATGGATGGTATTGAGACGGCCTTTGTTGGTTGTGATTTTTCAAGCAAGCTAGCACTAGAATGACTGGGCGTTTTATAATTGCAACCTTTGGGCTTTCTATATTTGTGCACATATGGGTTTTTCTGTTTGCTTATTTGCAAAATGAAATGAGGACTGGTAGCGCTTTGTACAGACAGGAAATGAAATAGCATGGAAAGATTAGAAATTCATGTTCACTATATTCCTACAGTATGCAAAAGTCATTTATCTCTGGATAAACGACTGGGTTGGCAGATATGTACCTAGAACTCAGTGAGTTAAGATGGATATCATTTTTCCCCATTTATAAATGAGAAAGGTAACTAGTCAAAAGTTACATAACAATAAAGAGTTTAAATTTGGATAGACCTCAGCTCCAATTCCAACATCCCTGATGGCCCTGATAGCCGATAGGGCTAAAGTGAAAAATCAGGAACTAAACGGATGATTTAGAAATCAACCAACAAGTAAATTCCCTCCCATTTTACTACTTCTCCTTACCATATTTTTGTTTCAGTGGTAAAGTCTTACTGCTTTCCCATCCCCCTCTGGTTTCTACGTGATCTGTTCTTTTAAGAGATGCAGAGTGGGCTTAGGGTTCCTCTGTGAAGCTGATAATTTATAATTTGTCAGTCCCTAAGGAACAATGTGAAGGAGGGAAGTTGGAAAGACCTGAGGATTTCTGAGCATGACGCTGGGACTGTTTATCTCCGGGCGCTGGAATGTTTTGCTTCTGGGGAGTCCCCCTTGCTCTGCTGACTTGCGGGTGACTCGAGTCGAGAGAGAAGCCTCTCTAAACAGTGTGAGTGAACTGAAACGCTGTGCTTAAGGGACTGTGGCTCCTCCCACTTAGCCTAGGAGAAGCCTGCTGTTACTAGGAACATCTTCCATTTCATGCTGACTCTTGATTATTCCTTTTTTAAAGTTCCTTAGACGGTTGTATAGCTATAAAACAGCCTTTTCATTGTTTTGGCAATATGCATATCAAGCTTGCCACTCCCTAAGACACAGAGGGAATGGGAGGAGGAGAGAGAGGAGGGGAGGGAGAGAGGGCAGAGAGAAGGCAAGGCAAGGAGGAAAAGGGAGAAAGAAAAGGAGCCAGAGAGAGAAGGGGGGAGAAAGAGAGAGAGGGAGAGAGAGAGAGAGAGAGCGGTTAAATTCCCATATACATAAGCTAGGACAGCTGATTAGCATTAGTGCATTACCTTCAGCATCCATTCCCACAGTTTCTATTGTTGTTTCCTTTGCTATTTCTTTTCTATAGCTGCTATTAACAAAGTTGACATCATTTCCTGAATTATCCTGTGTGTGTGTGCCTCTGTGTGTGTCTGTGTGTGTCTCTCTGTGCCTCTGTGCGTGTCTATATGTGTGTCTCTGTGTGTCTGTGTGTGTGTATGTGTGTGTCTTTGTGTGTGTATGTTACTAGGGTTTGAACTCAGGACCTCATGCTCACCCCGCTTGCTTACTCTGCTGGAGTTCTACTACTTGAGCCACATCTCCAGTGCAACTTTCTGCTTGCTGTTTTGGAGCTAGAGTCTCCTAGGCTTTTCTGCCCAGGCTGGCTTCAGATTGAGACTTGTGCATATCCAGCCTGCTGAGTAGCTAGGATTATAGGCATGAGTCACTGATGCCCAAGGTGAGTTCTCATTTTTATATAATCAAAATGCCCCATTAAGTATTTTAACGCTGACTATAGCAGACATTTCATTACTCCGAAATAACGAAAGCATACATTCTGATGTTAGCTGAAACATATAAAATAGATACCCTCCAGAATCATCCCTCCCAGTAGCTCTGGTGTATGTGCTTGCTCAGTGGACATGTCCAACCTCCTAACTTTTAAGGTAAGTGTATGTGATTCTTAGAACTGGATAACAAGCTACAAGTTTCTAATAAAGTATTTTGTCTGTGACACAAAACATGACCACTGTAGACAATTCTTTTATGATAGTCAGATTGCAGTGAATGCTATCAAAGATTAGGGTAGAACTAAAACCTCATCATATCTTCCACTCCGCCTCAGACAAGAACCCAGATTACACATAATGAGGAGAGTCAGAGCCTTCCCATTGTAGTTAAACAATGTGCTTTACTCTGCACACGTATCAGTATGTTTCCAGTAGTCACGATGTACCGTCAGTCAGCTGTAAGCATCTTCAAGTAGCCTGCCTTCACCTCTTGACTAACCTATTTTTTTAATCAGTAAGGAGCCATTTTTCTTGCAGAAATTTTGTCTTAAGTAAGACCTTCTTGAGCACTTAGGAAATTCTAAAATGTGAATTAAACAGTAATAAGTGCAAGTGGTAATTCCTAAGCCTATGTTGGGTCTTTGGGTTGGTTAAGGAGCCATATATTTATGTCATCCATTGAGCTGGAAATCATGAGTCAAGAGGTCTAGCGTATTCTCCACTTTGGAACCAAACAAGCTCGGTGAGAAAGTTAGTAACTTAAAAATTCTTCACATTCTTCAGAAACCTGAGGAGTCAAGGTTAAATTATCTCCGAAAATCCTTCAAACCCAAATACCTACCAGCCTAATTATTTGCTGAATTCTGTGTTGTGTTGTGACAAATGATGTAGGACATAGACCCATAATCCAAGAGAGGTAGTGAGTGACCGTTAGTACTTCCTGTATCTTCGGCTCTCTGCCAAGCGCCCCAGAGATGATCATAGGTGACAACTATATTGTGCACTATAACAAGTAAGTTACCCCTACAGTGTCTGGGAACTGGTCATTTACTCCCTCGTTTACTCATTCATTCCTATATCCAACAGGTCTTTAGTGAGTACTTACCAGCTCACTTCACATGAGAGGGAAAGGTGAACAGAACTCTGTCCTTGCCTAATAGAGTTAAGAATGTCGCTTATTAAGTTCCTCTTCTAGAGCGGTTTCTGCCACAGGCTTTTCATACGTTTATTTCTAATTCCCACAAATGCATTGAAGTGTGGGTCCTCTTATCTCGTTTTAATGTTTAACACGACTAATATTTGGATACCTATTAGATAACTTGTACAAGCTCATATACTAAGTAATGTCAGAATCTGAGTCTGGACCATCTGTCTTGCAGAGGCTGCACACTTAGCCAACACTGAGTACTACTGTCTAAATGTCTAAATGATTAAGTGATCTCTAAATATTTTGTTAAAAGGAAAATGCTGGTCGTATTGCATCCCAGTCCATGAAATCACCAAAAGGAATCCAATACCTTATTTAGAACCTCCATCTCTGAATAATCATAAATCTATAGCCCTTCCCCTAATCCCAGAGATCCTTTTCCCTGCCATTTTTCTTCTGTTTTTAATCCCTTCAGTAGCTTCTTTCAGTTTCTGACAGATGGGGTCAGAAATGGATTAGGAGATAGCTCGTGGAATTCTGTTCCCAAAGACAGGTCAGTAACATAGGCTTATTAATCCCATGACTAAAAAGGGGTGGAAGGTATTAATTACACCCTTAGTCAATACAATGATAAAAGGTAAAAAAGAAATACAAGACATGCACTATGCCTTCATCCCTGGGTAATACATTTTAAGACCCCCCCCCAGTGGAAGCCTGGAACCGGGAATAGTTCCACCCCAACATAGAAAGCATGGTAAGTGATACCGCAACAGCTGATCTGATAAGATGGCTGTTGAGAGGCCGAATGACTAATGGAGCGCAGGGGGGGTGTGGTGCAAATGCCGAACCAAAGGACAATGGGATCCCAGGAGAGAGAGGACGAGACAGGATAAGACTTCATGGCCAAAGGGACACACCATTTAAAATAGATGAAGGTTTTATTTCTGGAATTTTTCATGTGATTTTTTTTTTTTAGCCACCGTGGGCCACAGGTAACTGAAAACACAAGGAAGCAAAATCATAGATAAGAGGACAACTAGGATTTACAAGACGTTATTTCCCATCTTCTTCATCCCAATCAGCCTTTTGTTTCTGTTCTTTAACTGTCTAGAAAAATATGAGGGAGTATACATAAAACACAGCAATCTGATTAAGCTTTTTCCCGTGGGCTCACATCTAGTAAGGACATCTGTTCTTCAACTGGATAGGACAAGTTTCTTGTCCTGTGCTCACATTAAGACCTAGGACCAGTTACCTCTCAGTTTCACATTCACAGTGTCCCCTCTTGCTATTCTCCTAAAGTGATAGCTAGTTAGCTAGTTACAATTTGGGGAGTAAGAGGCTTTGGAAGAGAGATTTGCAAGTAGGCAACCACAGCAAGCCAAAGAAATGAACGTATCTGTGAGGGCAGGCTGCTCTCCTGAATGTTTGGCCGACTACCTAAGCTGCTGCGTTTTCAAAGTCGGAGAAAAGGACTTTGCAAGTGAAAGACCACATTCACCGAAATGTGACAGTGGTTCCTGTAGCTAACATCTGAACTACTGTGATGAAGGCCAGATGTTATAACTTAGCAGTGTTTTCCTTAACTGCCTTTGTTGTTGTTTTCCTCCCCAGACTCTAACTTATACATGAAGGTTATTAGAGATGGGTGGGAAATGAAATTAGCATAATGCCTCTGACCTAGCGTAACCTACTGCTTGTTTTCCTTCAGGACGAGCTCAGGCCATCCTGGGAGGTTCCATCTGTAGGAAGCAGGCTCCAAGGCCTGCTCAGATAAGGCCATTTCCCTCTCGTTACTATTCTCAGCTAGAACAAGTCTTCTCAGGCTTGATATGAAATCATCAGGAAACAGGAAAAGGAATATGATTAATAATAAATGTTCTACAGCTTTCTTGGTTTTTTGTTTTAATTTGAATGTGTATATAATGTGTATTTATATAGACATATACACATATCTAAGCACCATAAATACACATTTTTCTAGGAGAGAAAAACCATCACACATCTAAGAACAAACAGGTTGGAGCAGATCCAGGTCTCCGTGAGTTCCCAAGGACAGCTTGAAAGGTTGGGCATCTGTGCCAAGAAGTTAAGAAAAGTCCAAGAACAATGTCTTCCCTCAAAATCCATTTTGAGTCTATGTCCATTGATTTTTCTAAAGTGTTTGCATAGCTACTTTTATTTTTGGCTGATTTCCTTTTTTTAGAACCTCTTTTTCTTCCAATTTTAGGGTACGAACTCAGGGCATCAGGAGCTCATTTGGCTTACTTGCTTAGTAGCATACTACCACATGAGTCACCCCGTCCATCTGGCATTTTGCCAGTTAATAGGAGATAACGTCTTTCATATTTTTCTGGTTTCCATGAGGATCTGTAATCCTCTGGATCTCAGCCTCCTCAGTAGCTAGGATTACAGGCAATAACCATTGGTGTAAATTAGTCTAGATGCAACTTGTTAAAAGTAAGGAGAATACAGATCAGGACACCCTTGTTCCATCCCTTCTTGTACCATTACTATTTGGTCAAAAGGCATAAAAGAACCAAATATGGTGACACAGTTCTTTGTAGCATCGCATAAATTATTTATTCACATTTCTGTGTGCCAAACCACCGAATATTTGTAAGCAAGCAAAGGGAAAACCACTGTATAGCCTTCTGTCTCCAGAATATAGCTTCCTAATTATTTCAACACTTTCTTGCTAGAAAGGTGTCGAGAGCTCTATACAGTCCTTTATAGATACTCCCTAAATCATTAATCATCCTCTTTAGTAAATAAGATACATGTGCACTAAGCAAGGTAGGACAGAGGTGGATTCCTTCCTCCATCCTTCCTCCGTTATTCTAAGCAATGTGACGATATCATCACACTCAGTGATTCCAATGTATTTTTCTTCGCCTAGTTATCACCTGAACCACACAGATGGTTCATATTAAGTTTACAATTACCTATAAGCAAGAGATATTTTAATATGAACAAAAATCTTTGGCTATGCTTTTCTACACCCAAGTTTCTGTTTAAGTTTTCAGTCTAAATATAGAATTGACCTTTGTCCTAGTTTAACCTAATCTTTTTCATTTTAAATACTCTTCTTGTTACCCACCTTGGCAGCCAATTGAGATAGTTCTGGGTCCTTGTCTCTTCATACATTAGATCTTTGTGATGCCTATAGATTTTTATAAGCTTGCTATTTGGGACTTTTAATTAAAAATGTTACATTGAAAGATGGGTGTCTGTGACCTACAAATAACTAACATATATCACTTTTCAAAGACTACATCTGTAAGCCAAGCAAAGTAGCATAGGTCTTTAAGTTCAGCACTTAGGAGCCAGTAAGACTGCAAGTTCAAGAACACCCTAGGGATATCGCTCAGTGGTAGAGTGCTTGCCTAGCATGCATAAGACCCTAAGTTCAACAACAGCACTGCATATTTATAATATTTAAAACTATGTTTCCCAAATCTTACCTATAGAAAGGTGTCAGCTAAGGATGAAATAGTTAGCAGCAAGTGAGAAAAAAAACAAGATCAATTATTAGAGTAAATTATAAATTTCCTGAAATTCTAACCCCTGAAGTAATTGAGTGAGGAACTGTAAGACCTATCAGATAACTGGTGTTAAAATAGATCATA
This sequence comes from Perognathus longimembris pacificus, assembly GCF_023159225.1. Lineage (NCBI taxonomy): Eukaryota > Metazoa > Chordata > Mammalia > Rodentia > Heteromyidae > Perognathus > Perognathus longimembris. The sequence goes on along the minus strand of NC_063181.1, from coordinate 42,322,189 downwards.
GGAATATGGGTTCCATCCAATAAGATCAGTGACCTTGCAGGACGAGAAGGAGTTATCAGGAGAATATGCACAGCAAAGGCTACATGAGGAGATGGTAAAGAGGTAGCTGGCCCTCCGCGGGCCAGGAAATGAGATACCTTACCAGAAATCAACTGTTACCTTGATCAGAGGCTAGACTTCCAGCTCGAACACTACGAGGAAATAAATTTTGCTTGGCTGTGCCACTCAGCCTGTGATATTCTGTGATAGCCGCAGAGCAATGCACTGTAGCAATGCACTGAAATTTTATGATGAATTTTACATTTCTTGAACGTAAAGCCCACTTCTTTTATTTTATTCCTGTTGCTCTTTCTTATTAATACGTCCCCACTCTTAGGCAATTATGTTGATAATAGATTTACATCAACGATGAGAACCCAGCAGCCATGACACCATTCCATGCTCTGAAGAGTCCCATTGCTGGACTAGAGTGAGGAGGCCACAGCAGCACGGGTCTCAGGCCAGTCAAAGGGGAGAGGCCTCCGTCTGGCCGGGGAGGAGCCTGACTGGCAAATGTATTTCGGAGAGAGTGGATGGCATGCAGAAAGTCAAGGAATGGCTGTGGGCTTGGAGGAAGTGGCCGCGTTAGTGCAGGATTGTCATGAGAAGGTAATTGCCTGACAAGGACAAGCAATTTTAAATAGGGATGGTCTTGGATGGGGGAGAATTAGTTGGAGTGTGTTTAGGGGTTTGGCTTACTGTTGTTTTCATTATTTTGGTGTGGGTTGTCCTTTAATCCAGATGCAGGAGGCTTTAGCTTATGTTTAAGCTGAGCAAAAGACTAAGAAGTAGATGTCAGGTGGAGTCTTGTCAGGAAACAAACCCTCCTGGAGACATAGAAACCCAATAGAGGAAGCTGCGGTGGAATGGGGGAAGGGAGTTGTCAAGGGAGGCTCGGGAGCTGAGTGTACTCGCCAGCTTTCTCTAACTATAACACACAACTGACACCGAGCTACTTAAGAAGTAGAAAAGGTTAGGATGACTCAACAGCTTTGAAGGTTTCAGTCCCTGGCTGGTTGGTCCCTCAGGTTGAATGCATGTTACAGAGAAGAGTTAACAATCTGGAAGCATCTGGGAAGCAAAGGGGAGGAAAGAGGAGTGTGGGTCCCAATCTCCTCTTTAAGGACATGCCTCCACTTACCTAAATTCTTTCCTCTAATCCTCACTTCTTTAATGTTCCAATACTTCACCGATAGTGTCACGGGCTGGCAACCAAGCTGTTAATATGTGGGCCTTTGGCAAATGCGTGTTACAGCCGAGCAGTGGAGACGACACTGAAACACTCAGTGCGGTGGAGAAGGTATTAAAAGTGAGTTAGAGATGGAGGTGACGGGGGCCGGCTTAAAGGAATCACAGAGGCATGGGGAGGTTGAAGTCCAAAGATGAGGGAGAGAACGCCACTGGACAGGGCCTTTGTGTCGGTCATGGCTTCTACCTGCAAAGCTGTAGGATTTCCTCCCGCAGCAAGTGAGTCATTATGTAGGGTCACAAAAGAAAAGGTGGAATGCAGTTTGGAGTCCATGTGCATGTTTTCCAAGTGGAATTCAGTGAGAAATGAGGACTTCAGGAAATCCAGGGTAAAGACAGGCTCAAATGGCCCCAGCTGTGGTGGGCGAGAGAGAGAGGAAAAATGGAGATGACCACGAGCTGAAGACTTCTCAAGACTAAAAAGATTCAGAAAGCTGGTTCTGCAGTTATGGGGTTGGGGGGACGGGAGGGGAGGGAGGGGCTGGGCTAGATGGGGGGAGGGAGGTGCTTTATAAGGACGCCCTCCTCTTCCTCTTGTTTGGAGTGTGTGAACCTAGGGCTAATGTTTTCAGTAAAGTGAGATGAAACTGGAGGTTCTGTTGGTGCCACGTTGGTGGGCTCAGATTGCAAAGTTGTGGGAGAGTCGGAATCAAGGGAGTCGCTCCAGACTCAGGGAACTTCCCTACTCGCAGGCAACTTAATGGGATAGGAGAGCAAGCGAAGGCGGCAGCAGAAAGTGGTGCGGGTAGATCCAGGTATCCGCTACCCGTTCGGGGTGCTGGGGAGTGCGTGAGGAGGTCGAGGCACAGAGAGTGGGAGCAAGCGAGCGCTGGACAGTGCGTAAGATGTGCTTCCCTGGGCCTCCTGCACACCTGTCCGTGCGGATGCCCACGGATGACTGCTTCCCAGGAGCCATGGCGCCCAGGGGTTTGCATTTTCCTTTGCGACTAAAGATTATGGGGAGCGGATGTAAAACTGCAGCTACTTATTTGGTGTCTTTTACTGGATCCACAGTACACAACATTCCATTGAAACAAAAGCGGGCCAGAAACGGCTTGTATTTGAGCTTTAGGAGGTCCTAGGTAAGCACGATGAGACTGGCTATCATCGTAATAAAATATAAGGTGATCTGGTTAGAAATTATTCTAAAGCCAATATGAAACCAAAATCTACACTAATTATCCTTGAAGATAAGGCAGGTCTGTTCTTTGTACTTGTTTGCTTCTACTCTTAACAAAACAGGCATTGGTACTCTGTCAGGTACCGTGTCAGTTCAGGACAGTGCGGTCATTGGAAGCACGGCTCTTCAAGATCCACTGCTGTTCTTGTTCTATCACTTAAAATATGGGCAAGCATGGACAGAGCACCTCGCCTCTCGGGGCTCTAATATTCTCATCTGTGAAACGAAGATGCTCTGAATGTATCTCTCCATACATTTGCTGTGAGCATGAAATGAATCACTATGAACAAAGCATTTGGAAAGCTCATGTGGGAAATGCGAAATCGTATTCGAAATGAGTGGAACTGCCAATCCTGTTTGGTGGTGTTGGGTTGTCTGTGGTTGAAACGGTGTGGCAAGCTAGGCCAGCTTTGGATCTTGTCATTTTGACCTAGTCATAACCGTGCCAGATTGCACAAGCAGACAGTAATGTTTGGCATTGCCTGACATTTTCACTGTTCATGGCACAACTAGAACTGACTTTTACTTGGCACCCACCATTTTTTTAAAATTCCGCCCCTCCTTCCAACAACATATTTGCTTTTTATCACTAATATTTTTAGTGGCCATGCATTAAATACATAGAATGGCCTAGTGGCAAGAATGCTTGCCTCGTATACATGAAGCCCAGGGTTCGATTCCCAAGTACCACATATATAGAAAACAGCCAGAAATGGCACTGTGACTCAAGTGGCAGAGTGCTAGCCTTGAGCAAAAAGAAGCCAGGGACAGTGTTCAGGCCCTGAGTCCAAGGCCCAGGACTGGCAAAAAAAAGAAAAAGCAACCTTTCCTTCTGGGCAGTAAGTAGGTGATGCTCCTTGTATCTAGACGGTATGCTTGTTAACAGAGGAGTCTGTTTTGGCCTGTAGTTAAGAGACACTCAGTCTGAGTTTCATTCATTACAAGTTTTGCAATCCAAGGTCACTTCTAGGTGGAGTTCTGCCCTGACAACAGAACAGGAATGAACAATATTTATGATCTAAATAATAGGGTGCATTGACCTTAGGATACTGCTCTATTCACTCAACAAATATTGTAAATATCTCAGGCGCTGCGCTACTTCCTGCAGACACAGCCCTACTCTCTAGACAATCGCCCAGTATTTAAGTAAGACCTCAGATGAGTGTGATAAAGTAAGACCTTGGAATGCAAGTGGATATTGGGTAATGGAATTTGGCCACGAAAAATAAATACATAAATAAGTAAATAAATAAGCGTGTACCTCTGTGTGTGCCTTTATTATGAGGATGGGTAGAAATCAGGCTGTCATGATTTTCTGTCTGGGAATTCTTTGTCCAACAAGATTTCTGGGTGTGAAAGAGGAAGACTGTGTGGGAAGAGGACATTCTGGTGTGGAGAGACTTGTATGACCAAGACAGTAAGATCCAGGAGAAGAGGTACTTAGCTTGGAGTTTTTTGACTCAGTCAGAGATGGAAAGTAAAGAACTGATGTTCAAGTAGCCGGGGGAAAGTCCAGCGTGGTGTGTGCAGTGGGTAAAACGGAAGACGAAGAGTAATAGAAGAAGGTGAGACGCTTCGAATGCCAGGCCAGCAGGCAGGGCCCTACGCTGTAGGCCAGGGAGCACCATCAGGAATCAGCCCACCAAGCGTAAGGAGGGCCTGAGTGAACACACAGCACAGCTAAGCTAACCCGTAAAAAAGGACTAGAGAAGGGTTCCGAAAATAAAAGAAAGAATACTTGGGGGGGCACAGGAGGTGTGTGGGTTGTAAGAAAGGGAGAAGGCAGGTTATGAACTTGGTTCCTGCCTTGGGCTGTGAGAGCAGTGATTGTTTCTGAGCTTCAGAAGGGAAGCGGAGTCCACGACAGGAAGGATGAGCAGTGGCCATTGTGTCTAAACTCGAGAGGGGCGGGAGAAGACACCCAGCTGAGGTGTCAACAAATAAGTCAATGAGATCCTGTGAAGGAAAAAAATGAAGGAAGGAAAGGAAGGAAGGAAAGAAGGAAGGAAGGAAGGAAGGAAGGAAGGAAGGAAGGAAGGAAGGAAGGAAGGAAGGAAAGGGGGGTGGAGAGGGAAGGATGGAGGGAGGAAGAAAGAGAAAGAAAATCCAAGTAAAACAGACCAGTAGTTTTTGGAGGGGGGTGTAAAGATGCAGACATTGCTAGTAGCTTCAAGTCATTCTATGTAGTGACTCCTTTTCTTAATAATAAAGAATACAAACTTATCTGTTAGGGGAAAGTAAAGTTTAAGTATTGTGAACAGTTTTTAGGATAATGCGCAAAAAGGAAGAAGAAGGAGGAAGAGGAGAAAGGAGGAGGAGGAGGAAGAAGAAACAGCATCCAAATATAGATCAGGAAGATAAGCGCTATTAGTAGTGCTATTAGTAGTGGGCAAGTCTTCATCATTGTTATCGGGATTGACACACACTCTATCCATACCCTAATATTCTAAGCACGGATCTCATTTAGGAAACGCTGCTGAACCCTTGTCTAGGGATGTGCTCTCTCTAACATCTGGAGCCTTCACTCAGGAGTTCAGGTCTCTCCTATTCACCCATGCATGAAATCATCACTAAACTGCAAACGCACTGGCCATCTCCAGATTGAAATCTTCCCAAATAGAAACACCTACAAAACAGGAGTGGAAAGAGATATTTACTCATTTTTTTCTTTTTTCTTTTTCTCTTTCTCTTCCTTCCTTCCTTCCTCTATTTCTTTCTTCCATTCCGTTTCCTTCCTTCCTTCCTTCTCCTTCCTTTTCTCTTGATGCTTCGCATTCATTCCTGTAAAACATCTCAACCATCTGTCAATGTGTCGGGAGCAGTTTCCAATGGACGAGAGACCCTGGGCTCCCACAACATGGCTTGATTTGGATCTGAGTCATAAGGAATTCAGAATTTTGATGTTGTAGGAAAGATGTCTTTCCAAAAGGCACAGCCAAAGGAACAGAATGTGTTTGAGGGCACAGTAGACAAGATGACCAGTCCTCCGCAGGAGCCTAAGTTTGCCTTACTCAGTAGGTATGAAGGGTAATTACCACACACAGTTTTCAACTTGTAAAAGTTAGACTCTTGGTTAAAAGATGTGAGTCCCACTGGGTTAGCTAATCCCCACGCCACCTTTGAATGGCTTCAACTGACTTCTCCAAGCAAACCCCTGTCAGAGGCCCTAACGGTGAGCCAAATGGGCAGATCAGAGCTTTCCCCCTGTTCACGAAGCATGGTAAATGACCAAAAGGCAAACTGCTAAAAGAGAGCATGCGAGGTACCCGGAATCTGGCTCTTCCACCCTGGAGAATTGGCCCCTGAAAGGTCGTGGGTGTGCTAACAGCCCAGCAGGATCCCCCCTGAGAAACGCCCCACCAACTGGGGGGTCACCTTAGAAGTGAGATTTGCTCTGGCCTCTGTCTCCACTGGAAACACAGATAGCTTGCCTTCAGCATTAGGTTGTCATTTCGCGGGGTGGGGGCGGGGGCTAGGGCGAAGGAGAGTAAAAGGCTCCTTCCTCTCGTGTTCTCTGCCGCAGTCAGAGAATCTTTCCAAAACATTCGTTCTGAAGATGCCTTCATTTCTATGATCTATCACTACGTTCGACCTAGGAGAGTAAATACATTTTTTAAAAGGATGGTGAGATAGAAAACCAAAAAGGAGGAAAAGGAAATCAGAAGGAAAAAATGAACCTCAAATTAGGTTAAAAATATTAGCCCAGGAAAACTTGGCTGGGTACTTGTAGGAGATTGCCTCTTGCTGGTTCACAGTAAAAGTGCTTACAGTTTGTGTTTGCCTAATAATAGCATTCTAAGCAGTCTTGTCTTAACTTTTTATTGAAAGTCCTCCAGCCTTGAGATAATTTCTAAACACCTCCTTTTGTTTGGCTGAAGGAAAGTTCAAAGTGTGGCTCTAGGGAGATTATAAATCCACCATTCGTCTTCCCAAAGCCCCGAATGACGGACAGCATTTTCAAGTAGACCATGGGTCCGTGCAAGTAGAGTCTGTGTTTGTAGAGCCTTCAAGACAGAAACACTTTGCTGCTTGTCTGCTTTTCTTGCCAACTGTCTCCTGCTCTTTCTTCAGATACCTTCCTCTTCTCAGACAGCCCCTTCTCAACCTCCTGAATCGGATTAGAACAGAGAGCCTAATACTATTCAAACACTGTTCATAGCTCAGTACTTGACATTCTGAACCACATTTACCGGCAGACAGTGTCAATAGCTTGGCATTGCTGGTTACACATAGCACCAGAAAAACTTCAGACTTTAGGCACTTAAGCATTTTTACCTGTCGGAGCCAAGATATTTTCAAGTAAAGAGGAATATCCCTGCATTTCCACTGAAAGAGACATTGACTATGAACTTTGCCATTTGAATATATATCTATATACCCATATACTTTATGTATAGTATACATCTACTATATATATATATATAACTGATTATTATATCCTTTCTATCACAGTTAAAAAGACGTGTGTGTGTGTGTGTGTGTGTGTGTGTGTGTGTGTGTCCATGTTGGGGCTAAACTCAGGGCCTAGATGCCATCCTCTAACTTCTTTTGCTCAAGGCTAGCACTTTACCACTTGAGCCACAGCTCTACTTCTACTTCTGACTGGTTATTGCAGGTAAGTGTCTCATGGACTTTTCTGCCCAGGCTGGTTTTCAACCACGATCCTCAGATGTCAGCCTCCTAGGAGCTAGGATTACAAGTCTAGCCATTGGCTCCTTCCTAGAAAGATCTAGTTGCTAGCATGTGACTGTCCCATTTTGCCAGCAAAGGCCATCTTGACACTGTTGCGACTGGCAGCCCTTTCACCTTTGAATGTGGCTCAAGCCTCATCTTGGGAATGTTCTGGGACGTGGAGGATGCCGTCATGGGAAAAGAGCAGGTCTCTCCTGGTAAACTGCTCGAGAGCCACTTGATCTCTTCACATCTCCTTAGGGTGAAACCTCCATGGTAGGCTGAACTTCCTCCTTTGCAAGTTTCCATAAAGGGCTAAGAAGAAAGGTCTTTGTCGTCGCGTTCCCACGTGTCCGCGCGCGCTTGAAGGGTGAGATGATTTATGTGTGGAGTGCACCTCGGGCTGCGGAGGCCTCTTCGCAGGCAGCGGCTGAAGGGCGTGCTCGTGTTTATCACTGGCACCAGGACAAGCATTACAGAAATGCGCGCTCCTTGGCTCCCCTCCGAGACTCTGCTTTCTCTCTCCGCTGACTTCAAGTCACCTTGTCAGTCGTGCTGTTGTCTGTGGAATGCACTTCTCTCCTGGTTCGAATTCTGCAGGGGTCCATACTTTCACACTCTTCTGGCGCGCTGCCTTCGGAAGACCTCACCTCTGCGGATTGCCCTTTTCAAGTTGGAGAACGTGGCGCACGGCCTACGATGGCTTATCGGGGTTGCTTTCCCCTCTTGAAGTCTCTGCCCGTGTGTGCGTGTGCAGTGTCTACGCGTGAGCTGGGTCATTGTTTCCCTGGTTGCTTAGAGCGTGGCAGCGTGTTGGCCTGGATCCTAGATTCCATCTCTTGACTGCCACACATGGAAGCAGGTTCCTCCGCGGCCACGCAGATGCGCCGGGCGCCCGGGCCACTCCTTCGGCAGTTCTGCGCCTCTGGCCCTGAGGCGGCGACGGGGTGACAGCCCCTCGTCTGGGCTCGCCCCACCTGCTCCACCCGAGATGACACACCTTCAGGCCCCCGTGGGAGTGACCCAGAGAGTTTCTTGACTCCCCACACGCAGCCTATACCTTTCTATGACCCCCGTGGCTTCACCTACCCAGCTTCCCTCCTGGAATGCTCACCCCACTCTTCTCCGATGATCTAACTATTTTGCAATCTTTGGTTTAATCTTTATTCTTGGAAGCGTTGCCTGCTGTTTACCGCCAGGAAGTACTCGAATTGTTTCTTTGCAGTGAGCACTAGATAACACTTATTTCTAGCTATTCCTGGGAGGTTAGAGGAGAGGAACCCCAGAGAACAAACTCCAAGTCCTTTTACCCAGCCTGCTTTTTTTTTTTTTTAAGATCTAATTATTTATTTGTTATTCTTAAAGGTTCTTGTTTTTGACTGGAGAGAAGTAAAAGAGTTCAAGGAGGACAGCCTTCCTCTCTGGCAATCTGTTCATGGCGTTTATCTTTGGCTTCCCTCATTCTCTTAGCCAAAAGCTTAGTGCATCTACCGCAGCTCCGACCTCATTTTGATTAGTACATTGTTTCTTCAGAACAAAACAATGGCAGTTGTGTGCAGAACACATGGAGTAACAAAATGCCGAATCTTGGGTACTTGGGTCATGGAATTTTTTGCCTTCTTTGTGTAAGGATTTCCTAGCAATGTATCAGCAGACATTACCTTTATTGGAGAGATTTAAAACTTTGTGGACTCTAATCGCTCTTTTCAGTCCCAAACAGCAAGGCAGAGTAGTAAGAGTCTGGTAGTAGGTTCCTTTCCTTTATTTCACAATAACTAAGTTGAGGGTACTCAGATCGGTTTCCCCAATGCAACCCCAAAGAGATTTTCTCTTTCTCTCACAACTTCCCCTTCGTCTGGAACAGGAATGTCCCTTATTCAGTAACAAGTGAACTCAGCCACGGAGCAAGACACTGCATTATGGGAAAACATGGTTTGGTGTTCCCACCGCTAATCCAGACGGCATAGTCTTCACTCAGCACGTCAATGGCAACTCGTGTGGTCGTAGACATCTCATAGAAAGTATACTACCTTGATGAGTTTCCGAAACCCAGTGGCTGGGGCAGATATCAGCTTCATTGTCATGCCTCTGCTCACCTGGAAGCACTGTAATAATGAGTCTAATCTACTTTACATCTGAAGCAAGAGGCAAACCCAGGGAGCGTGCATTCAGAACCTGATTCCCAGATCCTGTAACACTGCCTACTTGTTTCAGCTTTCCAGTTAAAATATATCTCTTGAAGCCAGGGACCTGTCTTCATTTCACCTCCACCCCCTACACACACACACACACACACACACACACACACACACACACACACCATCTGGCACAATATAATTCACACAGTAGGCCTAACAAATGCTTGTTCAGATTCTGATTGTGCCAGAGTTTGTTCACACTTCTCCTACAAAAAAAAACCCTTCAAAGTACGTGTCCGTCTTCTGAGAGGAAGGGTTGTTACCCGCTGGAGACCCACCCCAAGGGCTCACTCTGAAACTCAAGGCTGTGGTTGGGTAGGATCTGCCTCCTCAAGGACTCCCGGCCAAGAGAAAGTGTGGAAGCGGAAATGCAGTCTGTCCTCTGATCTTCAGGTCTTGGAGGAAAGCTGAGACAACCTGAGAAAGGGAAAGCTTTCCTCATTGGTTAAATGGGCTCATGGGCCAGGGGCCTCTGAGAGAGGGCACCTATTTTTGGAGGGAGAGAGAGAACCAGAGAGACAGACAGACAGCTAGATAGATAGATATGAAGATCCCATGTGGGTTAGCAGAAGCTCAAATATCACAATTCACAGTCAAATGTACGTTTGATCAGAAGAACTGGTCAATATTACTTTGTAGAGCCGAGAGATTTTAGTTCTCTATTATCACAGAGCCTATATAACGTTTAATTATTTTATATTTTCTTTAAAATAATAAAACACTTATCTATCACTATAAATATGCATGTGGACACATACATAGGTATATGCACACGCACACACATACTCACACCCTAGGAACTTGATTTTTAGTAAAAGTGAGGACAAATGTAAGCTGAAATGTTCAAATGTATACATCTACCGATATTGACTCGCTTACTCCTAAGGATGTAAGAAGGATGTTTCTGTCTGTTCTTTCTTTTTCCCATCAATATAGAAGCACTACTTTAAAATGACCAGGAAGAAATCATTTGTAACATAAGACGGGATCATTTATAACACAGGAAGTCATGTAAGACTGTATGCTCCACTAGAAGAAAAAGGTCCTAATTAGGACCTGGGTAGGTAAGGTCCTACCCAGGTCCTAATTAGGTAATTAGCCTGGGTAAGGGGAAAGCTTTATGTGTGCCTGGCATGATCAGTCTCCCCAAAAACATTGTGGATGGGTTTTCCACCCACAGCTGGTCTTTAGAAAAGAGAAGGAAACAGCTGACAGGACTTCCATAAGAGCGTAAATTTAATACAGTATAAACTTAGAATTGAAAAGGTCTTGAAGCTATCAGAGCCACCAAACTCTTTGTTTTGCAGAGAAAAAAATGCAATTTGGAAATATTCAGTAATTTGTAGCTCGTTTCTTCATTTTTATTTTATTTATTTATTTGTCAACTGTGGAGCTCAAACTCAGGGCCTGGGCACTGGCCCTGAGCTTTTGTGCTCAAGGCAGAGCTCTACCACTTGAGCCACAGTACCACTTCCCATTTTCTCATGGTTATTTGGAGATAAGAGTGTCATAGACTTTCTTGCTTAGTCTGGCTTTGAACCACGATACTCAGATCTTCGCCTCCTGCGTTGCTAGGATTACAGGTGCCAGCCACCAGCAACTGGCCATAGTTCATTTCTTATTTTACAGAAGCCAGTTGCTTTCAGACCATCCATGTCTCCTCTCATTCCAGATTGCTTGATGCCAGAAACACCTTGCTACAGCTTTGTCCATCTAATACCTAGCAATTCACACAGGCAAATGGCAAATCTAGCCTTCTAAATGGATATACTCCATAATACTGACCTCGTGTCTTTATTTCAGACGAGATCAGGCGCATTCAGGGTGGTATGTCCGTAGACTCGTGTCTTTATTTAAATACTCATAATAAAAGTTATCATCATTAACCCTCTCCCTTTTATCCTATATAGCCTTCATTTGTATTTTCAGACCAAAGCAAGAACAGTAAGTTTGCCAATCTCAGAGTAATATCAGGAATATTGACAGAGTTCCATAGTCAAGTTCCCATATTAAACCACAAAGATTTAATATACACAAATGCATTCCTTCCTTTACATGAGTGTGTAAGAAAGTTCAGGTTACAACTTACAAAGAGAATCTCATCTCCTACTTGTTAAAGAAAACTGCCATTGATGTCAATCAAATCAAATACGATTATTTTTTAAAAAATTAAACTATTAAATCCAATCCTGGAAATCAAATGAGAATCTGTAATAGTAAGGATTTGGAGAAAATGAGTGAGATTCAAACAAATTCTATCCAAAGAGAGATTTATACATTTTTTTGGTCTAACAATATTTTTATACTGCCCCAAAATGTAGATTTTTGCCTTCAATATTCTTTTAATTCTTGAATAAGTTAATAAATTATTGTTCTAGCTTTAGCTATTTCCCATTCATAGATCCCCTTTAGACTTGTCATCAATAAATTATTTAGAAATTCAAAAATGGATTCCCTCCTAACTTTGGAAATTGGTTAGTATCTTGACTGTAGCTTAAAATTACCTTCTGTCTTTCCCTGCTTCTTCCTGCTTCTTATTTGTGTAATAAGCAGCAACGATTCTGTCCTTCAAACTGTCTCCTTTGGAAAACTGATGTCAGCTATTTATAATTCTTCCCTTCCATTGTGCTTTAATGGTTACATTACAGTTCACAACAGCTGAATATGTATATGGTAGTTTGTCCAAACTCTTAGTGTGGCCGGTGGGGGAAGGAAGACCAGCGAGCTCCTTTTCTTAGAAGGATTCCAGGAAGACTAAGTTATCTTTCACCTAAAAGAAAAAATAAATTTCTACTTATCCTATGGATTAATAATAATAAAAAAAACAGTGGATGAATTAGTGCCCCATTTTAGTTTAAGAATATCTTTCCTTCCATGTCTCATCTGTTTCCAGTGCACACACACAAAAAAAATTGACAAAAATTAGCCCAGAATAGCTATTTTGACACAGAGAATTAGAATGTCACACACTGCCAGGCCCTGGTGGCTCACACCCGTAATCCTAGCTACTCAGGAGGAAGATCTGAGGGTCGTGGTTTGAAGCCAGCCCAGGCAGGAAAGTACATAAAACTCTTACGTCCAGATAGCCACCTAAAAGCTGGAAGTGGAGCTATGGCTCAAAGCAGTAGAGTGCTAGCCTTGAGAAAAGCTCAGTACAGCACCCAGGCCCTGAGTTCAAGCTCCAGGACCTAAAAAAAAACAACACCAGACACTGAAAAAAAAATTATCCTATGAAGATAAAGAAAAATAAGCATTAAAGATACTGAATGTATGAATTTCCTTCAACCTTAAACCTTAAAAATGACATAATGATTATCTCCACATCTCACTTGTATCTCCCAGCTTTAATTAAACACTAGTTTTGCTTTTAATCTCATCTTGCAAACCTAAATAAAAGTCAGCACTGTTCTTGGCCTGTCAAATGTGCTCTGTAGTCAAAAAAGATACTAGGTAGCTCATTTTCACCTGTAAAATTAAAATAAAAGATAATTATACCTATTCCTTTAACAGCCTCCCTCCCAGCTTTTTATTATTTATATAGACATACTTATAAAATGCAAGCAAATCCAAACATGATTTCATTATTAAATAGCTAGGTGAGGCTATCATAATAAAAGCTATCAAAAGATAACAACTATAATAACTAAATTGACTGTTGATAAACAAAATGAAATAAGAGCAAGATTTAACAGACTCAGGTCTACAGATCCCATAAGTCAGTCTTAACTATCCATATGGTTACTAAGGATCTCAAAATATTTTGTGGTTTGGCTTCTTTTCTTTCTTTCTGTGTGTGTTGGGGGTGAGGGGGGAATATTGAAGAATGAACCCAGGAGCTTGCACTTGCTAAGCAAGCACACTTTGCCATTTGAGCTACATCACCCATTCTTGGATTATGCTAAAATAATAGGATTTGTACTTCACTTTGACAATAAAGAAGAAAAAATAAATAAAATAATATGATTTATAAATCAGTTGTATTCATTTTGGTTGGTTTTTTTTTTAATAGTACATCTCTTTCTTCTTTACCAGGATCCTCTGAGAAAACGATCCCTACAAAAATTCAATTTTTCAATAGTGTGGCTCTTGTCTGACTTAATGTAGCTTCCAAATTTAACCATGTAATCCTCAAATGTTCATTGGACAAATATAACTTCCACATTTATTTTGCTTTTATTTTATTTCAGGTAGGCATATTTAGAGAGAAAAAAATGAAGCAAAAGCATTCTTAGCAAATGTTTCCCGTGCTAAATAAGCTTCTTCACTCCAAGGTTGTAATGCTAATAAGTAATCCCTTATTTTTAAGATTTTCTGCAGATTTGGTACAGAAAGGACATTTTTTTTCATAGGCTATGTGCTTTGTCTTAATTACACAGCCAAAAGAAAAGTTTCAGTTAAGGCTGAGTTCAGAATGCTAATAAGAATTCGACTCTAATGTTCATGTAAACAGGAAGTAGGCTTTAAATAAATCCATACTAAATTACCTTGCTACTTACTAAATATTTTATTGAAATCTTCATCTGACTTCAACTAGTGGCTCAAAGTCAGGATCTAATTCAGACATATTTGCATGCTGTTATCAACATTTTTAAGTACTAATACATTGTCTGAAAAAAAAATAACTACGTTTTCTACATTTGCCTTGCACATACCCTATTATTTCAAAACGTAATTGCCCCTGTTGAAAGACCAGATCCTTGAAGAAGTGTGTCATGGGACTGGGGCCTGGCTTCCAGGACAGAACACTTGCCTGGCGAGTGAGAGGCCGGGAGGTCAAACCCCAGGACCACACGAGCCAAGCCTGTGGTATGAAGGCAAGCGAGGGAAGATTTGCAGATTCACTCCAGCGCCTCAACCATCGGTTTAGCTTTGCAGTGCGAGCTTCACCCTGGCCACGAGACAGCACCAGTGCGGCAGTCTCCATCAGAGAGGGGTAGGAGATGGTTATTTGGGGTGGGCAAGGGAGGGAGCGTAGGTGGAGTGGAGGTTTTGTATTGAGGACCAGTGATGGATATTTATTTCCTGAATTTTAATGAATTGTCCCGACTTCTGATGAAAGAAAGAGAAAGAGGAATGGAGGGAATGAGGGAGAGAGGAAAGAGGAAGGAAAGAAGAAAGGAAGGAAGGAAAGAAGGGATGGAGGGAGGAGGAGGAAGAAGGAAGGAAGGGAGGGAAGGAGGGAGGAGGGAAGGAGGGAGGGAAGGAGGGAGGGAAGAGTGAATATAAAAACAAAGAATGCCTGTCGTTAAATGAGAGCAGTGATGTCCCAGGTTATGAGATATGCATCTACAGACGTAAACTATTTATTTAGAGTCATCAAAAGTGTGAATGAATACAAGAATTGTTATGCTTCATTTTGTCCCGTATGTACTTCTTACAAAAATAGGGTATCATACTAAAGAAAAGCAAACAGAAGATCTTTATTTTCTTTGTTAATTTTTTTTTGTTCAGAAGGTGGCTTAGTGCCCCGCAGGATGGGAGGAGAGGAGACATGGAGCTGTTTCTAAGAATTCAGTCTGTTGCAATATGATAGGTGACACACGTAACCGCTCGTGTTTGGATTGAGAATTCCAGAAATGATGAAGTAAACATGAGTCTCTCCAAGCTGTCAAGTCACCATGAAGGTCACTTGAAATGAGCGTGGGGACGAGAGAAGCATCCCTGCAGCGAAGACTCTCACCAGGACTGCCTATCTAGATCATGGGTTAGAATGGCAGGGATTACGATGGGCTGCCTGTTTTCAAGCTTTTCCTTACATCACCCCACACGTCAGCATCTTCCCTGAAGACTCTTCCTGACTCTTTATGGATGGCCCATTTCCACTCATGATGCTGTTTAGCTACTGACCCCCCCCCCCACACACACACACTGCCTCTGCTGCAGACACAGAACAAGCATCTCCTTAGCTCAGAGGCCAGCTGCCAACCTACTGACCAAAGAATAGAAAACCCAGGATTGGCTACTGATAGAATCCCAGGAGAATAATGTGGACCCAGTTGGGTATGCCGGTCAAGTATGCAGGGATTCTTGTGCTGCTTGTATTTTCTGGAGGAATCAACAGTTAGGCACAACAGTCAAAAAAAAATACTCAAAATGTAACTAAGCATATCTACATATAGGAACTGATTGCCCAGGGCTTATACTTTTTTAGAGAACTTGCATGGTAAAGATAAAAAATGTCTTATCAATAACTGAAGAGAACAACGTAGAAATAGGGAGGAGGAATAAGAGGGACAGAGAGAGGTGAAGGGTTTGACTGGGTATAATAAGACTTTTACTTTTTTCTTTTTGAGATGAGCGTCTCACTTTGTTACCTAAATTCATCTTGAACTTCTTGACTCTATCTTTAGCCTCCTGAGTGCTAAGATTAGAGGCATGTGCCACCCCAATAAATCTGCCTTTTCTTTTTTTTTAAAGTTTCTGGGGATTGACCCCAGGATCCTTTTCATTCTAGAAGGTAACTCTACCACTAAGCTGGACTCCCAACTCCCAATAATCTAGCCCACTGAGTTCAGTGAAGTCTGCTGTATTTCTGTCTCCCCATCTGTTACATCAGAGGGCTCGACAGATAGCTTTTACAGGACTTCCTTACTCCAACACTCTCTTACTTCAAGGGTACATGGGTATGACCAATTATGGGCACGTAAAAGTGAAATAAATTTCACAGATACTTTTTGAAGCTGCCTTTCAGTAGTTTCACAAAGGGCTTATATGTCCATTGTGTTCATGTTAGTCATGTGTCAAAGGTAACTTGATTCCCATTGTCGTCTACATTTTCCAAATCACCTACAAGGTAGTTGTATTCTTCTTAAATAGCAATCGCGTTTGTCTGATTCAAAATAGATAGGTGTCGGGACTCAGAGTCATGTCATCAGCCAGACAAGACCGTGGGACAGCATGAAGGTGAAATACTTGGCTCAAATACATACGAATCATCCGTGATAGATTTAGGATCTTGACCAAATTCATTCGACTCCAAGACACTGTTTTCAGTGGCATCTGCAGAGCACTCCACCTAAAATGGCCAACATCTCCATCCGCTAGCAACAACTTCTCAACTCATTTATTTTTCCCATATTCCCATGAGGAAGTTAAAAGGCGCTGAGACCTAGCAGTAAAAGTAAGGATTTCGGGAGCTTTAAGGCCAGGCGCGTACGCATGAAGCGTGCCATTCCCACACCAGAAGGGGGCCACTTTCCTGGGGGGCGGGGGGTGCCCCGGAACCCCTCAGCCCTCTTTTCTCTCCTGCCAGCCAGCCCTGCATGCTTGTGAGGCCGTGACCTCAAGCGAAGGGACAAATGTCCACAATGCTATGAGAACGTGTTTCCCCTCATAATGGAACTCCTGGAAGTCCATATCTGGACTAAGGCCCCTTTTCTACCAAGCCCATTTAGACCACTCACTTCTCTCTTGTCCCCCCAGGCCTCACACCTAAAAGCGGTATCACCAGTCCTAGAGCCATTGACACCTGATCTCACTTGATCTTCTCGTTGACTTTTTTGAATTTACCAGGATCGTGACAATAAATATGGATGGAGTAAAAATGCAATAAGCTTTCCAAAAACTTGGTTTTCTCGGGGATTTGGCGAGGACTCCCAGGGTGTTTTTTGACTCCTGGATGTCCCCTTCTCTCCTCACTCTGTTCACACCAGCAGAAGCCGAACACAGAGTTCTCGAAGATAGCCAATGATTGCGATTTACTGGCTAATGGTGTAGGAAATGCTTTATTGGCTGGTCTTAGTGAAACATCAAAGTCCTGTCTTATAAAGGAGTGCCATTTCCCGCCTGTTTGGTGTGCATGAAATCAGTGAACCTAGTAAAGTAGAGAAGGCTCATTAGGAAAAGCAACAAGTTCCTGGAGTCCTTCATGAGCAGGGAGCCGCCATCACAGCAGAGATCAAAGCCGTCCGCGGTGGTGTCTGTACATCTGTTTTCTTTTTACTCAACGTGTTATTTGCTTAGTTGTTGGACAACATCAAAGCTTTTGGCCATTAGGTTCTTTGGTCCACATGGGGCCAAATTCATTTTCCTAATCCATCTGTTCTAAGACGTAAACATTTCTGATAGCTGCAGGTCACCAGTCTGAGCGAAATGAACTCTCAAATTTAACATTCGTTTTTAAAGAATCAGGTTCGCTTGATCAGTCCTAAGTGGAAAGCTTCCTGGATTGTGATAACTTCGCCCATTTTCCTTGAGGAAATGTCATGTGAAACTGACAATCCTTGAATGAGAGGAATTCAGTTCTCTTTCTTCTTCTTTCTCCACATCCACCTCTTCCTTCTCTTCCCTTATCACTGACTAATATACCACCCTATGCCCTCGTTTTCAGTGTCATCACAGCGGTGTTCAATCCACACCTGACCCATCAGCAACACTTTCCATATCCCCTTCAGACACACTCCAATGTGGTCCTAGGCAGCCACAAATCTACTATAGGTTACCACATACTACACTTATCTATGTATCAGCTTATGGACACTTGTGTTGTTTCTACTTGGAGTCTTTTATGAGTATGAATGCCATGAGCATTCATGTACAAGTAGTGGTAGGAAATATTTTTCCATGTTCTTGAATCTGTACTTAGGAATGAAATTCCTGGGTCCTGGGGTAAGTCTGTGTTCCAAGGGACTGCCAAAAAAGTAATTCAGATCTCATGTTCTGGTAATACAGAATATTGTGGTATAAATCACCATGAAAAATCGGGATTGCTACATCTTTGTGACTACGGAAGATGTCATGATCTCTCCCAGAATACCTGGAAAGAAACGCTCACTGGGCACCGGTGGCTCACATCTGTAATCCCACTACTCAGGAATCAGAGATCTAGGGATGGCAAACCCAGCCTGGGAAGGAAAGTCTGTGAGACTGTTAGCTCCAAATAACCACCAAGAAGCTAGAAGAGAAGTTGTGGCTGAGGCGGTAGAGAGAAAACAAACAGAGACGGCACTGGGAGCCCTCTTTCCCCTAGAAAGTAAAAGTGCACCCTTGCAGTTCAGTGTCTGAGCCTGACCCCACGGCCAACTTTAGAAAAGGATTAATGCTAAGTCAACTTCGTCCAGCCGCCGGTCGCCGTTAGTGTCGACGACACAGGGGGTCTGATCCATGTAGCGCACCGTGTAGCTGCTTTTGTCATTCGTTCTCATATATGTCTCCCCCTGAAATGCTGCTGTGCACGTTCTTTCTTCAGGAAGTGTGAGGGTTAGCAAGGCAGGCGGCCGATGAAGGAAAGCCCCATGGGCTCTGTACTCAGGCAGGAGAGGAGAGTCTAGTCCTGAACTGCTGGCTGGGATGACTGCTGGCTGGAGAGGAGGGCTGACCCCCCCTCCACCCACGGGGCCACAGGGCAGGGGCAGGGAGGGGTGGCTGGGGGAGGGGGGGTGGCTGCCTCCAGGTGTGCCAGTTACCTAGGCAACGCAGGTACTGGGTGCAGACTTTAGACAGGTGGGGGCATCTGCGTGGAGCCCGGGGGGGGGGGGGGGACTTACATTCCAGCCTTTTACTAATCATGAAAAAGCTGGAGACTCTGTCTGGCTGCCTCCTGCTGGCAAGGGCGTCCACACCGGGGGTACACGGTGGAGCTGTGGCCTCTCCGGGAGAAGGCGAGCAGCCGCGGTCCCTTGGTGGTTGACGCCAGTTCTTGAATGAATCTGGGAAGAAGTCTCACGAGGCAGGGGCTGGGCAATAAAATAAAAAGTACATTGAGAGCACACAAAAGGCAAAAGGAAGGGTTCAGGACAGAAAATTAAAGATCGGATGGCTAGGCTAGTTCTTACACCTGTCTCCTGCGTTCCAGGCGGGCCGGAGTTGGTGGGAAATGTCCCTGGCTACTTCGGACATCTGGCAGCTAGGTAGGGGAGAGCGAGCTACAGCAAGGAAGGCTGCACTGGGAGTGTAAATCCTGTCCCGTTAGAAGCTACACAGGTACACAGTATGGACGTCAGATGAGCAAGCTACCGTCTCTTGATCCCCTGGCTCTGATTAATTTGGAAAGGGCGAGTGTGAACTGTAAGGCCCACCCCGGAAAGGACTCCAGGCAATGTCCCTGCCTGGCTACAGTCTCCACCCCGTGTCTGGGTTACCTAGGTAACTTGCACAACTGGAGGCAGCCTCCTCCCTTACCTTCCGGCCCTACTCTAGATGAGGCCGGCCGGGAGGTGGGTGAGACCTTCACTCCAGGCCGGATCTCTCGGCCACAGGCCAGCAGTTCGGGAAGAAACTTTTCTCTCCTGCCTGAAAACCACTTGGTGTTCTCCTTCTTTGGCTACCGACTTTAATAAGCCTTACAGAAAGTCGTGAAATGAATACAGAATATTCAAACTGTAAACGCAAAGCTATATTAGTAAGCAGTGTCACTTTTGAATGGGTTGATCCGTTTATGGAAAAGAAAATATCTAACGGTAAGAGGAAAAAGAAAAATGGATTCTTGGAACTGTTCCACTCCGTGTGGGAGACACCTACACCGGGAGACGGGAGCAAGAGACATGTTTGCCCTCCGTGGTGGTTGGTGCCAGAAGGTGTTTCGCATTTTTTTTTCTTGAACTCTGACAAGTCTCCTGACTTAACTGGAAAATCTCCAAGCATAAATGCGGTGATCACATAGGCTGAAGAGCCCAAACACTGAAGGCTTTTGAAGGAATTTGGGGGCTACTTCAGCAATCCAAGGGAAACTCGCTCTCAATCAAGAGCCACTTTTAGAAAGAAGTATAGTTCTTCCTCAGAAGGCAGAACCCCCACCTTTACTGAAGACTGCACTAAGGCACAGGAGGAACAGACATTTCCACTTTATGCAGTAGGCTTGCATCCGTTGCCATGAAGTGGCCCTTCAAGAATTCTTCAAGCTGGCCTTCATTTCCTGGAGTAGATAGGAAAACTCATTGAAAACCTAGAAAATTACAAGTGGCTTCAGCCCCTAATCCAAGAACCGATCTCCTTTATTCAGTACCAATAAAATTCATGAACAAGCTTCCAACTTTCTGCAACCTTTCTTTTCTTTATTACCATCTATTCTTTATTAGCATATGTTAATTGTACAGTGGGGTTCGATGGCAGTATAATCCCTATGTGCGTATGATGTGTTGTGATCAGTGTTGCTCCTGTGACCCTTACGTGTTCCTCAGTTAACTTACTTGATGCCAAGGACGGTTGTTGGACTTGAGAGTGGGAGCTACAGAGAATCTGTAGACTTTCACTCCTGTAGCTGTTGCCCAAATCTAGCCCTTACTGTGTGTGTTCCTCTTAAAAAGGGAAATGGATGTTTAGGAGGAAGTTGTTCCGTGAGGAAGGAAGAGGGCAGTACAGGAAAAACCAATCAGAACCTTCTCAAAATAGAATGCACCCTGTGACCCCCTCCCCGCCCCCAGCTCAAAGCCAGTGGGCAGGGAGACACGTGTCCAACCCTGTCTCAGCGTGTCCTTGCTCATCAACAGCGATGGCTATTCTTCTGAATTCATATCCTGGGCATTTGTGGCTGTCAGATGCTGCTCGACTTTCAAGACCTTCATAAACAAAAGAGTGTGTACCATTTGTTCTCGTGCTGCAAAGAATTTAATCTCCTCACATCCAAAAAGCAAAACAAAACAAACACACACACACACAATAATAATAAAGTTTCATGACCATGCATTTAATTTTATTTTCTAACCAAGAAGACTACAATCTATGTACATGCAACCAACCCACCAAAAAACAGACTCTGCTCTAGTTTAAGTGGCTGAACAACCAGAGTCTTCACTAATTTTTCTAAAAGTTTGTTTGTTTTTGTTTTTAAAATACATTACACTTGAATTTGTGGGTCATCCTTCCTCAGGGATTGTGCTAACTTTTCTGTATTGTTCCAATTTTAATGTATGCGCTTGCCAAAGTGAACACTTTTTATAGAAGTTTGCCTTGAAGAGCAAATAATTTTGATTTGATTTACCTTATTCCCCCTGAAGAATTTCAGCACCCTAAAAAAGGCATATGAACAATTATTCATCTATTTACTTGTACACAAATAATTTCTTGTAGGCAAAAGATCCCAAACATTTTTAAATTGTTCTTCTTTGTTGTATACTTTATTCATTTCATGATTTTATTTTACACCCTCAGAAGCTGTAATAATTCCAAAACTTACAAAATTTGATCCTGGTGATTTAAGGTAAAATAGCTGTTTCCACAAAGAAACATCTTTTTACACATATTCTAAGTCTATTTTCGTTTTTATTAGGGTTGGTTTCAGACATTCTTTGCATTTTTAGGAAGTCTTCTGACTCCTTTCTGTTGTAATGTGTAAGGCAAAACGCTCCACCTTTTACTGAGACGTGTTAACCACTGAAAAATTCAAAACAGTATAAAAGTAGGAATAGTGGAATTTAGGTTTAATAAAGACCTTAAAGCTAAAATAAATTCTTCTAATTATAATATTTTACTTTCACTTATGTATTGCTAACAGACCAATAAAAAGTGGACTGCACTTTATTTATTGGACGTTGGCATTCCAATGGTCTTAGCCGACCAAGTAATTCTTTTTAAAAACTTTCTGTGCAGAAAAGAAAATGTGTGCAAAATTATTCTTCTATAGCAATTTGTTTATAGTTTGTTTTGGAACACCAACTTAAACCCAAATTGGTTTTATGGTGGTCTCTTTTGACATATTTAAGGAATGTCACTGGTGGTCAGTTGTTCCAGTGTTTGGGATCCTTGTTCCATTTCAAAATAATAGCATAGCAATGATCCAAAATAAACATCATAAAAAGCAAGGCTTCTTAGGTAAATAGATTATTGTGCTATTTAAAGAGAGTGATACTGTTCTTTTAAAAGAGCATAGCTGGATTGCATACAGAGATACTGCACAAGATATTTGGCACCAACTGAGGAAATTGGGTAGCGGACAAAGGGAATTCTAACAGGATGACCCTTTGGGCTATGAGTTTACTTCTGAGACTCCTACTGAGTGCTGGGCGCCATACAGTACCCGCTGTTTATCTATGGCTTGCCTATCTACCTACATATTTCACACTGTCCTTTAACGAATGTACAATTATCGCTCCATTTTTGCAAAGGAAGAATTTGAAACACGAACACTTGATCACAGATGCTCCTACAGAGATGGTTGAGGATTTTAAGCAGATGTGGTTGTAAATCCTGAGTTTCTCTTCTCATAATGAAGCAAGAAGAGTTGAAACATGGAAGAGCAATGAAGTCTGAGGACAAAGGCAACAGAAGGCATAGAGAAGCGGTGTCCAGAAGCAAGTGCCCTGAAATCATGACCAAGTGCTTAAAGTAGAGAGACATAGCTGAAAGTTTACCGAAGACAGTCTGGAATTTCTGATGGGCTTGCTCTCCAAGAAAATTCCAGAACTACAAAGTCCTGGAAACAGTATCTCATGCCTATAATTCTAGCTACTCAGTAGGCAGAGATGAGAAATCCCGTGTTTCTAGGCTAGCCTAAGCGTTAGAATTAGCCAGACCTCCCCCCACATCTCAACAGAAAAAAAAGGGGGGGCATGGTAGTTCTCATCTGGTGATCCTAGCACAGCAGAAAGTGTAAATAGGAGGGTCACCATCTAGTCAAGCCTGGGTAAAAACCAAGACCTGATCTCTAAAATAAAAGAAGCAAGAAGGGCTGCTGGCATGGCTCAAGAGGTAGAACACCAGCCCAGCAAGTACAGGGCTCTGAGTTCAAACCCTACTAGTGGCAGAAGAAAGAAGAAAATAAAGCTTACCTACTCGAAATAAGATTAGTATATTCACCCATATACTGATTTGACAGTTTCCCTGCCTCAAATAAGTCTAGCATACTAGCTTAAAAAATAATCTAAATTAACCATGCTTTTAGATGTATTTTTTTCTGCCATAACTAGACGAGATTTAAGACGTGTACTTTTTTTTATTATGTATGACGAGAGTAGATGACTATGAGATTTCAAAAAGGTATGTATTTTTGAGAATGGCCCTAAATTTCCGGCTGTCATCTATTCGTTTAATTCTGTCATTTATTCTGCTACACAGTACCATGAACACCAAGGGTTACCAAAGAAACACTCGTTGATGAAAACCGTAGAAAGGCCTCCTAGGAAATCAGACGGGTGACTTTCTCTGCTTTAGAAGAATAGCCAACCTTAACCAGCCCCGTGCGGTGCCAGCCCTGACCTAAGGCCACCCCGGGCCTTGGAAGCAGTGTTTCACAGGTGGTGAACGGAGCCGCTGCGTGCGGCGGCGACCTGGCCTCCTCCCCAGCTCCACGTCCGCGCGCGGAGGGCGGCCAGGAGCCGTCGGTGGGTCGGTGGCGTTGAGATTGGGGGTGAGCAGCACAGCAACACTGGCTGAGTTTCCATCAGACATGTGTGGGAAAAGATGGTCTAAGAGCTGAAGGAAAACCCACCAAGGGTACAGGGGCCCCGAACTGAAAACTCGGAAGATGGTCCCTGTTAACCTTGCTCGGCGCCTGTGGCCTCCCCTCGGCAGGAGCGGCCACGTGAGGCGTACGACACAGTCGGCCAGCACCCCCTCACCCGGGGCTGGCTTTCATCACTCAGCCCGCGGCCTGTCTTGCTGACAGTCGCCCCAGCGGCTGCCTGGCTGTCAGCTGAGCCTCCCTCGGAAAGTACAGTCCCCTTCTCACCCAGACTGCCAGGTCCGCCTGAGCACCCCCATTGTGCACGCCGTGGGGCTCAGCCCCGACCTCAGCCCCCCTCAGAAAGTACAGTCCCCTTCTCACCCAGACTGCCAGGTCCTCGTGAGCACCCCCATTGTGCACGCCGTGGGGCTCAGCCCCGACCTCAGCCCCCCTCAGAAAGTACAGTCCCCTTCTCACCCAGACTGCCAGGTCCTCGTGAGCACCCCCATTGTGCACGCCATGGGTCTCAGCTCAGACCTCAGCGCTGCAGTAAACCAAAGGTAAATTATACTGCTTTAGTTCCTAAAAGAAGGGTGGATTGGATTCACTTTGGACACAGAGAAATACAAGAGGCTGTATGTGCCCTCGTTTCTCTTCCCCACGGAGACTCGGTTTATTTTTCAAGTGGTAGGAAAATGGATGAGCTGTGAGCGATCCCAAATAGTATTTTTCTGAAAGCCCTAAAAAAATGAGATAGCGGTGTCCAAAGGGCACGCTGTTCCTTCTCCCGTCATCCGCATTCTCTTTCGGTTTGGGAGCCTGCGCCCCGCGAGCGTGCTGTAAACGTGCTTGCAGGGCTCAACTCTGTCGAATCCGTGCGGACATTCCTCCGGGATCCCACCCAACCCCATTGGCTACCGAAGTCACTGCTTAGATTTCCATCTCCGTGCAAATCACTCTGTCTTTTGTTGCAAATTCAAATTCCATTTTCCCTGGGCAGAAAGAAAAGCCAGCCTTCTTCAATAAGCAAGGCCTCCCTCCCTCCCCTAAAACGCTCAGCCATTCACACGCTTACATTGTGACAGAACACGCTTCGCACACAACTCGCCATCTTAGCCATGTTTGAACGCACAGTTCAGAGGCATCTGGCGTGTGTTCGCGATGTTGTACAACCATCGCCCTTATCTATTCCAGAACATGTCCATCATCCCCAAAAGAAACTCGCATGTCCGTTAAGGAGTTCTCCCTATTCCTCGCCTTTATCTGGGCCCTGTGAGCCCTAATCCGCTTTCTGTCTCTATGGATTTACCTCTTGTGCATATTTCCTACAAATGGAATTATTCAGCATGCGGCCTTTGTCTGTAACTCCTTTTGCTTTGCATAATCTTAAATCATCCGTGTTGTAGCTTGTATTAGTACTCAGTTCCCTTTTACCACTGAGTCGTTTGGACATAGTGCACTTCATCTATCCATCCCTCCATCCAGGGGCATTTGCAGTGTTTCCGCCTGACAGCCATAGCTCGAGTGCTGCTGTGAACAATTGTATGCACGTTTTTGTTTGAATATCCTCTTAACATTCTTTTGGATATGCATAACTAGAATTGTTGGGTTATAGGGTAATTGCATGCTGAATTTATTAAACTGCCAGATCATTTTAGTTTTAGTGTGTGTGTGTGTGTGTGTGTGTGTGTGTGTGTGTGTGTGTTTTCTATTTGTGGCTTTTTTGGCAGTGTTGGGAATTCATCCCAGGACCTTGTACTTGCTAAGCAAGCCTTAACCCTGCCAAACTGAGTTAAGAAGCTTCATGATTTTTACATTACCACTACATATAAGCTATATACCCTTATCAATATGTGTGCCTTTCCTTTATTATCATTATACTATTGTTATATCATTATTGTCCTCATTGAAAATATCCTAGTAGGTGTGAAATCGTTTGTCACTGAATGTTCTTGGTTGTTTTGTTTTGCTTCATGCCTGTACTGGGGCTTGAACTCAGGGCTTGAGCACTCATTGGCTTTCTTGCTCATAGCTGGACCTCTGTTACTTGTTCTGTGCCTCCAGCCCTATGTTTTCCTGATTAATTAGAAACAAGAAAAGTCCTGCAGAGCTTTCTGACGGGGCTGGCTTTGAACTGTGGTCCTCAGATCTCCGCTTCATGCGTGGCTAGCGTTGCAGGCATGATGAGGCGTTTAAAAAGTGATCCAGTAGTTCTACTCTATACGACGAATGTAGAGAAGGCAGAATGGAGGCTACGAAGGGCAGGGACTGGAGGCTGTTTAGTTCCCTACTGTAACTCTATCCTTAGAACATAGTAACACCCAGTAATTAGTCCTTGAGCGAATGAACAAACCAGGAGGCCTAGGAGGTATGTGCACTCTTCTAAGACAGTTGCATGACTGAACAAATACTCTGTCCACTTAGTGGTGCTGGGTGTGACCGTGTCTGACTCTTATCGGCGTCATCTCCCTGAGACCCATCTGTTGCCACTCATTCCTTACCACCAGCACTCGAATCACTTGTCTGCCCCCCCTGCTTTGTACTTACCCTGGAACCCAGCAGGGATAAATCAGTAACGCTGCAAGTGCATGAAGATAAGCACATGAAGGATCCAATTTCCTACCCCCTCGGAAGTGGCAATTGGTTTGTCTTCTTACACCTTTCCCCAAGAGGAGTCTTTCCATGTTCCTGAAGAAAAACACACCTCCTGGGAAGGGGTGTGCCTGGCCAGACCATGGCATCCAGTCT
Source organism: Perognathus longimembris pacificus (assembly GCF_023159225.1). Taxonomy (NCBI): domain Eukaryota; kingdom Metazoa; phylum Chordata; class Mammalia; order Rodentia; family Heteromyidae; genus Perognathus; species Perognathus longimembris. Next base: position 42,295,788 of record NC_063181.1, on the reverse strand, counting down.
CCAGCAGTCCCCGTAAGAACAAGGGCTCCTCAGTGACACTTGACAATGTGCCAGTTACCCAGATGATAAGAGAAGCCGGAGGCACCGTAATCACCCCGCTGCAGACAGTTTTCCACAGCGCAGAGATGTGAGGTCCGCCCCAGCAAGGCGCATGGGAGCTCTACTTTGGATGCCTGCCAACAGGATTCTGGAAATTAAAAGAGCGACTTTCCTAGAACCATTAAAACAATGCAAGAGCAGCCTCTAACGAGCTCGTGTACGGAGGCCCTCCATAGCCCTAAGAGCCTCGTTTGTATACTTTCCATTCTCTCTACATTCTGAGGACTTCCCAGCCAGTCTCCCTACTTTTGTTTTTTTTAACTTTTTACTAATGTATCTCCTTTTTCATTTGTTTTTATTGTAAAGGTGATGTGCAGAGGGGTTGTGGTTACTGGAGTCGGGTATTGAGTCTGTTTCTCCTTGAACAGTGTCACCTCTTCCCTTCCCACCCAGTTCTTTCCCTCCCGACCCACCCCCCCCCCAACACAAGCTGTGAAGTTCATTTTCATCTCTTGTCTGGTGAGCATCACTGCTGCATTAGTTCAACCTTTGTCCCACCATTCTGTGCTTCTCCTTCCCCTCCCCAAATCAGATAAACTGACATACATACAAGACAAAAGGTACAGAAATCAAAAACAGCAACGAAAGAGAGGAAACAGAACGGGGGGGGGAAAAACCCACAAAACGTAAACTACGAAAACCTCTTGTTCCTCTGTTGCTCCTCACTGTATGTGTTTGCGAGTTGCTTTCGGTGATCCTTGTTATTCCTTTAGAGTAGAAAAGGTGCCATAAGATACTTTTATTCAGAAAACAGCATCTCATCAAAATTAACACAAAATAACACATTGAGAAATGCACTAAGTGATCAAAGTTTTGTTGAATATTGTCTTAAAATGTGATTGCACAATTCGAGTCTGGGAAAGTTAAATCTCGTCGAAGGTGAAGTTTCTTCAGGGAGCCGGTGGCTCATAGCGGTATTCTAGCTACTCGGGAGGCTGAGATTTGAGGATTGCAGTTGGAAGCCAGCATAGACAGGAAAGTCTGTGAGACTTTTATCTCCAGTTAACCACAAAAAGCCAGAAGCAGGGCTGTGGCTCAAGTGGCAGAGTGAAAAACTGGTGCACACACACTAGTGTGTGTGTGTATGTACTAACATATTACCTGAACTAGGGTATATTCAGGGTAGCATTCTAATGGTGTGTGTGTGTATGTACTAACATATTACCTGAACTAGGGTATATTCAGGGTAGCATTCTAATGGTGTGACCCCTTTGAATAACCTGCATCCTAACAAAATGAATACCAGGAAGCTGGAACTTGAGGTGCCATGGCAGGGGGAACCCCAAAGGAAGGGGACGTAGATGAAAGAAGAGGAAGGGTCCGAGAACACGGTTATCATTTTCTGTGTGTGTGTGTGTATGCATGAGTGTGCATGTGTGCAAGGTGTGTGTGTGTGCGTGTGAAAATGGAACTAGGAAAATGGAGGAAATGCTTTGGCCAATTAAAGATAAGAAAAATGTTCAAAAGTGTCAAAGGTGAGATTTTGTCATTAAGGAATGCGCGTTGTGTGTTGAGTATTGTACATAGGCATATTCATTCATACTGAGTATCATACATGTTTTCTAAGAATCTGAAAACAATCATGAATTTAGAGACACAAGCTTCTTCAGTTCCTCTGGATAACATAGAAGGCTGGTTACGTCGCTCCCTCTGCAGGTTTCTAGAATTCAGGTGTACTCTAGGTGTGAGTGAAGTTCGCCCAGGAGACTGTGTATCCGCACGCCAATTTAGTCTTTGACCTTGTCTCTGAGTGAGACTAAATAGAAAAGCAATAAATTAATTTTCATGTTCTACTCCCACATTAAACATTGCTTCTTGAGACTTGAAGAGTCAAAAAGAAACCATAACATTTTGGATTCTTTGTACTAGCAGGAAAGACACACACACACACACACACACACACACGTGAAAAAATTTACAGTGCCCTTGAGTAAAGTCAACTTTGATATATCAAGTGAAAAATGAGTGAAGACTAAAACTACAAACAAACATTTAGTCAAATGGAAAACATCTCTGGACTTCTGCTTTTCAGACCTGACAGCCTCCCAAGCTGTTATAGAGTGATATTGAAAATGCTTCACATATCACAGAGATAACACAAGGATTAAAGGCATGGTTGAAGTTCTCAGAACTATTCTAAGAAAGCCACTCGAAAAATAACGCAGACACTGGCAATAATACCGTGCAGTCCATAGTACACAGGAAACCATTCTTCACGCATTTCCTATCATTAACCTTCTCAAAATCATTCTCATCCATTTCATGATCCTTCTCCAGCTGATCGCTCTAATCTGTGGCAAAGTGAATGTCGAGAGCAGTACCACAATCCCATACACCAGGACAAGAAGAAAATGTGATGTTAGGGGATGAACAAGCGTGAGTTTCCTTATCCTTTCCTGTTGAGTATTATGGTAGGCACAAAAAAGCTGCAGCTGACCACAGTGCAAACAGCAGGCCCGTCCTCCTGGAATCTACAAGGTAGCAGAAACAGCAGCAATTACTGGGATGGGAGGGAAATTAGGGTGCTGCTGAACTGAGTTTATGACTTCAGTTAGTCTCGGGGAGTATCAGAGGAGCAAAGATACAGAAAGAGGCGGAGGCAGTGCTGGATATGGGGGGACCACCTTGGCCATTTCTCCCTCTTTAATGCTGTGTATATTGTTGTTTCATGGGAATGGAGGTCTGTGTTACATTAGCCGAGTGCTCTTTGGAGTGTTTACCGATTTACACTACAGCTTTCTTTAGTTGGAACTAGTGGTCATCCTTTGTCTTCGGGAATTGCGCCAGCTGTTTGAATTTGCGCCAGCTGTTTGTCTGAAGGACTGTCTTATCTGTGGTGGGCGTGGTTACCATTTCCTTCACCTCCTTGCTAACTGGCTTTTAGTTTGGTGGCAGTCAAACCTGTGACTTCTGTAATGTTGTTGTAAGTGCTGACATTTAAATTACATAGGATTGGATAATTTATCTGCTAGGACTTGATAAAAAATTTGGACAACAATTCAGTTTCTCAACTTGGGCCATTTCTTTAGTTTTCACTTCAATTCCAGTATATTTTGTATTTGGAGCATTTTAATTCCAGTGTATTTGTATTCCTGTTTAATTATAGGGAAAGAAAAACGTAACAAACTGGATCTTTACCCTCCCAAATCATGGCATCTTCCTGACTAATAATTATATTTAATAATTCTATTATACCCAACAGACCTAAGAAGCATGATTAGTATTTGCTAGCAACTAGTATCATGGCTCCCAAGGAGTTATAGAATCAAACCAATACTCTTCTTAAGGGTTTTCTGCAGCGCTCTTCTTCCCTTTCTCTTCCTCTTCCATTTTTTTGTTGGTAGTTACAAGTCTGGAAGAATTAGAAAACTCTATTCATTTGAAATTTGCTTTTCTATTCCTACAAACGAAATGACCCAAAACAAATAGATCATTTAAACCCAAAAAGATGTATAAAAAACTACAAGAAAGACAAATGCTTTGGATGGTTTTTCATTCTGAAAATACTAGTGGCACAAAAAATAAAAAATTTTGAGGTATCTCAGAATATGTCTTTATCACTTACATGAAGTAGAAAACCAATGTGGTTCTATTGAACCAAACAAGTAAACACCATTGTCCTTACAATATCACAATTGCAGTTTCCTTCTTTGAAAAATCAGAGAAAGTTTTCCAAAACTGATTTAACATAGTAAATGAATTTACCAAAGGGGGAAAAAGAGTTTTGGAATATAGATATATATTTCTTAGATAAGAAAGATTAAACCCTGTTATTTCTATTTGCTTTATTTCCTAATTTTATAATTTATTAGTAGGCTCAGTGTACTTTGATTTATTTCTTCTTCTGAAGTTTTGCCTCCAATAAATATGGGAATCCTTGTTTTGGTAGTTCAGTGTTCTAACCTTTGGCCTTCCCCTTTGATGATTCTTTTTAAATCTTCCTAAAGCAATATTTTAAAAATACTCAAATTTCTTACCTCAAAAGAACATAAGGGAACTACTAGAATATTCTGAGGGTTTTTTTTTTGTTGTTGTTGTTAAGTATTTTGAAAAGGAAGTGAAGGCAAGAAAACAGCATGCAGTATTGACAGGTAAAAAACAAATCTACGATTGCTCCCCCTGCCCCCCCGGCTTCTGTAGCTGTGACTGTCCATACAAGCAGAAGGAAAAAATCATGCTTCTCCTCCCAATGCCCCAAATCAACCAGGATCCCAGCATCCAAAACCCACAGTTGATTTGACTTTAGAACCTAGACTTGTCATTCTCATAGTTCACATTTAAAAATTATGTTGTATTTTTGTATTTATGGTCAATGTCATACTCTGTCATTTAAGGAATATCATCAGTATCATTTAAGATTACAGAACATAGTAAAAAGTATATAAGACAGTAGAAATTAAAACCACATGGAATCTCAAAAATCTTGAGGTGATTCCTTGTAGGTATGTCTGCCATGTATCAAGAAAGATGATATCGATATATACAGAAGCATTTGCATATATTTATATATCAAATATCTATTATCTGGAGAGACAGTTGCCCTCACCTTACCCCAGAGATTTTTTTCAAGAAAGTTATTGTTTATTTGGAACGTACTAGCTTCAGAAAAATAAAGTTATGAAAGCTATCCATGACCCTTAATATTCTTTTTATTTTCTTAATTTTTGACAAATGACATTTGTGTACTACAATTAATACAGACATCATAAAGAGCAAATTTGGACAATTTTTAAATTTTTCTTTCTTCATAGTAAGTAGCTTTTTCTAACCTCCTTCCCTATTTTAAGGAAATCCTTAGAAAGTCATCTTCTTTGCATTCATTAGCCATGCTAAGAGTGTAGGGAAATCTACACTCCACTCTCAATTACCATTTTAATTTTAGCCCTAACTTACTACGCCAAAGCCATAACTCATGATTGATTTGAAAACTGGGCACTGAAGAAAAATAATCAAAATTTGACAATTTAACAGAAGAGGAACCTTTGATCTAAAAGCTACACTGAAGAAAATTTCACTGGACTTGGTAGCAAACACCTACCTACCTATAAGCACTTGGGAGGCTGAGGCAAAGGATTGTGAGCAACAGGCCAGAATGGTGACATGATGAGTTCCAGGCTAGACTGGACAAAGTGGATGCTACCTCAGGAAACAACAACAGCAACAACAACTGGAATGTAGTTCATATTGAACAAATCAGGGCTGGGGATATAGCCTAGTGGCAAGAGTGCCTGCCTCGGATACACGAGGCCCTAGGTTCGATTCCCCAGCACCACATATACAGAAAACGGCCAGAAGCGGCGCTGTGGCTCAAGTGGCAGAGTGCTAGCCTTGAGCGGGAAGAAGCCAGGGACAGTGCTCAGGCCCTGAGTCCAAGGCCCAGGACTGGCAAAAAAAAAAAAAAAAAAAAAAACATATTGAACAAATCACTTGCCTAAAATGTGCACGGTCCTGAAGTTGATTCCCTAGCGCCGAATCCCTGAGCACCAAAGTGAGAAAAGGTTTGAGAGGAAGGGAGGAGAATATACTATTTCTTTTATAAAATTTAATAGTTCATACTGAAGATGCAGCCAGGCACTGGTGGTCACGGCTGTAATCCTAACTACTCAGGAGGCTGGGCTCTGGGGATCATGGTTCAAAGCCAGCCTGGGCAGGAAAATCGTTAGACTCTTAACTCCAATTAACCACGGTGGCTCTAAGTGTTAGAGACCTAGCCTTGAGGAAAAAGAGCTCAGGGACAGCGCCCAGGCCCCAAGTGCAAGCCCTACAACAGACACACACACACACACACACACACACACACACATACACACAAAAGGAAAGAAAAGGTGACTGGTAAATCTTCCAGTGTCCTTGCGTAAAATAGGGACAAGGAGCCACTGAGCTGTGCTTCTAAATTCAGTCATGCTCTAATAATAATAGATAATAGAGCATAATAAGCTTCGTGAAATTCAAGCTCATCTGTCTGTTAAGTAATTAGTAATAAATTTCTTGAATTCTATATGCAAATGTATGTGTAGACTCATTAAAAAAAAACTTGTCTTTATTTCAAAGATTTTGATAGTTTAAAGCAACAACAAACCAGCCACCTGGAGATCATAGATTTTAGGAAGGTGACGTCGCTGTCAGAGACATCTTTCTCCTATCCGTTGATTTCACAGGCATAAAAGTGAGGGGGATTCTGTATGAACATACTGGTGAAAGGAAGCAAGTAGCAGACCAGCATCTCAACTGATAATTCCTCTGATAAAGCTTCAAATTCAAATCCAATTCAATTCAAATTCAGAGTTCAAATTCAACTGATAAAGCTACTCAAAAGTCATCACTTACATAGATCTCACAGTGGTACACAGTATGTGGATTGAACTGAGAATCAACATTCATATTAATATTAACATAAATAGTTGAAAAGTAAAATTTGATTCTTCTTTAGGCAAGAAACAAAATATAAATAGAACTTGATCACGGTTTGTTTTGGTTTTTTCCCAATGAAGCATCTTGTAGTCACTAAAGTGCCAGAACCCACTTTACAGAATTCCTGCCTTAGAGTAAGTACTGGATACTCATCAAAGTGCAAAGGATATATATTAGCCTGTACTGCAGACCGTAGTTTGCTATCTAAAATGAAATCATTCAATGCAGCCTGGGTTTGTTTCCTCCCTAGTATGAACATCAAAACATGTCCCCTGGTCTATAACAGTTTCATTTTAACCTGTGGCCATGGCAAGGCAGGCTAGTTTGAGGCCTCTAATCAAGAAGGTGTTATGAAGCAAGCCAATTACTGTCATAGTTGCCGTTAATGGTGCAAAACCCAAGACCCCATCCTGCAGTAACTGATTGCATAGCCTTCTCTCCACTTAGTCATATGCAAAGGCAATGAAGGAATCTGACCACAAGCATTCTCATAAATTTTTAAATACAGTTCCCTGGCTAAGTTAATAAATGAATAGAATGGTTCAGAGTTTCCAGCCAGAGTGTCACAAGTAATTGGTAAGATTGGTTAAAAAAGTTTTTTTTAAAAACTAGCAACTATTTAAAAAGGGGTTACATTTTCAGATCATTAAAGGGAAGTGCTTTATTTGCCAATGATTTATTTTATTTGTAAAGTATCCTACCCCTAATGAAATGAAATCGCCATGACTTTAGCTCAGTAAAATGTTTTATTACTTCTAAGAGCTGTGTAAGTGGGTGTCTGTGCGTGTTTGGAATGTGTAAGAGTTGAAATTACTCTGAAATAGCTTTTATTTATTTGTTTCTATGTAAAAAGTTTCTTTTTAGAAATATGGAATTTGAGCTTTACCCCATCAATACTTGTCAACAGAAAGCTAGTGCTAACTTCAAAGTGTATTGGACCTTAACCTTGATCTTCCCTTAACCTTACCTTGATCTGCAGATAGCTGAAAGAGAGTGGACTTGGGAAACACTTACACTCTGTCCGAATATTATCCATCTGTGAGCTTAGTCAGACCAGTCGGTAAGAGTTTTCCAGGCAAAGAAGACTTCCAAATCATTTTTAGTTTTTCAACAATATTTTCCTTAATCATCTTTTTCCCCCTGCACATTTTGTGTGTATATGTGTGCCAGTACTGGGGCTTGAACTTGGGGTCTGGGTGCTGTCCCTGAGCTGTTTCCGCTCTAGGTTAGAGTCCTACCACTTGAGCCACAGCTCCACTTCTAGCTTTTTTGGCGGTTGTTAAAGTGAAGAGTCCCATGGATTTTTCTATCTGAGCTCTTTCTGAGACATAATTCTCAGACCTCAGTCTCCTGGATAGCTAGGATTTGCAGGCATGAGCCACCAGCACTGTCCCTCCAGCAAAGTTATTGTCATAGTAGACATATCACAATGGCTTCAGTGACCCAAAACACATCCGTGACACAAGAAGTTACTAATGCAACACCTATGTGCACGACTTGTACTGGTATCTCCCATTACAAACAATCAACAACTCCTGCAGTGAGATGTAAAACTAATATGAAACGTCAAAGCTGCTTCCTTATTGTGTTCTTTCCTAAGCATTTCATTTTTCCCCTCAAAAGGTTTATTTTGTGTGAGTTCTACTGCAAAGCTATTTTAAAAGGAATTTCCTCTTTTATCTATAAGGCTAGTCATTTGCCTTAAAAAGCTGTATTTACAACTAAAAGAAAGGCAAGCTATTCTTAGAAGGAAATTGGCAAGAAGAAAGGACGGGAAACCAGTCCATCGATCAAACTACTTTTGTCCAAACAGCATATTCATTCTATAAACAGGACCAGACAGAACCTTCAAAGGTGTGGGGTTTGTGTGTTTTTTTCCAATTCTTCCTATCCGTAGCGTATTCAATCTCTGTGCTACTCCCTTTCACATTGCCATGACAGAGAACGTGAGAGAAACAGTTGCAAGGAGGAAAGATTTACTGGGGGTCGTGTTTTTAGATTTCAGTCTATCCTGTCAGGGAGGTTATGGCAAAGTGTCAGAACGGCACACATCGTGGTTTCCAGGAAGCAAATAGAGAAAAACTGACACAGGGGCTGGTAGGGAACGAGGTACGTTCACCAAGCATCACTGAAACGGCTCCCTCCAGCGAGGCCCCACTTCCTAAGGCTTCTAGAACCTTCCATGATAGTGTCACAGCTGGAGATCAAGCTTCTTCTACATGAGCCTTGAGGAAGGACACTTCATATCCAAATTGTAACAGACTTCATTTCATTTTTGGTAATAGACCACGGTCAGAAATACCAACACTCATTAGAATCCCCAAACCAGTGGCAAGAATCTAAACACTTCTAATTTTTAATTTCCTATTCAACATGTAGGCTGCATGGTTCACCTGTTTGTTTGTTTGTTTTTGAAAGAAATCAGCCCAATAAAATTTTAAGAAGAATTAAGTATGATGATTATTGATACTTGGTGCTAACTCTCCTCTGATGTTCTACCATTCAAAATGAAAATCATTGAAAATCACTGAGTAATTGAACAGTATGGAAATGAACATGATCTTCTACAAAGCCAACTCTGAGAAAGGGAAAACAGAAGTACAGTGGCCCAAGCTGAATGATCAGCAGAAAGGGCTTCCTACCGAAGCCTGGTTTTCCTACCCATTGGTTTTCATGACATGTTGGCTGAAACTAAAACTTCAAGCTCACCTTGGAATGAGAAGAGGTGAAATGTGCTGTAAAGGGAAAGAAAGCTTCCCTTCTGAGAGTAAAGCCATGCTGTGGGAAGCAAAGTGAACGTCCCATGAACAAATGAGGAAACTAGGAGAGAAATGTTGAAGAAGTCCAGGGAAAAGCAAAGAAGTTACCTATGACATACGTACAGGTGAAAAATAATAAAAGGCCATTTTAGCTAGCTTGGTGTAAGTGAACAGGAATACATATTTTACAAACAGAAATCAAGATATGTTATACATACTCAATTTAGATTGTCTGTAGTCAAAAATTTGGAGTCTTCAGAAGTCTCAGCTGCACATTAGTTTCTCTGCTTAATTAGCAAGCTCCAGTATATTTAAACAACTAGAACAGTGACTATTGATCTTTATTCTGAGACATTAGGAATTAGGACCTTTCTTTACTTGGTATTTTCTCCACTGTCCCTAAATATTGCCTCTCTTGATTTATTTTCTTAAGAAAGGAAGTCATTATTATCATAAGACATAAGATGATTATGAAGTACTTGTTTTTATACATTCATTTTATTTTTTATGACAGCATTGGACTTGGATTGGGGGCTGTACCTTTTCTTTTGCTCAAGGAAAGCACTCTGCCACTTGAGCCACACCCCTCTTCTCGCTTTCCGTGGTTCACTGCAGATGAGAGTCTCAGGAGTTTTTCTGCTCAAACTCATTTCAGGCAGCCGTCTTCAGATCTCACCTTCCCCAGGTGCCAGGATTACAGGCATGAGTCCCTGGAGCCCAGCTTTAGGCTTCCTTTTATCTTGTTGTATATGTATTTTATAACCAAATGGTCTTTACAATGAAGTTGATAAATATTTTGTTATTTTACTTTTGTCATTATTTTATGTTACTTTGTTATTTTTATTATGACTGGAAAAACATAGTTCACCTAGAAGCTTGACACAACATATTTTATAATTTTATTTTTCATCTCGGCTATTTTGAAACAGAATGCCTACTTTGAACACTACAAAAATTACAAGTCTGAGTGGTTCCCAAAACTTTGGCTGCAGTCCCAAACAAATCAGAAACAGGTTGTTAGAATTTTTTTTTCCGTTTTTCTTTTTTCTCAACTGCCAGTCTGCCGTATTATTTGAAGAGTAGGCAAGGGTGGTGGGGAGGGGATCCAAAAATAAAGTGCTCTGTTTCCCCAAAACTACCCACATGTAACCCAGTGGATTCAATCCTCTGAATCTACTCCATCCCTCATTTGTGCTTTATAATTGCAGTAGAGGCTGTAAATGGAGATCTAGGGACAAACCTCAGTTCCTTGTTATACATCCATCAAGACTGAAACCAATCATAGACAGTTTTCATGTCCAAAGCTCCACTTAGGAGAGAAAACACCAGTGCTTATGTCTACGCTCATTATAAGTGTGAGTTTCTAAGCCAAAACACCTGGTTATGAATCTTGGTTGTGTTACTCTTAGCTGAATAACTTGAAGGAAGTTATTTAGCCATTTGGCCTCTCACTTTCCTCATCTGTAAAAATGTGAATAGCAATAGTATGTATCATACTGGGTTGTTATGGATATGAAATAAGGTAACACAACTGAACTCTTAGGACACTGCTTGATACGAGGGCTTGAACTCAGAACCCTCAGTTCTCACTTTGCTTTTTGACTCAAGTCTCTCACTCTACCACTGGAGCCACACCACCACTTTCGGCCTTTTACCTGATCATTGGACACAAGCATCTCACAGACTTTTCTATGCCTTCACAGCGTGATCATCAGATCTCAGACTTACCAGATGTGAACCAGCAGCACCCTACATGTTCTCTCAAAAAAAATCTTACTAACATTGGTTTAAAAGCAGTGGTCATTTTAAAATATCTAGTGAAATCGAGCATCATAACTTGCTAACAGAAAGTTCCATTGTGGAGTAGAAAGAGTATGACTTGGAGACTAGAAATTCATTTCAAACTCACCAATAAAATGCTCTAAAACTTATTAACTCTGGCTCTAATTGCTCCATAAACACTTACAAATAATTTGTTGCTCTCACTGTCTTACGTTGAAGATAATAAGAACTGTTTAGAACCATAAAAATAGTTTAGAAGTATTTTAACATAAAATAATAATGCATTTGAACATGAATAGGATATATTTAATCAAAGGATATGCATAATACATCAGAGAGGCAGAGAAGGACTAAATGCAGGCCAGGAGAGTAGAAAGGAGAGTTCTAGAAGAAAGTGATATGCAGAGCTGTTCTAAGGAATGAGGAGGATTTGCAAGGCAGTATACTCAGAATTTTACGAAAATGCATGCGTGGAGATCACTGAGTAAAGTCCATTATTAGCTTTAAATCACATGGAGATCACTGAGTAAAGTCCATTATTAGCTTGGAATCACTAGTAGGGTCAATGTAGACCGCACTTGGTGATGAAAATGTCCTATCAAGAAGTTATATGTTATCTACTATAGGTTGGTGAGCAAATTAAGGTAGTTTATAAAGTATGATTTATGTTATTTACATCATAACCATGGTATCTTATTGTCTTATCACACAGAGAGTAATGAACACCATTTTCTCTTTTTTTCTTTATTGTCAAAGTAAAGTACAGAGGGGTTACAGTTTCATGCATTAGGCAGTGAGTACATTTTTATCCAACTTGTTACCTCCTCCCTCATTTTCCCCCGCCTCCCCCCTCCCCACTTCCCTCCCCAACCCCATGAGTTGTACAGTTGGTTTATACCATATAGTTTTGTAAGTATTGCTGTTGCATTGGTTTGTCTTTTTATCCTTTGTCTCTTGATTTTGGTATTCCCTTTCCCTTCCCTAGTTCCAATACACGTATATAAAATATCCAGGGTACTAAAATCAGTTACAGTGATATCAGGGGTAAAACCATGGGAAGGAAATACGGGGGCGGGGGGAGAGAAAAAGGACACAGTTTCACATGGCATGTTGAAAATAAGTACAATAGACCCCTTGTTTCCATAACTTGACATTCATTTCACTTAGCATCATCTTATGTGTTCATAAGGGTATAGCTATTGCTCTTGTGATCCTCTGCTGTGACTACCCTAAACCTGTGCTAATTATTCCCTATGAGGAAAACCATAGAGTCCATGTTTCTTTGGGTCTGGCTCACTTCACTTAGTATAATTTTTTCCAAGTCCTTCCATTTCCTTACGAATGGGGCGATGTCATTCTTTCTGATTGAGGCATAAAATTCCATTGTGTATATGGACCACATTTTCCTGATCCACTCATCTACTGAGGGGCATCTGGGTTGGTTCCATATTTTAGCAATGACAAATTGTGCTGTGATGAACATAGTTGTGCTGGTGGCGTTGGTGTGGTCTTGTTTGTAATCTTTTGGGTAGATGCCCAAAAGTGGGGCTGCTGGGTCATAGGGGAGCTCTATGTTTAGCCTTCTGAGGAATCTCCATACCACTTTCCAGAGTGGCTGAACCAGTTTACATTCCCACCAATAATGAAGTAGGGTTCCCTTTTGGCCACATCCCCTCCAGCATTTGTTATTGTTAGTTTTCCTGATAATGGGCTTTCTTACTGGGGTGAGGTGGAATCTCAGTGTTGTTTTGATTTGCATTTCTTTATGGCCAGTGATGGTGAGCACTTCTTCCTGTGTCTTGGCCATTCTCATTTCCTCTTCAGAGCAGTCTTTTTCTGGGTCTTTAGCCCACTTGTTGAAGGGGCAGTTGTGGACACCATCTTCTATTTTAAAGAATAGCCAGTCTTACCAGGCACAGGTGGCTCATGTCTGTAATTCTAGCTACTCAGGAAGCTAAGAGCTGGCGATCACCACTGGAAGTCAGCCTGGCAGGAAAGTCCATGAGATACTTATCTTCAATAAACCACCTAGCAACGGGAAGTAGAGCTGTTGCCCAAAGTAGTAGAATGCTAGCCTTGAGCAAAATAGTTCAGGGACAGTGCCCAGGCCCTGAATTCAGGCCCCACTATCAAACCAAAAAGCTAAAAAAATAAACAAGAATAGGTAACCTAGAAATCTCCAAACCAAGGCAGAATCCAGGAAGAAGAACAAAACAAAACATAAATTCACTATCATTAAAATAGGCTTTGAGGCATTGCTGGTGAAGATCTTTTCCCATTTGGTTGGCTGTCTTTCTAGTGTAGTAGCTATGTCTTTAGCTGTGCAGAAACTTTTTATTTTAACGTAGTCCTATTTGTCAAGTCTCTCTCCAGTCTGTTGTGCCCCTGGAACTGTGCTCAGGAAGTTCCTGCCTGTGCCTATAAGTTCTAGTATCTCTCCTACTCTGTCCTATCAGAGTTCCGGGTCAGATGTTGAGGTCTTTAATCCATTTTGAGTTGATGTTAGTGTATGGTGACAGGTTGGAAAAAAAACAACAAAACAGACTTTGAGTTTGTTTCACTTGAACGTATTGAATAGCAGAAGCACCTGGAAAGACGACACATCAGCTGACTTCCTTTGGGACTACTGTGGTGGGCTGACTGTCACCACGGAGGACGTCGGGGGCTTTTGATAAAATGGAAGATGACACCTCAAAACCCAGCCCACCGTCTCCACTTCAGCTTTTACATAGTACCAGTTCAAAGAAGTTGGCAGAGTTATGAGATGGACAATTACTCGTGTCACGGTGGAGAATGGACATCTTTTGCTTTGTCCTGTTGGCCAACACATATTTTAGCTGGTCACATAACTTAAAAATTATTTTTCCAGACTGGACTCTTGATTATGTCTCTTCTAAGACTGATCTTTGCTCACGGAAGATTTCAACTGTAACGTAATCCTTTTACTTGAAATGAGATAAATACTTGGCTCTTAGATGAATCATACCTCTAAATAAGTTGAAACTAATATTTCTTTGTCATTAGTGCTCCTCACTTCTCCAGGGTGTCTTCTGACTCTCCTTGAAGTCAAAACAGACTATTTTGCCATTTATCGCGTGCAGATCATTACAGCTTTCACCATAGTTTTTACTCAAAATACTACTTTTATGATTTATCCCCCCAAAGCTCATATCCTGAATTTTTTAGCCACAAATATTTATTTAATCAGCAATAATTCTTACTTTATCTTAAAAAAAATAAAGACCTAACTAGATACCAATTAGGGAATAAAATTAGCATCACCGATTGCTATAGAGATATTGAGATAGCTATTGAGAAATATGTCGATATCACTTTACCAAAATGTAATAAGTAAGCTGAACATTTACAGCGCAAGATGTGGAAGCCTCCTAAAATGTTGACGATAGTTCAGAGATGGTTTAGGCTACGCAGCTGAAGAGCCAGCTTGGGGGCTATTCACAGCACCAGACAGGAACTATAAGACGGGCAAAAATGCGCATTCTGTCACCCACTACGAAGATGTCCCGCCGGGTGCCGGTGGCTAAGCCTTGCGACTGTCATCGCTTTGGAGGCTAAGGGTGGGAGGGGGGCGGGGGAGGCCAACCCAGGCAGAAAAGCTCTTGAGATGCGGGGTGCAGTGGTGTCAACCCGTCATCCCTGCTCCGTAAGAGGCCCAGATTCGGAAGGTTGCTGTCCCGGGCCGGCCCAGGACAAAGAAACAAAAACTCACAAGACCCCATTTCCACAGGGGAAAGCTACACTCGAGCACGTGCCTGTGACCCGAGATGAGGAGGAGCCTAAGTAGACTGCGGCTCAGACACGCATCTGGGCAGGAAGCAAGATCCCATCCTAAATAGTCCGTGGAAAACATCTGGAGGCTCAGAAGTATCCTCACAGCCTAGTGACGGGGAGACCCGGGTTCAAATCCCCGAACCACTCAAGCCAAAAGGCAACTGCGTGCATATCATTAGCCAGGAATCTCTCCTCCCGTGACATTCATTAAGGCAACGGGCCGTCAGCTGTGTACCAAGGTGGCGTAGTTATTGTTTTGTTTGTTTGTTGCTGGTCCTGGAGCTTGAATTCCGGGTCTGAGCACAATCTCTGAGCTCCTCTTTGCTCAAGGTTGGTGCTCTACCATTTCGGCCATGGCTCAACTCTGGCTTTTTCTGTGATTCATTAGGGGTAAGAGTCTCATGGGCTTTCCCGCCTGGGCTGGTTTCAAACCTCCATCCTCAGATCTCAGCCTCCCGAGAAGCTAGGATTTACCAGTGTGAGCCACGGGCATCTGGCTAGTGGCGTATATTTTATAAAGCTGGATTCACTTACTAAAAAGGAGCTGTCCTTCATTCCTACATTGTTTCTTAATATCTTTTACTTTGTTACATGATCATAACAATAAGTGGAAGTTAAAATGTCTGTACTGCGCCAAATTAAAAGAAGACAGGCACGCGTTCTTTCAATGATGTCGACTATTTTGAAATTATCTTTGTAATCTAGGCGAAAGGCAATAACACTGTCCTGCCACAATGTCCTTGTTATTTGAAAGTGAGACATGAACTCTAAAGGACTGTGCTAGAAAATAACCTCCTGAGTTAGTCTGAATTATGTTGCCATTTGGTTTCTACCTGTTGGTTCTATTCCACATGTTGGAATCACACATTAAAAAAAAAAAAAAAGATTCCGTTCTCTTTCTTCATAGTATTTGACACCACAAAGAAACTATGGAATTTTCTTGGAACTTTTTTTTTTTATGACTAGGCATCCTTGGTTCCATTCATTACATTTCACATAAAATAGATCTAAGCAACGAAGAGCTATACTCCCAGCCTGATCATTCACCATTGATAAGAAGCGTGTATTTTTATCTGTAGAGGCTTCGTCATGTCATGGCAGTAAGAACACATTGGACTGCCCTCTCTAATGGCTGACAAAACCCATTAGTCAATCTGGACAGACAGTGCAGGGTATCTGTGAAAGATTAAAGCTTTGCTCAAAATGGATGATAGGCATGACCTTAGAACGCAAAGCATGGGACGTTCCAACTACTGTTTTCTAATGTGATAGGATAGGATCATATTGGCTTTGGCCACATAAATGAGAATCAGTCCTACCAAAGGCTATTATTTGAATGCAAGTTGATTTTCCCAGATTTGCTTTTATATCCCTCACAAAATAGGTACTTCCATATCACAACGCTCTTTCTAACGAAGGAGTTAAATATTAGTTTTCTTATTTTTTTTTTTTAAGAATCCCAGGATAGAGACCTTGTGGTGCTCCAGTATCGCCGTTCTCTGCCTGCGTTAGCCTCCCAAATCAGGTGTGTGGACTCAGAGCCCAAACAGCCTTTGCAGACAGTGTTAGGAGCGAGTCCAGTTCCAAAGCACACCGCTGGCCGGGGCCTGCTTTTCCTCCAGGACAGCCCGATGCCATCGGGAGAAGCATCCCTCACAACAGTGCTGAGTAGGATGCTCGTTTAATGGTCCAAAGAGATCCGTACAACACGTGCACAGAGAGGGGGACGGTTCAGATCTCCCCACTCGACCTAAGTTCTCGTTTCTCTTTGGCTAACAGATGCAGATTTTTATGAGCTAAGATTACTTTTATTCAGAGACCAAATGCTGGCCCCTTCACTTGTAAATATAATTTGTATTATGCTTAGTATACATTTAAGCCTGCGTTTTTACATGTTGATAGCCAGTAGTTTAATAAACCTTCCTCTGAAGCATATATGTAGATTTTAGGGATACCTGGTATTACCTCCAAATGACCCAAACAGATGCTCACTTTATCCAACGATTTATCTCAAACAACTTGTTGGTTGAAGTCCAAAGACGACTAGGAGAGATTTCTCTTCCCTCCAGGATGACTATAGCAATGACAGTGTGCCCACCGTCTCTGCCGCGATCCCACAGGAGGTACATACGAGTTAAGCGAGCAAAGAGGACAAATCACCCTCTTAACCTTGAGAGTACTCACTTCCTTTAGTCCTGGCCAGAGGGTTTTTTGGAAGATACTATTGTGAACTTCCATTGTTGGTGTAAGCAGTAGAAAAACAGAAGACAGCAGCCAGGACTGGTCACCCTAACAGAAACAAGGATGAGTCCTTCTGACCCTTAGAATCACTAGGAAGTGGGGGGAGTAAGTAGGGATTTCAGCCGAACTGATGGATTACCTGTGCTACTGCAGAGATAACACTAAAAACACTAAACTATTCGGAGTTATGGTAGGTTCCCCACCTTTTGACTTGGGAAATAACATATGTAAAAGACAAGAAAAAAAAATTCTAGGCACCAATGGCTCCTCGGGAGGCTGAAACGTGAGGATCACATCCCAGCCAGCTGGGGCAGGAAGGCCTAAGCGACTCTTCTCTCCAGTTAACCCCCAGAAGATGGTTCAAGTGGGAAAGTGCTAGCCTTAAGCAAGAAAGCTAAGAAATATTGCCCACATCCTGAGATCAAGCCCAGTCCAGGCACAAAACCAAAACTTTAATGAGTCTCCACTTCCAAAAAAAGAACAGTCAAGAACATTTTCTAACATCTCCATTAAATCTAAGATGTTATCCCTGACGATCCCTTTGAAAAGGACTCGAGCGAATGAGAGATGCTCTTCTGAGAAGTCAAAGTCATGTGACAGGAACGTAACGTAAGAGCTGTCACAAAGAAACTGCCGTTCGCTGGTGGGATGCATGCCGGCTGGTAAGGTCCTTGCTCTGCGCAGGCCACCTCTCCACTGTGACCTGAGTTGGATTGAAACAGATGGACAGAGGGGAAATGGCCGACATGAAAGAACAAAGTTCTTCAACAGGGAATGATTTATCAGGAAGCTAACTGTAGTAGTTTGCTCCATGTACCACAATAAAATAGCACAGAAACTTATTTTGTTAAGCTTCTAGAGATTAAAAAGTCCAAAACTAAGGTGCCACAGGTCCCCGCTAGATCCAGAAGAAACCTGTTCTCTCCTGGGCTTGCAAACTGCCCTCTCCCCAGTGCTTTGTTCTCATGTGCTGTCGATCTGGATGTGTGGCCGATGTGTGTCTCTCTAGGAAGAGGTCAGTCTCTACCCCAGTCGTCATATTTTAACTCATCCCCTCCTTTAAGTTAGGACTTCAACACATGAGTTTGGTGAGAAAAGAAGCACAACTCTAATGAAACTTCTAATTCAGCGGCCCCCAACTTAGAGGGACTCCTGTGAGTGTTAAGAGAAGAAACAAGGTTCTAATTAAGAAACACTTCTGTATAAGCATGCCCAGGAATTGCTTAAGACCTTAAAAAAAAAAAAGACATGAATCTTCAAATCTGTAGCCGTTCCTCGACATGCCTTTTCTTATTCCAAATCAGTGTTCACTTTCAGATCTAAGATTGTGCCCATAATACAAAATTGCATGACATCACATCTAACAACCTCGTTCCACTCTAATATACAAGAACACTAAAACCAGTCTCCTGAAAGCGCAGAAATTCATCCTCCATGACCCACAGTTTTACGCTCCATGTTGATAGCTGCTCAATATCAGCAGCAGTTTGAAAACATTAAGGTGAGAGTCCTCAAGAAAGTCACTGTGCACCTTTCAAAGTGAAGTGATCAAAAACAACTCCAGTGTCTCGCTCTGACCATCCTGGGACGCGAGCCGGCCCTTCGTCTAGCACTTCCACATCGTGTACACCGCCTGCCCCTTCGTGAAGCCACTGGATCAAGCGATTACATCGCTTACCTTAGTAAGCCACATTTTACTTAATAATGGCCCCAAAGTGTTCAGTGTAATGAGACTGATAGTTGTATCACAGTTGAACATTACAGTCAATCCATATTGTTGTTAATTACTATTGTTAATCTCTTACTCCCTAAATTATAAGTTAAATTTGGTCCTAGGTATGTATGTGTAGACACAATATGTGCTTGATCTAATCCATTAGCTCAGCCACCCAGAGCCCTACTACCTTCCAGATACTCAGAACTACTGGAAAGTATTCTAATTTAAATAAAAAACAAAAACAGAAGGTAATATGAATCAATCGTTGAAAACAAACAGGACCATAGGCCTTTTGCTGCTAAATCCTCTTGTTTTACCTGTGAAAACACTGAGGTGCAGAGAAGAAGACGGCAGCACCAGTGAGTAGTTATCAATGCACAGGGGTAGAGACCCGCCCCCCCCCCCCTCAGCCCTGCTCCAACCAGTAAGCAGGGACCCATGAGTGACACCTCAGAGACAAACCAAACCTTGCGCCGTCTCACAGGGCAGCCATGGCCTGGGCCTGCCGAGGACCTGAAATGCAGTTAGGAGGTGAAGGGCGGGACACATCTCGTTGGTGCCAGACGGCGGTGTCTCCTGCCTCTTATCCTCCTGCTCCCTGAATCAGGGGCGTCGAAGTTCCAAAGCAGCCTGCAGGAAGATCTGAGACTCCATGTCAGTAGAAGCTGGGCTGGTGATGGGTGGTAGAAACGCCTTACAGTAGGTAGCTTTCAGCCCAAGTGTCTACCTAGGTAGGAAGTGAGACCCTGTACCCAATGCTGGGAAGAAAGGGAAAGAGAGAGGGTGGGAGCTGAAGGTGTAACTCAGCCACACAACATCTAACAAGGGTCGGGCCCTGAGCCCAAACCTCCATACTGAAACAAAAATGATTGATCTCCATATATCTTGCTTAAATGATATTTGGGATAGTAGCATCTTTGCTATTGAAAAGTATTGTTGATCGGACTTTCTTTCTTCCTATATTTCTTGTGACTATTAAAAATGTAAAAGATGAAGGTGGTTTTATTGGATGAAGCTGTTCCAACTCCTCTAACATATCTCTCCTGGGCCAAGGGCTGCCTCCTACCTGCAGATATTCATCTTCTTGGAGCATCATAGATGTTCAAAGGATGGGAATCCCATCTTTTGTCTGCATGCTAATTACATTCCTTATTTGAGTCTTCATACTTCATGACTGTTGTACTTACAGGTAAGGGCCTGAAAATCCTCCCTGGAAAACCTTCAGTTAAGTGGGGAAATACGTTTGTTTGTTTGTTTGTTTGTTTGTTTGTTTGTTTGTTTGGGAGGAGGCTATGTTTGGTTGGAATTCAACTGGTACAGCCACAATGAGAAGGTTTTTTTTGGATTTAAAGCAAATAACAAACAAAATGAATCTGTCTTTAACCTTAATGGGAAGAAGTTATTTTAGCCTCTGTTGTTGGATGACCGTTATAAAAAGCTTTCCTAGAAAGAACTGAAGCCACTTACACTTATTTTGTGATGGAAAACTGTTTTCATGTATTGACGTGACCTTGGTGAATTGAAATCTAATGTATATTAAGGATCTCTTATTGTTTGACAAAAAGCTTAGTATAGAGAAGCCATTTGTACGTTTTTAGAAAACCACTTCTTAAAGCATATATTTCGTCAAAATATAGGATACAACATATAACATGAACACTTTTATAATCACAGTCCATTTTAAGAAACAAAATGTCACCACACTCCGTTCTCAGAGATAACTACTCGTCTGCATTTTGTGTTTATTCATTTCTTTCAGATTAGTTAGGATTTTACTATGAAAAGGCCGTTTAAAAAGCTGATTTAGCCATTTAAAACTGACTTTGTTACATGGCCCTGCTTAAAATAATTATCCTGAAATCTGTATAGTGACCTAACCTCCCAAAGCAACCATTGTGTTTTTATAAGTACTTTTCCATTAGGGAAGGAGGGAGAAAAGAGGCAAGAGGAAAAAAAATTAACTTATACACTGTCTTTTATATAAGAAAATGATACCATATAGAAAAACAACTGTTCAGGCTGGAGCTAGAGGGTGAAGGCTAAGAAAAGAAAATCAGTGAGGAGCCACTGGAAATTGCATCCAAAAGTCTGTCACATAATAAATTCCCTGCACACGTTAGCAGCTCCCTGGAAGCGGCAGCAACGTTGAAGGCTTCAAACAGTCCCAGCTGCTTTTCATTCCGTTCCTCTGACAGTAAAAATCCAGAATCTCCCATGCCCTCCATCTCTAGATGCTTCCAAGTCCCCTCTACATTTTGATGGAATGCAGAATGTAGTGTTTCTTTTGTTTGTAATTTTCTTTTTATCTCTTCTGTGGTACCTCCCTCGTCCTCTGTGATATTCCTCTCATCTTGGAATATACTCAGAGAACCATGGGATGTGCTCTCCTTCAGTAGCTCCTGTCGGCAATTGTTAGGGACCTACTTCACCAGATACAGTACTGAAATCTGAATGCAGAGGATGAATAGGACAGGACTCTCACGCCCAAGGGGCGGGGGTAGGGGGTAGGGGGTGAGGGCCATGCTGTCAGCTAGTGAGAAAAGCAGAAGGCTAAAATGATCTTCCATTCATCGATTATTCGCCGGGCGCTGGTGGCTCAGGCCTGTAATCCTGGCTACTCAGGAGGTTGAGATCTGAGGATCACGGTTCAAAGTCAGCCTCTGACAGGAAAGCCCACGAGACTTTTATCTCCAATTAGCCACCAGCAAACTGGAAGCGGAGCTGTGGCTCAAGCGTTAGAGCCCTATCCTGGAGCAAAAGAGCTCAGGCCCTGAGTTCAAGCCCCACAACCCAACCAAAACAAAAACAAAAACAAAAAACAACTATTCATTGAGTACCTATCACGAACCCAATATTCATACACTTCAGGGACACATTAATGACCAACAGACCAAATATCTGATGTTGTGGAGTTGACATTCTACTGGAAAGAGGATAACAATGCAGAAAAGAAGTGGATACTATTTTTTGCGTGACTGTGTTGGAAACAGTCAGCACTACAAGAAGAGAAGTGGGAACAGGGGACAGAGTTGGTTGAATCAAAGGGTAATGGAGTGGCATTTGCAGAGGGAGCCTCTCTGGGAAGCTAACAGCCAAGTAAAGTGTGACAGTCAGCCAGCAGCCGTGCAGCTGTGGAAGGTGCGAGCCCTCTCAGGAGAGGACACAATAAGAACAGCCTCAAGCAAGAGCCAGCTCCAGTCTCCATTCCATGGTTCCTTGCTAATAAACAAACACCAAGGAGGCCAATATGGAGAGAGCTCGGCCAACAAGGGCCCAACAGAGAGCAAGGGAAGAGTCCCAGGAGAAAAGGCCAGAGAGAACATGAAAGAAGACATGGTTGGGTACTGCTAAGACTTCAGACTTTACTCTTAAGAAAACAGAAAGCAGGGGTGATCGTATGCAACGTTTAATCAGATCACTCCGATTGCCAAATCAATAGTAGACTGGAGGGAAAAGAAGAAAAGTAAGAGGGCCGGGAAGTAACTTCATGGGCGAGCTCTTGCTTCGCAAGGGCCAGGGCCTGAGTTTGATCCTCTGTGTCTATCCCCCACCCATTCCTGTCACAAACTCAAGAATGGAAGCAAGGAAATCAGGAATGTTTTGCAGTAATGGAGGATGATATCGTCATGGACTAGGATGGGATTCGTGGAGGGAGTGAGAAACGGTTTCATTACAGATCCATTCTGAAGGCAGGACAGACAACAGCATGTGCGGACAAAGAGCGTGTGGCGCCCGAGAATCCGAGCAAAACAGAAATCAAGAATGGTTAGCCTTTTGTGTAGAGCGAGGTTGAAGGCAGTGTCAGGAAGAAAGATAAAGAAAACTGGAGACACAGGTTTTGAGAGGTAGATCAGGAGTTTATTATTGGCACAACAATTAAGATACAGTTGGATTAACTGGTCTAGAATTCTGGGGAGACGTTTAGGCTAGAAATATAAATATGGGAGTCATTAGCATATAGGTGGTAATGAAAGGGATGAGGTCATCAAAGTTAGCATTTAATTAGAGAAGAAGTAAAAGGTCTCTGAGCCCACAGGCATTCTGACATTAAAAGTCTGGAGGATGGAATCCAGGAGGAAAAGCGTCTGGATCAGAAATCCAGTCTGGGGGAGGGGAAAGTCATTTTCAAAGAGGTATGGAGGCGATTCACTTTGTCAAGAAGGCAAAGACTAGAGAGCTATCCATTGGATTTTGTCACAAGAGGCAACCTACTTCTAAATGAGAGCCCTCTGGATGAGACACAGAAGCTAAAGCCTACTTGAAATCAGTTCAAGACAGCAGGGATGGAGGGGAATTGAGCACAGGGAGTGCTGGGTCGAGAACTCTGAGGGCTTTCCTTGCAAAAAGGACACAAATAGATGAATTGAAATGGCAGAAGGAGGGAGTGGATTCAAGACAGAGTTTTCATCTCAAGCAGTACAACTTAGTAGAAATAGAAAATTGGGTGACACAAAGCTGGAGAGAATAGCTGGGCTCTAACAATTCAAGTTGAAGTTGCGGTGGGATTTAGTCTTGGTTTATACCTCAGCAAGTTATTAAATGAGATTAAGAACAACATGGCAAATACACCCAGGAGCAAGAACAGAGAAGAAAACTATTACGGAGATTCCCTCTCTCTGCACCAGTCATCACAAAATACACACACACACACACACACACACACACACACACACACACACGCTATATATATATATGTATATGATTTTAATTGTTCAAATTATTTATACCACTACAAAAAGTCCAGATGCAGAGATTAAGCAAATTTTTGGCTGCAGTGCGATCATACTGGTAAGAATTTGAAAATAATTTTTCAACAGAAGAAGGAGGTAGCATTACCTACCAGGGGCCAAATGATTACATTGATTTAGTGACAAGTCCTACAACATTAAGAAACTTTTAAATCCAACTTGATACATCTCAGGGACAGTTACTACCAAAATTTTGTCCTTTTCCCTTTGTCACACAAGGGTCCCCAAAAGGACTTAGAGGTTCAGAAGTAAATGTAGATATAAATATAGATTAGATATAGGTAAAGATAAAAGTAACTGTTGTTGAGCATCTCCATGGTGTCTGACTACCTGGCCCCATGACATTTCTTTACGAAGGAGATTTCTTTTTTAATCATTTAAAGTGAAGTCCCATGGCTATAAATAATGAGCCTTTGTGGAAATTCCTGGGGCTCACTACTATAGAACACATGCTATGGCTACAAAACAGCAAGCCTTGAAAGGCAAAAGTAACTTCAATTTGGATCCTGAAAGCCACATAAAACTTTTACAGCCCGGTCCTGCTAGAGAAGAAGTTAAAAGGTTGTTCTACATTAGTACACATTTGTAAGAGTAAACCATTTATTTGGTTAGTTAATTGTTAGTAGTCATTGAAGAGTTTTCTAATTTAGTTTATTTATGTTTCCTCTGTAAAATTAAGCAACATTATTTTCTTTTAGTAAAGACTTGTATCTGATAATTGTCATTAAAGAATTCTGCAGGGACATGTAAAAAGGATGGTTTCTTTTGGTTCTAGAATAAGTAAGCAGGTTTTTAGCAAGGGCTTTATTTAAGAATAAATATTGGTTCAATGGATGAACGGAGGATAGACAGATGAGAGGATGGATGAATGGATGGATGGATGGTGGACCTATGCTTAATAAATTTTCATACAGAGATTCCTCAATGTCATTTGAAGGATGAGTAACAAACTTCAAAAAAAGTGCCCAAATTTAAGTGCATTCTGCAAAAAGGAAAAAAGAAAAGAAAAGAAAAAGGGGAAACTGTTCAGGCTAGTTAGCTATGGTTAACTCAAAATACTTCATTTCTTATCTGTTCTAAAGTATTCAAGTCTGAATTCTTGCTAGACGAAAACACAACTTTTCAGGCTAGATCAGACACTCACAAAAACAGTTTAGGAGCATTTCTACAGGAAAAAAAAAACGAACATGTGTTTTGAGCCTTGTATCGACAAATGTGTCTTTAAAGTCAGCCACCAGGCTAGATTCAAAGGATTTGATGTTCTTAAGTATATTATAACTTGTTGACATGATTGTAGATATGAAACCACAGATACATGGAAATTCACTGTATTATGTTTCACTGTCCCTAGGTATGTTTCAATCTCTGCCCATCAAATTTTTTTTAACTATTTTATTTCAGATACTCATTAATATTCCTGGGCAGAATAGAAACCCTTCCTTTTTATTTTTAAAAAATGTTTAATTTATTTTTATTTTACCAATAGTATCTGTGGATACACAGATCTACAAAGTCCCCTCCCCCCAAGAAAAAAACTCAGGTCATGCAAAAATTCAGAAAGCTGACTGAAATCTATAATCTTCTACTTAATTGTACCCTGCCGATCCACTTCTAGATTTTGATATGCACATTAGGAGCAGCTGAGATGGATACACTTATTTTTGCAAATCCTTGTGACTCTGTAATCCTTCTGAAACTATAAAAATTGAATATATATTTTAAAATTAAGCAAATGAGAGCACAGAAAGATAATTGCTGTCAAAGATAAAGCCCTTGAAACATCACTCTGAAAAGTTTCAGGTTTACAAAGTGTACTTTGTGATTTAATATTTTGTACAAACATGTGTCTCTATCCTTATAAATTAACAAAAGTTCTAAAAATGCAGTCCTGCATGTAGTCAATTGAATAGCTTTCTTCTGTGTGTGTGTGTGTGTGTGTGTGTGTGTGTGTGTGTGTGGAGGTGTGGGTGTGCCAGTCCTGGGGCTTGAACCCAGGGCCTGGGCACTGGTCCTGAGCTTTTATGTTCAAGGCTAACATTCTACCACTTGAGTCACATCTTCACTTTAAGCTTTTTGTTACTTAATTGGAGATCAGAGTCTCACAGACTTTCTTGTCCAGGCTGGCTTTGAACCTGGATCCTCAGTGCTCAGCCTCCTGAGTATTATAGGTACGAACCATCAGTATTCAACTAGTAGCTTTATTCTTCATCCAGTAGGAAGAAAGAAGTAGAAGAGGGAGGGAGGGAGGAGGGAGGGAGGGAGGGAGGGAGGGAGGGAGGGAGGGAGGGAGGGAGGGAAGCATAGAAGCACAGGAAGTTAGAAGGCCCAACTTATGTGAAAGGAGAGCTGAAATTCCCGCATGATCTCCCCCTTGATCTCAGAGGAATCCGGAGGGAGTCCAGAAGAGATTCACCCCCATCTGTTTGCAAAAAGCCAAACTTCTGATGAGGATATTTCAAAAGAGGACTCAAATGTTCATTATTGTCAAAGTATTTGAAACAATTCCTTCAAGTACTTTTGAAAAAAAATTCATTTTTTTAAAGAACTATGCTCATGCGCACTGAGTTCCTGACTTCAAACCGTCGTGACTGTGACGGGAAATGATGGCAGCGTTGCTACCGTGAGCCAGAAGACAGAAACCCGTTCTATGCAGTCCAGTGACTGTATTGTTACCGAGTGAGGATCACAAATGAGAAAAGCAGCCAAGTTGGAGAAAGCAGCAGAAACATAATGGCGATGAGAAATTCAGGAGGAGAGTCATCTGGGGTTTGACAAAAAGGATCTCAGAGGCTCTGGAAGATTTGGGGAGGCCATTCCTGTGTTCCTTTCCGCGTGGGATTTGAAAACTCCTGTGACCACAGTCATGCCACTGAGAGCAGAGCGTCTGCCTCTGGAAAGTCACGAGAATTGTTATCAGCAGGGCCACTTCCCGGGGCGCCACTGACGAGCCTTGTGAGCCCAGAAGTCTTTCCGAGTAAGCTCAGTCTGCCTTGCATCATTTGTAAACGGGAATTGGAATAGCTAATATTTGTTGGGGGTTACTAGTCTGAATTCCTCATGTGTGGTGCCCTCCCTGAATTTAACACTCCTCCACACTGGAAGCAACCCCATCTGCAGGGGTTGTGCTACTTGCTTGCACCGGAAATGCATGAGTGACAGGGCTGAATGAAATACAGCGTGGAGCCCACACTCCAGCTCTCTGTGTACTGAAGTGGCCGGCAATTTCCTTGGCTGGGTTTTTAATATTTAGAACTTGCCATGGCCGCGGCGTTGGTTCTGAGGGGGAGGCACGCGCTCCCCGTCATGGACTCTGTGTGAGGCTGGGAGTCTGCTACGGACATCAGCATCTTCACAGAGCTAGCACTGAACCCTTAATGTAAATAATTACCACTTAACTCCCCAGACTCCATAAATTGGTTATAAAAATAGCTGCTCCCAAATGATGCCTATAAAAATGCATTATTTTCGAAAGAATGGCGCCATGTAGCTGAAGCACAATTATTGTTCTTCGGGGGCTCTTGTTATTAGAATCAACTTCTTTATTAGTACAGTGACTGATCTGAGACTTAGCTCCAAGTTCCAAAAGCACCCTGAGCTCAGCTCTGCCATGATCCTAGACCTGCTTGCCCCAAAGAGAAGAGTTTTTACACTGTGGAAGTAAGGGTTTCCTTGGGGTTCACTTGACCCCAAACTCTTCCCCAATTCTCTGTGACAGGTCCTTACCTGGAGCACTCCTGCAAAAGCGTGGACCCCCACAAAACACTTGAACTCCCGCAGAGTTTCTAGCTGTGCCCTCTACAAAGCCTTGCTTGATTGCCCCACACCAAAGCTTATACAGAAACCTGCTTTCTCCTGGATATAAGCTACTTTCCCACGGAAGTAAGGGATCTCCGGTAGCGCAGGAAACTCTCTTGGTCCCTACTAACTTGACATCTATCACACATTTTTAAAAATCTTGGGAAAAGCAAGTAAGAGTCCATGTAGCTCAGTTTTGTCAACCTGGCGTAAATTGTACCATTCCTAAACGTTTCACTCAGCCCATTTTATTATGGGAAATGGTCATTTGCCAGTGGCTTCTCATTTCTGTCTTGTTCAGATCCCTCACTGTCACTAAAAGAGAAGGAAGGGCCCCTCTTTCCATAGAAGGATTTTCAATTCTTTGCTATTCTTAGTAGTGTATATTCTCCTCCTGCTTCAACAGCGTCTGAACTGCCTTCCCACGGCATGTTCTAATAACCAGTAAATAGAAGTGAAATTAATATCCTCAATAAACATGAAATTAGTTGTGTTCATTAGATCGCAGATTACAAAGCATTAGGGATCCTTAGCCAGGAAATGGTCTCCTGTGAATTTTAAGCCTTTTGAGGAGTGTGTGACGGGCTAAAACCCCCAGGCACACAGCCCTTGCCTGACTGATAGGAACCGCTCCGTCCCTTTCATCCTATAGCATACCACTACTCGAGCATCCAATGTCTGGAAAAATCACGTTAGCTCACTTCTTCCGTAACAGATGGAAATATATACTCAAGGAAGTCTGAAATCAATACTGCATGCCTATTTATATCTTACTCTCAACTCACAAGACTTCTATTAATTTCTAATTACCATGAAAAAATCATTTCATAAATTTTCTTCTCAGTGACTGTGACAGCATTTTTGGTTTTGTTTTTGTTTTCTAGTCCTGGGGCTTGAACTCAGGGCCTGGGCACTGTCCCTGAGCCTCTTTGTGCTCAAGATTAGCACTGTACCACATACCACTTGAGCCACAGCGCCACTTTCCAGCCTTTTCTGAGTAGTTTTTATTGGAGATAAGAGTCTCAGGGACTTTCCTGCCCAGGCTGGCTTTGAACCACAATCCTCAGATCTCAGCCTCCTGAGTAGCTAGGATCAGACCTGAGCCACGGGTGCCCAGCCAGGACTGCGTACTGAAGGAGACGTTGTGTGTTGAGTTTCTCTCATCAGTCTCTTTAGTGTAGACATGGGAGTACGCGTCTATAATCCCAGCACTCGGACGTGGACACGGGAGAATCTAGAGTTCCAGTCAGCCTGAGATCCTGTTTCAAACAAACAAAAAAACTCTTTAAAGAACTTTTGGGACCTTCAAATATGAAGGACCTTTATAGAACAACGACGAAAAATTATAATTACTACACTAAATATACTTGAAATCATTTATGAAAATCATGTTTCATTAATCATCTAATTTTAGAGTTTATGGGACCTACAAGGAAATGTGTTCCCCTGTGTTCTTAGTCCTTTGGGGAATCTAATGAGAGAAAATAACACACTGGGGAAAAAACAAAACCTCCCAATGCAGGCCGTCTCTCTCAAATGAGGCTCCATAAACTAAGATTTGGCCAAAGTCACAGGAAAGACTATAAGATCCAAGTGTGAACTGAACGCCTTGCATTTCTACTCTAAACCAGGCAGTACTCCAAGATCTTTTATGCAGATTTGTTATGAAACCCTACAATGTAGTGATTGTTTCCCCACTTTAAGAAGGTACTCAACTCAAAGGGATTAAGTAATTTTCCCCAATTCCCATTGGTAGTACAACCTCAGAACTATGATTAAATCCCTGCATTTTCCAACTTGAAGCAAAAAGAATTGCATTCAACTGCCTCTTCTTGGTCGTTAGCCATTAAAATATAAACAGCCTAAAATAGTTATCTCACTGGACATGATCGGTTTCTCCGTGAGAAGTAAATGCACTAGTGAGAACTGAAGCATGGGGTGTACTGGACGGGTTCTGACCTTGAGCTACACTGCAGTAAAGCCCCCAGGTTTCCAAGCACCGCGCCAGGCTGCCTTTGGATCCATAAGCCGGGGAAGATAGCAATCACTGCCTCTGCACTATTTCTAGATGGACAATACACTTCACAGAAAATTCTGAACCCCATTTCCTATACCCCTGACCTCCTCTACACTGCAAAGAGGGGTATGTGTTGGCTCTAACACTATCGATAATAAACTAGACTCTTCCGTCCAATGGGAATGGCCACGGGTCACCATCCGGAAGAACACAGGTCTCATCAATGAGTTCATTTCCTGACTGCTGCGGGGGCTTTGGGGGCTGTCTAGGGAAAGCAGATAGAACCAGGAGAAGGTCGCCTAAGTGACTTTCTGACCAAAAAATAAATAATGCCCATAGATAATTGGTTTGGTGTGGACTTCACTTTGAATTTTAAATCCAATGTGAAGTGGCCAGTTGTTTATCTCTCTTTATTCCAAGAGGAAGATCAAAAGGAGGCTTATCTGGACTGCAAACAGTTTCTTTCCATCCCCAAACAAAAGACAAAAGGTACTGCAGTCTTTTCCTTTTCTTGGAATTCATGTTCTTTCCACTCCCTTTCCTGATTGGCAGTAATATCCTGAACCATTAACCTATGTATTTTTAAGCACATTTAAAAATCGATTTCGGGAACTTGATTCATTTCACAAAGGAAAAATAGATATAGCATGGAGTTGCTGTCAAGGATAGAAGAGGTTTCCTGCGCCTGCTTGACTTTCCTTTTGGCCACCTGATGTTTTGTTCAACTGAAGGGCATCCAGGACAGGAGCTAGATGCAAGCCTATAGCTCCACACGGAAAACATTTCATCTAAAATATCACTAGGCCTTTCTATAATTTAAATTTGAAAAACTCATCCAGTGTTTCAGTTCTTAATCTAAAGACTACCTGTGTTGCTTTGCTTATTCAGCCAAAGCCTTACAGATAGATAGATAGATAGATAGATAGATAGATAGATAGATAGATAGATAGATGGATAGATAGATGGATGGATGGATGGATGGATGGATGGATGGATGGATGGATAGATAGATGGATGGATGGATGGATGGATGGATGGATGGATAGAGATAGATAGAGAGAGAGAGAGAGAGAGATAGATAGATAGATAGATAGATAGATAGATAGATAGAGAGATAGAGAGATAGATAGATAGATCTTAGGTGTATTTTCATAAGATGTATGAAAATAGAACAACCTTATGACTTGAGGTAGAGTTGGGAAAAATGGGGGAGGAAAATGGAAGGGGTGATCACTTATTAACTGTGTACTTATTAACTGGCTTGTTGAATTGGAGCCCCTTTGTATAACCACTTAAATATTTAAAAGGTGTAAGGTCCATCAGAAAGGAAACCCTCCACATGGTTCAGGCAGAAAGGAGTTTATTGGGGGGAAAGCAAACTGCCAGCCCACACAAGATAGAGGCATGAGGGGACAGAGGAGAAGGAAGAAGGGAAAAGAGAGAAAAGAGCAAGATAGAGTAAGAGAGAAAAGGAAAGAAAGCGGGGACTGTGTTGAGCTGGATTGTATAGGGAAAGACGGGAGGTATGGCCAGGTGGATTGGATGTGAGCTCAGAGAAGGAGGAGCTAACTGTGTCCAGGCGTGTCAGTTACCTAGGTAACTCAGGTGCTGGGCGCAGACTTAAACAGGTGGGGGGCATCGGCAAGGAGCCCCCCTGGGGCTGGACCTTACAAAAAGAAAGAGAAAAAATAAATATTAGAGAACAAGTAGACCAGGACATATTACTAGAGATATTGGTGCAGTGGTTTGGAGATTCCTAATACTTTCAAAAGCTTAAATCTCCCTTGTAACACAAAAATGAAGACAGAGTAGATTTATTACTTAAAAAGAAAAAGGAAAATCCAAATCTTTTAGTATACTGAGTAAATATATCATCATAGAAGATTAAATTGTCCTGTTGAGCTGCTCTAGCAGTGTTTGGCTTTTGTTTTAAATCATGGTTTAGGGAAATGATAAATACGTTATATTTTCCAGTTGAAGTAAATTTTAGCTAAAATATTCTATGCAGCTGATGCCAATTTCGGAACACATTCATGGGTCAAGTGAATACTATTGTGTGACTCCTCTAGAAGCTCATGGCAATCATTATTAGAAATTCATTTTTATAGCTGTCCTGGTAGCTTATATCCACAGCAAATACAAAGCTGTGCTGGTCTTGGGATTTATACCCAAATTTCTAGGAACTTCAATCAATCCACTAATAGCCACAAATAGCAGCTTAGCTACCCAGTAAATAAAATACCTCTTTCCCCCCACTGAAAAGCTGTCTACTTTTAATCCATAATCTCAGGCAAACAAAAGTAAAGGCTTCAATTAAATCCATGAGATGCTATGGTGCAGGCCAAGCTTATAATTCTATATATTCAGAGTCACTTACTAAATAACCTTCAAAACCCTAATCTAAAGGTTAAATTCTCTTGAGGCCTTCAGGAAATGTCTTGAGCAATTAGACTTAAGAGTGTAGGAAATGTTAAGACAAAAGGAGGATTTGTCAGAGTCACCTTTGGTTGGCTTTTGTGCCTTTTACCTCCTTAGCCAACTTTCTGACCATTTTCTGGATAATCCTCTCGCTGAATGTTTACCCGAGAACACACATAGAGTTCTTCCACTAGGAAAGAGCTTTGGTTCATTTCCTCTCATCCTGCAGGTCAGCTCTCTTGGAGCCTTTCTCCTTTTCATCCAGAATTCAATCTGTTTTCTGAGTTGTATTGTCTGCTGAAAGGAGATGAACTGCACACAATTTCTTCTAGTCTTCTTTCTTTGTTTTCATCAAACTGAAGTGAGTTCCCAATTCCAGGAGCCCTGCCCTCTCTTTTGCCAGCTAGACAAATGATTTCTCCTAGCTCCTTGCCAGTGGCTCTAGACTTACCCTTCGGGCCCAACAGGGTCCCATCTTCTGCAGACTTTCTCTCTACAACTGGATACGAGACCGAGTGCCTTAGAAGGATTTTAAATATCCATGTACATAATCAAAGGTGTCCTTGAGAAACACTACTCAGAAGTTTAAATAAATTGGCTTATCCAATCCATTTGAGTATGATGACTTAAAGAGCAAAGCAGTTGAACTCCTGGGCACTCGTTGGTCATTCACAGCCTTGAAAAGTAGAGAAGGCCTGGATGAGAGCAATGCCAGAGGCGATGGGAGAAATGCAGATGGAATGAGCTGGTTTAATAACTCCTCATCAACTGAGGAAAGGCCGCATGGAAAGGAGTAAGAGGTCAAAAACAGATGCTGCAATCCTGAGTCTATGAATTTCGATGGTTCCATGACCAAAAGGAGATACGGGAACAAAAGAGCACTCAAGGCCATTTATACAGCAAGACGCTGAGATGAAACCCTTTTCCAGTGCTGCTTTTAAGGGTTTAGCCTTGCATTATTAGTGACCTAGCATGGGACTGTACCACTAGAGGGAGGAATGACGGTGGAGTTGAACTCCTTGCTAGGTTTGCCTTTCTGGACTCATCTAGCCCTCCAAGGGACATGACCTAGAGAGCAGCTATATAAGTGTGTGCTCAAGAAAAGTGGATCCATTCAGGCTACTCCTAGCAATCCCACAAGACTGAGTGAAAACAGAATATTTGCCACTTGTATGTGGTCAGCCCATTTCGCCAGAGTTGGGGAATACAGGAAGGTGTAGAGGCTACTGTTTTCATTGGAACTTCAACTACTTTAGAGATCCACTTTAGTAAGTGTTGGTAAAGCAGAAGTTGTTTAAAGGTCCAAGGGTCTTGGCCAAATCTCTCTTTCCAAAAGAGCCATAGCAAACAGAAACCTTGGCCATATATTCCGCCCTCCTCCCTGACAGGGTTGTGTTGGAGATTTCAGCAGGACACACAATAAGGACCACTAGTGGGTTGTTGAAACTCAGGACTGAAGCACTTTGGGACAAGGTCAATTACTTCTGCAAATACAGAAATGTTGCTTCTCGGCCCATGTGCCATGCATCTACCAGTTCCTCTTCCAACGTGCCATTCAGCAAAGCACGCCAAGTTTTTTGCCTGCTAATTTTTGCCTTACTAATTTATTCTGTTTGTCTTTCTTTTAGCTAATTCTGTCATAAATCTAACACTTTGAATCCTAGTGGGACTATGCTATAGTGTAGATCTGCAATTAGTTGCTACATCTAGCAACTAGCTATCCTGACATGTAGAGAAATTTGAATTCTAAATCAAATGTGAGTTTTTAAAATCTAAATATGTTCCAAACTAAATGTGTTACTAAAAAAATAAAACAAAAAACAATATTTACTTGCTGTGTATTTCAGGTTTAAATTTTGCTAGGCATCTTGCATTGTATCTGGCAATGTGAGTATAGAAAGAAACAACCCAAAACCAATCACAGACCCATCTGACTACATTCTCCAGTCTCCCTGCTCCAGAGGGCACTCTGACTAACCATCTATCTGTGACTGTGTTCTTTCACCTCTACACTACAGAAAAACCCACCAGAAATTGAAAATCTCCAGACTCACTGTCTGTGTCAACTCAGATTACATTCTGTCACTATCTCAACTGTGTCAAACTACTATAGTTTCAGGCTATTCCACCGAATTATCCAAGCAGAAAAACCAACTTCAGTCTTAGGAGTTTCTGGATAGATTCGCTAGATTATATGCAAAAGCTCTCCAAGGGGAATTAAAGGATAATTACAGAAATACAAAAGGTCTGTCTCCTGATGGAAAAGTCGGAGTATCTCGGCTGGTATCGGCTGGTTATGTCTTATTACCTCTGTAGAGATGAACTTTCTCAATCAATTATATGCTAGGAAGCCACAGGGAGATTTCAGGCACATTGGTCTACAGCAGCCCAAATGCCTTGAGTGAATGCAATATAATCTCTCTATTTTGAACCATAAGCGTCAGATCTCACTGGCTTCTGGTCCTCAGACGGCCTCCTGAGTGTTAGCCACATTGATACAGAAACAGTAAGCATGAGTCCTCCTCTGCTTTCTGCTACCCCCGCGACGGTGTGCAGAACTACTCCTATGCTCTTCTCACCCTGCACCAAGCCTCGGAGGCGGAGCCCACCAGATGGGTACTAGGCCATCCAGATGAATCAACCCCTCTTCCTCCTCCTTCTCAGTGTCTGGCGGCCCTGGCACAAGAGACATCCCACCAACCTCCAGAACCATTTCTTGGGCCTAGAAACTTTCTGGAAGGTCTTATAGACAGTATCAAATAGTAAGTTGATTATATTCCTTTCTCCCAGGTTTGATCAGCTAAACATGCAGTTCAGCAGTCTAGCACTAAATGTCTGCAACACATAACTCTATGGGCTAAAGTTCTTGACACATTGCGATGTTAAGCTCAGTTAAAAAGTGTGATTATGTTGTAGGAGAAGGAAGGCTAGCTCACTAGCCTGTGAAACTACGAGCACTACGCTGCTATGTGACATACAGACGCAGCAATCCGTACGGTACCACAAAACAGGTATAAACCTCAATACATTGTTGAGATCAATTCGTATCTTATTCATCCTAAAGTCTCTACCTATATTGAAGTAACAGTGTGTGCATTTCAATGAGATATTTTACCTCTCTATCTATAAACGAGTCCTGCTGTGTGGGCCTTTTACAAGCAACACAAGGCTTTGAAGATAGGCTCCAGTCTGCAGGGTAACAGCCCTGGACTGCTCTGCATTTTCCGTCACACCTGGAGGGGATCCCCACCAGTCAGAGGCTCCCTAAGGGATGTGGTTATTTCCACAAGTGGCAGGGTACGTCACCAGTCCCTCTCACGGCACAAGAGTGTCGATTCGGATCCGAGTGAAGGGCTACTCAACGACAGTATGCCTAAAATCGGTATATCGCAATTCGGGCATGAGCTGGGCAGAAAGAGAGACTCCATCCTGAAGTCCCCATTGAGAAACGGCGTGAGGTGGGGTTCGGCGGCAGCTCCACCGCCTAGCAACCCTGAAGCCCAGAGTTTAAGACCCCAACACAGCCCAAAACAAACAAGCAAACGGTAACAGCGGAATCAGGGGCTGGGCCTTACCTCTGGAAAGCCGCCAGGCTACGACGTTTAATCAGTGGTTTCATCGAGATGTCTGTTCTGCTCCATGTACACAAAGGCAGCATCTTTTGAGTGAGGGATGAGATTAGTTTGGATTATGATAAATAAAGAATA
This sequence comes from Perognathus longimembris pacificus, assembly GCF_023159225.1. Classification (NCBI taxonomy): domain Eukaryota; kingdom Metazoa; phylum Chordata; class Mammalia; order Rodentia; family Heteromyidae; genus Perognathus; species Perognathus longimembris. The sequence continues at coordinate 42,260,302 of NC_063181.1, read as the reverse complement.
ACCTCTTAGCTGGGCACCTGTGGCTCATGTCTGTAATCCTAGCTACTCACAAAGCTGAGATCTGAGGATCGCAGTTCAAAGCCAGCCTGGGCAGGGAAGGCTGTGAGACCCTTATCTTGAATTGACCACCAAAAAATTGTAAGTGGCGCTGTGGCACAAGTGGTAGAGAGCTAGCCTTGAGCTGAAGAGCTTGGAGACAGCGCCCAGGCCCAGAGTTCAAGCACCAGGACCAATTACAAAAGAAAAAAAAAAAAAAAAAAGAGCCTCTTCGTATTTTTGTTTGCTTTGGTTTGGGGAGAGGGGCCCTGGGGACTGGAACTCAGGTCCTGGTTGCTGTCTCTTAGCTTTTTCACTCAAGGCTAGTGCTCTGCACTTGAGCCACAGGTCCACTGCCAGCTTTTTGTTTTTTGTTGGTTTTTTTTTTTGCCAGTCCTGGGCCTTGGACTCAGGACCTTAGCACTGTCCCTGGCTTCTTTTTGCTCAAGGCTAGCACTTTACCTCTTGAGCCACAGCGCCACTTCTGGCCATTGTCTATATATGTGGTGCTGGGGAATCGAACCCAGGGCTTCGTGTATACGAGGCAAGCACTCTTGCCACTAGGCCATGTTCCCGGCCCCGCACTTCCAGCTTTTTGATGGTTCATTGGTGATAAGAGTCTCATGAACTTTCCTGCCCAAGCTGGCTTTGAACCTCCATCCGAGATCTCAGCCTTCTGAGTAGCTAAGATTATAGGTGTGAGCCACCAGCAACTGGTTTCAGCATAGCTTCAATAGCCTTCCATCTCCCCATGCTAGCTTCCCAAATCCATCGTGATCACCCCCCCATCACACAGCAACTTCATACACGCGCGCGCACACACACACACACAACATTGTAGCGCGTTGATCTTCAATGCCTGCCCTTCTTTCTCCCCTCGGTCCCCAGTAGAAACCCCCTCTTCTGACAGACAGTGAGTGTGCATTCAGCTGTCTATGGTTCCAAAGCCAATACCAAGTCAGGCAGAATGGAGACAGGGCTTCCCAGAGCCTCAGCAGCCCGGAGCCCCCCGTGGAGAGGAGAGGACGCTCGGCGAGGCGGCTGGTCGAGTCGGGACAGGCGCTGGAGGACTTTCTGAGTCAGAGTCCACGCGTCGTCGTCCTGCTTTGTGACTCAAGCCGGCGCTGCAGGGCGGTGGTGTCCCACCTTCCCGGGAGGGGGGGTCGGTTCCCCCTCCTCCCTCCCATCCTCCCTTTCACCGTTTGCTCTTCAGATTGCCCCGGCGATCGGGGAGACCGTCCCAGGGCCCCCGAGGCACCCAGGGACGCGCCCGGGGTTCCGCTTGTCGGGGAGGAGGGTGAACATGTGTGGTTTCTGCCCCGCGGGCCCCGCGCCAGCACCCCCGGGAAAATGATTAAATGATGGGCACGGCGTGCGGGGAGGAAAGCCCCTGTCTGGGCTTCTAATTGAGGCAGTACACCCACAGGTTGCACAATAAGTAAACAGAAGAGGGGGTGTTGAGTGAAGCAGTGCCTCCAGCGAGGGAGAGAGTTCTTGGCTTCATGTTGGGGCACAGAGCACAGAGCACTCAGTGCTCCCCCCCCCCCCAGCAGAGAGCCCGGCAGCCAGAATGTGTGAGCGCTGGCCATCCCTCAGTGACGGCCAGCACCCTGGCGTCGCCCAGGTGACCCCGGCCCCGTCCTGGGGGCGGCCTAGCCCCGCAGCCTAACAAGGACATGGCAGGAGATGCCCGGGGTCTTCACGGGGCGGGCTTACCTGGGAGACTGTGTCATCTGACGAGAACTGGGAGCCCAGAACTTCAGACACGGGAGACATGAAGACGCTCCGCCCCGGCCTCTTCCGGCTGCCTGGGCTCCTCCCGTAGTCCCGGCGTTTGATGTAGAGGCCCGGGAGGGAGGTCAGCCCCATGCGGTGGATAACGGGACACGCTCCACCTTGGAATCCTTCACTGGAATGCTCATCTGAAGCCAAAAACTCCTATCTCTGCCTGCTCCGCTAATACAGAAATGTCCGTGCTGGATTCTCCAGCTGTTTGCGTGGCTCGAGCTGTGGTTGCCGGTGTGGTACTTCTCAACACAGGAGTCGGGCCCTGGTGCCTGACCTGACACCTGACACCTGGGTCACTCCTGGCCTCCGAGTTCCGTTGGGTCCTCTGGGCATCCTAAGCTATTGTACACGTTCCCAGCATGAAGCTAAATCTCTGTCCTCTGATAAAGACTATCAAAGAGAAATGAGAGAAAGACACAGAAATTGTGTGTGTGTGTGTGTGTGTGTGTGTGTGTACGCACGCGCACATGTGTTTTCCTTGTAAAAAACAGCCATAATGGCTGGCTGCCAGCGGCTCGTGCCTGTAATCCTACTCAAGAGGCTCGGATCTGAGGATTGAGGTTCAACGTCAGCCCAGGAAGGAAAGACTTACTTTCAGTTAGCTAGCAAAAAGCCAGAAGTGGAGCTATAGCGCAAGTGTCCCTTGAGCAAAAATGCTAAGGGACGAGGCCCAGCCCTTGAGTTCAAGTCCCAGTACCAGAACAAAACGAAGAAGAATTATAATAAAGATTATTGAGGAAAAAAAAAACATTTCTGAAGCTATATTCCCCAAATTTCATTATGGGAAAGTGGCCAACCTTTACAAACAACCCCAGTCCCAAAATACTATTCGACTTGAGGAAGGAGCACTAGAAATTACGGGACCTATTTCTCCTCTTATCTCTCTCAGAGTCTAACAGCCTTTCCATGACCACTTTCACTGAGAATAAAGAAGTGGGCAGAGTTACAGTTGAATACCTTATATTCCCCTTCAGTGTATAAATTAGTTCTGCACAAATGTTTCTTAAATTAAATTGAAAACAGGTCACTCCCAAGTAGAAGGAATGCATTGTGACAAACTGCTTCTTTGGTTTATTACATTCCTTTCCATAGAAATAGGCACAAGTTTAACTAAACGTGGCTCCCCAAAATACTGTATTTAACAAAAACTAGACTCCCAATTAACCACACTGCATATTATGGGGTGTGGATGGGGCCCCTAGAGACTTACTGTGGTTACAACTATAAAGGACTTTCTTTCTGACATTAAGATAAACCAAAAAAAAAAAAAGTGACCTTTTGGCATGTGCATATGTATATTAAAAAAAAAGATATCATGAGTTTCTTTCAGTGAAATATTTGAAGGCTTTAGAATGTTAAACAAGGCCCAGCTGGATCGTCTGCACAGTTCCAAACTCTGAGCTGTTCCCATGCTATCTAGTTTCAAAGAATTCTACTTCTGTAAACTCGTGAGTGCACTAGCCGCATGGCTATGAACGTTGTTTTTAACCTTTTACTTCATTTTCTTTAAAAAGCATTATATGTGATTTTTTTAATGGGGGGGGCGGGCAATAGAAACTGGTTTGGTTGAAAAGGAACATAATTGTGATTGCAAACAATAAAAATTATGGAAGTTAAATATCTATTTGGGGTATGAAAATTATGCCAGTGATCTCTAAGAATATGCTTTCAGATCAAATCCAAATATAAATCCTATTCTCGAGCCCAGGATAGGGTAATGGAGACTTTCCCAGTTACCAGTGCCCAGGCTCTATGCCCACTGTTTGGTGAGAGACAGCCACTTTGACCCTTCTGTGTTCAGCTTCTTAGTTAGCCATGATTTGCAACCCAGTAAACAGTCACATGATTAATACCGATGCTTTGTTATTCTCTAACATACCAAATTAGATTTTTGTGATTGTTGTTGCTTTTTGTTTTTGTGCCAATCCTGGAGCTTGAATTCACGGCCTGGGCACTATACCTTGAGCCACAAGCTCCTTTCCTGACTTTTGATGTTTAGTTGGAGATAGAGTCTCATGGAGGCTGGGAATATGGCCTAGTGACAAGAGTGCTCACCTCATATACATGAAGCCCGGGGTTCGATTCCTCAGCACCACAAATATAGAACAATCCAGAAGAGGTGCCGTGGCTCAAATGGTAGAGTGCTAGCCCTGAGCAAAAAAGAAGCCAGGGACAGGGCTCAGTCTAAGCCCCAGGACTGACACAAAAGAAAGGGAGGGAGGGAGGGAAGGAGGGAGGAAAAAGAAAAGAAATTAAAGAGTCTCATAGTCTCATGGACTTTCCCGCCCCAGCTGGCCTTGAACCACAATCCTCAGAGTAGGTAGGGTTTGGGGTGTGAATTAGTTTTAATCACTGCCCTGCCTTTATTTTCTCTCTCTTTTTAAATTGTATTAGTTTTCATATTCACGATGTTTCCTTCAGAGCGATTGACAGGTCATCCCTTGCAAAAACACGAGTGCTTTTATTTATTTGTTTGTTTGTTTGTTTTGCTGTCCTGGGCCTTAGACTCAGGGCCTGGGCACTGTCCCTGGCTTCTTTTTGCTCAAGGCTAGCACCCTGCCAATTGAGCCACAGCGCCGCTTCCGGCTTTTTCTGTGTAGTTGATGGGAGATAAAGGCGGGCTTCAAACGGCCATCCTCAGATCTCAGCCTCCTGAGTAGCTAGGATGACAGGCCTGAGCCACCAGCGTCTGGCTGCAAATGTGCTTCTTGATGGTGGATATTCTTCTCCTAGACTCTCCTCATTTCAAACTCCCTCTCAACCTACTTCTTCAGGTTGCATTTGAGATTTTTCCCCCCATTTTACTATGGAAGATTCTTAAAAATTTTAATATCTTAGAGGCTTCAGACTTGATCCTTAATACCAAAAAGGGGGGAAGATAGTCTCATTGAGTAACTGATTTTCTTTGTAAATTGTGGTACTAAGAAGTAAGCACCCAGGGCCAGGAGTTTGGCCTACTGGTAGAGTGCTTGCCTAGCATGCATGAAGCCCTGGGTTCAATTCCTCAGCACCACATACACAGAAAAAGCCAGAAGTGGCACTGTGGCTCAAGTGGTAGAGTGCTAGTCTTGAACAAAAAAAAAAAAAAGAAGAAGAAAAAGAAGTAAGTCCCAAACTCAGGTGATGTAGGTCATTAAGCTTACAGGGTCAATGTGACACACAAGTTCCACTGAGACCCTGGTGAATCCGTCTCCAGGGTCTGAGTGAAGAGAATCCGCAAAATTGTTTATACTTCCTGTCTAAGAATCATGGGTTCCAGTCTCTGTAGTTAATCCTAGTGTTAGAGCTGTGTCATCATACCTGCAAGAGAGAGAGACAGACAGACAGACAGACAGACAGAGACAGACAGAGACAGACAGACAGACAGAGAGTTCTTTTACAAAGGCAGTACAAAGCACCTCTCCTTTCCGTCGGGAACGTGTCTTCTCACTTGCATTCTGTGGGAGCCCCCCCCCCCCTTTAAAGGGAAGAGCACCCGGAATGGCTGCCCAGCCCTGACTCCCTCCGCCGCCCTCTCGAGCTGGATCCGATCCCAGGACACTTGAACTTCCTATAACCTCTAGTGCGAGAGTTTATGAATGTGGAAGCCCACCCTTTCCTTCTCCTAACCGACAACTCTGCGTACGCCCTGGAAGGGCGGGAAGGGAACCGCGCGGAGACCCAGCCCACCCAGGACGCCGGTCGAGAGCTTCCCAGGGTTCATCCAGGCTGTGGGGACTTTCCTCCTGGTGGCCCCTGCCCCCGGGGAGCACTGGCAGGCCGAGGGAGCGCCGACCTGTGACCAGCGCACCCGGAACGCGCCAGCCTGGTCACCTTGCAGGCACTTGACCCTGCGGGACAGATCCGGAGGGAAGCGGCCTTCCGTATCCTCGGCGGCCTTGGCGTGCCTTTGCCATGGCTGCAAGGGTTGGACAGAGTTGTAGAACACAACTTGCAGTGAAGAGAGAGTAGTCAGCCACCATCCTCGTAGTAGTATTCATCAAAGCTCATTTCCGATACAACAGGAGTGTCACTTAGAGTCTTTCATCCTTCCTTCTTTTCTTTCTTTCTGTGTGTGCATGCGTGTGTGTGCGTGTGTGCACATGTGTGCGTGTGTGTGTATGCTAGTACTGGGGCTTGAATCAGGGCCTCATAGTCTCCCTCAGCTTTTTCTCCCAAGGTTAGTGCTCTACCACTTTGAGCCACACCTCCAACTCCATCAAACTCTCACCCTCAGATCCAGGCTCCTGAGTAGCGGTCGGAGCCACCAGTGCCTGACATTTTTAAATGTATTACTTCTTATTTTATGCTTTCGGCAGTACTAAGGTTTGATTTCAGAGTCTTGTGCTTCCTAGACAGACCGTTTACCACTTGAGCCACGCAGACAGCCCTACAGATGATTAACTGTGAATGTTCTAGCCACATCTTCGCTGGGTAGCTTCATGGATTCTCCTTGCTGTTAAGCAAATGAATAAGAAAACACTTTCCTCAAGTCAAAAAAAGGAAGAGTGCAACATTCAGAATAAAACTATAGAGTGCATCGCTTTAAAAGACATCTAAAACCTCAGAGCTCAGAATTTAAAGGTGAAATAGGAATTGTCTATTCAAAAATATTTCAGTTTTATAAAACAAAAATCTACTTAGATTTCATTAATCTCCATCTCCAAACTATTAAAGATCTTTATTATGTGTGCATCAATAAGTAGCACTTATTTTATTTGGCAGGACTATAGTAACCCCCATGAGATCTGCTCTTTGGGGCTAGGTGTGAATGCATTTATTCAGAATACACAGACAAACACAAATCACTTCCTTTTTCTTTTAAAATATTCTTAACCCATGGTAAAGGCAGATAGTACAATTTTAAAAGTATAGTATAGTATGAAATAAAATGTGAGTATTTCCCAAGCCTTCCTTGATATGGACTATTGGTCTATTTATTAGTATTTCATTTAGATGGACAGTTTTTTTTCCAGTCTTCTTTCTTCACACAGCTGTCCTCAGATTTGAATCCATGTTTTAGAAAGACTTATATTCTCCTGCCTCTCACTCATTGTTCCCAGATACCTCATCGTCAGACGATTGCAGTGCCCATCTTTCCAGTTACTAGGGCCCATCCCTGCTGCTTCATTTTTACATGCCTCTTAACCAGGATTCCCAACTAAAAACCTTGACTACAATCAGACACTGTTACACTTCTTGAAAACAATTGAGGCTCAATACTACTTATAAAGGTTCATGTTAAGGCTATTCTTTTCGCCAGTGAAAAAGTCCTTTGTTGCAGTACTGTTCCGGACATGAATGTTTGTAGAAAAGCATCTGAAGAAATCACACCCTTCAATGAGACCTCTTGCTGGAAGCCTTTAGCTGAACGTTTGTGTCACCCACATGAAGCTGTTGCTAAAAAGCATAGGTCCTTTAAAGTTCAGGGGGAACTTGTATTTATAAAGATCTAAGACAGAGTTAAAGACAAAGTATAGCCAGAGGCCTGGCTTCCTGAGGAGGAAGGAGTCCCCCCTAATCTGTCATGCTTCTGTCTCAGGGGATATTAAAGCCATCCCAGGCCCCTGTTTACAGCCATGGGGCTCACAATATCTGTCTGTGCCCGGGAGTCACATGATCAGGGTCGCTCCTCGCCCTCCCCTGGCCCCTTGTTAACGCTAATGGAGTGGGTAATTGAGAGTACTGGAGTCAAAGGCAAAAAAGAGACAATGAAACCCTTCTTATTCGTTACCATCTTCCCAATCAGTGCCTAATGTGATTAAGAGCAAAAAAAAATCTTTAAAGAAATAAGTGAACTGGCGGGCCAGCCACTTGTTTCTTCCCTGTCGGTTGTGTTTGGCTTTTTCCTCCTTCGTGGCATTGTATGAATTCTAAATGAAAGCACTCCACCAACTTTTGCTAACAGATGACGGTGTATGGCAAACGAGGTGGAAGTGGCTGGCTGCTGGCGTGCGCGTCTGCGGTGGCAGCTATTTGAGCGGTGGAAGCAGGGGAGAGCGTGTGAAGCCAGGATGTCAGGGCCAGCCGGGGCACTGCAGCACGGCCTTGCCTCTTAAACACCTTTAATAGGTGGAGGTAACATCAAAGGTAATTTCACTTCGTGAGAATTCTTAACCGTCTTTCTTTTTTGGGGGGCGGGGGGGGCAGTCCTGGGGCCTAATCTCAGAGCCTTGAGCTTCTTTTAGATCCGAAGGCTACTGCTCTACCACTTGACCTCAGCCCACACCCAGCAGTTTTTGGTAGTTTAGCGGAAACAAGAGTGTCACAGACTCTCCCACCCCGCTGGCTTCGAACCGCCACCCTCTGACCCCAAGCTCCTAAGGGGCTAGCTTTACGGGCATGAGCCGCGGCACCCAGCCGCATTTCTGTTAAGCTACCCAAGAGAGCTGTCCATTTTCCCCCCACTCCATCCCTTTCCTACCTATAGTATTCCACGCTACTGAAGGCAGTCAGGTGGTGCTGGTTTTATGGCCAATACCGAGCCCTTCACAGTCAAATGATTAACTTAATATGGGCCCAGAGTTGAGAGATCTTGAGAGATGGCTTGGGAAGAGATTGTATTCTCCATTCTCTCGATTCAAAGTAATACACTTAGTCAAACAAGGCTTCCAAAATCAAGTGTCGAACGACTTCAGGGACTATTAGCGTATGAAGCCTCTGGTCACATCCAAACCATGGCAGCTGAAGCGTGTTCGCACCTCAGTCCTTCCTATGAGCCCGCAGATGCTCTTCCAACTGGCAGTGAGGCGGACACGGGATTCTTCTGCCTTTCCAAAGATGAAGGAAAGGCCATCGACTATCAAAGAGAGCTCAAGAACTAGCTACGTGGTCTGTGGCCGTCTAGAAGTGAAGATGCAGATGCACCTGTGTGGAGGGGAAGAACCCTATCCGGCCGTCCAGACTGAGATGGGGGGGCAGATAAGGAGAATACAAATCATTTGTCATTTTTTTCTAGAGAGTGAGTGGCGCACTGCCTCGGTAAAGGGCTGGGGAGCAAGAAAAGAAGTTGAATCTTATCATTTGCCCCAGGAAAGAAGACTGCTTCAGAGCAAGTCCTGGAGATAGGAAGTGAAGAGCTCACTAATGTCCAGAATATCAGTGAGGCTGAAGAATTCTCTGTGAAGAAGTTTTGTGAAGAATCTTAGAGAAATCAAAGGAAAAGAGTAGAATTCATATACAGCCGGAGGAAGAAGCTAAGAACAAGAGCTTCATTCTGGGGTGGAGCCTGAACTAGAAAGTACAAAGAAGGAGCTTGGGACATTGAGAAGTTGCATCAGATTAACAGGACTGGGATTGGGTCTGTGTGGTGGGGCCCAAGGTATTTCTAATTAGTATCCTACAACCCGTCGCCCTACCACTGGCCAAGTAGGTACTCGCTGTCAAGTAGATGTGGAGAAGAACGAATGGAAACCTTTAGGCTGTGTCTACTTCAAAAAACAGGATAAGCTTTCAAACACTACTAAAGAAATATAGTGGCTATGAAAGAATTTTCTTACATTTTAAGATTTAAGATTGGGAATAAAAGCTCCCGATGTAGAGTAATGTAGGTCCCTAGGGTGTTAGTACAGAGAAGCACTAAATTGATTTTGAAAAGAGGAAACACACACACACACACACACACACACACACTAATTTAAGGAAGCTGGCAGTGGCTCCGTTGGAGTTTCTTTTGGTTGTTGTTTTTCAGTATTTTTGCTGGAGATGTATTTAGGTCAGAGTTTTGGGTTAGATTCCTCACTTGCCCAGGAGACCAGCAGTATTGTTTAGAAACTCACTTCTGAGAAAATAAAAAAAGGAAGAAAGAAAATCTAAATGATACAACAGATCTGCTCAGCTGCTGTGACAGCCTGCCAAGGAGAAAGGAGCCTTCGTCTAAGGTACGGTTAGGATGCAGCTGTGCACACCACCAGACCAAGCAAAGAAAGAAAAATTCATAAACGCAAGCCGATTAATTTTCAACACTCTAGAAGATGCTAACAGAAGCTTTTGTCTTTATCTTGCCCCAATTTAGAGTGCCCAGCCTAGAAAGATTTCAATGCATTCATCACATTCCTTCATTCCTTCTAAGTCGCATGCAGATTTGAAAGCATTATTTAGAAGCAGGGAAATACCCAGGGTCAGTCAAGTTGAAGCAACCAGGACTGTCCTGCAGCGCTGAGACCGAGGGCCCTGGCTTCCGTTTCCCTCTCGTTCTCTGTACTGAAAGATCATTATAAACCTTTCCATAACCATAACTTAAATTTCATCCTCCCAATAGGAAACATTTCTACTATGTCATGAGAAATAGGTAGGTAGGTAGGTAGGTAGGTAGGTAGGTAGATAGATAGATAGATAGATAGATAGATAGATAGATAGATAGATAGATAGATAGAATTTCATATTGGAATTGGATGACTTAATTATGGAGATTGAAAAGTTCCATAATATGCCATTTGCAATCTGGAGAACAAGGAAAGCTGGTTGATAGTCTAACTCAGCTCAAGTTCATAGGCCTCAAAAGGAGGAGAGCTGGCCAGAAATACGGCCTAGCAGTAGAGTGCTTGCCTTGCAGGCATGAAGCCCTGCGTTCGATTCCTCAGCACCACATACGCAGAAAAAGCCAGAAGTGGCGCTATGGCTCAAGTGGCAGAGTGCTAGCCTTGAGCAAAAAGAAGCCAGGGACAGTGCTCAGGCCCTGAGTCCAAGGCCCAGGACTGGCAAACAAAAAAAAGAGGAGAGCTAATTCTCAGCCCAAGGCTGGAGGCCGGAGGAGCAGGCCTCGGCACCTCCTGGTCCAGACCCAGAATCCCAGAATCCCAGAATCCCCTGGCAAGAGAAGCCGAAGTCCTCATGTAGGTGCCAAGGCAGGAAAGGAGGAATATTCCTACCCCCCCCCCACCCTGAGAGAAGGCAAGCTTGCCTTTCCCCCCAGTGTTGCTCTCCCTGGATCCTTCAATGACTGCGAGGTGTCCAGTCATACTGAGTGAGGTTTAGAAATTCTCTGTTGCCTTAAATGATGTTTATGTAGTGGCTTATGGCCCCTCTCTTTTTAATTAAAGCTTTTTATTCCTGTTATGTAACTATCCTCATTTTCTTTCCCTTCGTGTGGCGCCCGCGTATCTTCTTTGTACCTTCTACTTTCAACCCTTCCATAAGACAATATTTTTGATGGAGCTCCAGTAAACAGTATGTAGGAAGACTTTTATTGTTATTTTTGTTAGAGGGTAGTAGTACATCTGAAGACCTCGGTTATGAAATGTAGCGGGCTTCTTAATTTTATTTATATTTTTACTTATTTTATTTTATGTCCTTCCACATTTTTTTTGCCTTATTCTTTACCTTTGTTATGTTTGTTCTGTTAACTATGAACATCATGGCAGTGATCAGGATGGAAATATTTATTGAATACCAGAATAGGCAAAAGAACTAAATCCCCCAATGTCAGCCTTTCACAAATCGTGAGTCTTCTTCCCAGATCTTTGTGTGTGTGTGAGTGCATGTGTGTGTGTCTGCATGGGTACACTCGTGTGCAGGCGCACTGCTAATTGGGACTGAACTCAGAGCTTGAGCACTTTCGCTTAGCTTTTGCAATCAAGGTTAGCACCCTGCCACGTGAGCCAAGCCCACTCCCAGCCTCTTGGTGGCTAATTAGAGGTAAGATTCTCATGGACCTTCCTGCCTGGCTTTGACCTCGTTTCTCAGAGCCCAGCCTCTCCAGTAGCTAGGATTTTCGACATGAGACACCCGGAGCCGGCCGGGTCTGTTTTTAGACATGTATAATTGGTTGCCTTGCAGTTTCCCCTAAATACAGCTTAATTCAACTGAGTCAGCAAGAGATGATTGAGTGAGTTAGTTACACGCGAAGAGCCCCTTGCTGGACTGTTGCAGCTCAGCTCTCTTGCTGACTGTTAAAGTAAGTTAATAACCTGGAGCGGTGTGGGGGTTTCCAGAAAGGACGGGGGGGGGGGGCTGGGGATATGGCCTAGTGGCAAGAGCGCTTGCCTCGTATACTTGAAGCCCTGGGTTCAATTCCCCAGCACCACATATACAGAAAATGGCCAGAAGTGGCACTGTGGCTCAAGTGGTAGAGTGCTAGCCTTGAGCAAAGAGAAGCCAGGGACAGTGCTCAGGCTCTGAGTTCAAGGCCCAGGACTGGCAAAAAATAATGATAATAATAATAATAGAAAGGACAGGGTAGTGGCCCAGCATGTTGTAATCAGCAGCCAGAAGAGGGGACTTTTGAAATTATTTTTCATTATTTTTTCAAGCAATTTCCCAGACTTACCTTTCAGCATCCTTGCTTTTTCAACATATAGAACAACACATGATGGCTCAAAGAAATATAAACCATATCCATACTGAAACAAACTCAGGACCGATCTTCATGTAACGTTGGAAATTTTACTTGGCAATTTTATTGTGCAGAGGCGCCTGACTGATAGCAGAACATTGATGTTCCAAGTCAGGGCTCAGGGGTAACTAGGAAAAGTTCAAAATAGCTTTTGTCTACAACGTGAAAGGCTGAAAATAGGCATTTTTAACCTTGTACTGAGTTCTTGAAAGACATATGGATCTTCCCAGGTTCATTTGTTAGGAGGTATAGGTCACACTTGCGGAAACTTGGCAAGCCAAAGAAATGTACTCTGTATCTGACTTATCACCGTAACCCCACTGTATATCACCTTTACAATAACAATTTTAAAAATGAAAGCAGAGGAGGAAAAAAGCAAGCAGAGAACCTAGCAAGACATTGTATGCCATTTCTAAGGAAAAATGGTAAGCGTCTTTACATAAAACATGTAGAACAAGAAATCTAATAGAACAAGGTGGTCTGGGATTTAAAGCACAGTTGTTCAGCACACCAGCAGGAAAAGACTTTGGCAATTTTTTGGCCTGCATAATTTAATAAAAATAACTGTTAGATTAAAAAGTGAAGAATACATATGACAGAAAATTAAAACCCTAACTGGAATGAAAAAGTACCTAGTTGCTAACCATTAATTTGTCTTCCTATTGAGAAAGATACCAAACAAGTAATCAACCATCAAACACTTTTTATCTAAATAATAAAATAATACTAATAAAAGAAACAATTCATCTGGGTCTTTAACTTAGCTCCTGCAGCAGATTCCTATAGATGTCTCACTGTACACAGGGGATCTTTTGATAGAATCATGTTTGATTACACAGTGAAATTTATCATTAAAAATAAAGCAAGAAGGGTCTCTGTGGCTCACACATGCACACCTGTAATCCTAGCTACTCAGGTGGCTGAGACCTGAGGAGGGAAGTTCAAAGCCAGCCAGGTAAGTAAAGTCCATGAAACTCTGATCTTTAATTAACTAACAAATAGCTGGCAGAGGTGTGGCTCAAATACTAGAGCACCAGCCTTGAGGCAAAAAGCTAAGAGATTAAACAGGATTCTAGATACCCACTTACAGGGAGACCAAAAGAGAATAGTCTTAGGAGAGAATCACAAGGATACAATGCCGAAGCGCCTCTTCTCTCTGTCTTTGTCTCTCTGTCTCTCTCTCTGTCTCTCTCTCTGTCTGTCTCTCTCTCTCTCTCTCTCTCCACATACACAAAAGGACTCTAAAACCTTGTTTGTTAATTGATGTGTCTCTTAGCCTTTCTGGATTCAAAACCATATGAATACTACTAAAGAAAATTTCTAGTTAATAGTGAAAAAGAATAAGTAAAATATCATTGTCCATCATCCACCTACTACTCAAAAAGAACTATGAAAACGGAGGCTAATAGCAGAAGTGACAAAGAATCAAAACATATACTTAGATGCTTAATTCAGTGAGCGAAGCACATTAATTGGCTTCATGGACTCAAAAATGATTTTTTTTTACATTCTACTTGTTTGGTCTTCAGATAGTCAGAAGCCGCATGAAAATTCATTGGCAAAAATCAAGTGAAAGTTAGGGGTGCGGTAGGATAAATGACTGGGTGCCTGCACTCCTGGGTATTGGGTCTTGTCTTCTCTGTATTTTTAGTAAGGCCTGTGCTAATCCCCTGCCTAAGCCTTTAGAAAAACTAGATTCCTAAGAAAATTCTACTGTAAAAATGATAAATATAGCTGGGCACTGGTGGCTCACGCCTGTAATCCTAGCTACTCAGGAGGCCGAGATCTGAGGATCATGGTTCAAAGCCAGCCTGGGCAAGAAAGTCCATGAGACTCTAATCCCCAATTAACCACCAGAAAACCAGAAGTGGCACTGTTGCTCAAGGGCAGAACTCCAGCTTTGAGCTGAAGAGCTCAGGGACAGCGCCCAGGCCCAGAGTTCAAACCTCATGCCTGGGGGGAAAAAATATATATATATGTACTGCAATGGGGAATTCCCTGCGCTCAACCCTTCCACGCTCCCTGTCTTACGCTCTGCCCAAGAGCTTTGCTTTGTAAGCCCAGTCTTCGTGTTTGTTTTGCTCCACCCAGTGTGAGTCCTTTTCTTGGGCTTAATCAATATTTGTTTAAATGATGAAAGCACTTCGCTCCTATGTGGAGTTTAAGGTAGTATCTAAAAAGAAAACATCTATCAGATATTTATCATATTTATGCAGTAGCCGACTCTACTCAAAACACCAGTAGGATTTTGAATTTGAGTTCTTGAAAAGCGTAATAATAAAAGATCAAACCGAACAAGACAGTTACTCCAGGTAAGATTAGGAGGGGCTGGATTTATTCCACGGCTTCCATGTTTGCTCCTCTTTCTCTACATCCTCTGCCCTTGCGTTTGGAAAAGCTTCCAGAAAGCTTCCAGAAAGGCCGAACAGTTGTTCTGGTAAAGAAACGGGAAGAAGGGACTGGGGGTTACTGAATCTTCAAAGTAAATGAATGCTTTAAAGAGACTCATTCAGTTACAAACAGAATTATATTCCTTAATTGAAAACTGTTTAACATTATTTTCTGGCCTTTTTTCTGTGTCATATTTCCTTTGAGTATTACAAATCAAAATTATTTTCCCTAGTAATTTCACAATGTTCCATTGAACATAAATTATATTACAACATTTTCCAAGCACAGAGGACTCTTTTGGTTCCCAGGAGAGTCAAAGAAGTTTCCAGAGCCATTGCCTGGCTCCTGTCACTGGGGTAGAGGTTTGAACTCACTGCCCCAAGTTGAAATTACTTGGAATGTGGTTAGAATTTTTAAATTGGTTTCCAGCATCTAAAACTTGGGAACTTTGTTACAAAATATACAACTAGAACTGATCTTGTAGCCTAATGGTAGAGAGTTTGCCAGGTGTGTGAAAGGCCAGCGTGTTGATCCCCAATACCACCTTCACCCCCAACTAAAAAAAAAGGAGAAGGGAAGAAAGGGAAGAGAGCAGAAGGAGTAGAAAGGTAAGGGGTTAAAAAAAATGTCAAACCCAACACACTGAGGTTGTGTTCACAAGCATTGTGGCTGACAGCTACACTCTTAGAGAGGTTCCTTATTTGTTTTAACGCATTATGGTATGGGGAGGGGGGGAGCACAAGAGGATGGGAAAAGGGGCTGGGAATATGACCTAGTGGTAAAGTGCTCGTCCCATATACATGAAGCCCTGGGTTCGATTCCTCAGCACCACATACATTGAAAAAGCCGGAAGTGGTGCTATGGCTCAAGTGGCAGAGTGCTAGCCTTGAGCAAAAAGAAGCTCAAGGACAGTGCCCAGGCCCTGAGTCCAAGCCCCAGGACTGGCCAAAAAAAAAAAAAAAAGAGGATGGGAAAAGGCAAGAAGGTGTGTTATAACAATAATAATACTATCTAATTCCCATGGTTAATAGAATATGAACCCAAAGAGCAGTGAACAGGTAGTCCTCTCGGCCACTCGTCCTTCCTGTATCTTGGTTTAGGAATCAGCTGTGGGATTTTTTTATTCTTTGGCAATACCAATGGTTCACGTGGAAGAAAAAAAAAAAAAACAATTTAGAGAGGGCCAAGATGCCTCTGTGAGTAACTTCCGGACAGCTGACACCCAGCTGAGGAGAAGAACCGGACAGTCCTGTGTCAAGTCGTTTTGATTAGTGTTGTTTTCAGTCTGCCACTGAGAACAAATAATGGGTGAAACTAACCCAAAAGCAAACATCATGTAGGATGGATCCTTTTTCTTGTGTATTGAGAGCTTTCAGAGGAATCTGATTGCTGGAGGGAAAATGAGATCCAATGCAATAGTAATGTGTCAGAGTTTTAATATCAAGATCACAGTTAAAGTGGATGGGGTGAACAACGCAGTGTACAGGCAGATGCTTATGACAGACAGATGAAAGCCAAGGTGATGAAAGGAAGCTTGAGTGGATTCTGGGGACCCTCTTCCATCCAGCTGATGTCGCTCTTTAGCCACATGCTTAGTGATTTTCCCATTCCTTTCTTCCTCCACGTTGTAAAGGCTTCTTCAAGAAAATTAAAGTCAAGTTCTTGCTTTATATATTGTGTGTGTGTGTGTGTGTGTGTGTGTACACACTGGGGTTGGAACTCAGAGCCTTGTTCTTGCTAGACGAGTACTCTAGCTCGTGAGCCACAGCTCTAGTCTCTTTAGCTGAGATCTTCCTCCCTCCACCTGCTGAGTAGCTGAGATTCTAGTCATGCACCACCACCGCTGGCCCTCCTCCCGGGTCTTTGTTAAGTGGGAGTCTCATGCTCTTCTTTGATGTGCCCATTTAATGAGACAATCGGGTCTTCTTAGGTGCGGCAGCCCGCTCAACCCACTCAACCACTGATGGGAAATATTTGGGGGAAATCTGTTTGTATCTGTGCTGGAATATGTAGACTTGTGTGACTGTTCCCTACAGTGTCCAGGGCAATGCCTCCTCACCTCGCATTTGTACTGGATTCCATGCTATAACTGATCTAGAGGATGTGCCGAAGTCATAGGCACATATGCCACTTTGTGTGAGACACTTGGGCATGTTGGTGTGGGAGGAAGTTGGGAAGGGGTCCTGGAACCGGTAACAGCCAACTGTATTGAGCTCTTACCATGTCCTCAGTGCTCACGTGCAGTATTATTATCCAAGCCTCATCAAAACCCCAAGAGCGTAACACATTAGACATCTTTTTTTTTTTTCTTTTTACATATACTGGGGCTTGAATTCAGGCCTGCGCCCTGTCCTGTAGCTTTTTTATTCAAGGCTAGTGCTCTACAACTGACTAGGCTATGTTTCTAATCTAAGTCGCAGATCCACTTCTGATTTTTTTGGGGGGGTGGTTAATTGGAGATAAGAGTCTCCCAAAAAGAAAAGGATTCTGTGATTGTTGAAGTGAATTGTTATAAATGCAAAGAAAAGATAAAGTATTGAAGCATATTTTCTAAAAAGGGAGCGAGCGAGAGAGAGAGAGAGAGAGTGTGTCACAAACTGCCGGAGCTGGCTTTGAACCAAGATTGTTGGATCTCAGTCTCCTGCACATCTAGGAGTGTAGACCTCCTTTGTGGAAGATAAAGAAGCAGACGTTTTCAGATCTAAATGACCTGTTCATCACAAAACTAGTAAGTGTCCCGCTCCCTAACCCCTATTTTCAACTATTACATGAGGCGAGAATTGAACACGTGAACATCAGAGTCTGGTCTTAGTCACAGGCTCTGTCAGTAGACCAAAGAATAGAAGAAGACACCTGTGAAAGCCGAATGCCAGCCAGGGTATCCCCAAGAGGAAAGTGACATTAGGAGCAAGCCCTACAGCACGAACCTCCCCAGAGCCGTCATGAGATGAGGGGAGCCAGAACCAGCAGCAGCAGTGAACTACAAGAAGGGCTGAGGCCTGGAGTCCAGCACACTGCCTTCGGCCAGGATGAACACTGTGAGGTCGGGGTGTCTCGGAGATGAAGATTCCAGAATACTTCATTCAGGGACAGGCACCCCTAAATGTCCTGGTAGAAACAGAAGCCATCACAAACTTCCCCCGAGAGATCGGTGTGCCTGGGGAGAGACGCTCAGAAGAAGAGATGTGCTTTCTTTTGGGGGCCGAGTTTGAACTCGGAGCCTCCAGTCCCTTCTTGCACCGCCCTCAGACTGCGGGCTGCCTGGGGCAGAGGCCGGACGTGCCTTTGGTTACCCGCATGCCCTCCGCCGTGGCTGTGGAAGGGCGCGCGTGCCCTCCACGGCCAGATCCTGGTGTGGGGACGTTAGGAGGCCAGGGCTCCAGGCTCTCGCTGTGCTGTATTCACAGGCCTGGGGTGGAGGAGGCCGGGGTTCGGGTCCCGCTATGGATGGGTGTTCAAAGTCCGCCCGCTTCTTCCCCGCACCCGGTTGATAAGCCTCCCCCACCGGTCCTTGTGGGTGGGAAGCTTCCCCATGGGACGCGCCCTCCGGGGCCAAAGTCCTCCCGAGTGGGTGCCTGTGTCTCCACCACGGAAACACGCGCCCCGACACGCCCCACGCGCTCCTGCACGCCCCGACACGACCCTGCACGCCCCACGCGCCCCGACACGCCCCACGCGCTCCTGCACGCCCCGACACGACCCTGCACGCCCCACGCGCCCGACACGCCCCACGCGCTCCTGCACGCCCCGACACGACCCTGCACGCCCCACGCGCCCCTGCAGGCCACACGCGCCCCGACACACCCCACGCGCTCCTGCACGCCCCGACACGACCCTGCACGCCCCACGCGCCCCGACACGCCCCACGCGCTCCTGCAGGCCCCACGCGCTCCTGCACGCCCCGACACGACCCTGCACGCCCCACGCGCCCCGACGCGCCCCACGCGCCCCGACACACCCCACGCGCTCCTGCACGCCCCGACACGACCCTGCACGCCCCACGCGCCCCGACGCGCCCCACGCTCCCCTGAAGGCCCCACGCGCTCCTGCACGCCCCGACACGACCCTGCACGCCCCACGCGCCCCTGCAGGCCACACGCGCCCCGACACACCCCACGCGCTCCTGCACGCCCCGACATGCCCCTGCACGCCCCACGCGCCGCCCCCCTCGCCCGGGCGGAAGTGCGCGTGGCCTTCGGGCTGAGGCCTTCTTGTTGAAGACGAGGCCGGGTGCGATCGCGGAGACCAGGCCGGCGCCCAGGGACACAGCTCCGGCTCCGCACACGGGCCTGGCGCGGCGGGAGAACGGCCCCGCCCCTCCCCACCCATGGGGGCCCGGCCCCTCCTCCCCACCCCCACCCCTCCCTCCCCACCCATGGGGGCCCGGCCCCACCTCCTCACCCCCCTCCCCACCCCACCCCTCCCATGGGGGCCGGCCCCTCCTCCCCACCCCCACCTCCCCACCCCCACCCCTCCCTCCCCACCCTTGGGGGCCCGGCCCCTCCGCACCCCCCTTCCCTCCCCACCCATGGGGGCCCGGCCCCCTCCTCACCACCCCCCACCCCTCCCTCCCCACCCATGGGGCCCGTCCCCACCTCCTCACCCCCCTCCCCACCCCACCCCACCCATGGGGCCCGGCCCCTCCTCCCCACCCCCACCCCTCCCTCCCCACCCATGGGGCCCGTCCCCACCTCCTCACCCCCCTCCCCACCCCACCCCACCCATGGGGGCCCGGCCCCTCCTCCCCACCCCCACCCCTCCCTCCCCACCCATGGGGCCCGTCCCCACCTCCTCACCCCCCTCCCCACCCCACCCCACCCATGGGGCCCGGCCCCTCCTCCCCACCCCCACCCCTCCCTCCCCACCCATGGGGGCCGGCCCCTCCTCCCCACCCCCCACCCCTCCCTCCCCACCCATGGGGCCCGTCCCCACCTCCTCACCCCCACCCCTCCCTCCCCACCCATGGGGGCCCGGCCCCTCCTCCCCACCCCCACCCCTCCCTCCCCACCCTTGGGGGCCCGGCCCCCTCCTCACCACCCCCACCCCTCCCCACCCCATCCATCGCGGACCAGGCCCCCTCCTCTTCCCCACCCCTCCCTCCCTCAGCCCGCGCTTCTGCGGAGCCCTCTGGAATACAGGGCAGAAGCACCGGGGCAAAACGTGCTCCGGGTCACCGGCGACAGGGGGCGTGCGCGGCGTCTCGGCACCGGGCCAAGGCCCCCCCACCGAGTAAACTCCGGCGTCCCGCCCGGGCCCCGAGGCCAGCGGCAGGCGACGGGCGGGCGCGGCCGCCGCAGACGCTCGGCCCCGGGAAGCATTCCAGTCTGGGGCGGAGGCGGCGCGGGGGCGGGGCTGGAGACGGCGGGGGCGGGGCTGGAGACGGCGGGGGCGGGGCTGGAGACGGCGGTGGGCGAGGCGGGAGGGGCGTGGCGGCGAGGAGTGGGCGGGTCGTGCGGTGGTGGGCGGGGCCCGGCGGGGGGCGGGGCGGCGAGGAGTGGAGCGCCGGGGTGGGCGGGGCCCGGCGGGGGGCGGGGCGGCGAGGAGTGGAGCGCTGGGGTGGGCGGGGCCCGGCGGGGGGCGGGGCGGCGAGGAGTGGAGCGCTGGGTGGGCGGGGCCCGGCGGTGGGCGGGGCCCGCGGGAGGGCGCGGCCGGGGCAGGGGCGGCTCCGCCCCGCGCGGCCCCACCCCTCGGGGCGGGCCCCGCGGGGCGCGCGGCTCGCAGTGCGCTCGGGCTGCGGGTGGGCGCGCGCTCTTCTGCCCTCGCCGGCCATGGCCGGGCTGCCCCGGAGCTCCCCGCCCGGCTCCCGGAGCGCTCGCCCGGGCCGCTCGCCGTGAGCCGCCGCCGCGTTCTTCCCGGACCTGCGGCGCGGGGCGGCCCCCCGGGATGCGCTGAGGACCGCGAGGGCGCGTGGGTGTCCCGGGCGCGGCCGCCGTGGGGCCCGGGTCTGCCGCGACTCCCCGCGGGGCTCCCGCCGCCGCGCCCTCCCGCACTGGATGTGCCGCGGCGAGCCGGACACCACCATGATCCTCACCCGTAAGCGCGCCGCCGGGGCCGGGGGCGCGGGGACGGGCGGACGCGGGCCGAGGAGGGGGCCCCGGGTGGGGAGAGGGAGCTCGGGGTTCGGGGTCGTCCGGCGGGGACCCCGAGCCGGGAGGGCGCCGCCGGCCGCCGGCCTGGGCCCCGGGGCGCCGCGTGGCCCCCGCCCCGCTCCCCCCCCCGGGGCCCGGCGCTCGCCGCCCTCCACCCTGCGCGTGGCGGCTCCGCGTGGACCCCGCGAGCGCTCACTGCGGGCCGGCCGGGCGGGCGGGCGCGGGAGCGGGTCCCCCGGACCGCGGGTGATCCGGAGCCCGGCGCCCCCCGAGTCCCGCCCGGGGGAGTCCGGAGCGATCGCGGGGAGCCGGGTGGGGGGGAGGGCAGCAGCCCGGGCGCCGCCGCCCCTCGCCATCCACCCATCCAGGTGCGGGCGCGGGGCCCCGAGCGCCGCCGCCCTGGGGAAGGCCGAGCGCCGCGGCTCCAGTGACCGAGCTTGGTGCTTGCTTGCTTGCTTGCTTGGTTTTTTCCTCCATAGTCCTGCGTGCAACCGGGAGGGAGGAAACCCTGCGCTCCCCCCTCCCGCAGAGCGCCGGGCCCGGGGTGTCACCGCCGCCGGCCGCGGGGGCTGCCGGGCGCGACCCCCGGTGCGGGGACCCCAGCCCGGCCCCCCGATGCAGGGACCCCCGTGGGCAGATGGGCGTCCAACAGCGGTTCCCACCCCACCCCCAGAGAGCGCCGGCGGCAGGCGCGGGGCGCGGGGCGCCGGCTGCGCTGGGAACGGAACCCCCTCTCCAGCAGGGCCGCACGGAGCGCGCCCTCGGGGGCGGCGGGGAGGGGGGTGCAGAACCCGGCTGTGCTTCCATTGAAGCTGCCTGCACGGCACCGGGTACTAAAGGACCCAGGCGCAGAGGAAGACCCCCTCCCCCCCGCCTCCCCACCACGCCGGGGCAAAGCACCACTGTTGACTTGAGCCTGGGTCCCCCACCTGTCTGTCAATCGCGTGGGGAGCACGACTCGCTTGCGAAGAAAGGACGGGTGGATTCCACCGGCAGCTTCCGATTGATTACTGAAGCGCTGGGGTTTTAATGCACTTAGAGGATCTCGCTGTTACTCTGGAGCCAAGGCAGTGCGCCTCCCAATCCCAAAGCCTGTCTGTCTGTGTGGTTCTGGGTTGTAGTTCAAAGAACAAAGACCCAGCAAAGCTTAACAGTATTTCAAATTAAAAGAGATGTTTGGGTGCTTCTGAAAATACACCTGATCTTGACGTGTTGATGTGTTATGATTGTAGAAGCTATTGCTGTGAAACAATATACCCGTATAGGCACACGTATTTTGTGCAGGTCCTGGAGCTTGAACTGAGGGCCTAGGCACTGTCACTGAGATTGTTTGCTTAGGGTTAGCACTTTACCACTTGAGCCACAGCTCCACTTTCGGCTTTTGGGTGGTTAATTGGAGAGAAGGGTGGCATGAACTTTTCTGCCTCCGTCGTTTCAAGCTGTGATCCTCAGACCTCAGCCTCCTCCATAGCTAAGCTTACAAGCGTGAGCCACCCGTGCCCAGCTAGGTATTTTCTTTAAATAAGTCACTATAGAAATACAAAAAAATAAGCACTTAGGTTTCCCAGGGTGCCTCCATGGTGATTTTTAAGCCGTGATGCAATGTTTAGATATGAGTGGTATTTTTATGACTTAGATGGGTAAATACTAAGTTTGAAAATACTCAGGGAAGGGTTCCGAAGAATGGGACATCCAAAGTACAGTGAGTGAAGTGACCAGAACTTCTTTGAAGAGGGCCTTGCTCTAGACAGGATGGTCCTGTACTGTAAACACAAGTTTCTCATGCCTAACTCTCCTTCCTAGCAACAGGAAGACGGAAATGAGGCCATACCAAAAAAAAAAAATCCTGAAAGCCTCCAGACAATGCTTGATCCACCCTACTATTCACCCTGTCCAGTCAGAAGACCCGCAAAAGTAAAAATAGCTTCAGATGTTTCCTTTTCCTCCCTGGATATTACCAAATCAGTAAAAACTTAACTCGGTGCTTAGGAACACCAGAGCAAACCCTGACCCCAGGGTGTGACCGGCATTCAGACCCACGTGTACCAAACCTATTCCTGAGATGATAAAGTAGGGCCCGGGAAGAAAGATGATTTTCATTTTTAATATTTGCATCCTGGTGATTAAAAGTGACGTGAGTTGGGAACCAGGCGTCAAGAGAAATGCTTTCATCTTTAAGCTCCCTTGCACCTCTTAGATCTCTCAGAAGGCCATTTTTTTTAAATCGGGGTCTGCTTCTCAAACTCCTAGTTTGGAGGCTTTAAGGCAAAGGGGAAAATCTGTGCAGTAGTGGAGGCATTACAAGAGTTTCTTTTCGGTGGGGGTCAAGGTCAAGTTGAAAAGCCTGCCTACTCTGTCCTAAGGAGTAGAGCCCCACATTCCTCTTCTCCTGGTTCTCATCTCTGTCTGACTCTCAAGTCATGGAGGACTGCACACTTGAGCATTATTCCTCTTCGAAGCAAAACAGAACTGAAGGGTATAAGAGGTGTTTTGTAGGAACTGATCACGGCTGAGAATAAGCACTTCCGGGGTGTTTTCTCCAATTACAGCACTCCTCCTTTGACCTTGAGGGGCACATTCACAAATCCCAGTGCAGCCCTGAGTCCTCAGATACACACACATCAGTGAAAAGGTTGTGTAAGTTACACACCGGAGGGGGTGAACAGCAGTAATAAAATAGGACAGTATGGCTCTATGTAATTAAAGTTAAATCTTACAAATTTTCACTGTCTGGAATTTTCCGTTTAAAATGTTCGGATCTCACTTGAGATCACACAGCTAAAACTGGAGATGAGGGTTCTCTTGTAGAGAGATTCCGTTCCTGTGGGAGGGGTGTGGCTTCAGTGATAAGGGCTGGCCCCGACAGCCCTTTCCCTGCAGTGGGCCCCAAGTTACTGTGAAGGGTTATCTTGATCAGTGATAAGGGGTAGGAAATCTCCTGGGGACCTTTAATTGGGGATGCTTCCTTACCATCTCAATTAGTGGCACACAGGAAGAGAGCTCTGCAGATTTAGCCAGTATCGCTTTATAGCAACCCTCCCCCCGATAGTCAGACTTTTCTAGAATGATCAATACTGAGCCTTGTGTTTACTCTGCAGGTGTAGAGGGTAGGATCATAGATTGCCATAAGGTGACGTTTGAGAATGAATGACCTGGGCAGTGGTTTTGGCCTTCTTATAGCTCAGGTCTGGTGAATGGAGACGTTACTTCTGTCCTTATCCTTGGGGGAAGGCATTCAAAGTCTAGTCTTTGTTGTTTGCACTGGGAAACACTTGGTCTTCGGTGAAGGCATTTTTAAAATTACGGTTCTCTCAGAAGGCTCTGAAAATGTTGTGCGTGGTTCTTTGAAAAACGCCCGGCTCTTGGGAAATGAAGTCCTTGGGCGCCCCAGGGAAACAAACGTGTGCTCAAGGTGTAACTTTCTCTCGGTCGCTTGTGGGGCAGCCTCTCCTCTGCTACTAGATTTCATTTCCTAGAGGACCGCGTGCCCTTTGCCCCTTCCTCCTGACTCTCGTAGGTGGTCTCTTCCTGCCCGCCCTCCCCCCTCCGGGAGGAGAATCAAAGCTGGTCATTGAAGTCTGCGGTCTGCGGGGCTGGATCCTCACATGCCTTTGACGCCTCCCGGCCACATTTTGTTCTGTCGCCTGCCCGCCCCACCTTCGAGTGTCCTGCGGAGGACTTGAGGTCCCTTCCTGACTCTTGTCACCGAGGCGCCTTCCTTCTCCCGCCGGAGTCTCCGAAGGATGTCCTAGGGACAAGAGTTTTCCCCACCCTGAGGCTGCAGCACTTCCCTGGCTCTCAGCACGTAGGAAGCCACCCTGGGCACTGGGTCAGCTGGGAGCCAAAGCAGGTAGAACGTGCTGAAACCCCCACACCACCCTGTACCTCCCCAACTGGGAGAAGCAGTGCCCGCCCAGCTCCTTTTTAAGCTACGAGGTTGAGGAGAGGGATTTTCATAAAATGCTCATGCATTTGCAAAAAGCCATTGTGTGGGAAATTCCAGAGCTTTGCAAAGGAAGCTTGGAAAGCAGGGCCTCTTCGCTGTGGGCCGCTTGAGTGCTGGAGGTCTAGTCCAAGGTCACGTGCGAGCCCAGTGGAGCCCCAGACCACGTCCCGCCCAGGCCTGCTCCAACGGGAGGATCGCCACAGCAGGAGGCCCTTTCGCAGGGAAGTGTTTGTGGGGAATGAAACAGATGCTCAGTTTCAGCCATTGGGTTTTGGGTGCTTGGGAGCTTTGGGTACTGCAAGCAGTTTTAAAGAAAATGATTCCTTCGTTCATTTAGATGACAGGAAGTCATATTTTTTTTTTTGAAACACTTCTTAGGCACAAAGCTGATTGTGTTGGGCTGGGGATGTAGCTCACCGGTAGAGTTCATTCATAGGTTTGATCCCCAGCACACCTAAAACAAAGTAATGGACACACCAAGTTGATTAATATTCCTGCTAGGCAGAAGGGGAGGGTCGATGGCTTACACATTTATGCAGAATTTGACGTATGTTTATTTCCACCAGTCTCTACTACAACAATATTTTACTTATTTACTTACGTTGTTTCCTTCTGTCAGAAGGAATACACTGTGGTTGAACGGGACGTTGCTATCCTTTGTATTTTGAATCCGAGGTTTTCAGGACGCCACAGTTTGGGTAAGATCTTCACTTTTCCTGGGCTGTGGCCCGGAAGGACTGCGGGGGACAGCCAAGGCGCAGGGAGCCAGGCTGAGGAGAGGAGGACTGCTAAAATAGTGGGGAAGGAAGACTGACGCGCGCGTGTGCCAGCCTCGTGTGAGGGAGAGGTTTCCTCTAGGCTTGTGGTTTGCCTTTGACAAATTATAGAAGGAAATGGATTGTATAATCTTAAAACATCGGCTGTATTTTACCAAAGAAAGGAAGTTCAGAAAAATAAGGGCCCTTAAAAATATGCCGCTTTGATCATCATTTCTTTTCTTGGATCATAATCCATGCGGTTGTTGTCTATAAAACACTAGCCTTGTGCTGGGCGCTGGTAGCTCTGCTGAGGCTGAGATCTGAGGACCGCGGTTCAAAGCTAGCCCAGGCAGAGAAGCCCCGTGAGAAACTAGCCTGGCAGGGCATGTTGATTAACAACTCCAAAGCCGCAAGTGGAGTCCAAGTGCCAAAAAGTTCTTCAAGCTCCACAACCCACCAAAAAACAAAAACACAAAAAACCAGCATTGTAAGTGATTCTGAACAATTTTTTTTCTTAGTGGGTAATTTGGAGTATATAAGTATTTGATACAGAATTCTAGCTCTGTGTGTGTGTGTGTGTGTGTGTGTGTGTGTGTGTGTGTACCAAAGGTTCGTCCTAGCTCAGACTGAAATGAAATAGGAGGTGATGATATAGTACCCATTCTCTCCATAGATTACTCCGGCTTCATTTTGACAGGTTGAGAAAGCAGGCCCTAGTTGGTGATTCGCAGGGAGATGTTTTCTGTTCTTAGAAACTGATGGCTCAGCCCGGAGTCCAAGTGCCTGGCAGAGCTGCCACTCAGGGGCTTATATTCCCGTGTTGCTGAGTGGAGAAGAACACGCACTACGCGGCACTGTTTGCCTTTTCACAGTTTATATGTTGAAAGCGGTACTTTGCAAACCCTTGTACTGAATGATCCCCAGAGGGAATTACCATTGATTTAATTTCTTCATTGCTAAAGTGTCACTTCAAGTGCTTAAACCTTGATACAGCTTTGCCAAGTGTTTCTCCCAGTGTGTCTTTGCTCCTTTCACGGCAGAACCATTTATTAAGTTGTCATCACTTCATAAGGTAAAAAAAAAAAAAAGAAAAAAGAAAAGGGTCCTCCCCCTCCCCTTTGTTGTTTCTAGGAAAGTTCTTTACTAGAAAGCAGCCTGTCTGTCTCTAGTCTTCAAGCAGGAGGGGAGGCAGGAGGGGAATCTACCAAGTTTGTTTTTCACTAGCACTGAGAAGCGAGCCTGGTGGTGATTTAAACGTGAGGGCCTCTGAACTGGTGGCTGGGGCTGGAGTCGGAACGGGCGCTGGAGCGTCCTGGAACCTTGGTGGTGGAGTATGTGGCTGACACACACTCCAGACCCCCTTCCTCACCTCCCCGGGCCTTGCTGCCGGGGACCCGGCCAGCTGGTAGTGAAAACAAATCCACAGACGCCAGAGGTCACCAAGCAAAGGAAAAACATCGGGGTCCTATGCACAGAAATGTTTTTCTGTGAACATTTACATTTAGCAGGAGGGCTGTTAGCGAATATACTTTGGTTTTGTGTTCTCTATCATAGCACAAACACAGCCTTCATGAAGTGATGACGTTGGTCCATTAAAAAGCAAATGGTGGGACTGGGAATGTGGCTAAGTGGCAAGAGTGCTTGCCTCGCATGCATGAAGCCCTGGGTTCGATTCCCCAGCACCACATATATAGAAAACGGCCAGAAGTGGCGCTGTGGCTCAAGTGGTAGAGTGCCAGCCTTGAGCAAAAAGAAGCCAGGGACAGTGCTCAGGCCCTGAGTCCAAGGCCCAGGACTGGCAAAAGAAAAAAAAAAGCAAATGGTAAGTCTTCCTAATAATTCTGATAAGTTTGTAACATTGAGAGACAATTCTAAAGCAGTAATGCTGCAGTATTATCAAGGAAGAAGAATGTGTCGGTGTAATTGACGCGAAATATAGAACACTAACTGAAGAACTAGAAC
This sequence comes from Perognathus longimembris pacificus, assembly GCF_023159225.1. NCBI lineage: Eukaryota > Metazoa > Chordata > Mammalia > Rodentia > Heteromyidae > Perognathus > Perognathus longimembris. The sequence continues at coordinate 42,233,020 of NC_063181.1, read as the reverse complement.
CTGTTCTAGAGGATGTCCTATTATTGAAAGGCACAAATAGGATAAAGGAAATAAGAGTCAGAAACAAAGGGAACAGGAAAATGTAAGGCTACACCACTTACTGTTTGGTCAGACACTTGGGTTTTACATAAACACACCTGTATTTACTTGAACATGTACTTATCTGTTCACATACAATTATGTGTGTACCAGAGTAAAGTGCAAAATGTATTTGTTTTTCTGTTTTTGGTTGGTCCTGGGTCTTGAACTCTGGGCCTGGGCGCTGACCCTGAGCTCTAAAGATCAAGGCCAACACTCTACTACTTTGAGCCACAGCACCACCTCTGGTTTTCTGGTAGTTAATTGGAGATAAGAGTCTCACAGACTTCCCTGCCCAGGCTGCCTTTGAACTGCGATCCTTAGATCTCAGCCTCCAGGGTAGCTAGGATTACATACAGGCTTGGGACACCGGTGCCCAGCTGAAAAATGTATTTCTTTTTGTATGTCCTGGTTGGAAATAATTAAGATGATTTTACCAGAATGAAAATCAGATCTGTTTTTTTTGTTGTTGTTGTTGTTGTTTTGTAATAATTGAGTTAGCTATTCTGCACAAAGCAGTATAGGTAATGGGGATGGATCAGAGAATAAACTAGAGCATCCTGCCCGTTGAGAGTGCCCAGTGAGGACACGTGGAGAATTAATGATAAGCGTTGTGGGGGAAGAAGGGAGGTGGTGGAAGGGGCCGGTCTGGGCTAGCCGGAGATCGTTTAGGTCGTCAGGAGCAGGGACGCAGCAGCTCTTGCTGGGGACACAGTAACCCTTGTTAAGACTTTGGCTTTCCCCGGTGAAGCGGGCTCCTTGGTGCTGCCTGGACCGGCACGCTTGGTACCTAACAGACACATGGGCCTTGGAATAGCCAACAGGAAAGGAATTCAGCCCTGAGGACCGAGGATTGGACCGGGCTGTGAGTTACCTTTCCACTTGACTTCCTCTTAGGACGGGAACTCGGGTCTTTGATTGTGGCTGAGGGCAGCTGGCAGTGCTCCTAGTTCAATCACTGACTAGTGAGTGAAGGCCAATGGGCTTGCATGGATTCGTGGCCAGGTCGGGGCATACCTCGTGATGGGGTTTGGCCAGCTCTCGTGAGATCTCACGGCCCCCCCCCCCCCCAAAAATGTGACTGAGTTGTTGACCCCGCTCTCCCAGAAGCTTTGGGCCTTTTTAATCTTTAGAATATATGCTGAAGATTGGGGGGGGGTAGGATTTTTTTTTTTTTTGGCACCTGATCATAGGAATGCTGCTAGATGCTGTGAGAATCTTTTCTGTGATTAGATAACATTGGCGTTTAATAAATACTAAACATGCATTCAGCGGTCTGATTTAGCTCCGGTAGGAATTCATTTTACCTAGTTAACTCCTGATAACCAGTCTTTAGCAGGTAGTTGTGTGTTTAACATTTACTTTCATAAATGCCAAGAGAAAGGGGTTCTCCCGGCTTATGAAGCCCCCAGCAATGCCTTCCCCGTCCGGGCTTTCGAGCTCCGGGAGCCTCTGGCCTTCCTGGCAGTGTGATTTGCTTACCCAGGCGGTCTGCCCCACGCAGCGCCCCCACAGGGGAAGACGAGCTGTTCTTAGAGCCGTGGGGTCCCCCTGCAGGACTGCCCCTTAGCTGGGCGAGCGGCGGTGCGTGTAGGTGGAGGAATCCGCTAGGAGCTTGCGTTTGGATGGGAAAGCCCCACCTGCTGCCTTGCCTCCAGCTTAGGCCGCACCCCGTAGCAGGAGAAGCACCCACGTTTCCACGAGCCTTTCCCATCACGCCAAGGGGTAGGGAACGTGCTCGAATGTCTGCGCTGTCACTGTAACTCTGCGTAGTACATTCACAAAGCGGACGCAGCGTGCGTTTGCATCTGTGCTGACTTGCCCGGGGTGTCGGGGCGAAGGGGTGAAGCTGGGAGACCCCGTGGGACTCCTCAGCAGACGGGAGGCAGGAGCACTGTTCCACGCAGACCCGGCACGGTGCTCCTGGGTTCAGGGGATTTCTGCCCACTGAAAGGGAGGAGTGGAAGACAGGGACGTCTCATGGTGTCAGGAAATGTGCCCCATGGCCCAATGGTTTCCAGCCGCGCGCAGAGTCTCCTGGCCCTTAAGAATCTAACCGCGCAGCACTGCTCTGTGAAATGACCGAGGACTAAAGCTGCTTCCAATCAAAATTTCCTGTTTCCTCCTTAACACGGTTGTCTGTTGCTTGCTTAGCAGAAGCCCAGGTATAAAAGACTCATTGTGTTCCCATTGTCGTTTTCTTTTCAGTTGGCGTTTTGGCCAAGTGGGGAATAGTTGTTTAAAAAAAAAATCCTCCCCTTAGTTTTCACACCACCACTCACATGGTCCCAAGGAAAAAAAAATCGTACCCCCACAACCAGAAGTCCCCAGAACCAGCTAGGGGGAGACGGTAAGGTGACTGAGTGTTAAACCAACAGTTTTCTTTAGTAGTTTAAATTCCCTTTCATGCTAAAGGAATGAGCCTGCCTTACAGGAAGAAAGTTGGCAGTTCTAGAAGTCTCCACTTGCTTTCCCACTACGGCATCTGCCTGTAGAAAGTTCATTTTTGTTTTGTTTTCAGGGTTTTCTTTTGCTAGTCGGGAGGCTCCCAGATAACTCTGCCTCTCCAGGCGCAGCTCCGCTTCTGGCTTTTAGATGGTTAATTGGGGTTTCGAGGCTCACAGGGCCAGGCACTGTCATCCTAGCTACTCAGGAAGCTGAGATCGGAGGCTCGCGGTTCAAAGCCAGCCCAGGCAGAAAAGCCCCTGAGACTCTGATCTCCAATTAACCATTAGAAAACCGGAAGTGGCACTGTGGCTCAGAGTGGTAGAGCGCTAGCCATGAGCTGAAGAGCTCAGGGACAGCACCCAGGCCCAGAGTTGACGTCCTACGACTAACCACAAACAACAACAAAAAAGTCTCACAGATTTCTCCTACTGAGGCTAGCTTTGAACCTGGAGCCTCAGATCTCAGCCTCTTGAGTAGCGAGGATTACAGGCGTGAACCACAGACCTGGCTCGTAACATCATTTTATCTTGGGGATGGCGTAAGTTCTACTCCTTTCCTATTCAGCCCCTGAAGTAAATGAACTGCCTGACAGTCAGTGTTCAGCTCCAACTTTGCACATGATCAGAAGATACAGTGATGGAAGCATTGGGGTTGACCTTGATCTTGAAGGAATAGGAGGGTATTTGAGGCAAGGGAAAAGGGGAAGGGCCAGAGATTAGCACCAAGTTTACTTTGACCCAACTGAGAAAGAATTGGAAACTGAGAAATTAGCTAAGATGCCACGTGGAGAGCTTGGAAAACTACTCCGCGCTGTCTAGCCTGATGTTGTAGCAGCACGTGGGGTGCAGATGGCATCTGACCTGTGACCCCGGGATTCTGGTGAACCCAGGTTTTAGGTAGGTTCTCTGCAAAGAGAAGGGACTGGAATCTTAGTTTGGGAACGAGAGCGGAATGGCTTGAGGTGGGGAGTGAAACTTCAAACACGTTCCTCACCTGACTTGGCTGTAGACCCAGGTTCACTTCATATTACAAATGATACACATGTTGTGTTTTTAAAAAAGTATTTATATTTGATAGTACCTTCTTGTATTAATTGGAACAAGTAGGGGGGGATCTATAACTGTTCCATTTGAAAGGGAGAAAAAACAAGAACACTGTGACACCTTTTCTTCTTTTAATTTTTTCCCCCCCAGTTTTCTAGTTGAGACTTTTTTTTGCCTGTACTACAGATGGAACTCAGGGCCTTACTTTCTTGCTTGACTTTTCCCCCAAGGCTGGTGCTCTGCCTCTCGAGCCACTCCTCCTCTTCTGGCTTTTTGCTGGTTAATTGGCATCAGATTTGTCTCCCCGGGCTGGTTTTGAACCTTGATTTCAGCTTCCCGAATAGCTAGGATTGCAGGCGTGAGCCACCAGAGCCCGGCTCTAACTCAGGGTTCTACCTAAGCACCCAGTTCCAGTTCCATTCTCGTACAGTGAGTGGACATTGATCTTGTGAAACAGTTGTAACAGCCTTTTCTGTTTCCCACGCTTTTAAGTCCGAAAAAGGTTCTCATTTTAGGATGAAGGAAAGGAAGGGTAAAATTACTGTAACTCTGCGGTGCTTAAAAATAGATTGCTTTGGGGCTACTGTTCCTGTTTTGAATTGAATTATCTACTAAAGAAAAAAGTTTTGCCTGTTCACCTCGTTTTCTGGCCAAGTGGTTGTAACAGATTGTAACAGAATGCTGGGTCTAGATTCACTTTGGGGTAGCTGTGTGTGTTGAGTTTACCTACTGGTAGAAATCAAGTATCATAATTAACTGGTGAATTGATGTCTAATTAAGGCTTTTATATGAGCACTGATCTGGTATCATGTTTCAATATAGTAAAAAAAAAATAGGGATATTAAGAAATTCTGGGGCCTTGCCACATAAAATATTAAAATAGCAAACACGTTTATATCTTTTTGTAGACCATCTTGTCCACTGTCTAATAATCTGTTCAATGACATTAACTGTTAAGGTTAGGCCAGAATTGAGTTAGCTAAGATATATTTTTAAAAAAAAAACAACATACACCCCTCCCCCCTTTTTTTCTGCTTTCTCAGGGACACTGAGAGAAAAAGTAATTTTTTACTTTAAAAAATGAAATGTTGGACTTTTCTGGTTTTATTTTTTCCACAGTATAATTTCCTAGAAAGTATTTTTTATAACTTTATTGAAAACTTACATGTATAAATACGTCAGTACATGAAATACAAAAGTTCAGCTTAGGCTGAGTACTTGCGTTAAGTGTCTGGAATCCTAACTACTTGGGAGGCTGAGGGAGAGAGAGGGAGGATTATAGTTCCAGGCCAGCCCGGGCATAAAAGGTTTTCAAGACCCCTTGAGTAGCACCAACAGCTCAAGGTGGTGGCAACTGACTGCCATCTAGCTCTGTGGGAATTGTAAACGGGCAGATTGAAGTCTGTAGATACGTGCCCAAGCAGGAATTGAGACCCTATTTAATAAATAACCAGTGGCTCAGTAATAGTGCACCCACCTAACAAGTGTAAGGTCCTAAGTTCAAACCCCCAGTTCCACACACACACAAAAAGTTGAGTTTAGGTAGTCACATGGAACTCTTCTGCATATTGTTTTAGATGATGCAAACAGCGAAGTCTCTTCTAATCCGTGTTCCTCTCATTCTTCACAATTCAGTCCTGAATCTTGTCTTTAATAATGCTGCTTCCATCGCTGTACTGGAAAGACTCCTGAAAGTAAGCTTTGCCCTGCGGATTATTCTCACCCTAGGGCCGTAATTGTTCTAGTTTGGGTATTAACCAGCGTGGAAAGTCAGGTGGCTGTGTTTCTCCTTGGTGTACTCAATACTCAGATACTCCTATTTTCTTGAATTTGAGTTTTCTTAATTACCTTTCTTAAAAGGCCAAGGAACTCATAAAAAAAAAAACCAACCCCTCGTAAACAGAATGCTCGGGGGCCATCAAGCTACTAGGCAAAAATAAGATACGTGTACTTCTCTCCGTGAGCACGGGCCTCCTCTGCGGCCCAGCAGACAGGGGCTTAATGAAGACTGGAATCAGGGATGAATTAAGCAGCGCTGAGACCCGCCACAAGGAAGTGAATCAGTAGCCTTACGTAACTCAGCCTTCTCCATGGCACGAGGAGAGTGGGAAGGGGAGTTGAGAGGAATATTCCTCGTGCAAACAGAGAAACTTAATTAATGTACCCTGGCCCTCCTGTGTGAGTCCGTGTTAACGGCATTGTCAGTACGTGCTTGGGTGAGCTTCAACACTGTGTGTGGGTTGCTTGGCCTCTCTGTTGATCAATGCTGTCTACAGGATGTTGAACCGCGGGGAAGCAGGAGGGGAAGCAGGAGCTTGATTGGCGGGTCTCTGGGCCTCTCTCCTCCTGGACTAATACCCGTCCACCTAAAGCCACTTTGCAGTCACACCTGGTCCAGCCCTGGGTGTCACAGGATTTATAACGGTGTCCCAGTAGGGCCTCCTCGAGGTTGAGGATACGTAGTTGGTGGGTTTTTGTGGAAGTGAGAAGGGCCAGAGCAGCCAGCCAGGCAGCCAGGCTTACGCTTGGTTAGTGAGCCCCTTCTTCAACTTTGTCGTTCTGCCTCGTTGGTTGCTGCTGTTGTTGTTGCTGCTTTGCCAGTCCCCAAGCTTGAGCTCGTGCTGTTTCTGAGTCACTTCTGCTCCAGGCTATCCCTCCACCACGAGCCACAGATCCACTTCTGGCTTTTTTTTTTTTTTTGGTAACTGTATTGGAGATAAGAGTCTCACAGACTTTTCTGCCTGGTCTGGCTTGGAACTGTGATCCTCAGATCTCAGCCTTCGGAGTAGCGAGGATTACTGCTCTGGTTTCATAATCACCTGTAACGCAAGCACTACAGAAGTAGCGATTTAATTTATTCTCCGGGTCCCATTTTTGTGGGGGGCTTTTCCCCCATTTTCTCTTTTCTTTCCACAGTGCTGGGGATTAGACTCAGAGCCTTGAACATGTGAAGCAAGGGCTCTATCCTCGAGCTACACACACAGCCCTGTGTTTTCTCTGAAGGGCAGACAGATAATTATAGAGTTATAGGAAAAGGTATATACAGATCGAACGTGTTTGAGTTACATGGGATTTTGTGTTTGTTTGCATAGCCAAACAGACTTGCTCGTCTACTAAAATCAGTTTATCAAGGAAACGGCAGCATGTGGAGAGTCACTTGCCTGGCTGACCGTTTTGTCTTTCTTCTATTCTGTTGTAGAAATCGAGGCCAAGGAAGCTTGCGACTGGCTGCGGGCAACGGGTTTTCCCCAGTATGCACAGCTTTATGAAGGTAAGGGAGGAAGGCCATCTTTATGTAAGTCCACATAATCATTACTTTTGGTAATACAGTCATTGGTCTATGAGTTGTTTTCAGAGCTTCTGTTCTTTAAATATTTCATTTTCAAACATGATGTGGTAGTGAGTCCTGAAGACCCGCTGGCCATTCTGAAGGAAAGCTAGATCCGGAACCAGCGGGCTTCCTGTGATTCAAAGCCAGCCCAGGCAGGAAAGGGCCTGAAATCCCACGGTGGCAAGTGGAGCACCAGCCTCAAGTGAAAAAGCTAAGGGGTAGCACCTAGGCCCTGAGTTCAAGCCCCAGTACCAGCACACACACACGCGCACACACACACACACACGCACACACACACACGCTATTGGCAGTCATACTGATTGGTGGACATTCAGTTGTTTTTGTAACCTGTGCTGTTTGGAAGAGTTTTGTACTTGTCTTGGGCAGTACGTGTGTGGTACTTTATCTTTCATGTATACATGGGAATCAATTACTAGAGAGTTGAAAGAAATATGCCTTCAGTTGGTTATGCGAATTGTTCTAGGGTGTACATCGAGATTTTTTTACTCCCAATAAAGATGTGTCCATATGCACTTAATGCGTGATATAGTCAGACTTTAATCTTTGCCATTGAAATATGGTATCGGGTGATGCACGGCTTTTTGCTTCCATTATCTTAGTCACTGATGGTAATTCATGACTGTGTCTCACTTAGCCGTCTTGTTTGCTCTTTCGGTCCATGTCTCACAACCATTGCCCTAAGCTGATCATGGTTTTAAAATGACTTCTAAGAGCCTCTTAATCTACATTCGGATGCTTTATTGGTCATGACTTGCAGATTGCTCTCCCGGATATTTGTTGCTTGTAAGTCAGTGTTCAGGCCTTTAATTAAGAGAAGTAAAACTTAAAAATAGAATTCGCATCTGGGTTGAGTGTACTCTGTCTGTAGGGCCCTTTGGTCTTCTCATTAGTGGCCTGGGTATGTGGAGGGGTGGGGTCCGCTGGCAACTGGGGTGCTGGGACTAGAGAAGGAAGAACATCCCGTCTACCTCCTGCTCCGAGCCCTTCCGGGGGCCCTGGGTTCCCAGCGTGCACTGGGCACACGCTCCGGGAACAAGCTGTTGGTGGTTGACGTGGGCGATTCGCTGTGTTCTGTGTGAAGTCATCTAAAAGTGGTCGCAGAGCTGAACCAGCAAATGCCATTTCACCAACAAAACTAGGTGAAGAGCGATTTTTTTAATCTTCCTCCTGGGAACAAAGACTAATATTTTTTGCCATGAAAATACAGAGTCTGAATCTAGCGTTAGAGTCTTAAATATCTTACTGTTCTACCAATTCACAGAATAACTCCGAATTACACTGTGTTCTTTTAAAGAAGATGCCTGTAGAATACCTAGTAGTGTTGCTTACCTTTCCTTGTGAGGGAATTGTTGACCTCTTAAAAGCTTTGACAGGGCTGGGAACATGGCCTAGTGGCAAGAGAGTTTGCCTTGTATACATGAAGCCCTGGGTTCGATTCCCCAGCACCACATATATACAAAATGGCCAGAAGTGGCGCTGTGGCTCAAGTGGCAGAGTTGCTAGCATTGAGCAAAAAGAAGCCAGGGACAGTGCTCAGGCCCCAAGTCCAAGGAAGGCCCAGGACTGGCCAAAAAAAAAAAAAAAAAAAGCTTTGACAGTGGGAGAGAAAAGGCAATCAATTAAATTTCCAATTCACAGCTCTCCTGGAATAGGAAGAGATAATTGTATTTGCATTAACACGAAGGTTGTTGTCTTTGTGTTCTGTTTAAAAATTAAATTTCCTTCCCTGGCCTCGTTTTTGGTGCTCATTTGCTGTGGAGTGGCACCTTTTGTGACAGCTCTGTTTGGACAAGCTGGGTTCTCATCTCTTATCTGGTTTCTTTCAGGCCCTAAAATGCAGAAAGCAGAAAACATTTTCCCCCATGACAGCGCAGGGCTCTTTTGTCTTTGGAGTGCTTTGAAGCAGCAGCTCACCTGTTAGGAGTGCAGGGCATTGTTCAAGGCTGTCATTTCCTCCCCCTTCCTGCCATTGGGGCTCCCAGAGCCCAGCCACACACCAACCCACACATTCCTCCGCTTCCTCTGGAGCTTTAATTCGCTTCCTGCCTTTAAACCCAAGCTGGAAGTTGGGTTCGGGGAAAACGTCTCCACAGCAATAAGCTTTCATCTTTTAGAAACCAGTGTACAGGGAGGGAGGGGGGGGAAATCTGTGCAAATAAGAGAAATTACTGATGTAATTCTTGGCATTTCTCACATGGAGTCACTGCCACCTTCTTTAAAAAAATAGGACTGTAGCTAATTTGGGTCAGAAAAACAAATTAAGCACAACTCTTGGTATACTAAGTTATAAATTGCTAAAAGAACACAGTTGCTTTGTCACATATACCTAACAAATGTGTGAGCCTTTCGGTTTGTGTTTATACATTTAGTGTTACTCTAAGTGTCAAAAACACGGTCTTTAATATCAGTTCTGTTATGTAATACATTCACATGTCAATTAGTGACTAGTGAATGTTTGTCTTCTTTCCATTTTTTACTTTACATTTCACGGTACATTCACCATGAGCCTCTTTTTTGATGTCCACAGTAAGAGATACTAGTCATTTCCTTGAGAGACTTCAGTTAAGAAAGACAATATGTTCATGAAAGAAAACCTTGTGATGCTGAACTTTGTATGTTTCTTCATCTATCTTTGGACTGATGCTACTCCATCGGTCCACCTTTGTTACAGTTCACAAAACAACCCCGTTATTCCAACTTTTGCCTTCAGAAAAAATAAAAAAGAATAGATTACCACTAATAATTCATTTTGATTGCTTTCAGCAGTATTTCAACTACTGTCGCTAGAAAGCAAATGAATAGGGATTTCATACTTTCTGCAAATCATGTTCCCTCTGCTCAGTGAAGAACTAGATCAACGCTAGTTACCTTTGTATCCCAAATCACAGTTCGCCAGCCTGCTGCCTGCTGCGGTCCCATTAGCTACTGAATGGCGTTGTTTAAGTCACGGTGGCCCGCTGTACTGATGTTTCTTGGTCCTTCTTTGACTTTCTCTGACTTTTCTTTGATCTTCTGAGTTCTCTGATACTGTACATACTTGCCTTCAACTGGGAGGGTCTGTTATTTACCCTGATAGCTGAACTGTCTTTATCCAGTGGGATTTCAGCTCTATTGTACGTTCCCACAATGGTGCTGTTGGTCTTTCTCCTCCCAGTTCATCTTGGAGTTCTTTTATCTGTGAGGAATCTTTTTTTGTTTTTTTGCTTTGGGTTAATTGCAGAGATTTTTATTTCAAGACCTGAAACCCAAGGAGAAAATTTTTTAAATGACATTTCAACATGCATTTACTTACTAAGCCAATTTTAATGCAAACAACTTTAAAATATAATTATATGTTTAGTTATTTTTAATTGATACGCGATAATCGCCTGTGCACAATTTCCCATTCCAGTACCGGTTTATTATATGTGGTGACCAGAACAGGGCAATTGGTCTATCTCAAAATCATCTCTGCTATCTGTTTTGAAAGACTTCAGTCATTCTGACCATCAGTAATATAGTGTGCTAGACATTAGATATTCTCCCTCCTACCAAGAGCAGTCCTGTGCCTATTTCGCTTCTCAGGCTGTGGGTGTCACTATTCCATGTCTCTGTGGAATCTTTTTAAGACAGATTAGAAAAGGAAATTCTTCCTTTGAGTTGACTATTTCCTGCCTTTCTATTTCCCTCCTTTCTGTCTTTTTTTTTTTTTAACAATAATTGTACGTCTGGCCCTTTGTTTTAAGCAGAATTACATGAGTTCCTTAAGAAACCATATTGATCTAGGGAAGGGAAAGAAAAATGAGGGTGTAAGATATCACAAAAAATGTATTCACTGCCATATTATGTAACTGTGCCCCCTTTGCACACCTTGTCAATAAAATTTAATTTAAAGAAACCATATTGAAGGGCTAATTTTGCTTGAAAATAGCATATCTTGAATTCTCTTTAGCTCTTGATGTCATGCATGATGGGTTTGTCCCCCTACCAGTCGTGGTCATTGGTCTTTCCTTGGCTTAGTGGTACTTGTTTCCATCGTTTCTTCCCTTGTTACTGGGGAACAAAAATATACATTTAAGAATAAAAGACCACATTTTAAAAGGAAGCTCCTTGGTCCATTTATTTTGGCTTAAATTGTAATCTGTAGCAGGTATTTATTACAGGCAGAACACAGTTTGGAAGCATTTTGGGAAGAAGCAACATTGCGTGTTTCTGTGCCACTTTGCGAGCTCTTTTAGAGGTGGAATCATCTTGAGAAGCTGCTTTGTTCTCCAAAAGAATGTAATACAGAATGAGGGTCTGTCCTGCGTGCAAGGACACTACCTTGTCTTGAGAGTTCTTTTCCCCTTTGCTGTACTGAGCTGAACTTCCCTAGGTGCTCAATATGTCTTTTCCATTTTTTCTTTAACAGATCTCCTGTTTCCCATTGATATTACCTTGGTCAAAAGAGAGCATGACTTTCTGGACAGAGATGCCATTGAGGCTTTATGCAGGTAAATGGACATGTGCTGCGTGTTTTCGTTTTCTCTTAAGGACATGGTACGCATCACTAAGGGGTGTGTGTGTGTGTGTGTGTGTGTGTGTGTGTGTGTGTGTGCATGTGCCTGCCATTACTGGAGCTTGAACTGATCAGGGACCTGGTGTTGTCTTTGTGCATTTTTTTGCTCAAGGCTAGCAATCTACCATCTGAGACACAGCTCCATTTCAAGCTTTCGGCTGCTTAGTTAAAGATAAGAATCTAATGAACTTTCCTATCTGGGCTAGCAAGCAGGGATCATCAGATCCCAACCTTCTGAGATGCTAGGATTGTAGGCAATGAGCTACTGGAACTGGGCCAGATTTCATCTTTGATTAGGAAGTGGTATGCTGATGTACTTTGCTCTAAATTATCAGACTTTTCATTGAAACTAGCCCAGAATGCTTTTGTGTAATACTGCCATTAAAATAGTACCCACACTGACTTGAGACATATTCAGTACCATTCCAGATTTGACACCATAACCATATGACTAGAAACAGGTAAGGTTTCTATAGTATGGAAACTGGGAATAGTGTTTCTAAAGATCTAATATAATTAAGGATACAATCCTAAGCAGGTAACCCAAACAGAGTAAAAGCTGCTGTTGAAAGAACAACACATTGGGAGGAGGGTATTGTTGATGTTGTGGGGAGTCAGGACCCTTCTCTGAATCCTAGGAAAGTTCCTCAGAACCTGGAGCTTCCTAAGGCTACTTTGTAAGGGTAGGATTAAGTAGGCTATAAAATAACTCAGCACAACCTTTAACATACAGGAGACAGATAGTGAAGGAGTGCTGATGTGAACTGCAAATAAAACTGTCAGAAATCTTTGTCTGCATGCTGGTGTCTCTTCCAGCTTAGTAGTTGTGGGTTTAATGAAGTGGAAGCAATAAAACCTGAGACCAGACCAGCAATGATGAGACCCTGATAATCCTTTTAAACCCTGCGTGATATTTTTACTCATCTTGTTATTCAGCCTTTATAATTTTTCTCCAAGAGGGTGGGGGAATAAATTAGCCATACACCAAGGTTATATAGATGGGAAATAACATTAACTTCTCTTTAATTTTAGTATTTATTTTAATTTAAAAATAAAACATCGTTAAGGTGCAATGATATCCAGTATTTTGTTGTCCTTTGTAGGCAGAGAATCGAATAGAAACTCTGAGAGCACTTTTTTTTTGGGGGGGCCTTGCTTCTGTGATACAGTTTTATTAAAAGCAGCTAAGTCAAGCAGTGGCTTTAGAAAAAGCATGGGTTGTTCCTTTTGAATGGTGTGTACGGAAAAGAATAGAATGCATGGTTTTTACCATGGAAAACAATACATTGTTAACCACAGAAACTGTCCACTTTTTAGTTCAGTTAAATAACTAATTAGAAGTATCCAGGAGATGAACATGTTTTTCTGAAAGAAACTTAGAGTCCTACACAGGAGTGAATAATACCATCACGGATAAAAAAAAAGATCGCCAGTGCATCTGGAATAGGAACTTCTGCAGACATTTTTCAGATGTTTTCATGCTTAACCCTGGGGCAAACTTCATTTATTTTCAATTCATCGCTGGTGATCGTGTATGCGAATGAGGTCACTCATAGAGACGCATCTTAGAAACTATCTAAGCATTGCGTCAGTTCATCTGTTTCACACATTGTAAGCCACGTAGGGGAGTAGGTCTTCATGGCAGTGTCAACAGCTTAGGAATTTCTGGGTCAGAAAAATAGCACTTCAGCAGAGCCGTGAAATTCTTGGCTTCGTTAATACCAGCTTGGAGTCTAGTTTTCCTTTTATTGAAGGAAAGAGCCTCTCTTGCACTTTGTGATTTACACTCTTGAGTACCCTGGAGAAGTGACCACCCATTCAGGAGGATTAATCTGTGCTTTGAGATCCTGTGGACAAAGCAAAACATGAAAAGCAACTCAGCCTACGCCCTCTTGGGCCTGGCCGTGTATTTCGGTCGGGCTCGGTTTCATCTTGCATAAAGCACACCCCAGGTTCTCCTCGGGGAGGAAATGATGCGCTGTTGGATGGGTGTCAAGTGCTCTAAAAAAACCCAATCGTCAGACCCAGAAAGGCTTGGAATTGGATTTTCTTTTTTGAAAAGAAACTTTTCAAAACGTACATTAATGGTAGTCAACGTTTTTATAATGGCAAGCCTGTGGTCCTTTCTGCACGTGTTCACAAAAGGAGACCTCAGAAGCGGCTGGGATGTAGCTCAGTGGCAAACCACTGGCCTAGAAGTGCAACGTCCTGGGCTCGATCCCTGGCACCAGAAGAGAAAAGGAGGGGGAAAGAAAAGGGACTGCTTAAGAACGATAACTGCTTTGATAGGCAGCTGAGAGACAAAGCAGATCTCAGAAGAAAAAAAAGGGAACCACAGACAGAGGATTTCTAGTTCATTCCTAGGAGGTATGTTACGCATTTCTCCAAGTCCGTAACCTAGGTTCACCAATAATGTGATCGTTACCTCATTTGCTAGTCCTGCTTATTCCAAATACCGTCTCTTGGGTAGAGGATCTAGCTCAGTGTTGTATATTACCTTGCATACATAAGGCCCTGAGCTCAGTCCCCAGCACCACAAAGAAAGAATAAATAAATAAATCCCAACCTTCTCTTTGTGCAATTCCAAGGAGAACGAATAGCAATGCTGTAGTGTAGTTTGAAATTTTGCCTTGTGAGTTTTGAAGTTCTTTCTCTACCAACAGACATTTTACTGACATACATCTTTTTGCATTAAAATATTTCAAACAGTTGATTTTAAACATACATATGCTACTTCAGTCAAAGAATCTCAACTTATAGATTTACTAAATCTCAAATGACTTTTCTTACCAACATCATTCCTTCTCCCTTATCCTGGGCCATATTTTATGCACAGGTGTTACTAGGAGTAACCTAGCACTCTGCTTTATTAAAAATACTGATATTCCACCTGTAATACCCAAGACTCAGAATGCCGAGATCTGAGGATCTCCATTTGAAGCCAGCCCAAGCAGGAAAGTTTATGAGATAAGATTAATTAGAGATCCTGATCTCTAATTAATCACTAAAGAAGCCAGAAGTGGTGCTGAGGCTCAAATGCTAGCCTTGAGCAAAAAAAAAAGCTCACGGACAGTACATAGGCCCTGAGTCCAAGCCCCAGGACTGGCACCAAAACAACAACTACAACAACGACTAAAAACAAAAATCAACACCAACAAAGCCCACTCGTATTCTTAAAACATTTGCAGCTCACACAACTCCTTTGAGTCAAAAGCTGGAAGGACTTGGCGTCAAATAACATTTTTCTACTCAGGGCAGCAGCAGTGGACTTTTATTTTACATAAAACAAAAGCTTATTTTTGCTTTTTAGAGAACCAATGATACTGTCTAAAACACAGAGTGTGATCATGATCAAGAATCACAATTACTGCGTATGCACGTTGTTTGAAAATAGCCCTTGAACAGAGCAGAAATGGTAGCGTGTTTAAAGGGAAGCAAGTAATTTTGTTCCTTTACTTATTTATGGTACTGGGCTTTGAACTCAACGTGGCCCTGACTAGGCAAAGCACTCGACCACTTAAGCCACACTCCCAACCCCTGGCAGAGTATTTTGGGGGATATTTTTCAGATAAGAGTGTTGTGGGATTTTTTTTTTGGGGGGGGAGGGCGGGCTGGCCCCTAACCACAGTCCTCCTCGCTCTACCACCCCAGAACATTCTAAGGGATGATAAGCATGTAGCTCTATGCCTAGCTCAAGGCATTTCTTGAAGCATTTACAGTCATTCCCAGAGCATACCTTGAGAATTGGAATGAGTTGGGTTTTTTTTTTCAGGTTTTACTTGAAAAGTTTTCTTTCTTTCTTCTACTTTTTTTCTGTTTTTAGTTCGAATACAACAAGGCCCAGAGCAAAGCTCTTGGACTCCATGTTGGTAGCCCATCCCAGGTTCCCTCCTTCAGAACAGGGTATCCGACACCCAGGAGATAAGGCCCGCACATTCCTGTGGAGACGAGCCCCGGAAGGAGGGCTCTTGGCTCTTTGATGTTTCTGGACAGATGGCTGAGATACCAGTGCTTCGACAGCTCGCGAAAACAGTCCTGCTTAGGATATCTGCTGCCCCCATATATATAGCTTGTTATTATTTGTTTTAGAAATTAATGTAGACACATAGTGATTTGAGTAGAGCCACCATATTTGAATATGGTGTTCGTGGGCTAGATGTATGATCACTCCAAGCCCCCCTTTCCTCTCCTACGAAGGGAAAATGAATCCTAACATCTACATCATAGGGTTGTGGGGATGGAGAGATGGTGCACGTGAAATTCTTAGCATTGTGCCCCATTTGTCTAGCTAGAAGTTTTAATGGAAGCCAGGTCCTGGTGGCTCACCCTGTAATCCTAGCTCCTCAGGAGGCTGAGATCTAAGGATCAAGGTTAAAGACAGGAGAGTCCGTGAGTGAAACTCTTACTTCCAGTTAACCACGGGTGTGTGTGTGGGGGGGGGGGGGGGGTTGGAACTGAAGCAGAGCTGTGGCTCAAGTGGTAGAGCATTATCCTTGAGCAAAAGAAGCTCAGAGATAGTGCCCAAGCCCTGAGTTTTCAAGCCTTAGGGCAAGCACGCACACACACACAAAAGTTTCAGTTGACATAATAATTGCTCCTATTCCTGGGGTACAATTTGATGTTTCAACCCATGTGTGTAGCCTTTAATGAACGAAGGCCAGTATTCAGTATGTCTGCCACCTGGGGCGTTTATTATATATTTATTTTTTGTTTTTTTTTTTATCGTGCCAGCCCTGTGCCTTGAGCTCAGGGTCTGGTGCTATGTCTGGGCTTTTTTGCTCAAGGCTAGTATTCCACCCTTCACTCACTGCACCACTTACAGCTGTTTGGTAGCTGATTGGAGTAAGAGTCTCATAATCTCATGGACTTTCTTACTTGGCCGGCTTTGAACCTCCATCCATCCTCATCTCTCAGCCCCCTCAATAGCTAGGGTTAGCAGTGTGAGCCACCGGTGACCTGGCTTAGTATTTCTTTTACTGAGAATATTTAAAATGCTTCCATTTTAAAGTGCATCATAAATGAATATTTTCTACCCTACTCAGTCTGCTATAGACTGCTTGGGCTTACCCTTCACCTGAGTTTGTGCCCAGTAACTAAGCTCTGTGGTCCCTCTTTCCGTCATCCGTTCTTAGCTCTGGTAACTGCCAAGTCCGTGTCTTTCCTAGATAGAACTACTACTTAACGTCTCTGCTGCCTCTCTGTAAGAAAAGCAGGTCCCATCAATAGGCCTTCTCGGAAGGTCCCAGAGAGACAAAAACCACAGAGAAAGCCCAGAAGATAACTTTGGGCTTCAGGATTGAAAGCTTGTTGGCCTGGTGTTACTGACATGAAAGATAAAGTTGAGCTTTATAAAACAAGCCTCCTGGGTCTTTGTTGTTATGGTTACTGTTGTTTTTAACTCAAATCTAGAATTTGTGAAATAAACCCTTTCCAACCCCTTAGGCCTCCATGCCTAGTAAATTCGGTTATAAACACCACTCAGCCATTAAAGCTCAAATAGAGTCAAATAGGTATTTGGTTACAGGTTTGATTAATGAAACCCAGACCTGAGACTAACTGTAACCATTCTGGATTCTTTAAATCTTGAAAATATTGGAGCCCTGAAACTCTGGCGCTGTAAGCCATTGAAGTCATTGATTGATGTCCCTTCGAGAGGGACCTTTCACTGCCCTGAAGTTCTTAGTCTGCAGGCTTGTTCTTGGTTATTTGTTTTCTTTCCCTCCCCAGCCACAGAGAGATTTTTTCTGAACATAGACATTCTGCGTTATCTCTGTTTATTCTCTAAACAGGCACCCACAGAATCTAAGAAATCAAAGGCCAGCTTATCGGGCCGGCAGAAATACTTTCTATCCTGCTGCATCCAAGTTTTCTGTCAGACAAGTTGCAAGGACAGGATCAGGAAGATAGAGCCTGAAGAGGAGAATACGTGATCAGTTTGAGTTTGAGTGAATTAAATCCATAGCCCATGAAAACATAACAATTGTAATTTTAAGAAAAAAAAAACTAGAAAATGGGTGAGGAGATTTGAGGCAGTAAACAGACACATTAAAAGTCGATTGTCATTGACCAAGATGCATTGTACTCATAAACTGATATTAAAACCCCTTTGAATTGAAAATTGGTTGCGTTGAAGCCCCTTCATACAGCTACTTAAGGATAATGAGATTTATTGGACAGCAAGCACTGGTAGCCGTGCCGGGAGTCCTAACCACTCCGGAATCTGAGGATTGTAGCTCAAAGCCAGCTCGAAAGGTCCTGAAACTTCTGATCGCTAATTAATTAGCCAGCAAGAAGCTGGAAGTGAAGCTATAACTCAAGTGAAAAAGCGAAGGGATAGCACTCGGGCCCCGAGTTCAACATCAGTTACACACACACACACACACACACACACACACACAGAGTTCATTGGAGGAAAGTCCAGTGGTAATTATCATAAAGATGTTAGAAAGTTCTGGAGACCACTGGGCTGTCTATCCTCCTTGAGCCAGTTAGCCTGGCACATTTAGAAAGTCTTTTTGTAAGCCTTTTTTATTATTTCCTCATGATTTTTTAAGTATCATTTCAATAAAGTCAAATTACTTCCCCAGATTTTGTTTGCTTATTGTTTTGTGGTGCCGGAGATCAAACTCAGGGCCTCGCTCCGCTAGCCCAGCGCCTACCACTGCATTCCAGCCCAGCCTTCGTCCTCTGATTTGAGGTGGACATGGCCTTTGGGTAATAGGAAAACGAAAGTTCAGTGTCACACAGTCACAACTCTTGTCCCACAGAGCAGTCACTCTAGTTTACTGTAACTCAACAAGCTCTTGATTCTTGAGATTATGCTGTACGGATTTTTTTTTTAAATAGTCATCTTTTGCAATTGCTGTCAGCATAACAAACACAATTCTCTCTTGAGCAGGAAGACATATAAAGGATTGGATATCATCTGGACACTGTGGCTCAGACCTGTAATCCGAGCTGCTTAGAAGGTGGACTTCTGGAGGGATCACAGTTTCAGGCTAGCCTTGATACTAAAGTTTGCAACACTCCATTTCAACCAGTGGCTGGGTGCAGCGGTGCATGCACCTGTCATCCTAGCTAGAACGCACAAAACATGTCTGTGATCCCCAAGAATACTGGGAAACAAAAGTAGGGGGACCACAGTGGAAGACTACCACCCGGAAAGTAACCAACAGATAGAGGAGCTGAGGTGTGCCAGAGGGCCTGCCTAACAAGGGTGAGGGCCTGAGTTCAATCCCCAGCACTACCCAGAAAAAGAATTTAGAAGGTAACGTATTGAGTGCCAAAGGGAACTCAGTCTTCCTCTCTGCAGAGAAAAATTAAACTTTAAATGACTGCCTGAAATCATTCTAAGGCAGGTAACAGTTATCAGAGATAACTAAGGCTTGTTTAATAGGAGAAAGAATATACTGTTTATATTGCCAACATTTTTCCTTGGTTCCTTACTGTTCTTATCTCTGTAGAAGGAGACCAGCAGGCCCTTCTTTCTTGGCAAAGAATAGATCCTCCGTGGGTCAGTCTGGGGAGGATGGAAGCCTTCCTTTTCTCACTGAGCTGCTTACTCCATGGAGAATTTGGGGCACCCTACCAATGCCACTGCAGCATGAGATAATAAAAACTCAAATTTAAATGAAAAGCTAAGCAATAGAAAAAATATATTTTTTAATGATTTCCTCTGTGTGTGTGTGTGCGCTCATGTGCACACCAGTCTTGGGGCTTGAACTCGGGGCCTCTACGCTTTTGTGCTTCAAGGCTACCACTCTACCATTTAAGCCACAGCTCCACTTCCAGCTTTTGGGGTGTTCCGTTGTGAACGAGAGTCCTGCCTGGGCTGGTTTCAAATGGCAGTCCTCCAATCTCAGCCTCCTGAGTAGCTAGGGATACAGGTATGAGCTGCTACTATCTGGCGTAGGATTATTCAAAGGATTTTTTTTTCTAACCAACTGTACTTGAGAGTGAGTTTAAAGAAACGCATGTAATTTGTAAGTAATATTGAACCCTCCCTTCAAGGCCTTCTTTCTGTGTTGATGTTACCTCTTTGCTTTATAGGCGCCTGAATACTTTAAACAAATGTGCCGTGATGAAGCTAGAAATTAGCCCTCATCGGAAGAGAGTGAGTATATATGACTTGTATAATTAGGATGGAGGGTCATGGGGGACAAGCGCATCCAAAAACCAAGAAGCAGATTTCACTTTTCAGACTCATTTTCTCACTCCAGACACACCTCTGCTTCGTGTTAAAATCCATTCGGGTTTGCCAAATTACTGTGTGGCTTAATATAATTAATCCAGTCGTTGCAGCCTGCCAGACGACTATGTTATCTACCGTTTCTGACCAAAAGAAATCATCTATTACCATTTTTCCTAATGATCTCAATGCGGAGTGTAAAATAAAGGGATGACTTCATAAATCCCCGTGTGGGGTGCACTGAGGTCCCCGGCCTTACGGGGAAAAGGGAGCTAGCACGCGTTGGCTTCTCTTCTGTTTTCCCGGATATAACGGTAATGCCATTTCAAAGCCGTGACGATCAGAGTGGACAAGGCTGGCTTGAAGGAAATTGAAGCATCCTGAGGGATTGGGGGGAGGAAAAGGACAGGGCAGGACTGCCCCCCCCCAGGGCAGCAGGAGGGCACATATCTGACTGCCCTTCTATGAGATCTAGGAGACCACCGGGGTGGGTGTATGGAGTCTCGGGCGTGAGGGTCACGCGTTAGGATAAGCCAATGTGATTGGTCAAAGAACATAGTTGTGACTGCCCAGAGTGCAGATCTTAATTACACTAGAGTCCTGAGCCTGCCCAGCGTTGCCTTCACTTGGGGGAATTAAGGACTGATCAGTGTGTCACTTATTCACTTCCCTGTGACACGGGTGAGGGTATTTCCCACGCGAGTGACAGCTGCCTGTCGTGGCGCACAGTGTCTGTAGGTACTTTGGCTGGAAGGCTGGATTTCTGGAGTTGGTGAGACACCCCTGGGCCCTGCCCGTAGGTCAGACGTGGCCAGTCGTGGTGGTGCTTGGTCCTTGGCGTTTACAAATGCGCCATGCAAAGCCTCACCCCTTGCCCGAGCCGGTGTGGGGTGCGTCTGCCGGGCACAGTCCTGGGGAGCCCTCGGCGCCCTGGGGGGAAGGGACGAGAGAAGGGGGGAACCGCCTTGCTGACCCACGCCTGCTTGCTTGGTTGAAGGATCCAGCGGGGGATTTGGGGGATTTTTGATGACTGGGTGGAGAGCTGCCTTTTCCGTTTGCTCAGTTGCAGCGGAGGGATATAAACGCATTCTACCCATCAGCCCAGGCCAGGGCTGGAGGCGGCCCGAGGGCCCCCGCGCTGATCCCGGTGCCCAACCCTTGGCACGCGTGCGGGGGCCGTCCCCCACCCCACCCCACCCCCGTCCGGGGCTTCTTCCCAGCCCTGGAGCGCGGCCTCCAGGCCCTGACAGGGGTGCCGGCCGAGCCCTGCCCCGTGCGCCCTGTGAATCCATGAGAGGGAGGGACATGGAGGGGGCAGCGGACACCGGAGGTGCCTCGTCCCGCTGGGTGCCACGTGCCCGGAGCCGGATGCCCGGTGCCGGATGCCGGGTACTGTGCGCCACGTGCCCGGTGCCGCGTGCCGGATGCCGGGAGCCGTGCGCCGCGAGCCGGCCCGGGCGCCGTGTGACCCGCCCGCCCCCCTGTGCCCCCGCAGAGCGAGGACTCGGACGAGGACGAGCCGTGCGCCATCAGCGGCCGGTGGACGTTCCAGCGGGACAGCCAGCGCTGGTCCCGGCTGGAGGAGCTGGATGTCTTCGCCCCCGGGCCGGCGTCCCCGGGCGGCGGGGAGGGACCGTGCGCCCCGGGCACCCTGGGCGGCCCGCGCGGCGCGGGGCCCCAGCCCGGGGACGCCGGCCCGGCCCGCGGCCTCCCGGCCCCCGCCGAGCCCCCGGGCGCCCCGGGCCGCGGCGACAAGAGCACCAAGTCGCGGGCGCGGAGCCTGCTGAAGCGCATGGAGAGCCTGCGGCTGCGGGGCGGCGGCCCCAAGGCGCGCGCGCGGCCCGGGCCGCTCATCGGCGCGCCGGTGCTGCAGGAGGGCGCGGCGGCGGCGCGGCTGCGGCGGCCGGCGGGGGCCGGGGCGGGGGCCGGGGCCGGGGAGGCGCCCCGCGCGGCCCCCGCGCCCCCCGCGCGCCGGCGCCGCGGCTCCGGCTCGGCCTCCGCGCACAGCAGCAGCGGCAGCGGCAGCAGCAGCCCCTCCGAGGCCGGCGGCGCGCCCTCCCCGCCGGCCCGCGCGCGCGGCGCCCTCCACAAGCGCGGCGGCCTCTACCTGGAGGGCTTCGACCCCCTGGCGCCGCCCGGGCCCCCCGACGCCGCCCTCTTCCTCGTCCCCCGCGACCACAAGCCCGGCACCTTCCCCGCGCCCTGGCGCCCGGCGGCCCCGCCCGGCCCCGCCGCAGCTCCGCGGGCTCCGCCGGCAGCCGCCGCAGCGTCTACGACAACGTGCCGGGCCCGGGGCTCCTGGGCAGCGCCTGGGACCTGGCCGACCCCGAGGGCGAGGACGCCCTCCCCGCCTTCCCCGAGCTCGACGACATCCTCTGCCACGTGAAGGGCGTGCAGCAGATCGTCAACCAGTGGTCGGAGAAGTTCTCCGACGAGGGCGACTCGGACTCCGCCCTGGACTCCGTCTCCCCCTGCCCGTCCTCCCCGAAGCAGAGGCACCTGGACGGGGACCCCGACCAGACGACGCCCAGCGACCTGGACAGCACGGGCAACTCCCTCAACGAGCCCGAGGAGCCCGCCGACATCCCCGAAAGGAGGGACTCCGGCGTGGGGGCCTCCCTGACCCGGTGTAACAGGTACCCGCCCCGCAGCCGCTCCCCCAGGTGGGTGGGCAGGGGAGGTCGGGAAGGACTGGCTCCCCCCGCCGGGGGGGATGAAGCCCGGCGTTCATCCACAGCCCTGCGGACTCCCGCCCGGTCACACGGGAGATCGCCCCATCGGCAAGAGGGAGCACTGGGTCGTGAGACACGGACACTGGGTGGAGGAAGATGGGAAAAGCTAGGACGGAGAGTCAGGGAGCTGCATGGCATGTCTGCACCTGTGAGCCGGCCTAATGCCACTGCCCTGTGTGCCTCCCAAGGGTTAAAAGGGCTTGTGGCCCGCCATGACCCTCCTTATCCACACTTTCTGTATCTGAAGATCTAACCAAATATTCCGGAGAAAAGTCTGCATGCACTATAGAGGCAGACAGATGTTTATTTCCTCGTCTTTATGCCCTAGATCCTACAGCAGAGCAGTGAATTATTCAACATTTACATCGTGTTAGGGATTCTAAATCGCGCAGAGGTAGTCGAATGTGAGATGGGCATGGTTGGCGTGCAGGTACGCTGCCATCTTCTCCAAGGGACTTGTGCCTCCTTGGGTGTCCGCCCAAGACCTGCCCTTGAATCAGCCCCACCCCCAACCTCCATGCAAAACTAGAAGCCACTCTTCATTTTTCTGTGGTGGGACGGGGAGAGGCAAGATTCAGATGGAACCTGAGTCCTCTTGGTTCCTAAGACGTCAGCAGAGAGCTCCCGGCCGGTTGTCCGCATTTGCTTTCTAAGAAACCTTCGCCCTGTTCTCCTCCAGGCGCAGACTGCGGTGGCACAGTTTCCAGAGCTCTCACCGGCCGAGCCTGAACTCCGTATCCCTGCAGATCAACTGCCAGTCTGTGGCCCAGATGAACCTACTGCAGAAATACTCACTTCTGAAGCTGACGGCCCTGCTGGAGAAGTACACGCCTTCCAACAAGCACGGCTTCAGCTGGTAGGCATCGAAACTGCTCCAAAGACAGGGTCCCCTCCCGGAGGCCATCCCTGCCCAGAGCACACGGTGGCTCTGTCCTTTATTATGCCATCCGTCTGCAGTCTCGTGCGGTCTCTGTATTCTTGAGGCCACATTGGATAGGACTCAACGTGGGGGGGGGGGGGCAGGGGGGTCCTGTCAGCAGGGTAGGTTGATTGAGTGTTAAGCTTTTGGAATGACAGCATTTTCAGTCACGGGGGAGGAAAGGATCCATCATTCATACCACAGTGAAGTCATCTTTGTAGTCATTTTGTGGTATCAGGTCATAATTATAGAAAGAAGGAAGAAAAATAAGAAGAATGCCATGGGTTTGTCTTTGAAGTTCTTGGTACATAACCCGGCCATATTTATACATGGTTTCAGAAATGTTTTTGTCGTTGTTGTTTGCTGGCGCTGGAGATTGAACCCGGGGGCTGTGGACTTCCGGAGCGCACGCTGTACCACCCAGTTCCATCCTTGGCCCAGTGGAGCATTTTTGACATGAACATTTATGGCCTCATTCAAAAATCCTCTTATATACTAAAAAGTTCATATTATTATGTTCCCCTAGCAAAGATGCTCAAAGACTGAATACTAAATTGAAGCAATTAGGAAATATTACAGACCAATAGTTAAGTAAAGGTGAAAATGATTTGGATGCATTTGTCCTAATCCCTTTTCAAAAAAAAAAAAAGATTCAGCATTGACAAGTGCGATGTAGACTGTTGACTAGATGAGTCATAAGGGCGAAAGGTGTAAGAGACCAGAGACTGTCTCTGGATGGACACCCCTGTGTGTTTTGCGGTGTCACCTCGGTGTCCCTCAGTCTTCTCACTCATTGGCTGCCCTGTCGTGAAGGCTGCAGAGGCAGCCCTGTTCACTAGAGCAACGCCAGCAGGGCGCGGTAGCTGGTCCAGCTGGTGGCCCGGCCCCCGCCAGCTCAGCTCCTTACCGGGTGTATACACCTCATCAAAGCACCTCTGGAGCAAAGGCGGCGATTGTGGGAGTTCAAGTACAGAAGTTGTTTGTGCTGAATGACAGAAATAAGTACTGACTGGTTTAGCTCCAGATGCTTCAAATTCTCGTTGAAGAGCGTCACGTGTTCTTCCCACATTCCGCAAGCCGGGCTCTTCCCCCCCCCCCCCCGACAAAGTGAGTATTATGCACACTTCCAGCCATAATACCGTGTGCTTAGCTATATGGAAATACACGTTTGGCGGTACTCTGCGGCTCTAGCGTTCCTCGAGCTCTGAGCAGGAATATGGTGCGGGCGGGGGTAAGTGCTCGCTCACTCACAAGCCGGTCAGCCCGCTTCCGTGCTTGAGAGTAACATTTTCCCTGCCGGCTATTTAAAACCGAATAGTTGAGATTCTTTTTTCCAAGGTGTCTACCCCTTTCCCACCAAAGCCTCAAGAATCTGCAGAGTCCATGGTATTTCTTGAGCTCTGGTCAGCTTTTCCAGTGAGTCAAAGCCCATGTCAAAGCCTGGCTTTGTGGGGGCCGCTCCGTGGGGAGGGGCTCTGCCTCCGCGCCTTTCCTGTTTGCCTCGCCCGCTCTCGGTCTCGCTCCAGGGCTCATTTGTGGAGCTCAGATGTCCGTTTGACAGCCTTCGGGGCACAGCGCGGCTTCCTGCCGTTGGATGCACTGCTGGGGGAAGGGGGCTGCCTTCGGGGCTCACAAAACCCCTATTGTTCCCTTTTCCATCTTTTCTCAGAAACCTTAAGACGTGATATTCTCTGGGGTCATCAGCAGGAGGATTTATTTTGACTTCAAGTTGAGCGCTGTTAAGCTCTGGGGTTGATTCTCATTCTAGGAGGCCGATAGTGCGTGTTTTCTGATTTCTTACACAGGGTTAAGCAGGTCTTTTAAGCTTGGTTTCGATCTCATCTCATCTCGGTCCTCTCAGAACAAAATGGGATCTTGTTTTTCAAGATTGTGCCAGCAGAGCTTAGGGTATTCCATGTTTCCTGCTTCTGTCTTGTGCCATCTCATTAATGATATCCATCAACTCCCTTAGCCAAAGGAACCTAGCGCTCAGTAGTAGCAGGAGAAGGTTGGGTATCAGCTTAGGCCGTGTGACCTGTCCTTGGTTTCAGCCCGGGGCTCTTCTGCTCATGACTGGTGCTCTTCCACGTGGGCCGCACCTCCAGTATGATTTCCTCTCTGGTTAATTGGAGATAGACTCTCCAGGTCTTTTCTGCCTGGGCAGCTTCAAGCCTGAATCCTCCAAAGACAGACAGCCTTCTGAATCCTTAGGATGGTGGCCTGGGCCACCAGCCAGACAGCCAGCCCCGGCTCTCAGACGAGGCAGCTCAGCCCCGGCCTGCAGAACAGTCAGTAGACGTGAGCGTGGACACGGATGCCAGGCGTGCTCAGCACAGGGCTGCTGCAGTGAGGCACTGAAGCCATCGGCGAGGTGCTAGCCACGAGAGTGGCCTGGCCCGGCGTGAGAAGTGTAGACAGCTGATCACACCCCACGAGAGGAGAAGTGTAGACAGCTGATCACACCCCACGAGAGGAGAAGTGTAGACAGACCGCTGATCACACCCCACGAGAGGAGAAGTGTAGCCACACCGCTGATCACACCCCACGAGAGGAGAAGTGTAGACCGCTGATCACACCCCATGAGAGGAGAAGTGTAGACTGCTGATCACACCCCATGAGAGGAGAAGTGTAGACAGACAGCTGATCACACCCCACGAGAGGAGAAGTGTAGACAGCTGATCACACCCCATGAGAGGAGAAGTGTAGACTGCTGATCACACCCCATGAGAGGAGAAGTGTAGACAGACTGCTGATCACACCCCACGAGAGGAGAAGTGTAGACAGACCGCTGATCACACCCCACGAGAGGAGAAGTGTAGACAGACCGCTGATCACACCCCATGTGAAGAGAAGTGTAGACACACCGCTGATCACACCCCACGAGAGGAGAAGTGTAGACACACCGCTGATCACACCCCGCGAGAGGAGAAGTGTAGACACACAGCTGATCACACCCCGCGAGAGGAGAAGTGTAGACACACAGCTGATCACACCCCGCGAGAGGAGAAGTGTAGACAGAGCGCTGATCACCCCCCGCCGTGTCTTTTTGAACAGGGCCGTGCCCAAGTTTATGAAGCGGATCAAAGTCCCCGACTACAAGGACCGGAGCGTGTTCGGGGTCCCCCTGACGGTGAACGTGCAGCGCTCGGGCCAGCCCCTGCCCCAGAGCATCCAGAAGGCCATGCGCTACCTCCGCAACCACTGCCTGGACCAGGTAAGGGCCGGTGCCCTTCCCCCCCCTCCCCCCGGCGCCACGGCAAGCCCCTCCAGGCGCCCCGTCTTCCGACCTTGTGGTGAGGACGCCGGCGTCTGCCCTGACACCCCATATTCCCCCTCCACAAGGTCGGGCTCTTCAGGAAGTCGGGCGTCAAGTCCCGGATCCAGGCCCTGCGGCAGATGAACGAAGGTGCTGCGGACGGTGTCACCTACGAGGGCCAGTCCGCTTACGACGTGGCCGACATGCTCAAGCAGTACTTCCGAGACCTTCCCGAGCCCCTCATGACCAACAAACTCTCGGAGACCTTTCTGCAGATCTACCAGTGTGAGTGCTTTGCACCCTCCTAGGAGGGCTAGCGGGCCAGAAGCACGGGTCCCCCGAAGCGCGTGGCTTGCCCTCCACGTCAGTCGCCACACAAGGCGACCTTCACGGTGACCTTGCGGACACGGGTCATCCGTCCCCTCCTGCCTCTCCGTCGATGGGCTTTAGTGAATCATTGGAATAATTCAGAAATGACGCTGCCTGATCGGTCCAAGTTCTGGGGGAGCTGAGCATTTTTGCGGTCTGCTCCATCTCCCTTTAGTTGTTTCTAGTGCATTGTTATCTAACATGCCTAGTTTCAAACCAAAACGAGTTCCAAAGTCTCTCTCTCTCTCTCTCTCTCTCTCTCCTCCACCTCCCCTTTGGTCTACAGAAACTTCATTTGCTTCACATCTCTAGCAGAGTTGTTATGCTTAAGATTTCACAGGTGTCTGTGTGTTTCATCTCACTGTACGATGAATAAATGATCTTTTTCCTTCTGTGCTTCATCGAAGTCCCTGCCAGAAATACTTGAGAAAAACAATACCCATGCCCTTCTCACCGTTAAGCAAAGCTTAAAGCAAACAGCTGTTGAGATTAATGATCAAGATCAGGATTATAGCTTTTACAGCCCGGTGTTTTTCTTGGCTCGCAGTGGTATCACAGCCACGTGATTTAAAAGCAGCCCCTCTCGGTGACGACGCTGTCTTTGGAACTGGCACACGGGGCTCTGCTTGATGAGAAATGGAGCTGCTCTGGATTGTTTCATTTTTTTTGCTTCATCCTTTCCTATTTTATGAAAACACGGATCACATTTTCCCCACCGAGGCATTTGCTATGTGTCGTAACCATGGAGCTGTTTGGTCCGTGTGTCTTGCGGCGCTGTGTGGGAGCGACTTGCTTTTTCCACCAAATGCTTTTTTAAGAGGTTGGCTCCTACTAAAGGAGACCTGAAGTTGGGGGTTGGGCTCCACCTTTTCTAGGTGTAGGTTATTTGGTGGGTTTGCCTTTTTATATATGTTCATATTTATAACGATTTCTCTTTCGGTATACTTCCTGAAACTCGAGAAATGACTCGTTTGACCCGCCTGGTTTGAACTGGCTGGGTCTTCTAACAGCTTTTCCAGTTTCAGGAATGAAGAAATCAGCATCCTTGGAGATGCTGAAGCACTTGTAGCCAGGATTTAAGAGGTTCTGTTTCTACCGCCGCACACCTATCTCGGGCTTTTTACTGGAACTATAAACAGAGCTAGTTTCCGCCAGTGAGGTGGCAGATGGGCAGTTGTGTAGGTGCTTCGGGGACAGGTCTGTTCTGTGAGCCGGGAGGACGCAGCCCTGAACTCGCGGTGGGTTTGGGCGTGGCGTGCCGCGGTGTTAGAAAGGTTGACCGCGTCCACGCGACAGGACATCCTCGAGGGTAGGGAGCCGGCGGCCGCGGGCGTGTGTCCCCCGTCCCCCCGCGGTCGGCGTCGTGCGGGCTGCTGGCGTTGGCTTTGGGACGGGTTCCTGCCCCGCGCGTGGCGCTCGCTGAGCTGAGGCGGGAATGCTTGTGCCCCGCAGACGTGCCCAAAGACCAGCGCCTGCAGGCGCTCAAGGCTGCCATCATGCTCCTGCCGGACGAGAACAGGGAGGTGCTCCAGACGCTGCTCTACTTCCTGAGCGACGTCACGGCCGCCGTGAAGGAGAACCAGATGACGCCCACCAACCTGGCCGTGTGCTTGGCGCCTTCCCTGTTCCACCTCAACACCCTGAAGAGGGAGAACTCTTCCCCCAGGTAGGGGCGGGACAGGGCGAGTGCACCAAGGCCCTTCTCACCGCCGCCGCCGCCGCCGCTTTGCTTTTTTATTTTTTGCCAGTCCTGGGCCTTGAACTCAGGGCCTGAGCACTGTCCCTGGCTTCTTGTGCTCAAGGCTAGCACTCTGCCACTTGAGCCACAGCGCCACTTCTGGCCTTTTCTGTTTACGTGGTGCTGAGGAATCGAACCCAGGGCTTCGTGCATGCTAGGCAAGCACTCTACCGCTAGGCCACATTCCCAGCCCCCCCCCCCCCCCCCCCGCTTTTCTCAAGTACAACCTCCTAGACAGCCTGGACCGGCCAGGTTTCGAGAGCGAGCACGTGGGCTCCATACGCGGCCACCGCCAAACTCCCAGCCTGTGCCCAAAAGGGAAATAGCCAGGGCTCAAAAAGTGAACACTGGCCTCTGCCAGGGCTTACACCTGTAGTCCTAGTTACTCGGGAGGCCATGACCTGAGGACCCACCACTGGATCAAAGCCAGCCCAGGCAGGAGAGTCCCCGTGAAACTTTGACCTCTGATGAGCCACCAAAAAGCTGGAAGTAGACCTCAAGCAGTAGCAGCGTGCGGGCGTGTGAGCACGCACGCACACACACACACACACACACACACACACCTCATTGGTGTGGCCATGGAGAAAGCCAGGGAATTCGAAAACTAGTGAACATTACAATTTGCTAGACCCTCTCTATCCAACACAAGACACTGCTTTTTCTGTTAACCATCTCATTTTATAACGTAACTACTCATCTCACGTCCACTGATCATGTCATTTCACAACCATCATAGAAGGTAGACTTCTTTCATTCACGTGAGGAAAGCGAAGGTTAGGAGGTGGTTAGTTAGTTCAGGGACTTATCTCTGCCTGACAGGAAGAAATAGGAGAGCCAAGTTGGCACTTCTGTGAATAAGCAATATGAAAGTCTTTTGGAGGGTGCAAGGCAGCCGTGACTAACTAGACTTAACCTTTAATCGTAAGTCCATCCAGTGAATGGTTTTTCTTCATCACTAAAGGATCCTGAAAAGCATTTCTCGCCAGGTGCCAGCGTTTCATGCCTCGCTAGCTACTCAGGAGGCTGAGGTCTGAGTGTCACGGTTCAAAGCCCAGACGGGAAAGTCTGTGAGACTCTCATCTCCAGTGAACCACCAGAAAACTGGAAGTGGCGCTGGGGCTCAAAGAGGTAGAGCGCTAGCCTTGAGCGAAAGAGCTCAGGGACAGAGCCCAGGCTCTGAGCTTAGGCCCTGCGACCACCACCAACCACAAAAAGTATCTCTCCACTAGAAACGAGGGATCTCGCCGTGCTAGTTGAAATCAACTTTTTTTCTGAAAGCCAGGCAGTGCTTAAATATCCTGAACCAGCAAAAGTTTGCTGGAGCATTCCAACTTTCACGAGAGAGAGAAATGGAGGAGAAGGGTAAAAAAATGACCTAAGTCTAGGACAGCACCGAGGAAACCATAGATTTATCCCACGCCTGTGGGAACGGACTGTGCAGCCATTACGGATAGTAACTCCACTGTGCCCGCGCCCAGAGCCCCTCGGCAGCGGCCTCGTTCTCCGCCCCGGGCAGAGTCTCTCGAAGCTGCCCGAAGGCGGAAACCAGACCTCTTAAACAGCTCGAAATGGCTTGCGTTGGAAATCTCTCTCTCGTGATTTTGATGCATTGTTGATCAAAACTCTGAGAAACGCTGGCCCGCTCCTTCACAAAAGTAGGCTCCGGCGACATCCCTTTTGTCTGCTTGGCCTGGGCTTGAAGAGCACATCGGTTGAGAATGGGCGAATGCGTGACTCGACGCCCGCTTCCGCACACGCCTTGGTGTGGGCCGTCCCGCGTGTTCCACTCACCCTCCCCTCCTCCTCGCCTCTCCCCCCTAGGGTGATGCAGAGGAAGCAGAGCTTGGGGAAGCCGGATCAGAAAGATCTGAATGAGAACCTGGCGGCCACTCAGGGGCTGGCCCACATGATCGCGGAGTGCAAGAAGCTCTTCCAGGTAAGGCGTCGGGACGCTCAGCCGCCGCGCCGAGGGCCCCGTGCGTGGGCCCCCCCCCACGCCTCGCTCCCGCGGAGGGTCTCAGCTATTTGCACAACTTTCCTTTCACTTGAAAATAAAAAAAAATTACTCTGTTTACCTTAAAAAAAAAAAAAAAACAGTCTGGGGATATGGCCTAGTGGCAAGAGTGCTCACCTCCCATACATGAAGCCCTGGGTTCGAGTCCCCAGCACCACATATATAGAAAACGGCCAGAGGTGGCGCTGTGGCTCAAGTGGCAGAGTGCTAGCCTTGAGCAAAAAATAAGCCAGGGACAGTGCTCAGGCCCTGAGTCCAAGGCCCAGGACTGGAAGAAAAAAAAAAAACAAAACAGAGAATATAAATGGAGACAAGCTGCAGACTTGGTGCTTGTTATTCTTATCTTTTCCACAGCTAGAGATTTACAGATTCCTAGAGAAATGATGTGTGTGTGTGTGTGTCTTTCTGTATGCACTCATCCATTAATGATATTTAATGAGCCCCTAAGTTAAACCTCTTTAATTGGGAAGTAAAAACAACTAATTACAGCATTCTGTATGTTAGAACCCTGCCTTGATCAGTGTTCGTCCTCGTGGAGTCCTTACCTTTCTACTCCAGCTATGCAGAGAGTACTTGGTGCAGGAATAACCGCTCTAGATGCCTTTGTGACGGCGGCCTGCCTACACGCCCGTGCTGTGGCCAGTCTCCATCTGTCCTGCTCGTCACCGCCCGAGCTGCCTGGGGGACCAAGGCCATTGCCTCCATCCCCCACTTTGGTTTCTTTGTTTTGTTTTTGTTACCAGTCCTGGGCCTTGGACTCAGGGCCTGAGCACTGTCCCTGGCTTCTTCTTGCTCAAGGCTAGCACTCTGCCACTTGAGCCACAGCGCCACTTCTGGCTTTTTTCTATATATGTGGTGCTGAGGAATCGAACCCAGGGCTCCATGTATACAAGGCAAGCGCTCTACCACTAGGCCACGTTCCCAGCCCTGGATCCCCCGCTTTTGCCGCTGGCCTCTGTGGATGAGCGCTCGAGGATTCACCGCCTTTCTGTCTTGCACGGTCTTCCCAGGTTCCCGAGGAAATGAACCGATGTCGCAACTCCTACACCGAGCAGGAGCTGAAGCCCCTTACGCTGGAGGCGTTAGGACAGCTGAGTGATGAGTCGGCGGACTACAAGCACTTCATCCAGGACTGTGTCGATGGCCTGTTTAAGGAGGTCAAGGAGAAGTTTAAAGGCTGGGTCAGCTACCCCACCTCGGAGCAGGCCGAGCTCTCCTATAAGAAGGTATGTCTCGGTTGCCTTTTGGTGGTCAGGATTTGCAGTCATCAGAGATGAGACTTCCCAGCTGTAATCTCCAGGGCTATCCATGGCCCAGCCGATGTGAAGGGCAGAGTACAGACCCGTCACAGGCTGACTGGTACTTAGCAACACTTGAGAAGAGTTCAGTCAGTTTTAAGGAAATGTCTCCGTGTTAGGACAGGCTTAGCTTTTTCTGTTATTGCATGAAAATCCCTTTGTGTTCCCAGTCTGCCCTGACTCCCCCTCGTTTGGGGCACCCTTTGTGACTCAGCATGGTAGGTCCATGGAGACGTTTGTTGAACATCTCTAGCGGCTTAAAAGTAAAGCATAGCCAGCACCAGTGGCTCACACCTGTAATCCTAACTACTCAGAAGGCTGAGACTTGGGGATCAGGCTTGAAGCCAGTTTGGGCACCTAAGCCCAAGAGACCTACGCCCAACTAACCAGCAAAAAGCCAACAGTCAAGGTGTGAATTTAGTGGTATAGTGCTTTCCTTAAGCAAAAAAGGCCAAGCAAGAGCTCCAAGCCCTGAGTTCAAGCCTCAGTACTATCATAAAAATAAGTAGAGAAATAATAGTCCTGCGGCGAGGACAGATTTGGGGTCCCAGTTAAATAACGTACTTTATCACAGTTAACATCAATCCAGGTCCTGGTCTGGACCCGGATCTTGTTTGCTGATACTGTTTGCTTTCTGGTGACTCTTTAATTTACCCAGGGCTAGCGGCCTACCACTGGCCTAGGTGAATTAGCCTGTGAACCTGAGGCCTTGTCTTCCCGAGTTCCCAGCTTGCCTTCCGCGTCAGAAGGCGTGCGTGCTAGGCGTGCGCACTGAGGAAGCGTGTCCCCGTTCTCAGGTGAGCGAGGGCCCCCCTCTCCGGCTTTGGAGGTCGACCATTGAAGTCCCCGCCACCCCTGAGGAAGTCTTGACGCGGCTGCTGAAAGAGCAGCACCTCTGGGATGTGGACCTGCTGGACTCCAAAGTGATTGAAATCCTGGACAGCCAGACGGAAATCTACCAGTACGTCCAAAACAGCATGGCGCCCCACCCTGCCCGGGACTATGTGCTTCTGAGGTGAGCCCTCCGCCTCTGTCTGTGGAACAGGCAGTCAGCTGTCGGACGCGAGGCTCGATGGCGCTGGGCCGCTCAGGACGGGCGTGGGGCTTGGAGTTAAACTCGGGTGTCCAGAGCAGCGCCGACGCCTCCTCCCGCCTCCAGCGTCTCTATTGATCCCAGCGGGGTATCTGACCGAGAATGGTGGGAACTCCCGGAAGGGACACGTCCCCGTGCTGCGTGGCCTGGCGGATTTCTGTCCCCCGTGGGATCCTTTGCGTTAGGGATGGACAGTGGGCGGGCGAGCCGGGACCGGCGTGGGAGTCGCGAGCGAGGTGTGGCTGGGCGCCGCGGGCTTGGAGCCCCTCAGCCCGCTGGGGACTGAAGGCCTTCCAGCATCTAAGGAGACGTCCCGGTCCTCTGCAGTGCTTCTCCGGATGTGCACGTTCTAGAACCTTCCTGAAACGCGAAAGGGGTGTGTGGCGGCGTTTCCGCGTGGCTCTCTCCCCTGGGGCGCCGTGAAGTGGCCCTGCGGAGTCTCCGCCGAGCGCACGTGGGCCGTGGGCCGACTGAGCCCGCCCCCCGCACCCCTGCCCCCCCTGCCCCCCCCCCCCCGTCCTCCACGGGGAAGGCTCTCAGCCAGTCCGTGCTCTGCCTTGTCGTTCCAGAACCTGGAGGAGTAATTTACCGAAGGGCGCCTGCGCCCTCTTCCTCACGTCCGTGGATCACGACCGGGCGCCCGTGGTGGGGGTGCGGGTCAACGTGCTCCTCTCCCGGTATTTGATTGAACCCTGCGGGCCAGGAAAATCCAAACTCACCTACCTGTGCAGAGCCGACTTGAGGTACGTCCCGCCTCTGGCTGGACCCCCTGGGCGGAGGCGGGGAGGCGGGGAGGAGGCGGCTGCTTCCCTCCCGGGGCGGGCCCGAGTCCGCGGCCGCCTCGCGGGTGCAGCCCCTGGGGCTTAGGACACACGCTAGGGAAGCCATGCCCACCCCAGGGTTCTCCCAGCGAATCGAATGCCCCAGGGAACGGCGTACTCTGTATCTGAACCAACAACGGGAAGAGTCTCATTTCATACTCTGAGGGCTTTGCATCCTGGGACTGGGACCTGGACTGGGTGGTGCTGGGTTAGGGCTTCATCCTATGCCACCCATGTGTGTGTGTTGATCCATAGCAGAAAATGATGAGAAAGCAGCAATACAGATTTTAGAAAATGAACTTCTACACCGTCTTTCTAAATATTCATGTTAACTCGACTCCCTGTGGAACCTTTATGTGTCCAGTTCTTCGTTTGCCCGTGTGACCTGCTTCTGTGACAGAGGACAGTCCTAAAGCTTCCTCTGAGCAGGTTCAATGAGTGTCTGGCTTAACACACTGCTCCTTGGGAGGCCTCTGGTGCCAGAGGTGTCATGCACGAGCCACGGGCTCGCCAGACGATAAAGAAGAGTAGTCTTTTACTTACCATGCTTTGCTTATTACAAAATACAAGTGCGTGGAAGGCCCTGGCTTGGATCCCAGCAGTACAAGAACAGAAAGAGGAAGGAGGGAGGGAGAAGCGTATTCTGGCGTGTCTCTACCTAACGTCTCTCCTGTCTGCCGCAGGGGTCGCATGCCGGAGTGGTACACCAAATCCTTTGGCCATTTGTGTGCAGCCGAAGTGGTGAAGATTCGGGACTCCTTCAGTAATCCAAACACCGACGCCAAGGACGGCAAATCCAGGTGATGGCCGAAGCAAAACAACAGTGCCACCCCCCCGTGTGACGGCGGCTGGAAGCTTGCCAGTCCTTGCCAGAGCTCACCTGTGGTGATCCTGAAGCAGAGCAACCTGGGGTGTTCAGACGTGAACTGTAGCGCTTTGATACATTTTTTTAAAGCTGCTTACCGTTTGTTTAAGGTCTGTGTTATAGACCGTGACTGGA
This sequence comes from Perognathus longimembris pacificus, assembly GCF_023159225.1. Taxonomy (NCBI): domain Eukaryota; kingdom Metazoa; phylum Chordata; class Mammalia; order Rodentia; family Heteromyidae; genus Perognathus; species Perognathus longimembris. The sequence continues at coordinate 42,198,134 of NC_063181.1, read as the reverse complement.
ATAGAGGACTGTGCAAAAAAGAAAAAGTGCTTGTGTTCTTATCCACATTGCTTCTGAGAAGCAGAACTCTAAGTAGATTATGGACGGTGATGAGGGATCGGTTCTCGGTGGTGCCGCTGTCCGCGCCCCGTCGTGGACCGGTGCTGCGGTGCGTGGCGGAGCTGCCGACCCCGCCGTCGGCGTTGGCACTCCCGCAGGTGTGTCCCCGAGAGGGGCAAGGACAGGCTTGCACAGAGCACAGTGGGCGTGTGTCTGTCGCTGGTTGAGTGGCGTAGATGGAAATGCTGGAAGGCAGTGTCTGGCACACTGAAATGGCTGCAAGAGAGACACTGATACACCAGGACTGGTTCCACCTGGAATCGCTGACTACCCCGCCCCCCCCCCCCATAACTAGGAAGGTGACCAACCCCCTGTCCATTTCCAGAATATTGTAGATTGACCCTGGCACTCATTTTAATGCAACTTGGACTTAGGCCTAATTGCAAAAAGTGATGTCGTTTTAACTGGTAAGATTAGCTCAGGAATAAGTATGCCAGTTCCCTTATGCGCTCCAAAGCGGCGTTTCGTTTGTGTTTTTGTGTTTTTGAGTTATGGGTCGGGCTTTGGTTTTGTCTCAGTACTGGAGCTTGAAGTCAGGGTTGAGCGCGGTTCCTTCGCCTTTCCCCACGCGGTCGGCACTCCACCCCCCAGCCACACACCTCCACTGGCAGCTTTTTGATGGTTGATTGCAGATAACAGTCTCGCAGGAATCTCCCGCCTGGATCGGCTTCGAAGTGCGGTCCTCAGACCTCAGCTTCCTGAGTAGCGAGGGTGACGGGGCGAGCCGCTTTGCTTTAAGTGAGATACAAATACTGGACCTCTCCGCATTTAACCCTGGATCAAGCACCAGTCTTTTTTACCTGATACAGTTCGTTGCATCGTCAACATAACAGAAACATAGGAACATAAGAAAACCGTACGTCCCTAAGAAATCCCTGTAATCTTAACTGAGACACAAAATGCCTGTTTGTTTTGTTTTGTTTTGTTTGGGTAGGAGGGAATTGATTGGTAAAGGCGTTCCAAAGCAGAACATATTTATGAATGGGGTTTGGCTTTATCACCAAATAGATTTTCTGTGGGGTTTATTTTTCTTTTACCCAGTTTTTCTTTTCCCTCAGAATGCCCTTAAAATGTGTTTTAGTGGCATTGAGAGCAGTGCTCATAGTGGAGGGGAGGGGACTGCGTGAAAGGAAGGCCGCAGTTGTCTGGGAAGGGTAGTCTTTATACAGGTTTTACTGTAATGGCAAAGAGAGACAGTATTAGTAAATTTATTTTATATGGATCAAAAGTGAATAATGTATGAATGAGAGAAGGATTTTTATTTTGTTACAATGTTAAGTTACCACTGTCAGTGTTATTTCAAAGGTTCTTTGAAGAATTGGGGGAACAGGGATCAGATGAGAGATTTAACGTGTTTAGTATTTTGACTATCAGCAGTGTTGCTTGTGAAGCTATTCCTGCCATGTATATTCAAGTTTGACAGTTTCCACATTTGTAAGATTGTGTGTTGTATATACCATTCTATGAAGATATGTGTATACATGTCTGTCCAGTGTGCTTTCAGACGTAGATAGAGCATGAGAAAGATTATTATTTAAAACATACTTGTATTTATACCTCAGATATTCTTTTGGGTTTTGTACCTCAAGTCTCCCTTTCCCCCGTTGTAAATACACTTTACATGAATACAGTCTAAGTGAAAATAAATAAATGAAAGGAAGAGGTTTATAATTTGCTCTATATCTGTACAGAATATTACCCAGTAAGTGCACTAAAGTGAGGGGAAGGTCTCCCTGCTTTCCTTTGTGTATTGCATCTTTCTCCTAGTCTCAGGATCACAGATTGTAAAGAATCCCAAAGCCAGCGCCCTGTGGGAGCAGGCCGGAGGTTTCCCGGCTGAAGGAAACCGTGGCTTGTGAATCGCGGGCCGGCCGAGCTGCGCCCGAGCTCCCGGCAAACAGGCAGCCCGGCGAGCGAGGGCTCAGGAGGCCCGCAGACCGCAGGCAGCCCGGCGAGGGCTCAGGAGGCCCGCAGACCGCAGGCAGCCCGGCGAGGGCGCAGGCAGCCCGGCGAGGGCTCAGGAGGCCCGCGGACCGCAGGCAGCCCGGCGAGCGAGGGCTCCGGAGGCCCGCAGACCGCAGGCAGCCCGGCGAGGGCTCAGGAGGCCCGCGGACCGCAGGCAGCGCGCCCAGAAAGCCGCCGGGCCCCACAGCAGCAAGGGCAGGCTTGCGGGCGCAGCCGGGCCCCCCTCCGCTCCACACGGGGTCTCCCCGCGTGCGTTCCGCTGCCCTCCTGAAGAGATTTCTTCTATCGCCAAGGAAAAGCGCTCAAGGGGTGTCCGCCCCGTCCGGAGCGACCGCCCGCGTGTACCCCGCGACCTCTGCGTGGCGGGGAAGCTCTGTGGGGGCAGGCGCGGCCCCCGCTCGCCTCTGCCCTCCTCTGCACGCCTCTGCCCTCCTCTGCACAGCTGCCCGGGTTTTGTACTTGTACACACCTAATAAACTCGTTCTCTGCTGGAGCACGGTGACTGGCTTCCCTCCCGTTTGTGCTAGAGGACGAGAGTCGTGGCCGCCCTCCGTCTTAATCGTGGCCGCCCTCCGTCTTAATCGTGGCTGCCCTCCGTCTTAATCGTGGCCGCCCTCTGTCGTCTTAATCGTGGCCGCCCTCCGTCTTAATCGTGGCCGCCCTCCGTCTTAATCGTGGCCGCCCTCCGTCTTAATCCACCCCTCGCGCTGGCGAATCGGGACCCGGTGGGAGATTGCAGAGCGCTGAAATGGAAAGATGCCGCAGAGTTGCTCAAGAGTGTTTTCTGGTGGTTCTTTTTCTTCTTCCCTTCCCTCCCCTGGTCTCCCCCTCCCCTCTCCCCTCTCCCCCCGTCTCTCCCCTCCTCCCCCACCCCCTCCCGCCCAGTTCTGGGGCTGGAATGATGGAGGTTCCCCTAAGCTACATCCCTGCTCCCTTTTATCTCCCACGAGATGAGATTTAAAAGTTGAGTTAGGGAGACTTGGTTTCGCCCCCATTCAATCTGGGAGGCGGCAGGAAGGGACGCCCCGGCCCCGTTCCCTTGTCACGTTTAAGAAGGCACCGCAAAGGCTTTTCTCAATCTGTGTTTGTCTCTGCCTCCACACCTGGCTTCAGATCAAAACGTCTCTGGTCAGAATGTCCCACACGGTGCTGCCTGACGTTACCACTAGGTTGCACACGTGGCCCGGCTGCGGGTGGGGGAGCCCCCCCCCCCCCGCACCCATTGTAGCCTTAGCTTGCTTCGTGCTTGCTCATTTAGTCAGCGATTCAGCCCCGGCTCTGCCTCCCGAGCGCCCAGCCCGCGCCATACAGGACAGCGCCCCACGGGACAGCACCCCACGGGACAGCGCCCCACGGGACAGCGCCCCATGGGACAGCACCCCACGGGACAGCGCCCCACGGGACAGCGCCCCACGGGACAGCAGGGACAGCGCCCCACGGGACAGCGCCCCACGGGACAGCAGGGACAGCGCCCCCCGGGACAGCAGGGACAGCGCCCTCCGGGACAGCAGGGACAGCGCCCCACGGGACAGCGCCCCACGGGACAGCACCCCACGGGACAACAGGGACAGCACCCCACGGGACAGCACCCCACGGGACAGCACCCCACGGGACAACAGGGACAGCGCCCCACGGGACAGCGCCCCACGGGACAGCAGGGACAGCGCCCCACGGGACAGCGCCCCACGGGACAGCAGGGACAGCGCCCCACGGGACAGCAGGGACAGCGCCCCCCGGGACAGCGCCCCACAGGACAGCAGGGACAGCGCCCCACGGGACAGCAGGGACAGCGCCCCACGTGACAGCGCCCCACCAGAAAGCAGTTTCTCAAGACTTTTTTTTTTTTTCAGAACTATGGAGACAAGTGAAGTTCTGGAGACGTAAAATCTAGGGGAAAACGGAAGGAGCTGATAGAAATTTGGTGCCTCCTGACGTCATGAGGGGAAACGTAGAGTGTGTGGATGTTTCCATGACACACGTGTCCACACCACCTTTTGTGCACTTAAGCCTCACAGGCACCCCGTGATAGTGACAAGCCCCCCCTGGTCAGGAAGATCTAGAACTGTCATTCCGGCTCAGATACAGATAGTTGGCTGAACTTTTCCTAAGTGGGAGGCAAAGTTCTCAGAAAGAGCCAATCCGAATTGAAAAGAAGTAGGAAAAGGGCCTGTAGCAAGTTGTAGTCGACGTCCCAGTATCGAGATGACTAAAAGGGAATCAGACAGGACAAGAGGAACGAGCAAAAGTTTTGTTTCGGGCTGCTGGTGAAGCCAGCAAATGAAATAAATAATTTGAAATAGATCAAGATTCCATTTATCCTTGTGAAACAGAGGGCATGATTTTGCCCCTTTGCAAGCAAAGAATGATTAGACGCGTCATCTGATTACGATTCACTGTTACTACGAAGAATAAGAATAGTAATATTATGTAAGACGATGGTCTTATTCACTACTCTTGTGTCTTGGGTACGGAGGCACATTAATTACAGGCTGCTTAGCCTACAGCCTAGTCCACGGTTCTGCTGCTTTGATGTTCTCTGTGATACTCTCTCTTCACTTCCCACCACAAGCAATACCATGAACTGCTATTGTTCTTTGTAAAGGTGTTTGGGAGAGCCAGGGCTCTATGTCAAGAGGAAGTAGAATGGCGCCCAAATGCTTTACCTCATCCCCCTGCTGAAGCATCCATCCGTGATTATCAAACAGAAATCCTAAAGAGTGAGATCATAGCACGCGTGTCGTGGTGGTGTTCCATCAGGATGGAATTTGCCCAAGGAATGCAAATCACTGAAGACCCGGAAGAGCCCCGCGGCATGAGAAGCTGGGGTGGGGCTGGGCAGTCACAGGAAGTGCAGGCCAGCTCTCAGGGGATGAGCGGTCCTTTGCAGGCAGGGAATTTGCAGAATCAGGTTAGCAGCTGTGGCGGAGGGAAATTGCCCGTGGTGTGTATACGGTTCCCACGAGAGCAGCCAGCTGGCCTGTCTGCACCCAAAGCTGTGTGGACATCCTCTACCCAAACGTCTCCCAAGACATTTTTCATCGCGCCTGATTTTTTGGAAAGAGATATTTTAGGACTAGAAGTGTTCTTGCTTAAAGCAGTATTTCACTTCCTTCTTCCCTATTCCAATAGAAAAAAAAATCTCAAAAGGGAAAAGATTTACTCTTCTTACCACCCTGAGAAAGGCTTTATCCAGTGACTCATTCCTGTAAAAAAAAAAAAAATTATGTGATTCTTAAGAAGATTTTTTAGGAAAAAAAAAAATCTTTTTTTTGGTCAGTGGTGGAGCTTAAACTCTGGGCCTGGGCGCTGTCCCTGAGCTTTTCCTCAAGGCTAGTGCTCTACCACTTGAACCGCAGCACCACTACCCATTTTCTGGTGGTTAATTGGAGATATAGTCTCCTGGACTTTCCTGCCTGGGCTGGCTTTGAAGTGCCATCCTCAGTTCTCAGCCTCCTGAGCAGCTTGCATTACAGGCGTGAGCCACCGGCACCTGCCCCAAAAGGTTTGTTTTCAGGTTACAAATACTTGATGTGTTTGTTGTTTTGTTTTTTGTTTGGCTGTTTGTTTTGCTGCCCTATGAACAGAGCTCGGAGCCTCGTGTAGATACAGTAGGCATGGGCTTCAATACCGTGACAGCCCTGGTTATAGGAATGTTTAAAGTATGAATGTTTTTGACCTAAGTCTGAATGAACTTATCAAAGGTTCCAATCAGACCAGGTGTCTATTTTAATCTGCCTGACAGTGGAATAAATGTTTTATATTCAGTTAAAAATCTCATTTCCAGGGCTGGGGAGATGGCCTAGTGGCAAGAGTGCCTGTCTCATATACATGAGGCCCTGGGTTCGATTCCCCAGAACCACATATACAGAAAATGGCCAGAAGTGGCGCTGTGGCTCAAGTGGCAGACTGCTAGCCTTGAGCAAAAAAGAAGCCAGGGACAGTGCTCAGGCCCTGAGTCCAAGCCCCAGGACTGGCCAAAAAAAAAAAAAAATCTCATTTCCTATCCATTTAAACATATCCAGGACTATATGACTATTTACACGAACAAACTAAAGTAGGGTGTTTGCCAGGAACAATTCCAGTGGCGTAATTCCTTGGAACAACTAACTTAAAATGACTGCCATGAAGCTGGAACATGTTGTTGGGGGGGGTGAGATCAAGGGGAGGGAGGGCAGACAGACAAGTGGGGAGAGGAGGGTGGGCTAATACAATGATAATACGCAATGCACATCTGTAAAAATGGGCGGGTTGGGGAGAAATGGGGAGAATGATGAAGAATACAACTCTAAGATATACGTACCAACTGGCACATTGAATTGAAACTCCTTTGTACAACCACGTGAAGATGTATAGATATATTTCTATTAATGGCTATAGATGGCTTTTGAAGTTCTTTTTAGCCCTTTTTTAATTTTTCTCAGGCACTGTCCCTGAGCTTTTGTGCTTACCACTTTGAGCCCAGCTCCACTTCCCGTCTTCTGGTGGTTAATCAGGAGGCTGAGATCTGAAGCATCACAATTCAAGGTCAGTTGGAAGAAAAGTCAGTAAGATTCCATCTCCAAAAACAACCAGCAAAAAACTGGGTTGGAGGGGCTGGGGATATAGCCTAGTGGCAAGGGTGCTTGCCTCGTATACATGAAGCCCTGGGTTCGATTCCCCAGCACCACATATACAGAAAATGGCCAGAAGCGGCACTGTGGTTCAAATGGCAGAGTGCTAGCCTTGAGCGGGAAGAAGCCAGGGACAGTGCTCAGGCCCTGAGTCCAAGGCCCAGGACTGGCAAAAAAAAAATGAACCTTTTCTCTTTAGAAGATGATTGTCTTGCGTATTCTGTCATAGTCATGGAAAACTAACATGGCAGGATTCCTCCTCCTCCTCCTCCCCCTCCCCCTCCCCCTCCCCCTCCCCTTCCCCCTCCTCCTCCTCCTTGAGCTGCTACTGGAGCTTAAATTCGGGGTGCGGGGGGGGGGGGCCTCCTGCTCTCACTGGCTTTTTCACAGGCTGCCGCGCTCCCCCTGGAACCTGGCATCACTTCCTCACGCCAGGCCGGGTTTGTGAACAGATGTCGGTGCTCACAAGTCAGCAGTAATAATCACAAATAAGACAAAGATAAATCTTCGCGTTTCCTAGCCTTTATCCTACAAAGGACTCGTCATTACACCCCTTACTCCTTAAAGCCATCCATTGTGCTTCACCTCTTTCAAAGGCGTGTCACGCTACAATATAGAGCAGTGAGAAGAGCCAGATTGTTATTTTCAGGACTTCCACAGATGTTTTTAAGTTGGAAGCCTCTGAAGAGGAAGTGTGAGATAACTTCCATTGGTACAAGATTTAAGTGTTCGCAATGGAAAACAACTTTCTGGACCGCGGCTCAGACTTGTAATCCAAGCCTCTGGAAGATCGAAGTTCAAAGCCAGACCAGGGAGAAAAATTTGCTAGACTCCATCTCCAACGCAATCGGCAAAGCATGGCTTTAAAACTTAAGGCTCCGCATGGTCTACAGCCTAGGAAGCTCACGTCCCCGGCACAGTGATTCACAGGCAAGGACTTGGGGGATTTAACACCCGCCCCCACCTCCAGAAGCCAGTTTTTTTTAACTTTCTAGGCTAGCAGATAGGGTGCTCTCCCCCCACCCCAAGTAACAAAGATAAACCTAGCTTTTGTTGTTGCAGAGTTTCAAAATGTAAATATTCGGATGGATCCCTAACAGCATTCCAAGGATACAGGAAATTCAAAGTTCACACGCTCTGTAAAGATTACTAAGGCAAGAAGAAGAAAAAAAAATAGCCCTCTCCAGGACCATGGGAAATGCTGAAATATTTCAAAGAGCTGGAGAATTTTACTCTAGGATCCCACAAGCCCACAATGCTTAAAATGGAATATGTTTTTCTGAACTAAAAGGAAAAGGAAAAATATGTCATATTTCCAGAGACAAACAAACCAGGCTCACAAGCAAGGCAGGCCGGATGAGAGTAGAATTCCTCGCTTGTTTGCTTGTTTGTTGCTGTTGTTATTGTTGTTTGGGATTTTTGTTTGGTTGTTGACAGTTTCATGTCACAACACTCAATGACAGCGCGGTCTGGGCATCTCAAGTCCTCTCTCCCTAGCAGGAAACTTCCCACGGTACGACACACAAACCGTCAGTTTGAAGGAAAGGCTTCAATGCATAGGTTCTTCCTGGTACTTGGTTGTGTTTCCTAAGTCCAGGGCCCACTTCAATATCAGAAATGGAAAATTTGTGAACAACATCAATGTCACGAACTTAACCCACAATTTAGTATAAGAAAGTCTGTTAGCTCCATTCATTTGATTTTCCTCACTTTCTATTTTTCACTGATCCTAAATCCATTTAATCTGAAGAAAAGACCAAATGAGATTTAAAAAAAACAAAAACAAAAACAAAAGCAGGACACAGAAAAAAAAAAAAAACATGTCTTCACATAAAACAAAACTATCATTTGGGCAAGAAAAGAAGCAAAGTGAGAAAGAGGCTAACAGATCCGTTTCTGGTTTCTAATCACCAAAATATACTCAATAAGCCATGAATCCAGGTTCTAGGTCTATGGTTGGAGACACCCCAAAGAACCTCCAGTGTCTCCTGAAATGCGATTTCTTTCTTGTTCCTTTGGTGGTGGTTGTTGTGGTTTCCCTTTGGGCTTTATCCTTTGACTTGCACTTCTTGTTTGTTTGAGTCTGGTCCTGATCTGTCTCTCTCTGGAGCCCAGGATTTCCCTGCCCCCCTCACCCTGAGGCTAGGGGTACCACAGCTGCCCTGGCTTTGGCTTATTTTGAGTTTCTGTCTTCCTGCTTGGCCTCTTCCCTTTCTGTTTCTTATCCTTCTTATCCACTTGGGCTCTTCTGGCTCTTCCCCCTGGGCCTTCACACCAGTTCCCTCCACAGGAGTAGTAAAGGGGCGGGGAGGAGGGGAGATAATGGCCACATTAACAGTGAGACGGGAAAGGCGAGAGCTGCGGTGTGACAGGAGTTGTGAGAGCTCAGGGAATTCCCCCTAAATTGGCAGGCGTGCAGGCTGGATGGGGATCCAGTGGGAAAGGAGGGGGCGCAGCCCCAGAGCCCCCACCTTCCTTGGGGGCCGCAAGGAAAGACAGGCCACAGGGTAAGAGTATTGAATCGCCTGGAACTGTCAAGACAACCAAGCCCAAGCTGCTAGTTCTCCCGGAGTGGAAGCAGTCCCAGAGAGACAGGGACTGATCCAAGGTTTTAAATAACAGCAAGGAACTGACTAGAAGCTGGTTTAGATGAGAACAGGGCTATGAATTGTTCTTCTCGAATAAATCAATGAGAGCTTCCATCTCTCCAGGTCCTCTGGGTTTACCTCCATCATGGAGCCCTGGTTTAATTTCATTCAGCCCCCTGATTCTCCCAAGGCTGAAAACTCTGTTCAGTGCCAGTCTGTGCTGTCCGTGGCTCCCACCTTCCCCGCCGTAGGCCCCTAAAGCTGAGCACATCAGGAGGGAGTGTGAATAATTATTCATTGAACTTGCTCATGGGCTCCATACTGGTGGGTACCACAGGCTGCCTATTCAACCAAACACGGATCAAAAATCTGTCACATTCCCTAAACAGTACAGTGTAATACCTATTTACAGAGTACTGATACGGTATTAAGCATTATAACTAATCTAAAGATGATTTAAACTCTCCAGGAAGGTATGCATAGGTCACAGGCAAATTCTACATGTTTTACCCAAAAGACTTCAACAACTGTGGATTCTGATAGCTAAAGAAGGTCCTAGAATCAACCTCAGAGACATCAGGGAAGATTGTGTTCACTGGATTGGACGAACAATTAGTCATTGAAACAGGTAGCGCTCTAAGACCCCCATGTGTCCACGCATCATCTTACTTGGTTGGAGATGTCATTGTTCTATTGTACCGTTGAGAATCGCTGGGTGATCCTGGGTGGCGCTGACCCCTCTGAGGTAAAGCGCATGAAGTCTTAGGAGAAAGAAATGACAACTCGGCACAGGGTTAGCCATTCACAGGCACTCTTGTTTTGTTATTTAGGTCCTCTGTTTTTAATTGAGATAATAAGAGCTACTTATGTTTGCTGTGTGATCTCAGGGAAACCACTACTAAACTTCAGTTTGCATGTATATCCGTAAAAATAATCGGAATCGGAATACACAGTAAGCACTATGTATTATGACATCTGTATGTGCTTACTTTTTCCTTGTTTAAATCTGTGCCTGGGACAAACTGTACCCCCATAAAATATAAATATTAATCAAGTTGGGCGGCTAGACTTTCACGAGCAAGGTGAAGAGCATCTAGCTGCTTCTTTTCCTGATAAAGCATCTGCAATTGAGCAACCTGGGCCCTAGATTTCCATTTAGCAATTCACCGAATACACATTAGTTGACTGTCTACCATATGTCAATAAACGGCTCCATAATGAGCTGAAAAGATAGGATGGAAGAAAGACAGCCTCGTCAACAAATGGTGCTGGCAAAACTGGTGCAACACCTGTCACAAACTAAACCTAGGTCCTTGCATATCACCCTGCCCCAGAATCGATTCCTAATGGATCAAAGACCTGGAAGTGAAGTCAGACACCCCGACAACACTCCAAGAAGGAGTAGGAGAAACACGGCTCCCTGTAGCCCCTCTGCCCATCCCTGCGACAATAAAGAAGCAGAAGGAAAAGGCTCCAAAGTGAAAGCCATCGTCTTGACTCGGGTGCGGTGGGGTCTGGCCGAGGAGGCCAAGGACCGCTTCGGTGGGGTGTGCTGTGGGGAGGACCCCCCCGCCGCCAGGTCAGGAGAGGCCGTTGGGGCGGCACGGGGAGGAGGCTGGAGACACAGGGACTTCAGGGGGGCCACTCCAGAGAGCTGGGCCGTCTGGGGGAGCCCGCTCGGGGGAGAGGACAGGGAGGTCCCGCCTGGCTACAGGGAGGTGTTCTGGAACAAAGTGCAGGAGCCTAGAACAGCTGGGAAGGCCCTTGCTTAGCCCTCTAAAGGACCTGAGCAGGGCCTGGAGGTGAAGGGGCGCTCTGACGGCGCGGAGCGGAGAGGCTGGAGCTCGCCAGGACCCAGCCGGTGAGCACTGTGCCATCCCTTACCAAGAAAGCACACCAACCACCAGGAACGGGCTGGGGACCTCAGGGACAAGACAGCACTGTCCCCCGACGCGCACACACATGCACACGCGCGCACACACGCACACACACGCACGCACACGCACGCACACAGAGGCGAGGGAGCAAGGCCTGGGAACAGAGGTGACTAGGGGTGGAGTCCTTTAGGATTGAGGGAGTGGAGGGAGGGCTGGCTCCCCGAGCTCCCTGTTTGCCCGGAGGGGGGCATCACTGGGCTCCCGGCCCGCCCGCGGCGGGGCATTACTGGCCGAAATCAGCCGCCCAGAAGGCAAAGCATAAGGGAAAGGGTTTAGGTGAGGAAGGGAAGCAACTGGGAGTTCCCGTGTGGGGCCGTTGGTATTCTACTGACATCTAAGCAAAGCTGCCCACGGGCCATGGAAATCCGGGGACAGGCGTCTCCGGAGGCAGCCGGGTTTAATGGTCACTGTAGCCATGGACAAGAGGAGGACAGAGAGGCCCCCCTTGGGGTCTCAGACCGGGGAGCTGGCTCTGTGTCCACAGGTTGCCTGTGCAAACACGCAGGCCCTGAGATAGGAAGGTGAGCCGTCCCATAACCACCGGGAACCTCAGAGCTTTGCTGATTCTTCACTCGACGTGTTAGGCTCCTGCAGTCCCCAGGTGATTGAAGGCCAGGGATTTCCTTTGTTAATCACTTCTTTGAAAGGACTGAAGACGTCATGGAGAAATAGAGAACAGGAAAGAGAATGGAAGGGCGCTGGGGAGGGGGGAGAGAGAGAGAGAGCGAGAGCGAGAGAGAGAGATTGGAAAAAGGAAAAGAGTGGCATAAATATGCACAACCATGAAAAAAACATCAAAACTCTCCTAGCCCATCTGTTGCCAACAGAATCCCCGCGTCACAGAGTTAGCGCTTAGCAGAGCACAGAGCTCGGCGATTCATTCTGCGTCTTCAGCATGGGGAGGCAAAGCCAAGCGCGGGCAGGGGGGGGCAAACCCCAGCTGCTCCTGGGCGGCGAGCTGTGTGCGCATCGGGCTCCGTGGACGGGGCAGGGTGGAGACCCAGCCGCTCTCGCTGGCGGCGACGGGTGGATTCGATCAAGCATCGCAAACAGCGCTCTGTTGCCTTACCGGGGTGCCCCAAGGCACACCCGCTGGTTTTCTGGGGATTGAAAGGAAAGGAAGACTGGGTATCCTGGGTGGGAAAGGCGGGAGCGAGTTCTGGGGTGCTCAGCCCTTCCTCCACACCCTGTGGCTGAGCCCGCACGCCCGGGGGGGGCCACGGGCGCCCCCTGCGGTGAGCCCCAGAGCCCCACGTGCCCGAAGGCTTGCGTGAGGGAGGGGGGTGGAACGCGTGAAATGGGCCTGGCTCACCGCAAGTGGTCTTTCCGGAGAAGCGGCTCTAAGAGGCCCCCGGGTGGGACTGGGTTTTCTTGTATTATTTCATAATCGCCCGGGTTCGCCTTTCGTTTTGGTTCAGGTCTGGGTTTGTGAAGGAAAACATGACTTTGTTCCTCTCACTGTTCTCAACACGGAACCCAGGAGCTGGCATGCTCTCAGAGTTCCCCCAGAGGAAGGGGAGAGCCCGGCCAGCCTCCCAAGGGGAAGGGCGCCCCAAGGCGGAGGGTCCAGAAGCGGGGGGCCCCCCATCAGCCTGGGGAGAATCTCCTGCTGCTTCCACTCGTGGTGGGAAAGAGTGACAGAGGCAGGATCTGGAGAGACAGGGCCTGCACTCGTGCAATGGTCAAGACATCCGTGAGCAAGGCAGGACCTGGTTCCCGGGGGGCCTCCAGCCCACCTACCCAGCACCCCCCCAGCCTCGCCCCCACCCAGCACCCCCCAGCCTCACCCCCCAGGGCCGCCGCTTTGAGGAGGGAAAGTTCCAGTGCATGAACACTCTCCCAGAAAACTGTTAGCCTGTATTATTGTACGCAATAATATTCTTTGATCATATTCATCCCCTTCTATTACTCTAGCTTGTCACTGTCTTCTCCTATCCCCACCGGTCCCCTTTCCTAACCCAAATCCCCAAATACTCTCCCTCCCTTCCCTCCTTCCCTCCCTCCCCTCCCTCCCTCCCTCCCTCCCCTCCCTCCCTCCCTCCCTCCCTCCCTCCCTCCCTCCCTCCCTCCTTCCTTCCTTCCTTCCTTCCTTCCTTCCTTCCTTCCTTCTTTTGTTGTTGTTGTTGATCCTGGGGCTTGAACTCAAGACATGCCCAGCTAGTCCTTGTCTATTTTTATATCTTCTTTTCAATCTAGATTTTTGCATATGAGAAGACATGTAATATTTGTATTTCTGCCAGGTACTGGCGGCTCACACCTGTAATCCTAGCAACCCAGGAGGCTGAAAACTGAAGATTGTAGTTCAAAGCCAGCCCAGGAGAAAGGTCATGAGACTCTTATCTCCAGTGAACCACCAGAAACCACAAGAGAGCTATAGCTCCAAGTGGTAGAGCGCTAGCCTTGAGAGCTAGAGAGAGCACCCAGCCCCTGGGTTCAAGCCACATGAACTACCAAAAATAAGTAAAGAAAGAAAGAATTGTCTTTCTAAGTCTAGCTTATTCATATTCAGATTATGAGCTCCAGTTTTATTCACTTTCTTACAAATAATCAAACGTAACTTTATGTCTAAACAACACTGTGCTGTGTATAGATCCCATGTGTTCTTTATCCATTCAGGTCTTGGGTTGATTCTGTAACTTAGCTATTATGAACAGCACTTCAAGAAACGCGAGTGTAGCTATCTCTAGCAGGAGGGATATGGCAGGGTTATAAGTTCGTTCTGTTTGTTCCTTTTTCTTGAGGAAACTTATCCTGGGTTCCGTAGTGGCTATTCTAATTTACATTTCTACCAATAGCAAACAAGGATTCCCTTCCTCTCTACCTTGCCCAGTTTGTAGTTTGTTTCTTCTAATTGGGGTGAGGTGAAATCTCAGTGTCATTTTGATTTGCATTTCTCTGATGGCTAAAGTTGTTGAACTTAAAAAAAAAAATCCACTGGACGTGTGTACTTCTTTTGAAAAGTTAGCTGTTCAGTTCATTTGTCCAGTTATTGACTGGGTTGGTTCTACTTTTGGTGCTGTTTTGAGTTATTAATATACTGTCGATATTAATGCCCTGTCAGATGAGTATCTGGCAGAATTTTTCTCCCATTCTGTGGGCTGTCTCTTCCCTCTGTGAAGTTTGTTTTTTATTATTTTGAGGAAGTGTTTTAATTTGATGGTCACATGCTACTATGTTACCTAAGCTATTAGAGCCTTAACTCAGGGAGCCAGCCTCTGCCTTTGAGGTGAATTCCCTGCAGTCTTTTCAGAGTTGCATGTCAGACGTCGAGATCTTCCATTCATTCTGAATTTATTTTTGGTACAGAATAAGAGATTGTTTTAACCTTCCACGTGTGGATATCCAGTTTTCCCAGCACCACTTGCTAAAGAGGATAGATATTTATCTTTTATTCAGTGGATGTCTTGGGCAGCTCTGTTGAGAATCAGATGGCTGTAGCTCTGTGGGTTTATTTCTGGGTCATCTATTCTATTCTCTTGGTTTATGTGTTTGTTTTTTGTGCTAATACCATGCTGATTTTGTTACTGTGGCTCTGTCTTATAACTTGAAGTCAGGTATTGCCATACCTCTAGTATGGCTCTTTTTGCTCAGGCCTGCCTTTTCTGTTTCCTATGTGAAATTTGGGGTTGGCCTCCCCTGCTCCCCTTCGATTTGTGAATGATGTCACTGCGATTTTGATGAGGTGTTGCATTGGATAGAATTGAATACTGCAGTTACGCAGATTGCTCTTGATAGGGTTGTTTTTCACACTATTAATCCTGTCCATCCATAGCCATGGGTGGTCTTTCAATCTTCTGGCCAACGCAGACACGTTTGGGACACACACTCAACGCATAGCAGAGGGCTTCCTGCCACACCTCCGGAGGCCCAATGCCCGCGATCATGAGGCTAGCGATAGGGCGCCCGCCCCAATGAATAGCAGATGTGGCTCTTGCTGACCGGAGGCCTCTGTCTAGTTAGAAAAACAAAGTCAAACCGTTTGCACGAGCCTGTCCTGATGGCCTCGTGACTGTCTTCTTCACGAGAAGGGCAGGGAATGAAGGAAACTCTGGAACACGCTTCTCATTTTCTAGGCTCCTGCAAGACAAGGAACCTATACAAACTTGTATCCCAGAGAGAAGACTACAGGAGCCGGAAGTAAATCCTAAACTAGAGCAAGGACTTTTAAGAGGATTTGCACTGGCCTTTCTCGCCTCTTTTCTTTTTCTTCTGGCAAGCACCATAAAAGGGTGAACATCACTTCCAAATGCTTGTGAAGTATGGTTCTCCGGGTTCTAGTTAAGATCTCGTTCTTCCATGGCTTTATTTGAGCTTTAGATAATTGCTTTCCAAGTCTTAGCTTCCAATTACTCTGACAATTCTTTGAGAATTTTACTTGCCTCGTGTCCCAGTAAAGACATGATATCTTAGCTACTCAAATCACTCACCTCTCCTTTCAAATCTGACAGAGCCCTGGAGGGGCGGCTGAGTGCTAGAGCACTTGGCTACCCCGTGGGAGGCCGTGGGCTCAGTGCCCAGCACTACAAATAAGTAAAGAACAAGTAGCAACATCTCAGGATAGTTATTTCAACTGTGTGTGGTAGCGCACGCCTGCAATTCACGCTACTTAGGGCAACAGAGATCAGAAGGGTCAAGGTTGGAGGCCTACACTGGCAAAAAGTTCCTAAGTCCCCATCTCAACAAATAAATAGAGGTATGGAGGCAGCCTGTGATCTGAGCTGGACAGGAGGCCCGGGTAGGAGGAGTTCAGTTTGAGATGAATGGACAAAGAAGTACGAGTTCCTATTTGAAAAATAACTCAAGTGAAAAGAAGGATGTGGTGCCATGCTTGTCTGGCAGCAGCAGGTCTTGTGTAGAGAAGGCTACACCTAAAGTTTAAAGCTGTCAGACATCCGTCCATATTAGGTGGTAAACCTCGTGCACAGGGCCAGGGAAGGGGACTCGGGAGACATCTGCCCCCAGGGGAGTCTGGAGTCCAGTCCCGCGGGGTCCCTCGTGCTGGGATGACTCCTTTAGCAAATCCCCAGAAGGCCTGCGCTCCTGGCTCCCATTCGGCTCCTTCTTGTTCTTTTCCTTTCCCTTCATTTTTAAAAGCAACGTGGCTCACTTACACACACTCGTGCAGTTTCATTGTTCTATCAGTATGTCATTGCCCTAGGTGTGTGTGTGTAGCAGGGGTGAAGCATCCAGTCACCGGAGCCCCGCCCGGACCCCTCCCTCCCGACGCTTGTCATTACTGTGCCACTTCTCTCAGTGCTGGTCCTGGCGCTTTAACTCAGGGCCTGGGCGCTGTCTCTGAACTTGCTTTTCTTTTTCTTCTTGTTCAGAGCTACTGCCCTACGAATTGAGCCATAGCTCTACTTGTGACCTTTTTGGTGCTTAGTTGGAGATGAGAGTCTCCTGAAGTTTCCTGCCCAGGTTGGCTTCAAACCAGGATCCTGAGAACTCAGCCTCCCGAGTAGCAAGGATTACAGATGTGAGCCCTGTGTGCCTTGAAGCTACTCTACTTTTAAGGCAACTTCTTTTTTTAAAATTCCATAGATGAGAGGCAAGTACCATATTGTCTTTCTGTGTCTAGCATATTTCTCTTAACATGATGTCTTACAACACCATTCACTGTTCAATGAAGGACAGGATTCCATTCTTCTTTATGGCTGAGTAACATACCATTGTGTATGTATACATTTCCTTTCTCTCTTTCCTTCCTCCTTTCTCTTTCCTTTTTCCTTCCCTCCCTCCCTCTGTCCCTCCCTCCCTCTCTCCCTCCCTCCCTGCTTTCCTTCTTGGCTTACATCCCTTAACTTTCTCGCTCAAGGTTAGCGCTCTACCACATGATCCACAGCTCCACTTCTGGCTTTGGGGTGGTTAATTGGAGATAAAGTCCTCCCAGTCTGTCTTGCCTGGACTGGCTTTGACAATGATTCTCAGATCTTCTGCGTAGCTGGGCTCACAGGCCTACGCCGCCTGCCTCCAGCCTCGATGACCGCCCCTAGCACCATGTTTTGGCATGTGGCTCGTTGCAGGTGTGCCTCGAAGTTTAGAACGCCGCAGAGGCCCGGGCTCCAGGGCTGAGCGTGGGGCTAAGGGAAGGAAGGGAGGAGTTGACATCAGTGGAGAGACCCAACTCATTCTTCATGATCTTCCTCAGGCTTAAATCTATTTCCTACACTCCGGAAGGGGGTTGGCTCTTAAGGTGTCTAGGACAGTGTCCACCTGCCCCTTGTCCTATGCAAAGCTCTCCAAGGCTGCAATGCAGAGCGTAAGAGTTACATCCGTTTATATGTGGGCTACACTGACAGACAGTGCTCATGTTTATGGGGTGGAGGGTGGCAGTTGGTACCCCGTATGCCGTAAGTAGTTGACATTCCACAGCAAGCCCCGCTGTGGGGAGATGACACTAAGCAGGACTAGAGCCAGTGGACCAAGATTCATGGGAAAACCAAGTGGGATCAGAGTTCTAGGACTCTAGTTCCTTAATCTGCCTGCACCTCTGCTTCCAACAACAAGAAATGGAAAATAGGGGCTGGGGATATAGCCTAGTGGCAAGAGTGCCTGCCTCGGTATACCCGAGGCCCTAGGTTCGATTCCCCAGCACCGCATATACAGAAAACGGCCAGAAGCGGCGCTGTGGCTCAAGTGGCAGAGTGCTAGCCTTGAGCGGGAAGAAGCCAGGGACAGTGCTCAGGCCCTGAGTCCAAGGCCCAGGACTGGCCAAAAAAAAAAAAAAAAAAAAAGAAATGGAAAATAGAACTTTATGGCCTAGACTGGGAAACCCAATGAGAAAACGGGGTTTTCAGGTACACTCTTCTGTACCAAGTGCTTAGGAGAAATACAAGATTTTGACTTTGCCCGTGTGAGCATTGCTGGAATATTTTGTGGGGTGGGTGGTGGCCATGCACTTTGAAAGTCCTCCAGAATGAAGTCACCTCCAGCCCTCTCAGTAGAATAAAGTTCTCACTTGTTCAGGGCTTGGGTGGACCTTGACGATTTCCTGCAGAAATTCCTGGCTTGGCTTTCTTTTTTATGGAACTCCCTTCTCCTCCCCAACAGCCTCATATTTCTAACGTGTGTGGACCGCGCCTTTCATGAAAGGGACACAACGCTGTCTGTGTCAGCCCTTGCACGGAGGGGAGGTCTTCCAACTTGCATCTGAAGGCTGGGTGAGAGAGAGATCCCGAGAGGGCGCTCTCAAAATGACTCAGCCCACTCTCTCCGTGTGGGACTTGAAATTCTTTCTCTGGATGCAGCCGGCATCAGCCAAGCAAACACTGGCTCACTTATGACTTGGGTTCCACATGAAAAGACAGAGTTGTGTTTTCACGAGTGAAGTTCTAAGAGCCAAGGCAGGAAGCCGTTCATGAAGCATTTGGTTTGGATTTGCTGCTCCGTGTGTGGAGTTTGTGGACTTGGGGCCTCTCCACCTCCTGGGTCTCCCTCAAGAAGGTTCTGGTCAGAAACCGGAAGCCTGTGTCCATCAAGGTTTCAGAAAGGGTTTCCCTCCCCCCTGGAGCCTCCCTCCTACACCCTGGTCTTCAGAACTAACTTTGTCCCCTCACCCCTCCACACACACACACACACACACACACACACACACCACACACACCACACACCACACACACCACACACACAGAGTTTTAAAGTCTGCCCTACCTTGTACTCCATTGCTTCTGAGACCTCTGTCACCTTGTCACCGACTCCGATGTCCTCCCTCCTTCTGATTTTTGTGTGTTTGGGTTATATGGGTGGTGTTGTTTTTTAATCCTTTCTAGAAATGTCAAGACATGAAAAGCGAAGTGTTTTAAATACGCAGAGACAATCATCCAAGTCCTAAGTTGGCCAGGCTCTTTGTCTTCTCTTCTTCTATTGCCCCCCCCCCTTTTTTTTTCTATTTTCAGTTTTAGTTCGCAGTACCCTGACCACTTCAGTCATAATATGGTTTCGGTGCGCGGCCCTCGGTGACCAGTGCGCCCGCAGGTTCCGGCCAACGCGAGGGTCTGGGATGGTTGTTGAATGAGTAATAGAGAAGCTCTGCGCAGGAGGAAGCGGGTCTCACTCTAGAATGCGGCCACTTCCTCTCCTTCATTATCTGAGGTCCCGGTTTCCTGAGCCCCAGGGCCCCTGGCGGCTTGCTTTTCCTTGTGCGCGGCCTCCTGTGGGGCCTCTGCTTGGGCACCCACGGGAAGGAGTGGAGTGGGTCCTCTTGCACCTGTTTCACTCTCCTGGGGGGGGGAGGGGGGCTGCTGAACCTAGGAAGGGGGGGCAGGGCTGGCAGGCCTTCTTTTGCACGAGGTGACTATCTCAGACTTTGCACGCGTGTGGTCTCCAGTCAGCCTCCAGCCATTGTCTCTCATCGCGGGTGCCTTCCGTGGGTGCAACTTGCCCCCGCGCTGGATTGGGGGTTCGTGGGGTGGCACTATCGCGTTCTGCAGCTCAGGCTCGCCTCCCACTCGCCGTCCTCCTCCTGCAGCCTCCGAGGGTTGGGGTGACAGGCGTGCACCCCCATACCAGCTGCTAGGATGTACTTGTCATCTCCACTTTAGCCCCGGAGAGGTCTCTGTGGTGTCAAGGAGACTTCCCCGGGGACAGGAGACACCCATGTGAGGGGGGGGGTGGCCGGGGAGGGAGTCCCGGTCCCCGGGGACAGGAGACACCCATGTGGGGGGGGGGAAGCCCCGGTCTGCCCTTCTGTTTCCGCTTCCACTCTGCAGGGCGCCGTTCGCACCGCCTCCCTAGCTGTGTTGTCCTTTGCATTTTTTTTGGTATTTTGGTCAGCACCTCCCTGTTTAGAATGCTCCCCGCGCTTCTACAATGTTCCCTGACCTCTCCACGTGGAAGGAGATGGGGCGGAGGCTCGGGGCCAAGCCCTCGGGCGGGAGAGTGGCCGCGGGCAGCCGGCGAGTATCTGATCGCGGAGCCACACGCGTGTGAACACGAGTATCTGATCGCGGAGCCACACGCGTGTGAACACGAGTATCTGTCCATGGAACCACACGCGTGTGAACACGAGTATCTGATCGCCGAGCCACACGCGTGTGAACACGAGTATCTGTCCACGGAACCACACGCGTGTGAACACGAGTATCTGATCGCCGAGCCACACGCGTGTGAACACGAGTATCTGTCCACGGAACCACACGCGTGTGAACACGAGTATCTGATCGCCGAGCCACACGCGTGTGAACACGAGTATCTGTCCACGGAACCACACGCGTGTGAACACGAGTATCTGATCGCCGAGCCACACGCGTGTGAACACGAGTATCTGTCCACGGAACCACACGCGTGTGAACACGAGTATCTGATCGCCGAGCCACACGCGTGTGAACACGGCGCGTTTAAACAGAAACGCGCACAAAATACAGCTGCTGGGTGACCGGTTGATTGGCAAGAAAGGGGGCGCCGCGGGCTCAGGGGAGGCTCCAGGGCCCCGGGAGGCTCCAGGGATGGGGAGGCTCCAGGGATGGGGAGGCTCCAGGGATGGGGAGGCTCCAGGGATGGGGAGGCTCCAGGGCCCAGGGGAGGCTCCAGGGATGGGGAGGCTGGGGAGGCTCCAGGGCCCGGGGGAGGCTCCAGGGATGGGGAGGCTGGGGAGGCTCCAGGGCCCGGGGGAGGCTCCAGGGATGGGGAGGCTGGGGAGGCTCCAGGGCCCGGGGGAGGCTCCAGGGATGGGGAGGCTGGGGAGGCTCCAGGGCCCGGGGGAGGCTCCAGGGATGGGGAGGCTGGGGAGGCTCCAGGGATGGGGGAGGCGGGGGAGGCTCCAGGGCCCAGGGGAGGCTCCAGGGATGGGGAGGCTGGGGAGGCTCCAGGGCCCGGGGGAGGCTCCAGGGATGGGGAGGCTGGGGAGGCTCCAGGGCCCGGGGGAGGCTCCAGGGATGGGGAGGCTGGGGAGGCTCCAGGGCCCGGGGGAGGCTCCAGGGATGGGGAGGCTGGGGAGGCTCCAGGGCCCCGGGAGGCTCCAGGCGCCTCCCTCCCCGGGACCATAGCTTCTGTGAGTGCAGTGTTCAGGGTGACCTTTCAGGACAAAGCCACCCGGAGGGACCGGAACTGAACCCGCGGGACTGCACTCTGCAGGGCGAGGGCGGGCGGGGGAGGGGGACGGGGGTCGAGGAGGGCGGGAGACCCACCAGTCCCGTCTGGGGGCGGAGGCGTCCGCACCATCTAACTTCTGTGGATCACGGATTGTTTTGATCCATCTGATCCCCACCCCCCACCCGTGGCCAGCAGGTGCCCTGCGTGGGGGTCACAGCCCTGCGTGGGGGTCACGGCCCAGGGAGGGAGGGAGGGAGGAGGGAGGGGCGCACATCAGGTCCCAGCACCGCCCCGGCCCCGGGAGAGGGTGGCGCGCGCCCGGGGGGCCAGCGGGGAACACCCACACCCACGCCTCGGCCTGAACCAGGCCAGCGCGCTGTAAAGGAGGCCCCGCCCCTCCGTCCAGTGGGCGTGGCTCGGGCGCCCCGCCCCTCCATCCAGTGGGCGTGGCTCGGGCGCCCCGCCCCTCCATCCAGTGGGCGTGGCTCGGGCGCCCCGCCCCTCCGTCCGGTGGGCGTGGCTCGGGCGCCCCGCCCCTCCGGCCAGTGGGCGTGGCTCGGGTGCCCCGCCCCCGTCCGGTGGGCGTGGCGCCACGGCGGGGCGGGGAGCTGGGGGGGCGGGGGGCGGGGCTGCCCAGATGGGGCTCCCCCCCCCCCCGCCCCCGGCCTCACCCCGCAGCCCCGCCTTCACCCCAGGGCTGGGGGCGTCCGTGCGCGCGCGCGTGTGCTGGGTGTCTTTGGGGAGCCCCCCCCGCCCCGGCCCCGGCCCCGGCCCCGGCCCCGGCCACCGCTCCCCGTCGCCCTCCCGCCGCAGCCCTCGCTCCTCGGAGGCCACAGCAGAGAATCGGGCTGACAGCCAGGCTGGGCAGGAGAGTCCCGAGGCGCTCACCTCCAGCACCCCCCCCCCCCCCGTCCCAGGGAGCCCATTTCTAACAGTGTAAAAGCAAAACTAGGTAAGTCTGTGGTTGGTGTAGCATGTTAGTTGAGTGACAGCAGGGTGCTAGTAGCTCAGGTCTGTGATCTGAGCCGATCATAGGGCTGAGATTTGGGGATCACGATTCAAAGCCAGTCCAGGCAGAAAAGTCTCTGAGACTTTTTTTTTTTTTTTTGGCCAGTCCCGGGCCTTGGACTCAGGGCCTGAGCACTGTCCCTGGCTTCTTCCCGCTCAAGGCTAGCACTCTGCCACCTGAGCCACAGCGCCGCTTCTGGCCGTTTTCTGTATATGTGGTGCTGGGGAATCAAACCCAGGGCCTCATGTATACGAGA
This sequence comes from Perognathus longimembris pacificus, assembly GCF_023159225.1. Lineage (NCBI taxonomy): Eukaryota > Metazoa > Chordata > Mammalia > Rodentia > Heteromyidae > Perognathus > Perognathus longimembris. The sequence continues at coordinate 42,175,641 of NC_063181.1, read as the reverse complement.
CAAGCACTCTTGCCACTAGGCTATATCCCCAGCCCCTCTCTGAGACTTTTGTTTCCAATTGATCATCAAAAAGCCAGGAGTTGAAGGTGTGACTCAAGTGGTAGATCAACCTTGAGCAAAAAAAAGCCAAGCAAAAGCTCAAGGCCTGGAGTTTAAGCCCCAGTACTCACACACACACATTTAAAACAAAAAAGAGAGAAAGAGGGCTGGGAATATGGCCTAGTGGCAAGAGTGCTTGCCTCCTACACATGAAGCCCTGGGTTCGATTCCCCAGCACCACATATATGGAAAATGGCCGGAAGTGGTGCTGTGGCTCAAGTGGCAGAGTGCTACTAGCCTTGAGCAAAAGGAAGCCAGGGACAGTGCTCAGGCCCTGAGTCCAAAGCCCAGGACTGGCCAAAAAAACAAAAAAAACGAGCATGTTAACACACACAAACAGAACCACTGACTGGTTTGTTTAAATCCTGATTGTCCAGGCATTGGTGGTTCACGCCTGAAATCCTAGCTACTCAGAAGGCTGAGATCTAAGGGTCGCGGTTCAAAGTTCAACAGGACAGGAGAGTCCATGAGATTCTTATTGCCAAGTAACTACTTAAAAAAAGAAAAAAAAAAAAAAAAGGCTGGAAATGGTGCTGTGGCTCAAAGTGGTCAAGCACTGGGCTTGAGCCCAGAAGCCCAGGGAATGCGGCTCAGGGCCCGAGTTCAAGCCCCAGGACCAGCACACAGACGCACAAAAAGCCACTGATGATAAGACAGGAAAAATACATTTTTACCAAGTCTCAGCCTGTGCGTCTTCGTCCACTTAGTGTACTGCGTGACCAAAAGGGAAGTGCAAACAAAGTGATTGTGTTCACCAGCGAAGCAGACTCGCTCTCACTTACACAGAGGCCGGATCCGCGGCGTCATGCCCTTGTCGCTCGTGGGCTGCTGGCGCACTGCTTCTTGAGCCACGTCTCCAGCCCAGCACTTTGGCTGTCAGTTGGCCTCTCTAAGGCCTCCTCCGAGCCACAGTCCTCCCCATCTCGGTCTCCGGAGCAGCGAGGAGCCCAGGCCTGCGCCCCTGTGCTGAGCTCCACGGGTTTTCTTGGGGGGAAATCCTTCACCATTGCGTTATCAGCTGTTTGCGCTGTAGAAGATGAGCGGCAAGTGGGGCTTACTGATTAAGTTCAAATCTCTTCCACAGACAGTTTCTCAAAAATGAAAAAAAAAGGGAACTTGTCACCTCAAGTACCAGGCCGGGGAGTGTGCACTGCCACAGACAAAATCTGAACTTGGAAGGAAATTAGTACTAGAGGAAGCTTCCGCCCATCCGGTGGCCGGGGCAGCTTCCCGAGAGACGGCTCTCGTGAGCCCCACGGCCACATGCGTAAGTAAGGGCCATCGCTTGTGATGCCGTGTAACAAAACATGTCGAAACCTGGAAGATCTCTCGAGACCCACGAAGCAGCCTTTGCCCAAATCGCACCCGAGTGAGCTCCATCGCCGGGCAGAATGGATGAGCGGATTTCTTGTGGGGAAGATTTAATGGTCCCATGGATAAGGCTGTTGAGTCCCCGTCCCAATTAACTTTTAAGAAATGAGTTTTTGTTGAGCTTGGATATAATAGCAAACAATAGGCACAATTATTTTATATTTAAACACGTACCACTGGAAGCTAATTTTTCTTTATAAGCTTTAACTCAAATCGTTTTTGTTGTAAGATAACATTTTTGTTGTAATTTGTTTTGGGGGTGTGTGCCTTGGTGGCATCAATTCTTGACTTTATGCATGTATGTACATATGCATGTATGTATTTATGTAGTTTGCATGTGTGCATGTGTGCATGTATGTACATATGCATGTATGTATTTATGTAGTGTGCATGTATGCATGTGTGCATGCATGTATTTATGTAGTGTGCATGTATGTATTTATGTAGTGTGCATGTATGTATTTATGTAGTGTGCATGTATGCATGTATGCATGTATGTACATATGCATGCATGTATGTATGTAGTGTGCATGTATGCATGTGTGCATGCGTGCACGTGTGCCTGTGAGCCTGGAATCTGCCCCTGAGGCGCGTGCTCGAGGCTGGCGCTCTTCCAGCCACTCAAGCCACAGCTCCACTTGCAGCTGTCTTGGTGGCTGCTGGAGTTGGGAGTCTCGCGGGCTTTCCTGCCCGGGCTGGCTTTGAAACGCCGTCCTCGGATCTCAGCCTCCTGAGTAGCTAGGATGACAGGTGCAAGTTACAGCACCTGGAGGCAAATTGTTTTTGTTGTAAACTATTATAACAGGTAAATGTTGAAGGACAGCAGGTATGAGACTTTATTTAAATTTATTTATTTATTAAATTTATTTAAATTATGCATCAAAGAGGTTTGCCAACTGTAAATAACCAATTTTCACATTGAATTTCTGCTTCGCTTTAAAAATGTTTATTTTTTGTAAACAGTGTTTTGTATCTGTGTGAGATGAAGCAAACATATGCATAATTATTACATTTAAATAAACAACTGAGGATTTCTTACTGCCACTTTCTAACATGGTAATTTCAGTAGTCTTCTTTCATTTGAAGCAATACTTCCTGGGGTTTCCATTTTCTTCAGTTAACCATGGTCTGAAAATACTAAATGGAAAAATTCAAGAAGAGAATTTAGGGAGAGATGTTTCATAATAAATTGCAAAAGGAAAAAAATGAGATTTAGGCTTCACAAGTTGAGTAAATCTAGCAGTTTGTCATTTTCCCATGTCGTGGTAACTGAGGGCTACATTGGGCCTGAAGAGCCAATAACTTCCCCATCTTGGCATCCTTGGTAATCATCTGTGTGTCCCTTTACATTGTTAATTTGAATTTTCAGAGTCAACATTACAATGAGCCATCTGCAAAGCATTTTAAAGCTCCTTTCCATAATCCTAGCTACTCAGGAGGGTGAGATCTGAGGATCTTGGTTCAATGCCAGACCAGGCAAATCCAAGAAACTCTTATCTTCAATTAACCAGCAGAAAGCCAGAAGTGGAAGGGTGGCTCAAGCAGTTGGGCACTAGCCTTGAGCACAACACAAAGTGAGAGCACGCATTCCTGATTTCAAGTCCTAGTGCTGCTGCACACACGCACGCACACCGCATACACACCTAAGCCCTGATAAAGCTATGGTTCTGAGGGTTGAGTATTACGGACAAAATGTGTTTTTGTGCACAAAATGTTCTGGAAACTTGTAATTATGATGTATTATGGATGTTGTCATTTTGAAGTTTTCCCTCAGAAAGGGAGACTTCAATTTGAACTCCTAGCTCTGGCTCAGTGGCTGAAGTCTGTCGTGCTAGCTGCTTGGAAGGTGGAGATTAGGAAGCCTTGGTTCAAGGCCAGCCTGGGCACAAGGTTGCGCCCACCTGTAATCCCGGCTAGGGGGAAGCGCCTGGCGAGGGCCTGGAGGGCAGGCCTGCTGTCCCCAGTGACGCCGGAAAACATAAGCAGGACTTTCAGCCTGGGCTGGCCCAGCCTACAGGGAGACTCCTCCCAAATTACCCCTGACTCAAGTGGTAGAGTGCCTGTCTAGCAAGCACCAGGCCCTGGTTCAATCCAGAGTACCGCACACAAACGATTTTAGCCTTTAAGTCATGCTCACATGACAGTAAAGCTAAACATCCTCTAAGACATGTATGACTATCGGTTTTCATGCTGCGTGGTTTTAAGCGTGCCGGGGTGGGTATTGGGACCCCCTCAATGAATGGGGGGGGGGGGGGGGGCGGAGAGTATCAATCTGAAAAAAAAAATCTGACATCTTCATTTTTAAGAGCCGAGATCAAAATGTGCCGCGACCTCTGGTTTCCATTCAGCCTAAGAGAACTCGGGAGACGTTTTCTCCTCATTGTTCTCTCTACCAGAAGCCAAGTCTCCAGCAGCAGGCACGGTGGAGAGCCGCGGGTATGGGACGCGGACACTAACGGAGGTGGCTTGGTGGCCCCGGCCCTGCCCAGTCCGTCCGTCGTGCAGGTCTGGCCAGGCCTCGGGCGCAGGCCCTGCGCGTGTCCCTGAGGTTTGCTTGCTCCGGTCCAGCGCCCCGTCGCCGGAGCCGCAGCTCCGCTTCTGGCTGCAGGGGTGGTGACTTGGAGTCCGGAGGCTCGCAGACTTGCCCGCCCGCCCGGCCGGGTCCCCAGGCCGCAGCCTCCCGGGTAGCTGGGATTACAAGTGTGACCCCGGCCGCCCCGGCTCCTCGTTCTCACCCGGGGGGAAGGCGTTCGGGGAGGCCGTGGGGATCCATCCCGGGGTGACGGGACGAAGGCTCCGGCCCCGAGGCCCACGGCTTCCCGGGACTGCGCGGCCATCTCCCCGAGACCCAGACCCATCGGGCCACTGCCAGAGAGGTTCACCTCCCACACAGCACTGCACCTGCCGTGCCAGCATGGCCTCATCCCAGTAACCGCCGCACAATAGCATCGCACGCACACACGCACATGCACACACACGCATGCACACACGCACGCACACGCACACACACGCACGCGCACGCGCACACACGCGCACACATGCACACGCACACGCACACACGCCTGTGAGCCAGCTGGGCCTCCCTTTAAACTTCTTGCAGTCATTCCTCTTCCTAAGGAAGACGGTTGCGCCCCCCCCCCCCGCCCTGCGCTGGGCCTGGCGTTCCCGTGTGCGTGTGGAACTGGTGACTAAGTAGGGTCAAAGCGCTTGCGCCGTGGTCTCCTGTGTGATCGCGGTGGACTCCTCCAGCCTCGCGTGGCGGTCTCCTGTGTGAGCGCGGTGGACTCCTCCAGCCTCGCGTGGCGGTCTCCTGTGTGATCGCGGTGGACTCCTCCAGCCTCGCGTGGCGGTCTCCTGTGTGATCGCGGTGGACTCCTCCAGCCTCGCGTGGCGGTCTCCTGTGTGAGCGCGGTGGACTCCTCCAGCCTCGCGTCGCGGTCTCCTGTGTGATCCGGTGGACTCCTCCAGCCTCGCGTGGCGGTCTCCTGTGTGAGCGCGGTGGACTCCTCCAGCCTCGCGTGGCGGTCTCCTGTGTGAGCGCGGTGGACTCCTCCAGCCTCGCGTCGCGGTCTCCTGTGTGAGCGCGGTGGACTCCTCCAGCCTCGCGTGGCGGTCTCCTGTGTGATCCCGTGGACTCCTCCAGCCTCGCGTGGCGGTCTCCTGTGTGATCCCGTGGACTCCTCCAGCCTCGCGTCGCGGTCTCCTGTGTGATCCCGTGGACTCCTCCAGCCTCGCGTCGCGGTCTCCTGTGTGATCGCGGTGGACTCCTCCAGCCTCGCGTCGCGGTCTCCTGTGTGATCGCGGTGGACTCCTCCAGCCTCGCGTCGCGGTCTCCTGTGTGAGCGCGGTGGACTCCTCCAGCCTCGCGTCGCGGTCTCCTGTGTGATCGCGGTGGACTCCTCCAGCCTCGCGTCGCGGTCTCCTGTGTGATCGCGGTGGACTCCTCCAGCCTCGCGTCGCGGTCTCCTGTGTGATCGCGGTGGACTCCTCCAGCCTCGCGTCGCGGTCTCCTGTGTGATCGCGGTGGACTCCTCCAGCCTCGCGTGGCGGTCTCCTGTGTGATCGCGGTGGACTCCTCCAGCCTCGCGTGGCGGTCTCCTGTGTGATCGCGGTGGACTCCTCCAGCCTCGCGTCGTGGTCTCCTGTGTGATCGCGGTGGACTCCTCCCCAGCCTTGCGTGTGGTGTGCTCTCTGGGGCGGCCTGGCCCGCTGCTGGCGGCTCAGAGGGCTTCCTTCAGCTTCCTGGCTGTGGTCGCCGTGAATGCGTGTGTGCTTGTGCCCCGTGGAGGAGGAGGCGTCCCGGGAACAGACATCGGGGTTGTGAGGTTTGAGTCACGCAGCACCCAGCATCAGAGGCACGAAGGAGGACGGCACCAGCACAGATGGCACTCAGGGCTCCTCTGTCACTGATTATCTGCATCGTTTTTGGAGTATTATTTCGTCTTCAAGCCCAATTCTGCTTCCATACAAGGCTCCTTCCAGCTCCACAACTTGAACATTTTGGCTTCTATTCAAAGCTTCTTCTTCTGTTGTTGTTGTTTGTTTGTGTGTTTGTTTGTTTTTGTTGTTGTTTTTTGCCAGTCCTGGGCCTTGGACTCAGGGCCTGAGCACTGTCCCTGGCTTCTTTTTGCTCAAGGCTAGCACTCTGCCACTTGAGCCACAGCGCCACTTCCGGCTTTTTCTGTGTATGTGGTGCTGAGGAATCGAACCCAGGGCTTCATGCATGCTAGGCGAACTCTCTACCACTGGGCCACATTCCCAGCCTATGCTTTGCTTCTCCAAAACATTTGCTTTTCTTCCTTCTGATCTTACTTTTCATTCTTTTACATTTCCCTTGATTATTGCTACACCTTAGCCTCTCACGCTGGACAAAGGCTCCTTTTCTGCTAGCTGCTTTCAGCCAGTCTCCATTGTCTCTGTGTAAACATTACAAAGGGTCAGGCTTATCTGAACACGGAGGTCCAGAATGTGCTCACTTCCTGTTTTGTTCACGGAGGAGCCGGAGCTTGGATTTCCTCAGCAGCCTTCTTCCGAAATCTGTAAGAGGGGCCGGGCTGCCGTCCGCTTCTCTAGCTCGGTTCTATTTTTATTCAGTGCAGCGAATGGCACCGTCGCTCCCCTGCGCTGATCCCTGAGTAGCAGTGTTTGAAATGGACGGAGGCCGTGGACTTTCACTCACACTGAGGGCTCGCGAGTGGATCTGGCGCCACCTCGTGGCTGGGCGCGGCATGACCGTTGCTGTCCGACGGGTTTCATGGAGAAAACCTACGCACGGGATTTGAACACAATACTAGGCCGCATTCACAACGGATTACTTGGTATCCAGAAAATTTGTTATAGACATACAAGTTTGATTACGTTTACAAAATCCCCGAGACTATAACAAGCGAAGGTTCAGGCGTGCGTGAGATGTGAGTAACGAGTTTTCCGTTCTGAGTGTTGTCTGTGGGTCATTTATGTTCCTGGGCGAAGCGTGAGCATGTTGTCTGGTTTTTATCAGCCTCCGTGTCTCTTTTTCTTATATATAAAAGATAAAATCCAAGAACCCCCCGACCCTTTGAAGAACTTGGACGCATGTTGGGCACGGGGGTGGCTCACGCCTGTAATCCTAGCTACTCCCGGGTGGGGAGACGGAGTCAGCCGACCTGGCACCTGGCCGGGTGCTGGGAGCTGTTGTTTACACAGCCATCCTGGAGCCTGGTCAGAAGTTGTGGGGTGAGGAAAGCCGCCTTTGAGCTGCGGGTGCTGGCTCTGGGTGGGGAAGATGCTCCGGGGAGCCCTGCCCTTTGGGCTGTGTTCCTGCCTAATGCTTGGCCGAGGCTGGGTCTCCACCAAACCCGTGGCTTTGTCTTTGAAAGCTGGGCGCACGCTCTGTTCCGGGCTGCAGGTCCTGGCAGTTGGCTGCTTGCAGGCTGCTAGCGCTGAAGACGCCCAAGCTCCACCTCTCCACGGTGGCTTCTCTGTTTTCTCATGACTAGATTTGCATCTGAATTAAGGTCTAAAACACCGCACAGGACTCAGAAGGCTGAACTCTGAGGATCAAGGTTCAGAGCCAGCCTGGGCAAAAAAGTCCTCCAGACTCTTACCTCCAGTTCAATAGCAAAAAGCTGGACGTGGATGCGTGACTGAAGCAGTGGAGAGCCGGTCATGAGCGGAATACCGGCACACACGTACAAAACCAAGAAACACCATGAGAGGGGTGGCTGTAAGCTCCTTGTGTGTGCATGTGTGCAAATGTCCTAATGAAGCCTTTCACTTTAAAACTATCATACGGTAAACTTTTTTTTTTTTTTTTTTTTTTTTAAAATTTTTTTTTTGGCCAGTCCTGGGCCTTGGACTCAGGGCCTGAGCACTGTCCCTGGCTTCCTTTTTGCTCAAGGCTAGCACTCTGCCACTTGAGCCACAGCGCCGCTTCTGGCCGTTTTCTGTATATGTGGTGCTGGGGAATCGAACCTAGGGCCTCGTGTATCCGAGGCAGGCACTCTTGCCACTAGGCTATATCCCCAGCCCGGTAAACTTTTTTTTTAAGAGGTCTGTGAGGAGTTTCCATGCTGATAAACATTTATTGAGGAAATCCTATTTCCTGACTCATTGACTCTTGCCATTTTTGTAACATCTTTTCTGTGTGCCCAGTACTACCCTAACTCGAGCAAACGTTCCCAGCAATCCTATAAAAATAGGTGCCTGTAACAGCTTCACTTCACGTGTGAGGAGCTTATCCAGACGGCTGAGCAAGCCTTATCTCTACACCACAGTTTCCAGACTCTTCAGTCGGCCCTGCTTGCCTCCTGAGAACCTGTTTCTCAACCGCGGGTCACCGCACCAAGCCATCTTGCCCTGGACTAGGCGTTTGTATCAGATCCTAAGAGGTCTAATTAAGACATAAATGAGCTGGGCGCTTGTGGCCCATACCTGTAATCCTATCCACTCAGGAGGATTGTGGTTCAAAGCCAGCCTAACCAGAAAAGCCTGCGAGACTCTTACCTCCAATGAACCACCAGAAAACCACAAGTGGAGCTGTGACTTAAAGTGGTAGAGTGCTGGCCTTAAATAAAACACAGGGACAGTGACCAGGCCCTGAGTTCAAGACCCATGAGGGAAAGGGAAACTATTGTGTGCGCTTGGACTTTACTTATGGGCCATGAATAGAAAAGAAGGATAGAGGCTGGGAATGCAGCTTAGTGGTAGAGTGCTCGCCTTGCATGCATGAAGCCCTGGGTTTGATTCCTCGGCACCACAGAAACAGAAAAGGCCAGGAGGGCGCTGTGGCTCAAGTGGCAGAGTGCTAGCCTTGTGCAAAAAAGAAGCCAGGGACAGTGCTCAGGCCCTGAGTCCAAGGCCCAGGACTGGCAAAAAAAAAAAAGTTAAAAGTTCTTTCCGCAAACAGCAACACACCGACTCAAGCAAAGCGTTGTCCTCGGTATCACTAGCTTTGCAGTGGTCATTGAAGTAGAGTGAGGGTTCGCTACAATGAAACGGGGTCCCCCCCCAAGGGAGGGGATTCCTGGTTCCCCCAAGAGTCCACCACACAGTCTCCAGCTACAAGGTGACAAAAAGACATTTATTGGGGAAGTAAAAAGTGAACTCGGGAGCTGAAACTGCCGACCAGGTGTGCAGGGTCAGGGCCCAGACTCGGGAGCTGGAACCGCATACACCTGTGCAGCCCAGACTCGGGAGCTGGGCTCGCGTGTGTGTGTGTGTGTGTGTGTGTGTGTGTGTGTGTGTGTGTGTGTTTGGCCCTCCAGACTGGTTATTATAAGGCAAACATCACAGTCAAATGTGCCACACGCAGGTGACCAATGAGGACACAACACTTACAGAGCATGCTAGGCTGCACACAGGTGGCCAATAGAGTTACAGTCTGCCTCATAGTATCTGTTTGAACCAACCTATCATATCTTTTTGAACTAACCTATCATTCGCCTACTCATAGCAGGTTCCCTTGAAGCTCCCAGGCCTCAGGTGGTCAATCTACGTAACTTAAAGGGGAGCTTCCTGGAGAGGGTGGGGAGGGCTGAGTGGAGGTGGAGTCGGCTTCTGCTCTACTCTGAGCTGGAGTCCACCTGAAGTCCCTCCACAGTTAACGAGGGCACTGGGCAGACCTGGCCTCCCTATTACAGTCGTCACTTCTCAGTCGTTTTATAAATGTATCTGAGGTAGTGACGCAGGACTGCAACCCACCTGCGGGGGTGAGGGAGACAGAGGCGGTAAGTTGGAGGACCGCCCAGGCAAAGGTAGCAAGGCGGTACCACGTGAAGAGAACGTCCAGAAAAGGAGTGGGCTAGTGGCATCACCCAGGGGCTACAGCCACCCCCGAGCAAGAGGCCACACACCCTGAAATACACGACATGGCTAGGTACTTTTATCTCTCCCTCACGCTCTTTTTTTTTTTTAGGGCCAGTATGGGGCTTGGTCCCCGGGCCTCACGTTTGCGTGCAGCTTCTTCGCTCGTTGCTGGAGCTCTGTTACTTGAGCCATACCAGCTTTTCTCTTTTGCTGGTTAGAGATAAGAGTGTCTTGGATTAGAACTAGGATCTTCAGATCTTAGGCTCCTGAACGGGATTGCAGGCGTGAACAGCGGAAGCCCGGCGAGGTACATCTTGCGTAAATAAATATCTACATCTTTATGTATTATAGAGCATATCTTTCATAAGCAGCATCTATATTTAATAACTGAGCCTCCATAAACCCTGGCCACAGCAGCTATTGTTATGCTGTTTTCAGAGTTGAAGAATCCACGGCTTAGAGCAACCTAGTGACTTTTCCCAGCCCCCATTGCGTGGGGGGCGCGTGGGATTTCACAAGTCCCCCTCAGTCACGCTTTCCTTTCCGTGGGGCGCTTGAGCTGAGGTCCCGCACCACGCCTCGGGGGGAGACGGTTGTGATGACTCCTCTCCCAGGAGGCTGGGGAACCGTGCTGCTCCGTGAAGAGCGTGGGAAGCCGGGCGCAGGGGGTGGCCGACCGCCTCCGGCCGCACCCCAGCGCCCCTGACCCCCGAAACCACAGAACAAGGAGGTGACAGGGCTCCCAGAGAGATGCGCCTGTCACCTGACTCACAACCGACCCCTCCGCACAGCACCTCTGTAATAAAACATTAAAGACAAAACTAAAAACGAATTTAAAATAATGAGAGACGCGGAAGTACCACATGCTTGCTTCGGGAGCAGTGAGTTTTGTGGGGGTCGTTGCACAGTGACAGTCGCTTCACTGATGGCCACGTTAGAAACTAGCTCACCGGACTTCAGACACACAGGGCCTCGGCTCGCTGGTCCTGACCGGCAGAACCACGTGTGCGAAGGCTCGTCCGCACCGGATTTATCTTAGTGATAACCTCCCAGACTTGCAGTCGGTACTGGGGCGGGTGGAGACTGGCGCTGTTTTGATAAGGATGAGAGAATTTCACCTGCGAGAGGACCATAAAAGTCCTTTGTGGAGAGTGTAATGGTTTAAAATATACCCACAGATTAATCAGGCACTGGTGGCTCACGCCTGTCATCCTAGCTACTCAGGAGGCTGAGATCTGAGGATCACAGTTCGAAGCCAGCCCCAGCAGGAAAGTCCATGAGATTCACAGCCAGAAGTGGTGCAGTGGCTCAGGTGGTAGAGTGCTGGCCTTGAGCAAAAGCAGCTCAGGGACCGCGCGTGGGCTCTGAGTTCAAGCCCCAGGACCAGCATACACACACGAAGAATGTCTGTCTGTAGTGTGTGTGTATATACATGTGCACACATGGAGCCTAAATTTCCTCCTCTTGAGTGTGGGCTGGGCTCTGTGGCTTACTTCTGATGAACAGAATAAAGTACAAGGCACAGTGTGTGTGACTCTGGTGCTTGCTTTTCTTCTTAAACCGCTGCTCTGGGAACGGCATGAGCTGTCTCGTGGTGCATGTTCAGAGAACATGAATATGGAGGAAGCGCGCCTAGTTCTTACCCTTGTGAGGTTCCCTTTATTTATGGAGTATGGAGTAATCAGAAAACAGTAACGTCCCACACAGTAAGATACCACCCGATCACTATCCAGTTAAACTGGTGTTCTTTTGTTGGGGCTTTTCAGTTTAACCCTTTCCTCTGATGGTTTCCTAAGTTCGAAGTGCATCTTATGAGAGTGTCCACACAGTCGATGCGCACATCGGACTCCTGAGCTGGGAGGGCGGGGCCTCCTCCCGGGCCGACACGGGCCTGAGGGGCAGGCGCTGGTGGAGGAGCCGGCGTTCCGGCTTCTAGCCCTGTTGGCTGTATTTGCCAGTGTCTAAGCTTCGTGAGTGAGCGGCAGGCTGGGACGCAGCTCTGGTCTAGCAAGGGCAACCCCGCCGCTTTGATTCCCAGAACCAAAGAGGAGAAGACCAACATAGAATGGAGTGAAGGTGTGTGGATGTAACTGTATGATGTATTTGGGCTTCTTCCATCCAAATAATGTTTGTGAGATTTATTCTTTAAAAAAAAAAAAGTTAGGGCTGGGAATGTGGCTTAGCGGTGGAGTCCTTGCCTAGCAGGCATTGTTGTGCCAAGTTGCAAGACCACCCCCAAGAAGACCACCGAGATTCAGACACTCCGAAATGCAAAAGCAAGGCAAGGGTTTATTGAACGAGCTGCCAACTCGGGCCTCGTCCTACCCACCGACACAGCGGAGGTTAGGAGGGAGCCCCGAGCTGTGATTACACAGGGCTTATAAAGGCAAAGAACAAGGTTACAACAATCAGCTGTGCAAGCGAGATTAGAACACAGGTACAAATCTGATTGGCTCAGGGTTCGATTCTAAAATGGGGTTCACGTGGTGGGGCCTGACTTCAAAGTCTGGCACCTCATTTCCCCCTTTTTCTTTTTGGTACCTTGGGAGCCAATCATGGCTCCATTCTGTCCATTTCAATGGCTTGCATGTCTAGGGGATGATATAGAGGTAAGGCATGGGCCAGTAGGGCCCAATGTAGTAACCAAAGGGCCTGTCACCATTTCTTACAAGAATATTCTCTGTACCTCTGTTCTGCATGTCTCTAGTTTATCCTGCCTCATCTTCCCAAAAACAACTCTGGTCCCTTGATTTTAAAGGGGGGCTGATGGGTGAAGATCATCCATCTTCTGTAATTTCTTCAGGCTGACTCAGGGGCGTTGACCTTACCTAGCCAGGAACCTATAACCTTAGTCTACTTTTCCAAGGGACTGCAGGATTGCTGCAAACTGAAAATTAACTTTCAGCTATACAGACTTACCATTAGCTCTATAGTGTTTAGTATCCAAATGTAAGCAACAAAATAATACATAAACTTCTCAACTGTGCTCTAAGGGTCGGGTGGCTATACCCGTATTCCTGAGCAAGCTCAAAACTACCTAAAATAAGGGGGTCACCTCACTTTGGAGTGAGCTGCCAAAATGACATCAACACTAGCCAGGGTAGTAAGGAAAGAAGGCAAAAAGAAAATTATAACAATATTCAGTCTAACTTTCTTTTCTTGAGGCGAAGGCGAAGCGGCTGAGTTGGGTGCTTGGAGACCTCCCATGTTCCATCACGGTAGTTGTCATCCAGGGCAAAGGGGTCAGCTGGCCTGGCGTGGGAGCAATGGACCCAAGTGGTGACGCCATCTACTTTAAGGGCCGTGGGAGTAGTCAGTAGCACCACGTAGGGTCCCTTCCATCGTGGTTCTAAGGATTTGGAGTTATGCCTCCGGACGAACACCCAATCTCCTGGCCTGAATAAATGGGGGATAGGGACAGAAGCAGAATCATATAATGCCTTGAGTTGGGGCCACATTTTCTTGTGCACGAGCTGCAAATAATCAAGTTTACACAAAAATTCAATATCATCCAAATCAGTGAGCAATTCAGTCTGAAGGCTAGGGATAATGGGCGGAGGGTACCCGTACATTATTTCAAAAGGAGTAAAGCCAAGTTGATAGGGAGAATTTCTTACCCTAAGTAGAGCAAAAGGAAGGAGTGACACCCAGTCTGCGCCAGTCTCTAAGGCCAATTTAGTTAAGGTCTCTTTTAGAGTCCGATTCATTCTCTCTACCTGTCCTGAACTCTGGGGTCTACAAGCACAATGCAATTTCCAATCTGTCCCCAGTGCAGCGGCTATTCCCTGACTTACTTTTGAAACGAAAGCCGGTCCGTTGTCCGACCCAATGGTGGATGGGAAGCCATACCTGGGTAGGATTTCTTCCAGGATCTTCTTAGCCACTATATTCGCAGTTTCATGCTTTGTTGGATAGGCTTCCACCCATCCTGAAAAGGTGTCTACAAAAACTAGCAAATATTTGTATCCAAATTTTCCAGGTTTGATTTTTGTGAAATCTACTTCCCAATACACGCCTGGCCTATCCCCACGGAAGCGAGCTCCTTTAGTAACTTGTTGATTGGGGGCATTGGTAAGCTGACAGATCTTGCAATTTTTAACAATATACCTTTGCAGGCCTTTAACAGATCTCAATAAGGACACAATCTCAGGTCTACAAGCTTTCTTTACTAAACAGATGTATGAGCTTAAAATTCTCACTGCCAGTCAGGGCTTTGAGTAAATGCGGGGGGTGAGATTTTAATCTATCCTCTCATTTGACAAACTTACCCTTACTAACCACTATCACAGATGACTGGCAAATTCCTGCCCAGTAGACAGACATGGGCATTGGAAAGGCATGCTTATGAACTATTCTTCTAGGACTTCCCGGCTTTAACTTTTGAAAGGCCAACAGTAGTGACTCTAGGATCTGACACCATCTCTGCCATCCAAGCAGTGGCTTACTGCCTCTGGATGCTCCATCACTTTTGTCCCAGGAGGAGTGACTTTCGACTTGGACTCAGGGCCTGGGCGCTGTCCCTCAGCTCTCCAGCTCAAGACTAGCACCGTACCACTTTTGAGCTCCACACTACTCCATTCCCAGCACTCTGCTGGCTGATTAGAGACAAGCCTCTCACAGGGACCTTTCTTTGCCCGGGCTGGCTTCGAACCGCAGATAAGGGTCAGTATTAGATCTTGACAAACTTGTAGGAATCACCTGTGCTTCTCTGTGGGCCTGCTGGAAACTGTTACAAAAAAACCTACAAAGAAGCTGGAATGGCAATTAAACATTTTGGTAGCCATAATTCTCCTTTTCTCACTTTGCAATAATTATTTAGGACAATTTTACTTCCAAATTTCTTCCAAAAGGCTACAAAAACAAAACAATTAATACAAAAGGAGGAAAACACACAGGCCTAAGAAAAGTTACGAGTTGGAGATCTCCCAAGCTGGCCCACAACCTCCTACAAGGGTGCAGAAGGAATGGACCCGAGTTGGCCCACAACCTCCTGTAAGAAGGAGTGGACCCGAGTTGGCCCACAACCTCCTGCCAGATAAGCAGAAGGAGCAGACCCAAGTACAAGGTGGGCGGGTTGAGTCTCGTTTAGGAGGCCCTCCTGGTCATTTGCAGCTAAAAACCAAACTGACTCGCGCCCTACAAGCAAAAGCAAAACAGACAAATTACAGGACAAGACAAATGAGCAGTGCTGTTTTCTTACCTTCGGAGTCTGGGATCTCGGGGTCTCTGGGGCTATCCCGGACGAAACCCCAAATGTTGTGCCAAGTTGCAAGACCACCCCCAAGAAGACCACCGAGATTCAGACACTCCGAAATGCAAAAGCAAGGCAAGGGTTTATTGAACGAGCTGCCAACTCGGGCCTCGTCCTACCCACCGACACAGCGGAGGTTAGGAGGGAGCCCCGAGCTGTGATTACACAGGGCTTATAAAGGCAAAGAACAAGGTTACAACAATCAGCTGTGCAAGCGAGATTAGAACACAGGTACAAATCTGATTGGCTCAGGGTTCGATTCTAAAATGGGGTTCACGTGGTGGGGCCTGACTTCAAAGTCTGGCACCTCAGCATGAAGCCCTGGGTTCGATTCCTCAGCACCACATACACAGAAAAAGCAGGAAGTGGCGCTGTGGCTCAAGGGGCAGAGTGCTAGCCTTGAGCAAAAAGAAGCCAGGGACAGTGCTCAGGCCCTGAGTCCAAGCCCCAGGACTGGCAAAACAAACCAAAAAACCCCACCAAAAATAGACAAAATTATCTTTAAGTAGTTGTGCAAAGGAGTTGTCATTTAACAAAGCAGTTTACGCAGCTGTCCACACTCTCGTCTATTCCTTCCTATTCACGTCTCTCATCACTCTTCCTGGTGTTCAGTGTGGCCGTTAATTAATACAGCTGTCCTACATTAAACCGTGTGACTATAGTTCAAGCTATTTGTCCTGCATCTACTGCTAACTAATTTGAATTACATCCGGGCATGGGCAGGCTATCATAACAGTGCCACCGAGAACACGCATGTCCGCATCTTCTGGTCCCACGGCCCTCTCTCTGTGTCCAGCACCTGCAGGTGGACTTCCCCACCGCCGGGCCTCTCGGTCCTCGGCCATGTACCTGCGGCACATCCTTGAAAGGATTCGCAAGTTCTTCCACGGGCTGAGTCACATCTGTGACACTGGAGAGCATTTTCACTTGAGACATTCCTGAGTATTTCACATCTAGTTTTTACCTAGGTTTTCTCTATGTTTACAAATCCTCAAGGAAATAGAGAGAGAGAGAGAGAGATGAGAAGGATGAAATCAATACCATGGTAGCCCAGCTGGGTTATGAATATACCACACCGATACAACGTTAATGTTTGTATTGACATTGGGTGGTCACAGACAAGTAATAAAACCCCCAGTATATACTCCAAGTGGACAAAATACTCCTCAGCTTTCAGTTCAAGTTTTACACTCCCTCCTCAAAATGTCATGGGTCATCTGCATTTAGAAATGATTTCTCTGTACAATCAAGCCCGTTGTCCTTCGCTCCGGGGGGGGGGGAGGAAGTGGAGAAAGAGTGGAGGGAGGGAGGGCGGGGTGTCCTGTGTGCTGGATTGCTTTCCCCTTCTGCTGGGAACTGTTTTCCCTCAGGCCCATCCTTCCTTCTCCCGGACCTTCCTGTTTGCCCTGTCTTTCCTCTCCTCTGGCCTCCAGCTCAGTTTTCATTCTTCCGGTTCTGTCGTCTGCGTGCTCTCTGTGTGAGCCCACGCTATGTAATTGGGGGGTGGGCAGCGGCGGTGTTGTCCGGGGGCCATGTTGAACCCTGCAGAAGGAGAGTATGGAAAACCTGTTTTTCCTTGATTTGGCCTCAGTGGGGAAACACTACAAGACAGCAGCGTCCTTCTTCCTGCTGACACTAACTAGGCTTTTGGGGTACAGGCCACACATAAGCCTCCTTATTCAGATCACTTTCAGAGGTGTCCCTTATATTGTAAGGGACAAGGCCCTGTGTGGGTGCATGTGCGTGCACGTGTGTGTGTGTGTGTGTGTGTGAGAGAGAGAGAGAGAGAGAGAGAGGAAAGGGATAAGGGGTGGTAGTAGAGAGCCATCCACCCACCCACCATCTCGGTAAATAATTGCAGCATTCTCTGTTGAGTATGACTGTCTACTGCCCAAGCATTGTGTTTTTGAGCCAGGCTGTACTAGGTGGCGATTAAAGTAGTGTCTCGAACGAAGCAATCACAGAACTTACGTGACATCAGAGACGGCAACGGGTGACCTGCACAATGACCTGGCACAGTGCAGTCAATCTCTCAAAATGACACAGGCGTCTTGCTGACTAAGCTGTTTCTTTGGCTCGTGGTTGGCTTGTCCTTAGGACCATGGATTTCCTGAAGCCAGCAGTTAGGTTATTTTTGCTTAGCTCTCTTATTACTTCACAAAGGCACAGATAAGTACACTGGCTACAACTGTCGATCAAAAGAGAAAGAATTCATTCCTTCAAGGAAAAGGTTACGTGGAAGTTGCCAGAATCAGAATGAAGTCACTGGTGTCAAGCAAATGACAGTCACACAAATATATACACGATGGCGGGAATTTGTGAAGGAAGAGCTGGTTAGAGCAGGCAAGTAGCTGGAGCCTAGCAGCACAGGGAGCCGTCTCCATTGTCGATGTCAGATATACTCCAAACGGAACAAGCACTCTCTGTTACCCACAAACGCCTCCTAAAGAGGCCCCACAACCCAACAGCAAGTGCACATGCCCTGGTCCATTTTGGCATAGACAGATTTCCCTGATCCTGCCCCAAGGAACTACCTCAGAGGAAGATTGTGACTTCTAATAAAAGCTTCTTTCTTTTCACAACAAACGTCCCCCTTTTTCTTTACTGTACATGGCCTGTTTGTTTCCTTTTTTCCCACCACTAGGACAGTAATCTAGGTTTCGAGACTGTTCCAAAGGGACTGAAGTCATAGCTCTATCATCACACGGGCATACCACCAAAACCAGTAAGCTATTCTGCATGATGGCCAGATAATAACTGTCCCAAAAGATGCTGCCACAAACACAGTGTCATACAAAGGCCATTGGAACCTTGTACAAAAATACTTCTACGAGGATAGCTGCCTAGCAATTGTTCAATCTTACACCTCCACCATCTTTGTTTTAAATCATTGTGGCCAAGGATGAGTGTGTGTGTGTGTGTGTGTGTGTGTGTGTGTGAATTCTGAGGTCGTAACTTGAGGCCCAATCTATTTTGCTCAAGGTTAGCAATCTACCACGTGAGCCACAGCTCCGCTTGTGGCTATTTTGGGGGCTCAATGGAGATAAGCATCTCAGGGCCTTCCTGCCCCAGCTGGCTGCCAACCACGGATCCCAGTCTTCAGATCTCAGACTCCTGCCCTGCAGAGTTAGAATGCCAAGTGCGGGCCACTGGCAGCCCCGATGGCCCACAATAATTTTTTTTTTTTTTAGTCTTTCTCACTTCACCTTTAAGAACGTCTCATTCAGTCTCTCAAAAAAAATTAGGAAATCTGATAGCTTACTGTGGTATGTGTATTTCTACGTTGGTGCTATTCTATTCTGAAGTAAACTTAATTACTCTTTACAGAATCTGTTGTTTTGGGTTGACAAAGTGCTGGCAGTTTTGCAGGAGAGAAGTTCTCCGAGCCCGAGGTCCAAGCCTGAATGCGAATCTCGATATTGGCAAGCTGGAAGAGACTAGAATGTTTCTCCAACTCTACCATTTGGGTTGATCCCAAACATAGATTCTGGGGCTGGGGATATGGCCTAGTGGCAAGAGTGCCTGCCTCATATACATGAGGCCCTGGGTTCGATTCCCCAGCACCACATATACAGAAAACGGCCAGAAGCGGCGCTGTGGCTCAAGTGGCAGAGTGCTAGCCTTGAGCAAAAAGAAGCCAGGGACAGTGCTCAGGCCCTGAGTCCAAGCCCCAGGACTGGACAAAAAAACAAAAACAAAAACAAAACATAGATTCTGATTCTGGGGCTCCGGATTCTGGCATGAGGTTGATCTTCTGGGTCCACAGACCACATACGGAGGTCCTGGACCAGTAAGATGGTGAAGAACCTTCCAGAAATGGAATGGAATGGCACGTTGGTGTGCGTGCAGTGTCCAGTGGGCTGACCACGGGATCCGATCAGCGGCTCCCGAGGGGACCCGTCCTGCTCATTCAAAGCTCTCGGAACACGGCTTTTGTTTGTTGGTGTTTGGTTTCTGTTTTGATCACATGGTAACATTATGTTCATATATGAGCTGGAATACAGCGTGGGGTGTGGCAGGGCTAGGACGCACGCCTGTCATCCTGGCTGTGCGGGAGGCCGAGAGCCCAGCCTGGGCGGGAACGTCCATGAGACTTTCATCTCCTTGGCCGGCAAAAGGCCAGGAGTGGAGGTGTCGCTCAAGAGGTGAAGCGCCAACCTCTAGCAGAAAGCTGAAGGAAAGGGCCGGGCGCTGAAGTCAAGCCCTAGCACCACCGCAAGGCAAAGCAAGCAACGTGCACGCGGTCAGCGATGACGCCGCAGCGGGTGATGATGAGGATGATGGGCACGTGGGTCACCCCGTGCACTATCGCTGTGGTGAGAACATATGAGCCCTGTCTTCTAGGGGGTTTTGAGATCTACATTGTCACACAGGAACCATTTCTGCACGGAAGGAGCACGTCACAAAGGTTTCCCACACAGGCAGTGCAAAGCTGCACAAGTCAGCCTAAGGGAACCCCGGAGCTGCGGGAGAGGAGGACCTCGGGGCTGCGGGAGAGGAGGACCTCGGGGCTGCGGGGAGAGGAGGACCTCGGGGCTGCGGGAGAGGAGGGCTTCGGGGCTGCGGGAGAGGAGGGCTTCGGGGCTGCGGGAGAGGAGGACCTCGGGGCTGCGGGAGAGGAGGACCTCGGGGCTGCGGGAGAGGAGGACTTCGGGGCTGCGGGGAGAGGAGGACTTCGGGGCTGCGGGAGAGGAGGGCTTCGGGGCTGCGGGAGAGGAGGACCTCGGGGCTGCGGGAGAGGAGGACCTCGGGGCTGCGGGAGAGGAGGACTTCGGGGCTGCGGGGAGAGGAGGACCTCGGGGCTGCGGGAGAGGAGGACCTCGGGGCTGCGGGAGAGGAGGACTTCGGGGCTGCGGGAGAGGAGGACCTCGGGGCTGCGGGAGAGGAGGACTTCGGGGCTGCGGGAGAGGAGGACCTCGGGGCTGCGGGAGAGGAGGACTTCGGGGCTGCGGGAGAGGAGGGCCTCGGGGCTGCGGGAGAGGAGGACTTCGGGGCTGCGGGAGAGGAGGACCTCGGGGCTGCGGGAGAGGAGGACCTCGGGGCTGCGGGAGAGGAGGACCTCGGGGCTGCGGGAGAGGAGGACCTCGGGGCCTTCTTTTGCTGTGGCATGAGCCTGGATTTACAGCTGGGCTTCGGGGAAGGCGAGACAGCAGTGTTCTCCAGACTTGGGTTTCTAGGAGCAGCAGAGACCACATGAGAGCCAAGCAGGGCAGAGCACAGGGCGGGGCGGGGCGGGAGCACCAGCGGGCACCGTCTCAGGTTGCCCGGCCCGACTCGGACCCAGCCCCCATCGAGACCGAGCATCGCCAGGCAGCCGGCAGCAGCTCTGTCCCCGGAGCCCGTGTTTCGTGGGCCCGCCGTGTCGGGGTGACTGGCTCCCCGGGCACTCGGGTTGCTCAGCCCGCGTGGGGAGCCGGGGAGTGTGGACCGTGCAGCCGGCCTCGCCGTCGGGGGGGGGAGGGCGCTGTGGCCCACGCTGCCCTCGGCACCCGGGGCAGCCCTGCAGCCGGCTCGCTACCCGGGTTCTAGCTCGGGCCGTCTTCCCAGGGGCTCCTGCATCTCCCGCCCCCCCCCCCCTCCGGCTCCATGCTCTCGGGCCACAGGGTGTTCTGCGTGGCAGCACCTGCTCAGCCATCCTCCGAGGCTCCCTAGCAACCCAGAAATCAGGACGGGGACAGGGCCGCAAGCATGGCACCTGCTCACGCGGCCTTCAAAAGCCACCAGATCCCAACTCCACCCCGTCCGCCCCTCAGCTGCTTCACCGAAGGCCGGGGTCCACGACCTGAGCCACGGCGCACCCAGGCTTTTTGCTGGGTGGGTGGAGGTGAGAATCCCAGCGACTCAAGCGGCGATCCTCAGCTCTCAGCCTCCTCAGTAGTCGGGACTGCGGTGTGAGCCGCTGGCACCTAGCAAGTTCCGTGGATCCCTAAATACTTCAAAAGGGAGGTGAGTGCAAAGGACGGCGCCTAAACACAAGAACTGCACGGGCTGGGGTGCATTTTTGAATGCAGAGACTTCTGTGAAAGACCCCAAGGCCCAAGACGAAAGACCTCCCTTACTCTTCTTGGGGGGTCAGTGGTGGGCCTGGCACTTAGGGCCTGGGCGCCATCCCTGGAGCTCTCGGTGTTCAGAGCCAGAGCTCTGCCGCCTGAGTTACAGCTGAGTGATCAATGGAGGGAAGAGTCTCGCGGGCCTTTCCTGGCCTGGCTGGGAGGGAAGAGCCTCGCGGGCCTTTCCTGGCCTGGCTGGCTTCCAATCAAGGTGCTCAGCTCTCAGTCTCCTAAGTAGCTAGGTTTACAGGTGTGACCACGGGCGCCCCGCCTCTCTCTCTCCTTCCTTCTTTCCTTTCCTTTTTCTTTCTTCTCTTTCTTTCCTTCTTCCTTCCCTCCCTCCCTCCTTCCCTTCCTTCCTTCTTCCTTTCTTCTTTCTTTCCTTTATCTTTCATTCCCTCCCTCCCTCCCTCCCTCCCTCTCTTTTCTCTTTCGTACCCACCCATTCTCTCTTGAGGCCGAGTCCCTGAGCAGCCACGCTGGCCTTGAACCTATCATCGTCCTGCTTCAGTCTCAGAAGAACTGAGCAGATCCGCGCAGCTCGCTGGCTCCCAGTGATACCCACCGGCGATACCCAGTGCGTTTTCCGTTACTTCTTGTCCCTCAAGCAGCGGCTGCGAAGGCCAAACCCGGGCTCTGAGAGCCAAGGTGGCCTCGGGCCGGGCAGGAGAGGGGCTGTGGGCTGCAGGCCGGCCCCAGGAGTCGCCGCAGTGCCGGGCCGGGCCTCTCGCCCCACCACACCCCTGCGTGGTGGTTACAGTCCAAGCCACATGGAAGAATGGCGATCTCCCATTATCACACGCTATCTTCAAGCGCACCCCCTCTGGCATAGCCCATTCATCTTTATTTGTCTTGTCTTTTTACAAGTCAATGGAACTATCTCACTCACTAGAGAGACACGGTTATTAAATGGTTAACTTGGTTTTCTTCGCAAAAAGACAATTCAAGTTCAAGCAGGTCCAGGTCCGCGGAAGTGTAAGGAGAGTTGGCTTTTGTGAAGTGAACGAACACTTGTCCTGTAACACGCAACATGAAGATAAGCACGCAATTCTGTTCATCTAAGACTATTTTTGGACGGTACATCACTATATAACTTAAGCAGACATATATCACAAGCAAGCAGATTGCACCAGTTTAAATAACACTTACTGCGAAAAAAAAAACCCAAAACTGTTACTGTTCACTCAAATAAAGACCCTCAAGTTATTTCAAGAGTCAAGGCATTTTCCATGCTTTTGAGAGTATTGTTAGATTCTACTGGGAAAAAGCTATAATAACTGTATGTCATAGGAAAAGGTTTTTTTTTTTTTTTTTTTTTTTACATTTTGACACAAATACACATCACCACAAAAAAGAGATGTTACAAAATCTAACAATCATCTTTAAATGTTCCTGAAACAACAAAAAATGTCTCTTCCATGAAACATATTTCTATGGTAATTGTTAACTTTATGTTTTCTTGGGTGCACAAGAAAGCTACTTTTCTTGGTCAGTAATGACAGCAAACACCAGATGTCTAGGAATACATATATTTAAATACATACATACTTAAGAGCATCTTATAAAAATGGGCCAACTTCATGTACATATTCAGAATGTCTCACAAATTCCACTCATGTAAGTACTAAGTTGTGCTAGTGTTCTGTATAAATAGAGTAGAACCACAGGTCTTTACTAGTGGAGTGTTACTCTGTACATTAATAGAAATCAAGGTGGAAGTGGTATAAACTCATACTTAAAAATGTCTACCCTTCAGTCAAATTCCATCCTAAGTGAACATAAATTGATTTTCATTTGTTCAGTCAATTCATCATTCGGTTACACTGGCTACTAATGAACTTCAATATCTTCCTTTTATGTTACAGTAATTATCTTTGGACGGTAGATATTCCATGTGGAGAAAACACATTGTTTCGTGTGGATTAGTTAATGAGGCTGGGCTTAGCTCTGCTTTCCCCAGCTCTGACTGAACGAAAGATCAAGTACACACTTATCTTCCAGCTGAGAATCCAATTGGCCACTTGGCTCTCACAGTGTTTCCCCCGGCTGGCCAGACAGACCCACCAGAGCTCAGATCTCCCCCAGATGAAGAGGAAGCTATTCATTATCCACGCACTATCAATTTCAAAAGGCCGTCATCAAGAAACGAGAACAGGGGCCTCAACCAAAACGATCCACAGTCCCCCTAGTGAATCCCAGACCCTGGGTCCCCGAGGGATCAAGACGTAGACAGCGCTCAGTGTTTTCTCTGGTTTGGTTTCTTAGGTTTCAGGCCAAATGCACTGCCCGCGTGGTCACTTCAACCCCAGGCTGCTGAGAGTTCTTTGACACATTCTCACCCAATCAGAGCTGCTGAGACAGAGTTTAGCATTTCAAAACAGCCATCAGGAAACGGGGAGCATCCTATCGTGGGGTCCCGGGTGAGCCCATCGGCCGGCAGAGGAGACGCAGAAGGCTGCGGAGCGCGGCATGTTCCTATCTGAGCATATGCTTAGGAGGCGGCTAATGGTTGACGTGATGGACGTTTTAATGCCGACACTGTTTAAAATAGCAGAGTGCAGCGCAGGAAACGCTGATGCGGTCTCGGGAACTGAGGCTGAGGAGAGCGTGTCTGTGTGTGAATCGTGTGAATGCCACGCACTTGATCGTGCAGGGCACGTTATTTTCTGAAATAAATTCCACAGAGCATTTGTCTAGAGGACGTCAATATGTCTAGGACAACTTCAGTTACATTGAGCTGATACTTGTTTCAGACAGACCATGAACATGTGAATACAGTTACCCTAAGAGGGTGTTTTATATACTGGGTTTCTCAAACTCAACAATATACTATTGTAGCAGGTACATAACAAATATGAAAAATACCCCAAACTGACCTGTTATTTAATTCTACTATTCAGTGTAGACGAAGACCTTAGACAATTCATGGTTTTCTATCTTTTGTACCCAGCACACCACAGGTTCTCTGGACAGATGGCATGAACTATCTGAATAGCATTCAGTTATCTACGTTACAAAGTGAGAAAACAGCTCCACAGTTCCGAGAGGGCTAAGCAGGTGAAGAAAAGTGATTACAGGGCATTTTGTATCTAAGAGCTATTTTGTATTGAAGTCAAATTGAGATAGATTTATAGATATGAAAAATAAGCAAAAAAGGTGGAGGAAATGTGCAAGGGACCACTACCGAATTATTGTCTGTGTGATTTTTTTACTTAATCTGTGAATTTGCAGACTGAACCTTGACGGAATCTGACCACCTGCCGAGCACAGAGATGGGGTTCCAGTGGGTGCAAAGACGTGGCATTGTGGTTACAGACCTACACCTGTGTGAATCTCAGCTCTGACCAATGCGTGATGCCCACTAAGAAGGTCTTTCTACTTCCTCATCAGCAAAATGGGAACACAGTAAATTTCTCTCTGAGAGCTACGTGAAGGATTACACATAAAATAATAAATGTTGGATCGTATATAGTAAGGAATGAGAGGCAGGCTTGTTTGTGCTCATTTATTTTCTAGGGTGCAATTCTGTGGTTGGTCCCTATTTTTACCTTCTTCCCAACTGGTGCTCACAGCTCTTTTAAAATTTATTTTTGTGCCAGCTCTGGGGCTTGAACTCAGGGCCTAGGCACTGACCGGAGTGTTTTGGCTGGAGGCTATCACTTCCTGCTTTTTGGTGGTTAGTTGGAGATAAGAGTTTCATGGACTCCTCTGCCGGGGCTGGCTTTGAATCTTGTTCTCCGATCTCACCCTCCGGTGTAGCTCAGATGGCAGGTGTAGCACCCGATCCCTGCTCCGCGCCTCATTTTTAAGGCGGGCCCTCTTCTACTAAGGTTACTTGCAGAGAACTCTTCACGTAAGCCGGCGAGCCATCAGGATATCAGCAAAAGATTTTTAAGGATTCTCCAACAACCCCCCCCCTCTCTGTTCTCTCAATCTATATATTTTAAAAAATCATCCAGTGTTTTATAATGAATAATTTGCAAATACATGAACCTTCTTGGCTGATCTATATATTATTTTCTGTCTTTAACTCCAATTTTTTGGCTTTATTAATTAAATTTTGTTGACAAGGTATTGTGCAAAAGGGGTACAGTTACATAATAAGGCAGTGAGTACATTTCTTGTGATATCTTATACCCTCGTTTTATTTCCCCCTCCCTAGATCAGGTAGACATATGTACAATACCCAGTGTATCAAAATCATATACAGTAACCACATAGGGTACGCCACAGGAAATTCACCTAGAACTTTAAATGTAATGTCAACAATAGAATCCTCCTGTGTCCTTCTCTTGGAGTTGTTTTTGCTTATCCTCGTCTTATATGATCCTGTGTACATAGCTGTTGAGCTATTGTGATCCACTGAGAGGTCTATTCTAGACCTTTTTATGTTTAGTAGTTGTTTGGTTTTAAAGACATAATGTAAGGTCACTGACCCAAACATGTGGAAATACCATTCGACAAGAAGTTTTCTGTTTTTACCAATTTTTGCTGATTCAATTGAAGGTCAGTTAAAATACACAGGGATTCTTGGCATCTAGACTTAGGAAGGTACAGAAAGATGAGCTAGAAACAAGAATGAGTGATATACTCTACCACATAGGAATGGGAGATGCCAAAGCAGGGGTAACCAATAGAGCAGTCTCCCTACTGTATTCTAAGACACTTCAGCAACTAGTTCGTGAGTCCCTTTGACAGGCCAACGTAGTTCATCACTGCTGACACTGAGGATGAGCCTCTCACTGGGCTGGTGGCGTGTGTGTGTGTGTGTGTGTGTGTGTGTGTGTGTGTACCCTAGAGAGTGAACTAAGGGCCTAAGCACTCTACTACACTCGTACCAAGCCTCTCCAGCCCTTTTGCTTTTAGTTTGCACCTCCACCCTGACCCCGTCAGAAACCACCACACATTTTTTTCCTCAGTCCAGCTTTGCACTGCAATGTTCCTATCTCAGCCACCTGCGTAACCCGGGCTAGGGGTAAGCACGTCTACCCATGCTAGTGCATTTCTCCCCAAACTGTTTGGCTCTTTGTGCCTAAACCAGTGAACCATCGGGATATCAGCACAAGTTCTTTTAAAGGATTCTCCCACAATCCCCCTTCCTTTGTCCTCCCACATCTGACAGGAGGACACAGTGTGGCTTCCAATCAAAAGGAAAGAACTAGAAAGATGCTATTTGGTACCATATTAACAATGAAGAAAAAATTTAAATCACTTCAGATAGATCAGTAAAATCTGTAAACAAGCCAATTAAGGCTAGTGGAACCCTTACAAATAAACTGTCTATATTTACAATCACTTATGACTTTCATTTTTCCTATGAGGACAACTCTAAAATCTTTTTTTTTTTTGCCGGTCCTGGGCCTTGAACTCAGGGCCTGAGCACTGTCCCTGGCTTCTTTTTGCTCAAGGCTAGCCCTCTGCCACCTGAGCCACAGCACCACTTCTGGCCGTTTTCTGAATACGTGGTGCTGGGGAATTGAACCTAGGGCTTCATGTATGGGAGGCAAGCACTCTACCACTAGGCCATATTCCCAGCCCCTCTAAAATCTTTTTCAATGATCAAAATGTCTACATTAGCTCAGCTGTTCAATGGTTTTATTTTTAATCCAAAGGCAAAAGAGAAAGAGCGCTTTTCACAGATATCTCTGAGAGAATATCAACTACAGGGTCCAGTGTTTGTTATACAAAATAACATTGAATGCATATAATTTCTTGTAATTTACATACGAAGATGAAAATAATGCTATTACTAGTGGTGTGTTTTTTTTACAGCTGTCAAAATTACATGAAACTATCTCACAAGTCTTTTACAAAGTGGTGTGTGTGCACGCGTGTGCATGTGTGTGCAATATGCAATTGCTCAGATGAACTTAAAAACTATTCTGGCACAGACCACTGAACTGAATTTTGTGTCATGACCTTTATTTTATTTTTGCCAGTCCTGGGCCTTGGACTCAGGGCCTGAGCACCGTCCCTGGCTTCTTCCCGCTCAAGGCTAGCACTCTGCCACTTGAGCCACAGCGCCGCTTCTGGCCGTTTTTCTCTATATGTGGTGCTGGGGTATCGAACCCAGGGCTTTATGAATATGAGGGGAGCAACTCTGCCGCTGGGCCACATCCCCAGCCCGCCATGACCTTTGAATGGCGGGCTGCCACTAGGCAGAGACGACCTCAAGCTCAGATTTCTAGCAGAAATACTCGAGTTAAAGAGTGAGAACAAACTTCGGAGGGGGGGGAAAGTTTTATCCACGATAAGAAAGGCCACGGGGGCGCCTGCTTCCCGGTCCCGCAGCCTCGACGCCCTAGTGACGAGCTGTCCGGAAACGCGATTGACACCCCGGTGCTGCGCTCGTCGATTCTCGAAGGCCCAACGCGCCTCCAGCGACGGAACCGGGCGACGGTGCCTGCCCGGCGGGCGGGCGTGCGGTGATGGGACCCCGGCCGCCCCGGGACCCGCCGTGCGCCCCCCCCCCCCGAGGCGGCGTCGCGAGCCCCGGGGCCGGCGCCTCCCCCTCCCCCGGGCGGCCGCGGGGGCCCCGTCACCGGCCCTGCGCCGGGCGGCCCCGCCTCTTCTCGGCCAGCACGCACCAGTTGCCGTGGTCGCGGCCGGCGCTGAGCACGCGCAGCTCGCGCGCGTGGCCCCGCAGCAGCTCCCCGAGCTCGCCCGCGCGGAACACGTGGTAGTAGCGCGTGAGGGCCGCGCCGCCCTCGGGGCCCGGCGGCTCGGGCGGGCGGGGGCCGGGCGCGCGCGTGCGGCCCGGGGCCTCGGCGCCCGCCGGGCCCCCCGCGTCCCCCCCCGCGCCCCCGCGGGCTCCCCCGGCCCCCCGCGGCTCCGCCGGACGGGGCGCCTCCAGCGCGCGGGCCGAGAGCCAGGCGCGGAGGGACCGGCCCAGGGCGGAGTAGAACCCGCCGGGCCGCGGCCCCGGCTCGGGAGGCTCCTCCGAGGGGGCGTGTCCGGGGGCGTGGCCCGGCGCGGGGACGGGGGCGTGGCCCGGCGCGGGATCGGGGGCGTGGCCGGGGCCGGGGGCGTGGCCCGCCGCGGGGTCGGGGGCGTGGCCGGGGCAGGGGGCGTGGCCGGGCCCCGCCCGCGGCCCCGAGCACAGGGCCCCGTTCCAGGGCACGAGCACGTCCTGCCGGGCGAAGCGCCGGTTCTTCTGCTCCATGGCCCACACGTAGATCAGCAGCCGCCCGCCCGGGGCCAGGACCCTCGCCATCTCCCCGACGGCCCGGCTCCTCCGCCGCCTCGTCGAGAAGTGATGGATGACTGCGGAGAAGAGGGGGCCGCCGTCAGCGCGCGCGCACGCACGAGCACGCGCGAGCACGCACGCGCCAGTACGCACGCGTGCACGCACAAGCACGCGAACACGCACGCGCAAGTACACAAGCGCGCGCACAAGCACACACGCGCAAGCACGCATGCGCGCGTGCACGCACAAGCACACACCAGCACGCACGCGTGCACGCACACGCGCGCGCACGCCGGTGTCTCCGCGGGGCAGCGGTGACGTGGTGACAGCGCAAACCCCGCCGGCCCGCGGGGAGGCCACGCGGCTCCGCTTCATCCCCCGCCCACCGGACAGCGGGTGCGGGGCGAGCGAGAAGCCTGGAATAAGTCACCCGTGAGGCCGCCCCGGCCCCTGCCCCGCCCCCACCCCCGCCCCCGCCCACCGGACAGCGAGAAGCCTGGAATAAGTCACCCGTGAGGCCTCCCCGCCCCCGGCCCCGCCCCCGCCCCGCCCTGGCCCCGCCCCCGGCCCCGCCCCGCCCCCTGCGGGCCTTGCTAAGTGAGCAAGACACGCGTGAATCACCAACACTTGAAAGGGCCACCAAGGTCGGCATGCTCCCTGGTGGGACTGTAGGAAAGAAGGTCCTGCGGACGTGTATATATATATACACATATACATGTCCACATATATATAATCCGCATATATACATATACATCACAATGAAACTCTTATGTATGATTAAATTATGCTAATACAAAATTTAGAAAGAAAAAAACCCCATCATTGCTTTCCTGACTACTTGGTGCTTTCTTTGTTTCTGTTTGGCGGTTCTGGGCTTGCGCTCAGGGCCTGGGCACTCCCTGTCTTTGAACTGAGCTCTTCTGCTCAAGGCTGGCTCTCTACCGCTTGAGCCACGCCGCCTCCTCCTGTTTTTGACTGGTTAACTGGAGAGAAGAGCCTCAGGGGGACTCTTCTGCCCGGGCGCAGGACGGGGCAGATCCTCGGGCATCAGCCTCCTGAGCAGCTCGGATTAGAGGCACGAGCCACCAGCACCTAGCATATTGGGTGCTTTCTGTAGAAACAAAAGATGAATATCACTACACATTAGTGATACTAAAGCACACAGAAACAGAGGTAATGATGAAGGTTGCTCAAATGATGACCTGCTTAAATGTTAATTTGTGTGTGTTGGTTCTGGGGCTTGGATTCAAGGTTTGGGTGCTGTCCTTGACTGTACTGCTTAAGACTATTGCTCTACCACTTGAGCCACAGCTCTACTTCAGGGTGTGTGTGTGTGTTTAATTGGAGATGGGACTTTCCTGCCTGGGCTGGCTTTGAACCAGGATCCTCAGATCTCAGCTCTTTGAGTAGCTAGGATTACAGATCTGAGCCACCAGTTCCCAGCTGTAATTGTGCATATTAAAAAAGTAAATTTATAGGTCATCATTTTACTTCAAATGTCTGTAAAGTCAAAGTGAGTTTCGAGTAAGACTGCTTTTATCTAGTGGTATGCTAGTAGGTATGTGTATCTAATTAAACATATATATAACACTATATGATATGTAATTTTATTGATTGGTTGCTCTGGGAATCAAACCTAGGGCCTTGTATATACTAAGCAAATGCACTGCTACTGATATACATCCCCTGCCTTGTTAGATATATTAGTAATCCAATAGCACATAGAAAATGCTAGTATATGAGTTCCCGGAAGTTTAACCCCAGTACTGTGTCAAGATAAAACATGACATTGTTTGTCCAATCACAAGGCTACCACACATCTCAGGGAAGAAACTGGTCCTGAGCAAAGCTGGTTGATTCGAGCTCCATGAAGGCATGCGGAGGCAGAAAAAAACTCACACTGCTCCCCTAACCGCTACTCCTTCCAGCGGGGTGGTTGTGGTTTTAGGAAAACTTATATCTGCAGTTTACCTGTCAAGAAGCTGTATCAAAATATCATCGATGGGATTCTCACACAGATAAAACTGTCCGAGGAAGAGCATTCGAAAGCACACGGCACGCTTTGAGATAGCAGCCATTAGGTTTGGATTCCTAGCAACATTGCACAAACCGTGCCATGTTTATTATGCAGCAGCGTGGGGACCAGAGACAGGAGGCCCACACGGGCTGAACAAAAAGCCACCCCTGGCATATGTGATCCCTGATTTATCAGGGAGTAGCCTTGTCATCTTGGACTCTGATCACCCTGTCTTCTGAGGAAGATTGCAATTCCCATTCATAGAACGCATGCGTCTGTCGCTGATCTACAGTCGGCTCGCAGCGAGGATGGTGGCGGAGCCAACACAAGGCTGGCG
The DNA here is from genome assembly GCF_023159225.1 of Perognathus longimembris pacificus. NCBI lineage: Eukaryota > Metazoa > Chordata > Mammalia > Rodentia > Heteromyidae > Perognathus > Perognathus longimembris. The sequence goes on along the minus strand of NC_063181.1, from coordinate 42,145,044 downwards.
TTCATCTTATCTCATGTTTTGAGGGTTGTTAATATCTCCCACGACTTGTTCTCAAAGCACTCTAGAACAACATCTTTCTTTTTTTCCTCTTCCTTCTCCCCTTCCTTCCTTCCTTCCTTCCTTCCTTCCCTCCTTTCTTCTTCTCCTCCCCTTCCCCTCCTCCTCCTCCTCCTCCTTTTCCTCTTCTTTCTCTTCCTCTCCTTCCTCTTTCTTTTCTTCCTCCTTCTCCACATTTCTTCACCTGAGACAATGTTATGGAGTCCAAATTAGCCTTGAACTCCCAACCATCTTGCCTCAGTTTCCCGAGCACTAGCCTTATATTTCTACCTTCCTTCAAAATCCAAGGTCTTATAGACACACAACACCAGGTGTCTAGAACCGCTCTGGGTGCATGTTCTAAACACAAATCCTCACCATTCATGGATTTTGCCTTTGCGAACTGCCCACTTGCTAAAACGTGTTTGTAACGCCTAGCCTTTCAAGATCATTTCTCCAAATGTGCGGAGGAAATCTGAGCCTCCCATGAAACAGGGTTCTAGCTGAGATAGGACGAAGCAATCTCTTTGTTCGTATGCCTCTGATGCTACAAGCGAACTTGCTTTCCACGATCTATTTCGTGCCGTGTTTTCTGCACACTGGTGTTCTTGATGGAGAGCTCCACCATTAAGGCAGCCTCCAATGCGGAGCGACGCTGGCGTGCTCCTTCTGTGGAAGGCTGTGCTGTGCGTTACAGAGCAAACATCGTTAGATGAGCCTCGTGCAGGCATGAGTTGGAGTCAGTGATGTGTTTAAAATTCAATAAAATGCCTTTAACTCTAAACGCTCACGGAACGGAGTAATATATGGATCAGTGGACAAAAAGATGTTATGACTGACTGGTGGTTCACAGGAACCGCATCCTGTAATCCTTCTGAGATATGTGCCAGTGAATTAGCTAACCCAGAGTTCACAGGAACATTATAGAACACAAGTTCTGTGAATAATGATGGCTTGCACCATTTGTCTTGGAGGGCTATACAAGGAGGAGAAGCATTGGAGCAGGACTATGTCCATGGAAGTTTATCTTCAGCAGACCAATAGGCCTTCCGAATTCTATTGGGTTTCAGAAGAATCTTTGTTAGTGAAAATGGGACAGGAAACGTGAGTGGATGGGCCGGGATGGTGGGGGTGATCCCGGTCAACGTGCCCTGTGCACACGCGTTGATACGTGGAATGGAGGCCTCTGGGCAACTATCTCTAGATAGATTTAAAAAGAAAACATTCGTTTACTGATGAATAAGTGACGTGGTTTCTAATAATAATTCATCTAGAAAATAGAACATTTTATGTTTTCAACCTATGCTTCACAGGTCATAAGCAATGACCTTCAGCCAAATGCTTTGAAGGACAAAAAAGCTTGCAGATAAAATGCTTCCATTACATATATAAAATGTGTTACATGCTCACACAGTGACATAGTCTACTAATAGTAGAAGCACTGTAAACGTAAATAGAGCAGTATGTCAGCATGGATCTGATATGTCAATATGGGGAAACTTTGTGTTGGTTTTTTTTTGGCTAGTAGTAGGGCTTGAACTCAGCACCTGGGTGCAGCCCGTGAGCCTCTTTGTGCTCAAGGCCAGGGCTCTACCACGGAGCCACAGCGCCAAGCCCAGTTTTTGAGTGGTTAGTTGGAGATAAGAGTCTCTCGGGGACTTTCTGCCCAGGCTGGCTTTGAACTGCGATCCTCGGATTTCAGCCTCCTGAGTAGTCAGGATTACAGGCGTGAGCCACGGGCGCCTGGCAACTCTTGGAATGTTTTAGAAGGCTAAGTGGCCAATCCTAGCTTCTCACGAGGAAAGGGATTTGAAGGCAGCCCAGGCAGAAAAGTCCTTACAGTCCAATTGACCAGCACAAGACTGGGTTGGGGGCATTGTTCAAGTAACACCGAGTGGCCAGTGTGGCCATCTGGGGAGACCATCTGGGGAGACCGTGTGGGGCTTGACGGCCTGGCCGAGGCCTTCACAGGACGAGGAAGAGCATGTGTGACACACAGAGAAATATGGGCCCAACTCGTCTTTTGATTTGGACTTTGTTTCCATGGCAACTGCTCTGCTCCCGGCATGATGGCTTTTTTATTCCATTCAGGAGAAGAGTGAGTGACCTTATAACCTAATCGCCCCTTCAAGCTCCCATTTCTCTAGATTATATATACGCGGGCTATTGGAGGTGACCTCTAAGCGACAGTACTGGGTGTCCTCCGTTTTCTCCATGCACAAGGCACGGGTTAAGCTCAGCACAGGTGCACAAGGAGCATTTCCCCAGAGTACAAAAGCTGCTCAAAGCTCCCTTCCCCTGGCAGTGGCTCGGTGATACAGTGGTGAAGGAAGCGGCCCTGCAGACCCTGAAACGGATGCACACACACACACACAGAGCAAAGTCCTATGCTTCTCTGACCTCGTCCTGTCTCAACTTCTTTAAGGGGATGAGCAAACCCCAGATATCTGCCACCGGAGACCGAAAGCAGTGCCTAAGGTGCTCTCGTTCAACAAGAGCCCTTCTCTGTTACGGTTGAGTCCCCCCAAGAGGCACACCCAAGCTTTGTCCCCAACAAGGGGGTGTCATGATTTTAGGAGGTAGGAACAGACTTGCTACTACACAAAGACCCGCATCTCTTCAGTAGACAAATATGCAATTCCAATTTCATTGGAAAAACTGCTCTCTCATCTATTTCAGGAAAAAGCAATTCAAGTTGTGTATGAATGTGGTCAGTTTTATGTACATTCACTTTGCTTGGATGAGGCTTTGTATACTCAGAGTAATTTCTTAAAGTAATTCGCACAAGTTTTTCTTCATCTAAAGTGCTTACCACAGGGTTCCCTTAAATATGAATTTCCTATCTTATTTAAATAAGACTAACATACTAGGTATCAAAAATACATGTGTGGGGTAACATGAGCCAGATGTGCGTGGATTTTAGGCAAGGATTTTGGAGTGTGCATGTGTGTTTCCTAGGAATACTTTTTGGCAACTATGAGGAACAAATTTCCTAAACTCATGAACAATCTCCGACAGAAAAGAGCAGAACAGATTGTAAGACCAAAATACTCTTGTATGGAACTGGTCGCTCGCACCTGCAATCCTAGCTACTCAGGAGACTGATATCTGCGGATCATGGTTCAAAGCCAGCCCAGGCAGGAAAGTCCACGAGCCTCTTAGTTTCAAATAACTAGCAAAAGGCCAGAAATAGAGCCGTGGCTCCAAGTGGTAGAGCACTAGCCTTGAAGCACAAAAGCTCAGAGACAGTGCCCAGGCCTTGAGTTCAAGCCCCAAGCACAGCACATATAAAAACAAACAGAAAACCAAAGTCCCACAGTGTACTCTAAAACTAGGTGTGACCCCAACTGTTCCAGGAACTTGAATACCAGTGAGGAGCACATTGATCCAGAATTCTCTGTTAGTACCGGGTACTATAGTGCCCTGGGAAAAGGTACTATAATAGTTAAAATATTCATGATGGAAGAATCAGATTTATTTAGTCTAACCAAGCACTATCTCCAATGAGTAAGATTCCCTTAGCCCAGTTTTCCCCCCTCATATATAAAAGGAACAGGAATGACTCATCAAACAGGACACAATAGCAGTTTGTAGGCTTCAATAAGGTAGATAATCAGTTATAACACAAGAGCGTTTGAGATGAGTCAAGCAACTCAAACCGCCGAAGTATGTTTTTAAGCGTTCGATGAAGTGAACCACACAGACGTGTTCACGAGGGGAGGGATGTCGAGTCATGAGAGTGGCCCGAGTCGTGTAAGTTATTCTCGGGTCAAAGTGTGCGTGCGAGCCCGACTGGCTGCCTTACCTCCGATGGAGATGACAGCATCGAAGCCCTGGTCCCTAAAGGGAAGATTAAGGTTGTCACATACCATGACTTCACTTCCTCCAGCCCGGGCAATCTCTACCAAGGGCCTACAGTAGTCACAGCCCAGGATGTGCACCTGGCTGTTGACTTGAAGATATTTTCCAGTGCCACAGCCTATAAGAGAAAAAACCCATGTTATACATGTTACTGTTGTTTATTTTTATTTCTGCCAGTACCGGGGCTTGAACTAGGGGCCTGGGTGCTGCCCGGAGCTTTTTTCGCTCCCGGCTACCACACTACGATTCGAGCCACAGCTCCCCTTCCAGCTTTGTGGGGGTGAATTGAAATTAAGAGCCTCAGTGGTTAAACTACGATCCTCAGATCTCAGTCTCCTGGGTAGCAAGGATTTCAGGCTAAGCCACCAGAATCCATTACACGTTATTCCTAAGAGAAAGGGGAAAATAATTTGTCTTACAACAATCAATAAGAATCTTATATTAAATAATAAAGACAGAATACAACTGTGAAGCTATCCACAAAACCAAAGGAAAAGCCGTCAGAAAATTCTGTATACTTTGGTATGTAAGAGAAGAGAACAGAGAATGAGAAAAAAGAAAGAGTGTGTTATTGACTTCAGTCCTGGCGATTGAACCAGGGCCCCAAGCAAGTGCTTGCATTACAAGTGCTACCCGAGATTCTGTAGTGAATCCTCGCTGAGTGATACCCACGGACCCAGCATCCTTACACAACCCAAACCCACGAGCCAGTGGACAGCAAGGAGTGGCCGGAACTAGGGATGGACATGTGCAAGCACTTGGTCATCACGTGTGTACCTCCTTCGTATGAGTGTGTTAGGCTACCGTTCCCCTGAGAATGTCCCCAAGGTTCTCACCAATTGCCGGCTGTTAAACTTCTGCCTAACACATTTCAATGCTTCAAATAATTTGTGCAACAAAATATTGCATAGATACTACAAATCTGATGCACTTGGAGTTTTTATAAACCTGAATGTGAATGAAAATACAAAATCTAACATCTTCTAACCCTGTCTGCCATTAGTGCTAGATTGCAGATAATTTCTACTGATTCTGTTCTAATGAAGAACTTTAAAATAAGACTATTTTTTAAGCGCTACAATGAACAAAAAAGACTTTTTTTTTTTTTTTTTGCCAGTCCTGGGCCTTGGACTCAGGGCCTGAGCACTGTCCCTGGCTTCTTTTTGCTCAAGGCTAGCACTCTGCCACTTGAGCCACAGCGCCACCTCTGGCTTTTTCTGTTTATGTGGCGCTGAGGAATCGAATTTCATGTATGCTAGGCAAGCACTCTTACCACTAGACCACATTCCCATCCCCCCAAAAGGACTACTTTTGACATTGTTGTCCAGTGGCAAAGAGCTAAACAATTCAGCATTTGTACAGCCCCAAAGATTTAAATTAATAGATATCATGGAAACTATGCTAAAGTAGTAACATGATGAATAACTACCTTGAAACATACCTTTTACTATCTAGCATATCTAGCTAGCTAGCTCTCATCACACTCTGACCTACGCACAATGGAATGTGCCTAGAGTCACAACTACTTAGAGGCCGAGACAGGAAATTCACTTGAGCCCATGAATTTAAGACTAGCCTGGGCACCATATCGACACCTGACTCAAAAAATAAATATTTGTACATATTCTATAACATATAGGGAATCTGATTCACTTCCAGAATGTTTAAAAGATCATCAGCACTAAAAAATCATTAGCACTGATACTTGTATCTATTGATATGATTTACCTATAGATTTTTCTGAGAAAAAAATATCTACCAATATCAAAAGATACTGTTTGCTTCAAAAATACATATGGCATTCTTAATAGGCATTTTTCAAAATTATGAGACACAAAACCAAAATGCAGTTTCACTAATGCCAGTTGAGACAATGAAAAGTTTATGAAGAAAAGTAAAATTTCTGGGGCTGGGAATATGGCCTAGTGGTAGAGTGCTTGCCTTGTATCCATGAAGCCCTGGGTTCGATTCCTCAGCACCACATATATAGAAAAAGACAGAAGTGGCGCTGTGGCTCAAGTGGCAGAGTGCTGGCCTTGAGAAAAAAGAAGCCAGGGACAGTGCTCAGGCCCTGAGTCCAAGGCCCAGGACTGGCAAAAAAACAAAACAAAGCAAAAAAAGAAAAGTAAAATTTCTGGCATTATTATTTCAGTGCAAATGACTGGATCTTCGAAGTGTTTTAGATTTCACAGCCACTGTTCCTAAGGACTGTATGAACCAAAAGTACCTTGGGTGACAGAAATTGCAGGGAAATAGGATTCACAGTGCATCTCAAAATTGAAATCCTAGTATACTTTAAAGCTATACATCAAGAAAAATAACCTTGCCAATCTGTTGGCTTCTTTATTGGTTTGAGAGATATATTTGGAGACATGAGAGGCAAAGTCACTTCAACGGACGAATAAAACCATGTTCACGAACCACGAGACATGCAAGATACAAAGAAATGTCCAGGCTTTTGTAGCAAGGGAAAAAGAAAACCACAGCCCATCTCCTCAAGGCCGACAGTGCTCGATGCCCTCCGGCTTCCCGAGCCCTTGCTTCCTCGGCGCCCGTGTCTGATGGCCTTGGTTTTGAAGTTCAGTGGAGCTGCGGGCGGCCATTTCCCAAGCGCACGACCTGCTAGAGAGGGACGGCTTTCCTCTGCAGGAGGGAACCGGGAGGACGCATTCCCAGACGGTCCCGTGACCTTAACTGTCCCTCAGAACCTCAGTGGCGCTGTGCTCTGCTGTCGTCCAGGGGTGGGGGGGGGCTGCCCGTCAGTACTCAGGAGGGGGGCGAAGAAGTCTGCGCGCCCGCCTTCTCAGCCGCGGTTAAGGAAGAAAGTAGTTGCTTCAATTCAACACAACGCTCTGGGCCACGACGGGCAAATCTTTGGTGAGAGTCACGAATGCGAATCTTCCCTCCAAAGTCTGTAAAAGCAACTGCATTGTCAAAATTAAGAGGTAGGGACCTTGCTTATATGTTTTCACATTTCTTGAATGCAAGGATGAGGCAGTGTTTTAGTTGGCAGACATGATGCTTGCTCCCCCCCCCCCGCCCCCCCCACCTGCTCCCCTGGGGGTGTTCTAATGTTATTTCAGCAGTGAAGGAACGATCACTAGCAAATGACTTAGTCAATTAAAAACATTCCGAGACACTGATTGGTTGTATTACGTACACAAAACAACCTTTCAGCACAACTGGAAGTTTAGTCTGGTGTCAGACCATAGAGAATCCTGGCAAACGAGATTCCAGTTCTGTTCTTTCTCCTAATGTCTAAACGGATTCCAAAGAAGGGCTTCCAAGCCCCCAATGCCCCAATGGATTTGAATGGACGGCCCCTTTCAGGGGAAGGTGGCACTGTAACTGCGCAGGCCACTGTTAACGTCAGTGCTGCTGCTTCAGTCCCTGCAGTTCTTTTTATTTCTGCTGCTTGTCCTGCTCCCTTGCCCCCTTGAGGCTTGATTTCCACCCCTGAGCCACTGTCACGTACCTCGGCAAAGAGGCGTGACTGCAGCGTGGCCGACAGGCTTCACAGCATTTCACACAGCTCTGAGTTTCCTGACCGAATTAGTCAAACTGCCCAGATACGATACGTCCTGTCCGGGGAGCTAGAACCTGGCTCCTTCTTGATGCTTTTTACTCACTGCCATGTTTTACTAGTGATTAGCCATAATTCATTAGAAGCTGTGCCCCAGTAACCAAAGTAAAACGCAACGCTGACTTTAACTAGGCAGGCCACCTAGAAACATTTTCCTGGGGAGATAGCATTCCGGAGTCGCCTAACCAGTTCAGAAAAACAAAACAACGATTCTCTAACCAATGGGATTCTCTGTCCTCCAGGAAGAGAAGCTGATTTGTATCTTTCTCCTCCTGTTCTAGCTTCCAAAGAAGCCTTCTGACTGTCTTCCTCTCCCAGAAAAAGACACCTTTTGTGCCTCAATGAGCTACAGTGCTAGCTACTCCTGGGAAAAGGAACTGAAAAGATGAGCTTCTAACTCAGCAAGTTTCCTTTAGCCCGGAACATACAGTGGCCTACAGATGTCGTCCAGTCAAAAGCCGACCCGGGAATATTACAACTACCCTGGCGTCTCCTATCTAATGTGTTTTCCCGAAAGTCTATAAAATACTGCACCTGCACCCCTAACAAGATAGCCTCCCCTGGACCAAAGGCCCCACTGTCGAACTTGCCGACATGTTCCCAATTAACTTCTTCCATTTCTAATCCATCTGTCTCCGTTTATTGGTTTTGCCACATAGCAGTGGAAATGGGCCTTTCATGGTTACAATATTACCCATGTGTCCTTTTCTCTACCCATTCTTTGGGACTTCTTTCCTTTCCATTTATTTAAAAATAATTTACTTTGCCAGTCCTGGGCCTTGAACTCAGGGCCCGGGCACTGTCCCTGGCTTCTTTTTGCTCAAGGCTAGCACTCTGCCACTTGAGCCACAGTGCCACTTCTGGCTTTTTCTATATATGTGGTGCTGAGGAATTGAACCCAGGGCTTCATGCATGCAAAGCACTCTACCACTAGGCCACATTCCCAGCCCTAATTTCAGCCTTATTTTAAAAGTGTATCCTGCCTCGGGCAGGAGCCAAGCACTTTTAGGTTATTTGTAATACTGATGAATTGCTGCTAATATTAAGAGTAAATCTTCATTACAATCTCTGGTTATTTTGTTGGTGGTGGTGTTGGTCCAGTACTGGGGCTTGAATTCCGGGCTTGAGTGGCGTCCCTTGGGTTTCTGGTGCAAGGCCGGTGCTCTACCCCTTGAGCCACTGCCCTTCTTCCAGCTTTTTTGGTGGTTAATTAGAGAAACTAATCTCACAGCCTTTGCGGCTTGGGCTGGCTCTGAGTCAGGAGCCTCGGTCTCCGCCTCGGTAGCTGGGATTAACAGGTGCACGTCACGACCTTTGGGTATGCTGAGATACGGGGGAGGCTGGACCCCCGACGGCCACCTCCTCAGGTCCTCGCTGGGCCGTCCTCACTGCAGCGAGCACTGGCTGCCCGGGCACGCGAGGAAGCTGGACCAAACCGCAACTCGCTCCGGCAACGGAAGGCCAGCGGGCTGCTGAAGGTGCCGGCCCCGCACACGGCTGGCGCGGGCTGGTGGCCAGCACAGACCTCCGTGGATGCTAGAGGCCCAGGCCGCGTCCACGCAGCCCACGGGGAGGGCGGGGTGTCCGCCGGTGGGCACCAGGCCGCCACTCCAGGGCGTGCGCGCTGACGGGCAGCGGCACCGTCCTTCACTCGCACGAGCGGCCACGACTGGGGCAGCACTGAGCTCACCCCCTTTGTGGAGGCCCTCAGACCTGGCAGGGCTTCTCCCCAGTGCTCTTCTTGCCTACGCCCCCCCCCCCACCCCCGCGGCTGCAGGGTCCACCGCACGGGGCTCGACGTGCTGCTCCTGCCGGTCCTCTACGACGCCGGCCAGGATTAAAACAACAACAACGAACCCCAAGATCTGCCCGCCGGCCCACCTCGATCCGGGGGGCGCAGGGGGCCCCCGTAGACGGCTGAAGGCTGCAGGCCTCGGCCTGAGCCCCGGGAGCAGCCGTCCTGAGAGCTCACCTCTCCCCGGGTCTCCCCCGTCGGCGAGGCACAGAGCTTCTGTGTGTCCGTGGCTGCCCGTTCCACCAGGTGTACCCCAGGTTCACTGGCCGCGAGGCACACCGCGGACGGCCGGCCTTCGAAAAGCGTCCCAAATGCAAGAAAACGGAGTATGCTCTCACGGGCCGTTGGCATCTTAACAACTACCGTGACGTATTTACGTAGGTTTTCATCTTGCAGCACGATGTCCCCCAGTTTCGAGGGCCACAGTCTGTCGTCATGATGCATCCGCTGGTCACCGCGGAGCCGAGGGCACCCAAGTCTCGACAGGTGCGGGTTGGTTCTGAGCTGCGCGCAGGCGGCCTTCGGGGTTCAGCTCCCGTGAACGTCAAGAACAGAATCAAATCGGAGCATTCGCCCTGGAGCATTCGCCCTGGAGCATTGGCCCTGGGGCATTCGCCCTGGAGCATTGGCCCTGGAGCATTCGCCCTGGAGCATTGGCCCTGGAGCATTGGCCCTGGAGCATTGGCCCTGGAGCATTCGCCCTGGAGCATTCGCCCTGGAGCATTCGCCCTGGAGCATTGGCCCTGGGGCATTTGCCCTGGAGCATTGGCCCTGGAGCATTCGCCCTGGAGCATTGGCCCTGGGGCATTGGCCCTGGAGCATTGGCCCTGGAGCATTCGCCCTGGAGCATTGGCCCTGGAGCATTGGCCCTGGAGCATTGGCCCTGGAGCATTGGCCCTGGAGCATTCGCCCTGGAGCATTGGCCCTGGAGCATTCGCCCTGGGGCATTCGCCCTGGAGCATTCGCCCTGGGGCATTCGCCCTGGAGCATTGGCCCTGGAGCATTCGCCCTGGGGCAGTGACGTCCGGTGAGCACTGCATTGCTGCGGGCGTGCTGTGCGCCGCGGCTGACCGTTCGAGCTGACCTGTCCGCAGCACTGACCCAGGTATCATATGATTATTGCTGCGTGGCCCGAGCCAATCACGCTTTTCTGGAACTGAGGCTTAGTCAGCCCTTGTAACAGTTTGTGGAACCAACCGCCCCTTTTGCCTCCCTAAACTGCCCAGAGATCGAAACTGAGCCTAATTCTTTCCTTACAACCCCCTGCTGCATCAGTCATAATCCTGGCAAACAAGTAAAATCAACACCCTCACTGTAGCGAAGCTATCAACACAGCCGTTGTGTTGCGCCGAGAGCGCATTCCCAAAGCTACTTAACTGGGTTGTCTCCTGGATTTCAATCCCAGTAAGCATCCCAAAATACAGGTGTTTTGGTTTTTTTTTTATTCTCAACTAGATTGATTATAATTTCAATCAACATTGTGAAAAAAAGTATTCTTTTCACAATATATTTGGTGCCATTTTTTTTTTGCATTTTTAATGGTGATTTTGCTTTTTAAAATGGTCCTCAAGCATTCTAGCATTCCTGAACTGAAGGCTGTAGGATTGCTATGGACAAAATATTTGAATGATGAGCTTTGTTCAAGCATGAGTTACAGTGTGTTGGCCATAAGTTTAACATTAACAATCAACAACATATAGTAAATAGGTGTCTTCAAACAGAAGCACAATGAAACAGGTTACACATTGATAGGCTGACAAAGACTTGTGACCAAACACAGAACCCTGTCCCATATTTCTCCTCATGGTAATTACCCCACATAGGCTAATTCAATGTTTACTATAATTTTATAGATCACAGGTACAATGGGGGATAACAGGAAGTTCTAGATTCTCTTAGGAGTCTCTGTGTGGGTTTATGCATTAAATAAAGAGACCCTCGGTCTTAGGAATGTTTTAAAAATAATCTAATTTTCATCTAGTCCTTCACTAATTTCACCTTCTTACACTTAAATCTTTGCTTCATTTGGAATGTACTTCTGTGTAAGATGCGAGAAAAAATAGCTCTCTTATTATATGTGCTCTGTCCCATAGCGATTTACTGAATAGCTCTTCTTCTCTTTAGTAATTTAAGAAACTGGTACCTTGTGTAGATTCTGAGGAAAAGAGTTCACTGATCTTCGTAAAGTCAGAGGCTGCCCTCCCCATTTTGCAGTGGTCGGGACCAAACTGACAGCTCTACTCAGGCAAAATACATGCTCCACCACCAAACCATGTCTCCAAACCCTAAAACCAGGTGTTTTTTTTTGTTTTTTTTTTGTTTTTTTTTGGCCAGTCCTGGGCTTGAACTGAGGGCCTGAGCACTGTCCCTGGCTTCTTCTTGCTCAAGGCTAGCACTCTGCCACCTGAGCCGCAGCACCACTTCTGGCCGTTTTCTGTATATGTGGTGCTGGGGAATTGAACCCAGGGCCTCATGTATACGAGGCAAGCACTCTTGCCACTAGGCCATATCCCCAGCCCCAAACCAGGTTTATTTTTAAAAATTGACATGATGGAGATATTTTTCAGACTCCCAATTTCAGTGTGATATATACATCGCTCCAAAATTGCTCACTGGTCATACCATTTTGAGCAAATTAAAAGCTCTGGACCTCTTTAACCACCCTGTTTGTCTCCCCCACCCCCCCCAACAGTATTAAGAGTGATATCACACCAGCTGTTTCCAACTACAGACTTAGGGTTCTTAAGGGACGGGCACTGTCCAAATGTAATGGATGCAAAGCAGTGTTAGGTAGGCATGCCTGAACGGAAATCCAAATTTACCCTAAATCTTCATTTCAGATCTACTGAACTTTGGATTATGTCTTCTCAATTCAGATATACTGAGCTAAAGTCATCCAGACTAATGAATTATTATGAAATCTTTACCTAAATAGGTTAACGTTCTAATAGCACAATGTCTATCCATAAGAGATGAAACCGCATGAGAACCATTCCAAGTGACCCACCCGTACAAAGCCCTGTACACTTAAAGCTCTCTGTGTCACAGTCATTTCTATCCAGAGTTAATGTCAGGTCAGTTTTGGCAGAAGACGCACACAAGAATCTAGAAGCGATCACCACTGTTTAAATGTAGGTATGGGGATGTTTTCTGCTGGGTGATCTGATGCTATACATTCCTGTATAAAGTGACTATTCTAAAGAATGTTGTGCCAAGGGCCCAACTGCAGGCTTCTTGTTGGAGAAGACCTATGACAAGAAGACCTGTGGCAAAAAGCTCGGCTTACCAATGTCAGCGACGAGGCTGCCCGGCTTCTGGTCTTGGAGGAACTGGCGGACCCGCGGCCAGGCTCTGCTCTGCAGGTGGCTGAGGTAGGGAGCCGTGCTCTCGTAGACATCATGCACGTGCTGCTTCTCCAACCTGGCGGCTTCGGGCTCCATGCTGGGGAAAGCAGGACCAAGCCAAGGCGAGCAGGTCAGAGAACGCGCCAGCTCTGCCGCAGGGGCACAGCCTTCTGAAAGCTGGCCCTACAGTGGAACAGCACCGTTAGCCCACGGGTGGCCAAAAGATTTACAGAGTTGCAATCTGCTAATCTTCAGAAAAAAAAATATGGTTTAAAAACAGCCCTAAATCTTTGTAAGCTTCTGGACAGGATCAGTTCTTAATTTTGGAAGCACAGCCATTATTCTTACCAAATGCCTCCCTCTGAAGAAGACTGCTCTATCTGATCGGTACCGTCTGACATATTTCTACTTAAGTTGAAGCAGTTTATATGATGCCCTCGACGGGAATTTATAAAGTCGACATATGGCTGGCTGTCCACGTCGAAGAAACATTTGAGCACTGCAAGCTTTTCCTTTACACCAAAATCTCAGTAGCCCAAGGAATCAATCTGGCATATAATTCACAGAACCCTACAACAGACACATTTCACGTTACTGTACTTGCAAACTCCAAATGCAACTGGTACAGACTGGACTCCTCTCAATTTGCACTTGAAGACGGCTCTAAATTAAGCGTAGAACTTTGTAATCACAGAACAGCACTCCTTGGAGATCTTTCTTTGTGTTCTCCTCAAACCTAAGTGGCCTTAGCAACCGCTGCGTTTGAACAAGTGACCAATGCACTTTGTCTTTACTGAATTTTACAGTGAAGTGCTACAGAGTGAATTGTGCTGCCCAGGAGTGCTGATACGCAGGGCCTCGATGGAAACTTTGTAGTCCTCAATTTCCTACAAAATTTTATGTCTACTATATAAGCTAATTCTTTATTAATTTGGCAGCATGATGAAGATAGTAAGACTAGTGGTAACAAAATGGCACAGACTCCTAAGTGACACAGGGAGATGGGGATTACTTTATCCAGGCTGCTTTCGAAGTGTAGGCTTGAAAAACACTCGGATTAAAAGAGGGCCAGCCAAGGGCAAACCAATGCAACATTGAAACTCACAAGACACTGTGTTGGAAATTAACTGTGTAACTTGGGGGGGCGGGGAGGTTACCATTTGAGCCATAGCTCCACTTCCAGTTTTGAGGGGAGTTAATTGAGAGTAAGAGTCTCAGGGACTCCCTGCCAGGGCTAGCTTTGAGCCACAATCCTTAGGTCTCAGCTTCCTGAGTGGATAGGATTCCAGGCGTGGGCCACCAGTGTCTAGCCCAACTAACGTTTAACATTTGCTTTTCCTAAAAGTCACTGGGCCTGTAACAAGCTTTTTTTTCTTCTTTAAATACCCTATCTTCTCAGAAAACACTATTCTACATTAGACATATTTGAAAATGTGACTTTCATGATCTTCTACTCAAGAAACTCTCCAAGACAAAAGAAGTATTTTCCCCCCAAGTAGTCTGTTGATGCAATTTTAGTGTAAAGTATGTGATGGAGAATATTTTGACTAGAAGGATGGAAAGTTAACGGAGTTGCTCATTGCTGGTTGTCTGAAAGAAGCTGCTTCTGGGCCCCTTGCTTACATCCCAGCGACCCTGATTAAGCCCAGGGTGAAAACTGGAGCAACAAGGAACCAGTCCACTGGAGGAAAAACAGGTAGCGTACAGCCTGGCACGTCTCAACCAAGTGACTTGAAGCACGGATGACTGCAGGTAGCTGGGTAGTCAGTCACTTGGAGCTTGTGCTTGGGAGCCCATTTTAAACCACACACATATAGATGAAGCGAGAGAAAATACTTCTGCAAATGAAAACCAGCCATGGGGGGGCGGGTGGAAGCATGGTGGGAAAGACGGGGAGGAGAAAGTTCTGTGTATGATCTAGAGGTGCTTGCTGCTCTGTGCACACTAGACAGAGCTTCAGGCTCAGCCAACGATAGGAAATCTGCTCTTTAGATATGATACACTCCATTTTCTAACCTTGACCTGCGGTCGCTTTTTTTTTTAGCTGTACATATTCTTCACTTGAACTCTTTGTGTTTCTCAAAACCACATCCTTCCAGAGGCAGGCAAACTGCGTCTTTCAGAAAAGAACATTCAGAAATGATGATTTCACATTCCAAGTAATTAGTGTCCAAGAGTGCGGACATGCAGCATTTTTTAACCTTCATTTCTACTAGTCAAGCAGTCTATAAAGCTTAGAATGTAACCTGGAAATGAGTAAAAACGGAAGGCTACCCATCCGAAGCAACTGTAAATGCGATGACAAAAATACAGACACGATTCCGTGGAGAAAGGAGCAAGCAAGGCTGCAGAGGAAGAGCGGCCTGCGACCACGCAAGGGAGGCTGAGACGCGGGCTCGTCGCTTTGCGTTCGGCCCCCAGCGCTACCCGCCCTCCCCACGTGGCCAATGGCATCCCCGCCCCCCCGCCCTGCCCACCCACGTGCTGCGTCTCAGACGTCTGCACTCTCGACGTGACTTGTCATTTGCAAATGCTCTTATTCTGGCTCCAAGAGAGCGGATCTGAATCCGCGCATCCATGCTTGTTCACTTCCATCGCCACAGTCTTCCTGCTCTCTCCCTCTCCTCGTGTGTGTGTGTGTGTGTGTGTGTATGGGTGTGTGGGTGTGTGGGTGGGAATCGAATCCAGAGCCTTATGCATTCATTCTAGGCAAGTGTTCCACCAGTGCACACCTAGCCCTGATTTTATACTTCTGTTGTGACCTTTGTCAACATTCATTGGACTATAAAGCCAAAAAAAAAAAAAAGATAAATGTTTACTGGCAGCAGATTATAGCTGATAGGAGGCAGCAAGCCGCTGAGATTTCACGCTGCTCGCACTGTTTATGGACGCTGGAAGAAGACAGCCAGCCGGGAGAGAGACGGGAGGTTTGATCTCGCACAGCTCAGGTAGCGCGAGCTGCTTCTCCCAGGCTCCGGCCTCGGGGAGGGGACGGCCCTGGGGGAGGGGGCGGCGGGCACGGCCCTGGGGGGAAATCTACAAATGGTGGGCAGCATTATGGCTGAGAAATTCTAAGTGTGAGATCCCCAACCCCAGTAAAGGGTTTTATTATCTTGAACAGAAAACAAAGCAAAACAAAATTCTGCCCCCTGCCCAAGGGAGACACAATTTCGAGTCTCTCTCTCTCTCTCTCTCTCTTTCAAGCTTATGTGCCATCCAAGCAGCCTTCAAAATATATTGCACAACAAAAGCTGAGGTACATATACACACACATGCAGAAATAGAACACAAACATAGAGAACGGTGTCTCCACAGTAAGCCCTGTGCGTGTTGTAGCCCTGTGCGTGTTGTAGGGGAAGAGGTAGGAGGTAAGGTGAGCGATGACAAAGCCAAGCATGAAGCCGGGCGCTGGTGGCTCGCGCCTCTGGTCCTAGCCACCCAGGAGATGGAGAGTCCAGGTCGAAAACCTGCGAGCCTCCATCTCCAATTACCCATCATCTATCAGAACAGAGACATGGCTCAAGTGGTAGAGGGCTAGATGCAAAGAAGAAAGCTTAGCAAGAGAGCCAGGTTTGGGATTTCAGCTCCAGAACCAGCATAAAGAAAAGAAAGGAAAGAATAGAGGCAAGAAACAGAAAGAAAACCAGACATGTGCAGAATAAGAGAGAGCCACGAGTTCAAATGTACCAAGGCATTAATCTGCTTGGGGCATGTTTTGCTGGTGAGGCACAAGAGGAAGAAAAATAATGTGTAAGAAAGGGGGGAGAGAGAGAAAGAGAGAGAGAGAATGTAAGCTATGCATTAAAATGAGAAGAACGAGTCTGGATTTAGTTCTAAGTGCAGTGGGAAAGTGGTGTTAAGTTGCTGGGCACAGGCAAGGCAACGGGATTGAATTGTCAATAAAATGGTTAATGTGGGCATGCCTAGCTCTCAGCAGATGACGCGTGCACTGCTGCCCTGTGTGCAGCACAGTCGAGGTGCCGGTCCCTCCAGGGAGCTTTCCCACGCTGGGCTCCCTGCCCGGTCACGGGACCCAGGCCTGCCGGTCAAGGCGCAGTCAGCCCGGAGAGCAGGGACGGAGATGAGCCCGGCAGAGCGTCCTCCCGAGACACCTCGGTGTGATACACAGGCGACGGCACCGCGGAGCGGCGAGGGGGGGTCAAGGCCAAGCGCTGGCCGCCTCCTTCCCACCAGATGGCAAGGCCAGGCACACAGAAGGAGACGAGGCCGAGCCGGCAGGGGCGAGGGAGCAGAGGAGAGAGAACGAGCGGCACGGGGCCCTGTGCCTCGTAGACACAGCACGGTAAAAGAACGCGTGAGCAATCGCCGCCAGCACGCTGAGCCGCGGTTCTTTTTGAACTTTATGTTTAACAGTTCAGCTTAATCATGATCGACATGGCGCAACCTGCTCATAATTGAAGGGCAGAAGTTTGGACATACGGAGACACCTGGGGAATCGTCAGTTCCATGAGGACAATGAACCTATTCATCACCCCAAAGCTTCCCCCGCCCCTCTGTACCCTAGCCTACTCCTCTGTCCACACCCCGAGCAGTTTTTCCTGGGGCCACACGTCTGGTCAAAGATAGGAAGGTGGGTACACATTGTGACTATTCAGACATCCCACCGTTACAATTTTTGTTTCTTGCCAGGTCTGGGGCTTGAACTCAGCACCGGGGCACTGTTGCTGAACTTGTTTGTGCTCAAGGCTAGCACTCTACCACTTGAGCCACAGCGCCACTTCTGGATTTTTCTGTATATGTGGTGCTGAGGAATCGAACCCAGGGCTTCATGCATGCTAGGCAAGCACTGTGCCGCTAGGCCATATTCCCAGCTACCAACCGTTACAATTTTAAGGGAAACTTTGGACATCTGATGTGTCTACAAGTTAAGCAAAATGAAAAGAAAAAAAAAAGGAGTTCTTTTTGCAGGTCTCCAGTGCCCTAATGGCCGTTGTGAAGTACACACATACTCACACACACGTGTAAGGAGGAAGGATGTTCAGAGGGCTGTAAAAGCTCCCAGGGAAAGTTTTCCTACTGCGCCATCAAGGCGAGGAGACCCTGCATTTGACCCACAAAGACCTGGGGGACTTGAAGAAGGCTCTGCGTTGTCCCGGGAGCAGCCTCTGTTCTCCAGGAATACCACAGTAGTGACTTCATCCGGGTTTGCTGGTGACCACTTGTCATTTTCCCTCACAAATCCACAAAGAGCAGCTAAGCACCTCTAGTTCTTCCTAGCGCATAAGGACGCCTTTCCTAACTCCCCCCCCCCCCCCCCCCCGCTCGAGCCTTTCCACGGGCCTCTCTCCGCCAAACAGGTGGCCTTAGGTTCTTCAGACTAGTACGAGCAGGTCCACCCGGCCCCAGTCGACGTGCGCAGGTTTACACACTGTGATCTCCACAACTGCGACGTCAGCTGCTCCCGCGTGCATGTGTTTGAGGGTGCCCCCCCCCCAAGGCTCAGAGGCTGGGCATGCGCTCTCAGGGTGGTGAGCAGCGTTGGGGGGGACCTTTCTGAGGCGGGGACCTTCATGTGCCTCGCTTGGCGGGTGGTCCACGGACATCGACCTCAAGCGGAATGAATTCTAGTCTCGTGAGCGAGTGAGTTCTTGCGAGCGTCGTTAGAGAAGAACAAGCACGGCCCTTCTAGTCCCCTGGCTTCCCGCCCTTCCGCGTGGCAGTGGCTGTCTCCTCCCCCGCTCCTATGCCATTTGCCCCGTGGGGCTTCTTCGTCCAGGGAGGCCGTCGGCGGGGGGCCAACCTGGAGGAGCCTCCCCAAATGTGAGAGAAATACATTCTCACTTAGAAACTTCTAGCCTCCGGTGCTCTAAAAATCTTGGTTTGTTTTTTTATCAGCCCTGAGCTCCTTCTGTCCAAGGCTCGCGCTCTACCACTCACGAGCCACAGGTCACTGCCGATTTCTGAGTGGTTAACTGTAGATAAGAGTCTCACAAGGACTTTTCGGCCTGGGCGGGCTTGGCACCATGACCCTCAATGCTCAGCCTCCTGAGGAGCTAGGATGACAGGTGTGAATCATCAGTGCCCAGATCTTGTCTGTGCACACACGTGTGTGTGCACACGCGCGCACGTATGCACCAGTTCTGGGGTTTGAACTCAGGGCCTTGAACTCATGCTTGCCTTTTTTTTTTTTTTTTTTTTTTTGGCCAGTCCTGGGCCTTGGACTCAGGGCCTGAGCACTGTCCCTGGCTTCTTCCCGCTCAAGGCTAGCACTCTGCCACCTGAGCCACAGCGCCGCTTCTGGCCGTTTTCTGTATATGTGGTGCTGGGGAATCGAACCTAGGGCCTCGTGTATCCGAGGCAGGCACTCTTGCCACTAGGCTATATCCCCAGCCCCTCATGCTTGCCTTTTTACTCAAAGCTGCTCTTCTAACACTCGAGCTGCACCTCCACCTCTGGCTTTTTGGTGATGAACTGGGGATAACGGTCTCTTTGATTCGCCGGTAGGGCTAGTTTTGGGCTAGTGATCCTCCTACCTCAGCCTGCTGAGTTCTAGGATTTCAGGCGTACGCCACCTGTGCACGGTTCTGGCCTCAGGTATTTTATAGAGCAGCAGAAAATAGAATGACATGTTTACTCAGTTCTCCTCAGTGGGTCTTGTACCAAGCTCCTTAGGTGTTTGGTGAAGGCAATGGTGTGTTCTTTGTCATCCGCAATGTCCTCTTGCTCTCCCCTTCCAAAAGCTGACATGCCCTTCACAGGTTAGTACTGCATTATTCTCCTCCATGAAGGCTTCATGAGTAACTACAGACAGAAATAACGACTCCACTGTTTCTACACATTGAAAATTGCCTATCTCTACCACTCTTAGATCATTTCTCCGAATAGCATCATGAACTTCCACTTGCGTGTGTGCTCTCAACTAGAGTATAAGCTCTTGGAGAAGAGGTAGGATCGTGTGTGTGTGTGTGTGTGTGTGTGTGTGTGTAATATATCATACTGCTGAAGACAGAGCATCATTCAATGGTTAACTGAGCAAGCAAAGGTATCAGTGGGCTAGTGCTTCAACTCCCTCTTCCACACAGTAATATTTTAGTCTAGACAAGCTGGTCCTCAGCTCTTTGGTCATAAATTGTGAACACTCTTATGAAACCAGTGGGCACTTAGAGAAAAGCAGGGATAAAACTGAGTTTCCCTAGCTATGTTTTCTGTTCCCCTTCCCTAGTAAAGGCCTATTTTATAGACATACCTTAGACAATAAATGTCACATTTTTATATAGTAGAACACACACAGATTACAAATTGCTCCTCTTTTATAAATGCAACATAAGATAAAATATTTTAAAAGAGTGTATAAAACTCTGCTTTAAGTTTCAAAAATATGCCTAATATGTAATTCAAAGATGAAAATCAAAGTTAATTAGTACTAAGACTCTGTCATAAGACTAAATTGCAAAGCAGCTTTTGTGGGAATAAGAGAAGATAGGAAGGATGAATACGACGCAAGTATGTTATATGCATGTATCAAAATGCCATAATGAAAACTCATTATTTATACAATTATCATACACTAATTTTAAAGACTAGCTAGCTGCGTACTTTTTAGAACCTGGTACTTCAAACTTAACGCCTACACATTATACTGAAAAAGTATCCTTTAAAAATGAGCTAACACCTTAGAAAAGTATCTTAACGAACTAAATGAACTTATATATTTTTTTCTTATCCTGTGAAATGATTTGCCAATAGTTTATGTACCTGGTGCAAAGAAAATAAATTTCAACTTGATATTATACTATCATAAACTACAAATTTTAGGAGCTGGCACGAATTAGGTTTAGTAAACCATATTGCCCCAAATCTGCATGTATTTGGATTGCAGAAATAGCTGAAAGCTACTAACCTGAGTCATCTTGTGAGTACAAGAAAATTACTTCTTGTCTTTGTAAATGGTGGCAGCTCCCACCCGCGGAGAGTGACAGTTGTTTCTCATGACTCCTAGTGTGTACTGTAAATGAAAAGTAGGAGTGACATCAAATAGTGCCATCCTTCACATGATTCAGGCCCTAGAGGGGGGAAAAAAAACAAGAACTAAATGTCATGTTACATAAAAGAAAAATACTGAGACTGCCACAACCAGGGTGACCTCCTGACCTACACACGAATTACCCAAAAAGGAGGACAGAAGCACAGTTACGCTGTGGAAGGTACCAGAATTCCAGGACTGGTTTATAAACCAATTGTACGTTGTTAGTAAAAACACACAATTCTTTCTCCTCAAGTTACAGTGAATGTTTTCACCTTGTTCCTGGAAAAATTATAAGTGTGGAGACTAAGCACTGAATCCAGTGGCTTAATTACATGTGTAGTCACATAACAACGCCCTGCTTGGCCATTCTACGGTGCCCAGTATTTCTTCTGAATATAATGACATAATGGGATCCACTGAATTGCTTTAACTAGGAGCAATGGTAAAGTATGACTTGGGTTTTAGAAATCTCTGGCAATCGCACAGATGAGGATTGCCTGGATGGACCCAAGTAAAACTAGAGAAACACATTAGACAGAGAAAGAAATCAAGGATTCAGAGGAGGGAGCACATACAAAGAAGATTAAGGAGACTTAACCAAATGGACAGCATGTGCTGACTAACAACAGAACATTTAGGAAACAAACAGACTGAAGATGAAGCAGTGGTAACCACAGGGCTGACCGTAACCGTTACCACCACCATACTAAAGTAAGGTAGAAGACAGAGTGTGCAAGGTAAACAGATGAAAACTTTGATAGGAATTATACCAAAACTGTCAGGTGCTAGTGGCTGAGGCCTGTAATCCTATCTACCCAGGAAGCCAAGATCTGAGGATCGAAGTTCAAAGTCAGGGTAGGAAAGTCTGTGAGACTCTTATCTCCAATTAATCACCAAAAAACTAGAAGTGGAGCTGGGCATAAGTGATAGGGCACTAGCCTTGAGCACAAGTGCCCAGGCCCTGAGTTCAAGGGGTAGGACCAACAGGAAACGAAGGAAGGAAAGAAGGGAGGGAGGGAGAGAGGGAGGGAAAGAGAGGGAGAGGGAAGGAAGGAGGCAGGAAGGAAGGAAGGAAGGAAGGAGAGAAAGAAAGAAAAAGAAAGAACTAAACAGATAAGCCTTATTTCACAATGCCTATGAACCTATGTTTAAAAGTGTATTTACAGATTTCTGCCATTGCAGGAGATGGGATAAAAACGAACTAGAAGTAAACAGCTTTTCAGATGCTTAAGTGATCAGCAACACATTATGCTTTACATTAGGGCATAGGTTATTTGAAAATACTTCTATGTTTTGTGATGGACTGCAGTGCCTTTCAATAGGGACACCATCTCTTACGAGCCCCACCATAGTATTTGGTATTGTGATTTATGTATTCAGTAAACGTCTATTGGGTAACTAGGTGAAGAAAGGAAAAGAAAGATGAAAGCGATGACAATGGGACTGATCGTCAGGAGGAACACAGAAGAGGTGGAAGTTCAGGTTTGGACATGCTGTTTCTGTAGCCTCTGAAAGACACATATGTAAGAGACACACAGGAACCTTGCACACAGACTGGATCAGAAACCCCACAGAATTCATCGTCACGTCAGCACTGGGTACCTATGCTATCATAATTAAATTGGATTCCAATACTGACTGCGGCATCCCTCAACATTCTTCCTTTGGAAACTGTAAGAAAAGCACAAGATGGGGAGGGATGGGAGCTCCCAAAATCTAGACTCCAGGCTAATAGAGAGGAATACAAAATAAAGGCAGAAATGTAACAGGAGAGAGCAAGCATGTAACCGATTGAAAGTGTAGACAGCAAGCAATATTCCCTTTGGCAGTTTGGAGTGACATTTGGTGACTTCTAAATAATGAGACAAGTAAAACAGGCCCATTAACATTCGACACAGAACTCCTTAATGATCTGCCAGGGAGATCACAGTAGAAGAGAACAGGAAGAGAACAACTGGCGTTCTTAATTGAAATACTATGAGGAAAGCAAACGCAGTGCTTCAAAGCAACAGGACATGAGAGAACATGGAATTCTGTGGCTCTGAGAGGGTCTGTCAATATGTGCAAACAATGCGTGGAAAGGAAGGAGACAGCAGGAGGGACCACTCTGTGAGGAGAGAGACTTGTCACTCCCTTTCTTGAAAAAATTCACAAATGTATTTCATTGAGCAGGATATGATCTCCATAATCGAAATGGATCTGATACGATATGGATGGGAAACTGAATGCAGGCGTGTGTGTGTGTGTGTGCGTGCATGAGTGTGTACGTGTGTGTCTGTGTGCCTGTGTGTGTTTATAGAAGAATGAGATAAAAATAGGTAACAACAAACCCGCCACCTAATATCGATCGTGAGATCTCTATCAGGATTCTCTGGAGGCAATAACTAGGCCATTTTTGTTGTCACTATAATTTATGTTGATTCTGTAGTAGAGAGAATGTAAAGGGAAAAGAAGGACATGAAAATCAAATATGAGATTTAAGGAGATGAACGTATAGCACCTGGCTCCCAGGTACCAGCTGCCGGTGCCTCTCAGTCTGTGATGAGATAAAGGGGCCAGCTGCTTGCGAGGAGAACACGCTGACATTCTGAAAGGCAATAGCACAGGAGGAGCAGAAACGTCCATTACCCGCCGCTTCCCTCTCAGGAAGGACAGCAGAGGAAGAGAGGGTGAGGAATCCCGGAGTCACTGTACCGGCAAACAGCTGTTCCAGAAAGGGCTTTTCAGTAAAGGTCACTGCGCCCAACGAAACTATAAATTGAGCAATGATTTACTAAGGAAGAAATTAAGGAGGAAATGTGAAGATGAATTATACATTAGTGTCTTTCATAAAATATATTCGTGTGCTAAGTGTTGGTGGCTCACACCTGTAATCCTAGCTCCTCAGGAGGCTGAAATCTGAGGCTGAAGATTTTAAACCAGCCTGGCTGGACAAATCTAAGAGATTCTTATCTCCAATTAGCCAGAAAAAACCAGAAGTAGAGGTATGGCTCAAGTGGTTGAATATCAGCTTTGTGCAAAAAAGCCAAGTGAGAGCCTGAGTCTCCGAGTAGCCCCAGTATTGGCATGACCTACATAAATAAATGTAAATAGTGTAAGCAATATACACAGATATTTACATTTATATTTATTGATACCATGCTAGGCAATGCAGAGATCTGTTGGTAAAAGAAATAGTCTGATGATGTCTTTGAGTTTCAGGAAGAGTCCACATAGTATAGATGTAGACAGACAGTCTGGTATACATAGCAGGATTTGTTCCTCTTGTGTGTCTCTCCATCTTCTATTTACTCCCTCAGCCTGAGGTCCACTCCTGTGGGCTTTACAATACAACCCCCCCCCCATACACACACACAAAAAAAAAACACCAAAGGTACAGACTAAGAGAGAAGAGCTCTCTTCATCTTCATTTGAAAGCTAGGATAGATGAATGGTGATAGATGAGACAGACAGATGACAGACAGAATCAGATAAGGTAGACAAATGTAGGTGGTTTAAAGTCTGTCATAATTACACAAAGGGACAAGTTGGGAGGCCATGACTGCAAAGGCGAACCCTTTACAACTGAACAAAGTTCAGTTTTAAGGAAACATGTCAATCAACACTAGAATAAGTAAGTTTGAGGAAAAAACATTAGTCTAATGATCTCCGCACACCCCAGGACTCCTGCCTTCCTCAGAGGTCCAGGTCCTGCGGTCCATCCTCTGCCTCGCCACCCTGAAGACCCTCCCCTCACTGGCGAGAACTTCCAAGTCTCGTGGTATGCCACATAGACACTCCCATGACCTGACACCAAGCAGGGTCCAGACCGTGGGAATAGCGGCCACCTCATAGGAGACAAGGCTGCTACCGAATACTTGTCTCTCCTCCGCGGCCACGCCCTTCTGCTCCAATTTCTTCACCTCGCAGACCCTGTGCCCACTCTTCTACACAGACCCAGGGGCTGGGAACAGGTAAAGCCAAGTGAACCACAGTAGGTAAGTAGTCCAATAAAAAAAAGCATCGTGCCAATTCTTATTTCCATTGGTAAAAGAAACTTTAATTTTCTGCATCAAAATTTTTTAAACCTGTCTGGATATTTGTAAGATCATAGTCTGGAGTGGAAGCAACAGTGCCAGCCGCATTAACCATCAAACCCACTGGAGTGTGCGGAAAGCTCAGGCTGGGACAGCGAGTCACCTATCTCCTGGATGAGATGAGACAGGCAGGGGGCAGCTGCTCAAGATCAAAGCTTGGAAGCCAAGGCCGGGCCATGAACGGGAACGGGAACGGAAACCACAACCACGGGTCAGGAAGAAGCGGACTGTAATTGCCAGAAGGGCAGGCTCATCATGGTCACATTGCAAGGAGGAATAAACTACAAGATAAAGTCTGCTGAGGCTTGAGGATATATTCCAGTGGTAGAGCCCTGGCCTATCAGATAGGAGGCCCCAGGACCAATCCCTAGCAAGAAAAGAAGGAAGAAAGGCAGAAGGAATGAAGAGAGGGAGTCTGCTGCTCGACTGGTTACATCGAGGGGATGCAGAAGACAATTTACTTCTCAAACTTTCTTCAGTCCTGCCTTGTCATCTGTCACGTCTTGCTCTCTACGTTGTCCTTCGTGAGCTCCTTCACTCTCTAACCTGCTGCCTTTTGTCTGCTTTGGGCTCAAAGCACATAACTGCATCTGTTGGAATCCTACCTAAAATATCAAGAAGAAGGCTTTCAGATGAGCAGAGAGGTCTTTTCTGCTGGCCTCTGTATCGTCTGCGCACAGGCTGCCTTCACTCTGGACTGGGACTGGGACGCAGGGACAGGCTGGCTGCACCTGTGACCTCTGCCAAGTCCTTGGATACTAGGCCTCTCTCGGGTGGCCAGCCCTCCGGGCTCCCACTCAGGACTCTGGGGTTCTCGTTCACTTCCATGCTGCTTCTCTCCTTCAAAGCTGGTCTTGGACTGTGCTCTACTGTCTACAGCAACCCACACCTACTTCAGCCCTGGGAAAACCAATACGATGGCATGTTCTGAAAGCCTGCATCACGGGGAGCGCCACTCAGTTCTGAGCAAAGGCCACAATTATGCAAGCTGCACAGGCCAGGAAAGACGCCAGCTGAAAGAAGGGGACTCATTTGCAGGCAGCTTGCATTGTGTTTTATGAGAATGTGTTTGACATTTTAAGCTTTCCTGTGACTGTAAATTGCACTTCTCCTAGCAGCAGGAGTTATTAAGTCTGTGCTCAGAATAAACCAGACTGTTTTGGAAAGTTTAATTTTTTTCCGTTTCCATGCTCCATTTTATGATTGTATCTGTTTCCGCAAAGAGAAATCTATGTATTAGAACACACAGTTTATTACTTCAAGTTTAAAATGAACAAATGTCTTATTTTTTAACCCTCAATGGGTTCTGTCATAATCTACTTTAAAAACTAAAAATAAATTAAGCAAGAAGATAGAATTCTGGCTCTAAATTAAAACAATTTTAATGAACAAACATTCAACCTGAAATTCCTGGGGCGGGCAGAAATCATTTTGGTATACAGATACATTCATAACAGCTAGAATACCATCTGTTTTGTTACTTGCACAATAGTTTAATTTACTGCTGAGGGAGTGGTGTACATGGCTTTCAAATTTAAGCTCCCCAACCCCCATGCCAATAATGTGGAAATGTGAAGCCGTATTTTTAATGGTAGAATAAATTATTTTAAAACTAGCTTTAAAGTAACAGAAATAATATAATGACTAGAGTCTTTCCAAGTTTCCGTAGGAATGCCTACATTCTTCAGTCTTTTAAATGGTTAGAAAATGAGTCATTGTTAGCTTATGCATAGAAACAAACAAGCAAACAAACAAAACCTGGAGCTGAAATAAGCAAATGGAGCAGGACACTTCTAGCTCAGGCCTAGAATCCTAGCTACTCAGAAGGCTGAGATCTGATGTAGATTATGGTTTGAGTCCAGCCTGGGCAAGAAAGTCCATAAGATTCTAATCTCCCTTGATCACTAAAAAGTTGGAGATGGAGGTGTGCCTCAAGTGGTACAGCAAAAAGTCTCAGGGAGAGCCTAGGCTCTGAGTTTAAACTTCAGTAAGGGCACCACAACAAGCCAAAAAACAAAGGCAACCAAAGTGGATATCACTGATATAATTTACAAATAATATAGATTCAATAAGAACCAATAAGTATGAGAATCAGTAAGAACCAGTGAGAATTAATATATGAAGATTATCTGACTAGTTTCTTTGGGATAAGGACTATATATTCCATGCTTATTGATTCTATAGGTCTATATATACTTAACAAACAGACAAAGTGGTTTTTTCAGGCACAACATTAACAAAAAGACATGTTACACAAAGTACCCAGTAATCGGTGTAAATGTATCAGTGATTAGTATTTACATGCTGTAAAAGTTTTCATGTCAAAATTCGATTTTTAATTATTCAATGAGTCTTCCATTTCCTACTTCAATGGATGGCTCTTAATACATAGAGCAATGGGAATAGTTCAAAGCTCAAAACTATAGTGTTACAATTTGGTAACTTGACAATACAGTTGGCAAGATGAGCTTTGCTGATGGCAAAACACAGCCACAGTGCGAAGTCAATGAGCTTCAGCTCTATCTGTATTAGGGTTCTTGGGACCTTTGCGTTTCCAAGGTCACGTTCATTCTCACAGGATAAGATACACGTAATCTACTTTGTGCCAGAATACATCTCACTGAGAATAAAGCTTCTGTGAGCACTGCCAATATAATTTTAAATTTTAACTTGTTAAAACTAGTTTGTAAAATAGATGGACAAGACTCCTCGACAAGAAATCATCAATTGCTTTGGCTGAGAAAAAGATCTTTACAAGTACCTCGTTCAACCTCACAGATTCAACATGAGTGTCTCTGTCCATTTTTTTTTTCAGGGAACGGAGGCTGTATGAACTGTCCTCTTTCCTATGCTTATGTAACAGCCACAATATTCTTTCCTAGCAAAATGACAGGAAATAGGGCTGAATTTCATCCAAATAGATACGGACCCTGAAGAGCTTCCTGCAGAAGAAAGCTGCATTGAGAATCCAATCCAGTTCTGTGGTAGGTAAAGTAGCAGGCCTACAGGGGCATGGCACGAGATGGGCTAGAAGCTTTAGAGCTGTTGTTTCCTCTGGTTTTAGGGCCGTTACTTCCATAAAGGGATAGGCTAAAATGAGAACAGATGGAGTAATGTCCTTGACATTGGCATTGTGATATCCACACCTATAGCCAAGGGTAGAATAGTTTTCTCTACCTAGAAGGTCCACCTTCAGGTGAAGTCTATCTACTTTCATCTCACTTCCAGACTCAGTAAAGAGTTCGGTTCCACATTTCCTAGGAAGTTCACAGTTTCCTATGAAGACTTCAAAGATCTTGGCCACATAGGCTATTCTGTCATTCAGCTCCCTCTCCCCCAAGCTGCCCTGCTAGTTCTTTGTGTTGTCAAAAATCCACCTTCAGATCTGAAATTCTTGACACCACCCCCTATCTTCCAGAAGCATCTACAGCTAGTAAATCATAGTATTTGTGATAGAAAAATGCTTCTTTTTTGTTTGTACTTGCGTATGAAATTTGAGAGCACATACTCTTTTCAGTAGGCACTTTCTTTAGATTAGATGCACCAAGTGCTTTGCTCTTGTTGTTTGGCTTTGTTTTCTGATGACTTCTGCAAAGGAAGAGCTAGACTCCAGCTATCTTGAAGCATTACTATGTTGAAGGATAGGATTAGAAAGATCTCATAGAGGAAGAGAATGTTTTCTTTCTCCTCTATCTTTTAATCTCTTCATGTAAAAAATTAATGCTGTATATCAAATCGATCAAAAGAATTGAAAGCACCAAGAAGCTCAGACAGGAAAACTGTAAGAGGCCCTGAGTTCAAACTGACTAAAAACAAGTGAACAAAAACACCACATGAACTGAAACCAAGGACTTAACAAGCTATTTGTATACCCTACTTCATGATACAATATGTACTATGGCCAAAAGATGGAAATCAATGGAGTGTCCAACCCCTGAGGAGTGCATAAACAAAATATGGCATATTCATACAATAGAGTGACTCTCTATGCCTTAGGAAGGCATTGCATCCTGGTGTCTGGAACACCATAAATGAATTGTGAAGACATTATGCTGAGTGAATTATGTCACAATACGGCATCACAGTAGGAAATCACACAAGGTTTAATCATGTAAGATTCTTTGGAGCTAAACTCGTATACCAAAAAGGTACAATGGTGGTTGGCAGATACCTCAAAAGTGGCTAAAATTTCCTCTTTTATATTTTTAAAGAAAAACCAATGACTGTTAAAATGGTTCTCCTCACCAAAGCTCAGATAGTCATGACCCACAACCCACAGGAAGAATTCAGTCTTGTCCCTGTTAGCCTGCTGACTGGCTGGCTTTTTCACTGGGTGAGTTATCTGTATACTTATATTTTTTGCTGATCCTTTCCTTTCTCCCTAACTCCCAAAGTGCTCTTTTTAGAGACTGTAAAATTAGAGTATGCTTGAACTTACACCACTCACTTGAGACCTTGGCACTTAACCAGGCTTCGTTTTTGCAAATCAGGAAAGTGGATATGGCTGGATTTCCTGTTACTAAGTAATGAATGATGGGCTTATTTGTACTTAGAAATTACATGAATACATCTAGGAGTAGTCCATTATCGAATAAAATATCTTGTTTTTGCCTCTGACATTTGGAATTAGAAGAGGGAGGAATGAAGGTGAAACAAATGGAAAATCTTAATGTATTTTTTTCAGCTACATATATCAAAGTAGTAGTAAGTAAGTAGTAGTAAGGCTGGGTCAGGCAAAAATGTGAGACCTTACCCAAAAGCTAACTAAAGCCCAAAAGGGTTGGTGTGACTCAAGTGGTAGAGTGCCTACCGAGCAAGCACAAGGCCCTGAGTTCAGTCCCACAAAAGCTGGTTTAAGAGAACACATGCGGTTGACTGACAAATTAGAAACCCAAGGATCCTCACCAGCACAGCAACAGACAAAGGCCTGATATCCATCATCTACAGAGAACTCAAGAAACTAAGCCCCTCCAAGCCCAGTAAACCAATTAGGAAATGGGCAAAGGAGCTAAAGAGAGACTTCACAGGAGAAGAAATAAAAATGACAAAGAAACATAGGAGGAAATGCTCAACATCCCTGGCAGTAAAGGAAATGCAAATAAAAACAACCCTGAGATCCCACCTCACCCCAGTGAGAATGGCCTATACTCTGAACTCAGGCAACAACAAATGCTGGAGGGGGTGCGGGGAAAGAGGAACCCTTCTCCATTGTTGGTGGGAGTGAAAATTAGTACAACCACTTTGGAGAACAGTATGGAGGTTTCTCAAAAAGCTCAACATAGACCTACCCTATGACCCAGCCATACCACTCCTAGGCATCTATCCTGAACAACAGTTCTCAAAATATCAAAAAGACATTGGTACTTCCATGTTTATCGCGGCACAATTCACAATAGCCAAAATATGGAATCAACCCAGATGCCCCTCCACAGATGAATGGATCCAAAAACTGTGGTACCTATACACAATGGAATACTACGAAGCGATTAGAAATGATGAAATATTGGTATTCGCAGGGAAATGGTCAGAACTTGAACAAATAATGTTGAGCGAGACAAGCCTAGAACACAGAGCACAAAGGGGCATGATCTCCTTGATATACAACTATTAAGGTGGAGGGAGGGGGAGACAGTAGAGACCAGGTCTGTGAAACCAAAAACTGCTTGTCAAATGGTATTTCCCACAGGTTTGGGTCAGCAACCCTACATTATGTAACTAAAACCAAACAACTACTCAACATATAAAGGCCAAAAATAGACCTCTCAGTGGATCACAATAGCTCAACAGCTATGTATGTATGTGCATATAAGACAAGGATAAGCAAACTCTATTGTTGACTTTATATATAAAGTTCTAGGTGAATTTCCTTTGGCGTACGCCACATGGCTACTGTATATGATTTTGGTACACTGGGTATTGTATATATGCCTACCTGATCTAGGGAAGGGAAAGAAAAACGAGGGTGTAAGATATCACAAGATATGTACACACTGCCCTGCTATGTAACTGTACTCCTTTTGCACAACACTTTGTCAACAAAATTTAATTAATAAAAATAAATTAAGTTTGGCCTGGCTCCTACTTCCAGACCAGATAGCCAATTTAGTGTGCTAGGTTTGGTCTTGAGGTTTAGATTGTTAGAAGTGATGGTACAGAGCAAACAAACAAACAAACAAACGAAACCCATGGGCCACCTTTCCCGGACCATCCCGCGTCTGGTGATGGGGATGGAGAGCACTTGGAGAGCACTTGGTAGCAGCAACTGCAGCTGCCTGGGCCTCAGCCCCAGGGAGAGTTCTGGAAGTCGGCAGCAGCTTCCCCTAGCTGCGCCCTGGGTCCCCGGGTCCACCTCGGGCCTGTGGCAGCGATGGTGTCCATCTGGGGGCCGTTCCCACAGACGCCGGACGCCTGGGGTCACCTCGCGGCGCTTTCCCTCCATCCCCGTGGAAAGGCACACACCGGGCCAGCACCGCGGGCGAGGCGAGGGAGCGGCGGCCTTTTCCTCTGCGAAGGCTGAGATCCGGGGCCCCGCAGCCTCCTCTACCGGGGCCCCGCAGGCTCGTCCACCGGGGCCCCGCAGGCTCGTCCACCGGGGCCCCGCAGCCTCGTCCACCGGGGCCCCGCAGGCTCCTCTACCGGGGCCCCGCAGGCTCGTCCACCGGGGCCCCGCAGGCTCCTCTACCGGGGCGCCGCAGCCTCGTCTACCGGGGCCCCTCAGGCTCGTCCACCGGGGCGCCGCAGCCTCCTCTACCGGGGCCCCAAAGCAGCGCTGGGCCAAGCTTCATGTGTCAAATGTCAGAGCGCGGTTCTTCCAAGGACCGCGCGTGCACACACGCACACGCGTGCACACACGCAGGCGCACACACGCACACGCGTGCGCACACGCAGGCACACACGCAGGCACGCGCATTCTTTCACAAGACACAGAATGCGCTGGAGTCCCCGCACGCACGTCCGTCCGTCCGTCCGCACCCACGGCGGCAGCGCCTCCTCGGGTCCCTGCCGGGCACCGTGCGGCTTCTGCCGACCCCTAAGGCGGACGGGGGCTTCCCCGGGAATTCGTTCTTCCCTCGAGGCCCAGACCCGGCGCTACCGACGCCCAGCCGCGCCTCCTCCGGGCGGGCGGGGGCGCCCCGGGACGCCCGGGCCCGCGCGTGGGGAGGCGCGCACGGCTTCCGAGCCCCCGCGAGGCCCGCGGCCGCTGCAGCCGCGGGGAAGGCTGCTGCGGGGGCTCCGGGGCCGGCCTGACCCCGCGCGCCGGGCCGTTCCCGGGGCGCCCCTCCCCCCTCCCGGCCCCCACCCGCGCGCCCGAACTTCCAAACGCGGGGCCCGTGCGCGCCCGGGAGGCGGAGGCCCCGCGTGCCTGCGCGTCGCACGGATCGCGGGGGTTTGGGGGTGCAAGGCCGGCCGCCCCCTCCCGGCTCCCAGGCCGACACCCACCCCCCACGCCATGCAATGCACCCCACCCACCCCCCGCGACGCCTCTCCCCCCACGCCATGCACTGCACCCCCCCGCGGGGTCCCCGAGGCCCCCGCCGTCCCCCCGTCCGTCCCCCCACCGGCGGGTACGGATCTACTTACGAAGCGCCGGTTCCCACGCGCGCGCCGCAGCCTCCGCGCGGGGACGCCCGGGCCCCGCCGCCGCCGCCGCCTCCCGTCCCGCGCACTCCCGTCCCGCTCCGGAAACTTTCCCGGCGTCGCGCGGCCGTCACGCCCCGCCTCCCGCGGCCGGAGCCCACGCAGGGCCGCGTCCCCCGCGACGGCTTGGCGGAGGGGGAGAGGGAGAAAGCCGCGCGCGCCCCGCGGGAAGGACGCCCCGCCCCGCGCGCCCCGCGCCCCCCCCCCCCGCGCCCGCCTCCCGTGGGCCGGGTAAACAGCCCCAGGGCGGCCGCGGCCCCGGCCCCGCGCGCGCTCACCCGGGCCGAGGAGACGCGGGCGCCGCGCGTCCCGCCGGGAACCCGGGGGCGGGGGGGGGGGGGGAGGAGCCGGGCCGTGGGGCGGGCGAGGTGGACCTGCCCTCCGCCCCGCCACCGATTTCCGAACCGGAGCGGGGAAGGAAGGGGGGGGGGGCGCGCAGCCCTGGGGAGCGCGCGCGCGGCCGCGGCAGAGAAGTTGGAGCGCGGCCCCGCGGCCTCGGGCGCCGCAGATCCTCGTGGGGGGTCCGACCCCGCGACCCCCGCGACCCCCGGCTCCGGCCAACACCCGGATCTAGGCTCCGACAGATCCTAGTCGCCGCGCGCCCGACCCCCCCCCCCCCCCGATCCCCGATCCCGTGACCCCGCGACCGGGTCCCCGACCCCGAGGACGTCCCCGCGCGCGCCCCGACCCCCCGCCCCGATCCCCGCGCCCTCACCTTTCCGGGAACCCAGCCCCGAGCGCGCGCAGCCGCAGGGGCGGCGGAGAGGGCGGCCTCCCGGCCCCGTTCTCGCGGAACGCCCTCCGGGCCGGGCCGGGGCCGCTGGGCCCGCGGAGGGGGGGGGGGGCGGGAGGCCTTCCCGCCTCCTCCCGCCCCTTCCCCGCCCTCCACACCCGGCTGGGCCTCCGGACCCGGTGAGCGCGCGCTTCCCCACCGGGGCCCCGAGTGCCCGCGGATCCTCACCGAACCCCCGCGCGGCTCGCTCCGGAGCTCGGCGGGCAGCGAGCAGCCGCCGGGAGCAGCGCGGGCACCGCAGCCGCGACCGAGGCAGTGAGCCGGGCTCGCCAGTGCCTCCCCGGCCTCGGCTGAGCGTCCGCAGCCCGAGAGCCAGCGCCGCGGGGCCCCTGCCCACCGCCCTCCCCAGCGCGCCCCGCGGGGCCCCTGCCCACCGCCCTCCCCAGCGCGCCGCGGGGCCCCTGCCCACCGCCCTCCCCAGCGCGCCTTGGGGGCCCCTGCCCACCGCCCTCCCCAGCGCGCCCCGGGGGCCCCTGCCCACCGCCCTCCCCAGCGCGCCTTGGGGGCCCCTGCCCACCGCCCTCCCCAGCGCGCCCCGCGGGGTCCCTGCCCGCCGCCCTCCCCAGCGCGCCGGGGGCCCTGCCCACCGCCCTCCCCAGCGCGCCCCGGGGGGCCCCTGCCCACCGCCCTCCCCAGCGCGCCCCGCGGGGCCCCTGCCCACCGCCCTCCCCAGCGCGCCCCGCGGGGCCCCTGCCCACCGCCCTCCCCAGCGCGCCTTGGGGGCCCCTGCCCACCGCCCTCCCCAGCGCGCCCCGCGGGGCCCCTGCCCACCGCCCTCCCCAGCGCGCCTTGGGGGCCCCTGCCCACCGCCCTCCCCAGCGCGCCCCGCGGGGCCCCTGCCCACCGCCCTCCCCAGCGCGCCTTGGGGGCCCCTGCCCACCGCCCTCCCCAGCGCGCCCCGCGGGGCCCCTGCCCACCGCCCTCCCCAGCGCGCCCCGCGGGGTCCCTGCCCACCGCCCTCCCCAGCGCGCGCCGGCCGCGGGCTCCGCGGGCTCCGGTCAGCCTGGGGCGCCTGGGAAGGGGGCTGCTGGAAAGCAGGCTGGGGCAGCGCTCTGCGCACTGGGATGGAGTCCGGAGGAACCTCGGCCGCGGCCTCTATCACTATGCCAAGGAAAACCAAATAAGCAGCTCCTTGTTTCTTTACTTTGTAAATGTGTAAAAAAAAAAAAAGTAAAGACAAAAGCCAGAAGACTGATTTTGTAGACACACACATGCACACACACACACACACACACACACACACACACACTGGAGCTGAGTGCCAACGCACAGAAAGACCGCTGCTGGTTTGGCTTCCATTCCACTGTACTGTCAGGAGAGTATCAGACACCGCCGTGTTCCTCCTCACCTCCTCCAACAGCCCCACACCAAGCACGCCTAGAGGCTCAGCGCCTAACAAGGGTCTGTTGAGCGAATGAGATCTAAGCAGTGAGACAAATAGCAAAGTGCCCTGATCTAAATTGTGCAGGTGCATCTGAAAAACTCGGTGACAGGTGGCATGCCAGGGTAAACGAGGCATCCTAACGGTGGCAGGCACGGGCTTGGAGATGAGTAACAAGCTCAAGGGTGAGAGTGAGAGAATGTGTCTGATAGGGTTTTGAGATGCGTAGTAGCAGAGGTTCACACCCCAAACCCTACCTCAGCCAATCAAAGCTGGGTGAGGCAGCCTGTTAAACAGCATAAACAGGAGAATTGCATGCTGCCTAGGGAATGAAAGGGAGACCCTATTCAAAAGAAACTAACGCAAAAAGGATGAGGATGCAACTCAAGTGGTACAGCTGTTGCCTGACAAGTGCTGAGTTCAAGCCCCAGTACTGCGTAAATACATAAACAAATAACCAACAAGTGTGAAGATATTTTCATGTGTTTTTCTGGCAGCTCACAAACTGGTTGAAGCAGGTCTGTGGAGTCCAGTGTGTGGGTTTATATGACCAATGCCTTGGTTTGGAAGTAGGAAGGAAAAGAGGTTATTCTAGTGGATAAGCAGTTCTTTCCTCCTGGCCGTCAGCAGAACGTGGATGAGGGCTGTAGAAGCGGAGAGGAGACTGTGCTAAGGAGAAAATCCTTCAAGCACGTACGTACAGCTAGACCTTCAGAAAACAATTCATGTTCTTTCTGCGCTTGAGCTTGTCCTGTCTCAGCCACAGAGAGAAGAGACCGACAAAACAGGAGCGTTTCAGTGCTGACGGTTCGTGATGGACGGAGGCCCGTGCGGGCCTAGTGTGGCATTGTGTCATTACCTGTGATGACTGAGAGCTGATGAAAAACATTGTAAAGAATTTTTACTCTTGGGTAACTGTAAACAACCCTGTGGAATTCCCTACTTTGGGTTGTTAGAGTGGACTATTTTTTTTTTTGTAGTCAATCCCGTTAGATTTTATTAGGTTACAATGAAGCATTAAATGTTCTTTTGGCTTTTCTAACAAAATATTTCCAATTATGAAGAAAGTATAAATATTCTACTACTTGGGCATTAGATTACACAGCACCATGAACAAAGCATTGAACATAACATTCATTTTCTAGCTGGCTGAGAGAAAACTTAGAGTGGACTATTTTAGTGTATATAAAAAAGGAAGGCGAAAGAAAATGATGTAAAGACGCCAGTGGGTGCTACACACAAGATAGTTACAAAGGATTTGAATGGATTAGGACGTGTGTTGGCCATGTTTGCTATTTCTTTCTAGACTTGAACTTAAACTTCATATTCTGCAGCTTAGTCAACCGGATTCCTTTATTATTACATTGTGTAATTGTATGCTGTATGCGTATGACTCATGTATACGATGTGTTATGATCTTCACCAGTATGACATCGCTTAATTGGCTCATTGTTATTTGCACTAATTGACTCTTTGGCTCCGCTGAGCCTGGCTCGCTTCCCTTTTCTGAGAAGTCGGCCAGGGTGGACAGGGACTGTCCCCCACTTGAATAATTCAGTCAAGGATTGCTGTTCACCCACAGGAGCCGTCTCGCTTGTCCGGTGGCTCAGGAGGCAGTGCTGTGCTGTGCTGGAGGGCGGCAGTGGAGACGCTCAGCTTCTTCACCATGGCAGCCTCCAAGGCAGGGGCCAGATCTGGGCCTCCCCATGGGGTGGGCCGAGCCGGTGCTCTTCACCGCTTTCTTCTCGGCCTCAGGAAGAGCAGAGGCAAAGCTCACCCCGCCCCGTGTCCCCCCCCCCCAGGGACGGGCCAGCCCTCTAGGACTTCCTGGGAAAGCTGTTCCCTCCTGGATGGGTGTCCCCAGCCCGGCAGCCGCTGCGTGTCCTTCCTTCCCTCCCCAGGGGCTTTAAAATGAAGTGACAGCACGGCCTTCCTTCCTTCCTTCCTTCCTTCCTTCCTTCCTTCCTTCCTTCCTTCCTTCCTTCTGATCCTTCCTTCCGTCTTCCTTCCTTCCCCAGGGGCTTTATAATGAAGTGATATCAGCGCAGGTGACCTGTTTCTATGTTTTATGACTTGCCCTGACCCAATCATACAATCTGTGGGTTGCCTGTAATAGAGTCAGGACCGGAAGTAGGCCTGTGATTGTGGCTTCATGGCTTCATTCTTATTAGTCTCTCTCTCTCTCTCTCTCTCTCTCTCTCTCACTCTCTCTCTCTCTCTCTCTCTCTCCCCCTTTTCTTTCCCTTTTTCTTTTGATGGGGGACCCTATTAGAGATAAAGTCGGGGCCTCCCTATTGCTAAACAAGCGCTGTGCCACTTAACCCATGACTTCAATCCTTTTTTTGTTTGAGTTTGTTTTTCAGATAGGATCTCCTTTGCTATCAGGACCAAGATCTTTCTCCCTGTAGCCTCCCCCATTAGCAGATGACTTACACGCCATGCATGTCTGGTCTGTCAGTTGAGATGGGATTTCAATAACTTTTTGCCTGGCTTGGCTTTGAACTGTGATCTTCCCCGTCTCCCGATAGCTGGGATTGCAGGCATGTTCCACCATTCCTAACAAAACAGAAAGTATAACTTCTTAGAGATGCTGGTTTAAAAAAAAAAAATTGGGCTGGGGATATGGCCTAGTGGCAAGAGTGCCTGCCTCGTATACATGAGGCCCTGGGTTCAATTCCCCAGTACCACATATACAGAAAATGGCCAGAAGGGGCGCTGTGGCTCAAGTGGCAGAGTGCTAGCCTTGAGCAAAAAGAAGCCAGGGACAGTGCTCAGGCCCTGAGTCCAAGCCCCAGGACTGGCCAAAAAAAAAAAAAAAAATTCTGCAGATCAAGTCATGTATTCCAACTGACTTTTGAAAATTAGTAAACTAAATACGTATCCACAACATTTTCTTTCTGAATCACTATGAACAGTTTTATCCAGGATTTAGTAGCTGTTGTAATACTACAGCACCTAAACTGCTTTGACTGAAAAACATTCACTCCTTGCCTGGGCCCAGGAATTAACTAAAGGCAGGAAAAAGCTTTGCATCGCCATGTCCATTTTTGTATCCGTCTTTCTTCTTCTTTTGTGAGTCATTACCTGTGCAGCCACCTGGGAATCCAGGATTAGCAATAGCAAGGCAAGATTAATCAATCACACCTTTACAAAGACTACGGGAGGAAACTGCTGGGAAGGAAAGGAACATCCACGCCTCGCGCAGGCCACCCACCAAGCTGCAAGGACTAGTGCTCAACCGGATCAGGTGTCTTTCATCCGGGAAGCTCTCCAGAGAAGGGTCTGCGGGTAAAGACCAGCCAGGCCTCACCAGTGATGGGGGCTGTACTCCCTACCCGCCTAGTTCTGGATCTATTTCAACCCAGAGCGCGGGCCTGCATCTCCCGAAGACCGCTGACGGGGGGGGGGGGGGGCTTCTTGGGGCTCCCGGTACTGGCTGATAAACCTCCTTTCCTGCCTCATCTCTTAGTCATTTGGGGGATGAAGGGCGACACCTAACAGACAGACGCACTGGGATTGGGGTCAAAACCTAGAACTCCCGTTTCATCACTATTTAAAATCAGTCCTATGATGAAAACGTGGAACAAAAACATAATCGGTAAGCATTAAAACAAACTTATTTGGTAGCCTTTCTGCTTCAGATTCATGACGACCTCTTCACGTCTGATTAGATATGCCCAATCCATTTCGTGAGGCAATGCCTTCCCCGTGGCGGGGTCTAGTTAAGATCGTGACAGTCCTGCGTTCCTTACAGCTGGAAGCTCCGCACCTCCGGCCTCTTAAAGTATTGCATTTGTGTAAGGATTCATGCAAGTTCTTCTCCCAAAACTCTCCAACCATTATTTGTGTGTTTTCTCCTCACTGCCTGTTTGCGTAGATTGCCGTAAGCCCTAACATGGGCTAAATGTTACCATGTAATTCTTTTGTTTTTTTCTTTGACAACCTACTGTATTCAAGGCCCTAGTCTAAGAGTAGGCTACTAGCCTCTCTGGGTGCTTATCTGTTATTAAGATGGGGACTTAGAAAATTAATGTTATAATATTTAGACACAGTCTCTCCCTTTCAGAGCCATCTCCCATTCTTGAGTACTATTAGCAAAATACCGGACTCATGCTGGAGGAAGTGGAACCTTTCCCCAGGCGGAATGGTAGGTGTAGTGAAACTCCCTTCAGATAGCAGGAAGACACTGAGGTGTCTCAGTACCCTCCCCTTCCTCCCTCCCTAGAACAGCTAGACAGAGCTCAAGCTTCAGGGCCTCCTACCTGGAAAGGATTCCCCACAACAAAACTGGTTGAACCAGTCTGGAGATGAAAGGGTTCTCTTCTGTTTATACTGTGAATCAGCACAAGCTACAAATCCAAGCGCTAAGCAGACATGACCTTGGCCTTTGGGAGTGTGGCCTCTTCCAGAGTCCCCGCACTTCTTTCATTTCCAGACAGTCTGCCGCTGCTGCTGCCTTTGCCCAAAGGAGCTGGTGCCCCCCACCCGGGAGGCTGGGCGGCCTCCCCAGCAGCGAGCTGGGGCTTTTCCGTGGTGGAGGAGGAGCTGATTTCTCATCTGACAAGGTTTCATAAGCCAGGAAGAGAAAAAGCCTGTTTCCTCTCTGTCTTCCTGAACCCAGCAAAGCTCAGCATCTCTGAAGCCCCAATCCCCTACTTTTCCCTCGCAGACTCTTGCCCTGGACAACTCATCCACTGCAAAGTGAGATTACACAGAAGTCTGGCCGTGGACCAGCAAACCTGCAGACCCACAGCTCGACCCACCTGGCTCGAGGTCTCCACCGGGGCGACTCCGCCTGGAGATGAGCTCCAGTGCTCTCTGTGGACAGAATCCGGACAACAGCTGTTCCCTCTCTCCTTTGAACCCGTGTCCTCCCAGTGACCAGTGCATTCCTACACTCGTACTTCTCTGGACTTTTCTTTACCCCATTGGCAGCCACTGAGACAGGACAGATGGATGAGGTGACAGGGAATTGACAATTAAAAAAACAGCGACAGGGATAGAGTCAAGAATTCAACCACAGCCAGTAAGTCAAATTGAGAACACCGGGCAGCAAGCTCTGCTCCCAATACCGTCGGCGCAAATTCCTTGAACAGGTAGAGAGACAGAAAATAAAAGGGCATGTCTGATGTGCGGCAAGAAGTTCTAAAACTCACACAATTACCGTCCACGGGTTTTGGGTAAGTGTAGACCATTCATCTCCATACTTCCCAATAATAAGCAGGACCACTGTTGGCCCTGTTTCAGATTTGAACCTGTTATGCGGTTTGGAAGCAGTGGCAAGGCTAGGGGTGATGAGGTGTTGTGACCAGGATCTAGCCAAGAATTAAGACATAAGATAAGACAAGAGCCACTCTGCCGAGTGCCCGTCACTCCCAGCCCGTGTGGGGAGAGAGAGTTGTTTCTCCTCCTCTTTGCTATTTCTCCCTACTTTAGCCTGATGACATACAAAAATGCATTTTTGCTGAACTTCTACTTTGTGGGGTTCCCACGGATCTGTGAGCTTTGTGTCTACACTTTCTGCTGAAGCTGGGATGACAGACAGATGGACATTAGTGACCACGCTCAGCTTTTTAGTGCTGAGGTACAGTCGTGCAAACGTCTTTGTTTCTGTGCTGGTTTGAAACTGCTTGGATCTTTCTGATCTCCACCTGCATTAAGCTGGAATGACAGTCTCCTGACAGCACATTAGTGGAGATGAGGGCTTACAAACTTCTGCCCAGGCTAGCCTTAGACCACGGGCTTCCTAAATTCTGCCTCCCAAGTAACTAGGATTCCAAGTAGGAGCTACTGGTGCCTGTTTCACTGTGTCTTTCATAGCGGACTTCTCTTGTATATGTAGCCTGAAGTTGATTTTACACAGTCTCTTCAGTGCACCTGTGAGGGGTCGTTTGTTTGGTGTTTCTTTATTGTTATTACTGAGGTGATGTACAGAGGGATTACAATTACACGAGTCAGGTAATGAGTACATTTCCTTTCGTGCAATGTCCCCCCTCCCCCCATTCTCTCCCAGGCCCCCCCCCCGCCCCCCC
This sequence comes from Perognathus longimembris pacificus, assembly GCF_023159225.1. NCBI lineage: Eukaryota > Metazoa > Chordata > Mammalia > Rodentia > Heteromyidae > Perognathus > Perognathus longimembris. Next base: position 42,104,518 of record NC_063181.1, on the reverse strand, counting down.
CGCCCCGAGTTGTCCAGTGAGCTCCACTGCTGTACTTTTTCCACCCTTCTTTTCTTCAGTGGATTTCAAGTCTGTAATTTTCCTGGCAAGCGGGAAGCTAAGGCATTCCTTTCCTCTTGCCCCTTGCTTCGGTCCAGCAACACCATCACCTGCCAATTTCATCTCTGTGATGGGTTTAGTTACCTATTTTGCTCACTTCTTGTTTCTACCCAAGTTGGGTATGTTCTGTTACTTCTCAGCTAAGTGATTAAAGCTTCATCTTATCACTCAACTTTTATAGCTGTTCCCCCCCCCCACACACATAACGTTTTAGTCTTTCTTTTCCTGATTTCATCTTTGTCTTGAGGATCTAATAGTTCTTTATTTATTCCCTCTTTTATCATATCTACTAGCAGTCTCACCTAAAAGCAGTCATTCATTTATTTATTCTGCCAGTGAACAAATGATCACTGGACATCTATGTGCCAGAGACTGTACTAGGAAAACAATGGAGAGAAAAATATATCAAATCCTTCTGTGTCTGGTGCTCATGGAGCAGCGGGTAGTAGACGAGAGTTCAAGAGTCATGCAGACCGCAAATGAGATGTGTGTCCTCCAGCGGAAGCAGATGTCTTGAGGGGGAGGGGGCCGGTCATTTAATGAGGGGACAGCTATTGCTTCTCCCTGTGTTTTCCAAGGGCAGCCCAGCTCTGTGTCTGTGGAGCTACTTGGGCAGTTTTGTTGAAGGAGCATATTCCTCTACTTCTGACATATCCATCTCCTTTCTGCACTGCACAGCACTCAATAGAATACACAGCAGGCAGGTCCTCAAATGCAGGTCTCAGCACCGCACCACTGGAGCTGTTTGTTCCCCTCACTACAAACCCACGGAACAACTACCCCCCAGATCCACCCCGTTTTGTTGTCAGCATGACGGCATCGGGAGCTTGTGGGCTCCGTGTCATTATTGAGGGCATTCTTCATGGTAGAAAGCTCTGATGTACCCTTCAATGAATTGCTGTCATCACCACCCTCAGCCTGTGATCTCTCTCCGTGCACAGTGTCCAGTGTTGCTGCACAGCGAGCTTGTTAATATGGAAAGTGGGTCACCCTCCAGCTTTCCGCTGTCATTCGTCCTCCTCCTCTCCATCTCCAAAGCTGTTTGGGTACCACTCTGACATCTTTTCTCTCCTATTTTCCGTCATGCTGTTTTTTCATTATCTATTTTTTTGTGTGGTCCAATGATTTTTGGAATCAGCTTTTTGTGAAAACTCTGAATGACACATCTCTCTTGCTTTATGTTAGCTCTGTTTTTCTTTTAAGGGCCATTACATAATTCTTTCAAGCAGCACTCAGAGAGACGGACTCATTGGCCTGCTTTGTACATGTTTTATTTGTAGCTTAGAAGGAAAAAGGCATGGGAAAGGTGACCTTAAGTGACACGGTAGGGAAAGAAAGACTGCAGCAAAATAAATTCCTCCAGTAGAAAAATGTGCTATACAAATAATGGGGTGTTTACACAGAGGAAAATACAGAGCCATGATTGTGCAGATAATTTAGTGACCTGGAAATATACCACCATGTTAAGTGAAAAGGACTTTGATTCAAGACTTGCAAATATTATATATTTCCATGTATACATAAGAAAAATGCTAGACAAGTACTAGCATTTTTCTCTGAGTGATAGAATCATCTTTTTTTGTGTTCATCGCTGCGTTTTTAAGGGCAAAGGGACTCCATATAGTTGTGGAGCACAGCGTACTCCAGATTCATGACATAGCACTTCTCTGTGGCATTTCCTAATGCTGCATTGCTTCTGTGACCTGGTAAGCATGTAAGAGCCAACATATTGTCATCTGGCTCCTTCCTATCATTTTAAATTCTCAAGGGCCACGGCACTAGAAAGCCTTGATTTTTGTTTTTTAAGTACAACAGTCACCGTTACCCCCGCATCCTCTGGAAGGAGCTACTCATGACAGTGTGGATGAGATTACTCCCATGCACTCCCATCAGGACTGGAGCGGCTTTACGTCCTGTTTACTAAGTGAAGTCGCTTGACTTAGAAAATATCTTCACGAAGGACATTGGTTCTATCTATCTGTTGGTAAAGGTAATCTTGGATCTATTGCAAAGTCAGCTATTTGTGTGTGTGTGTACTTGCTTATGTGTTCACAAGCATGTGAAAATGTACTGTACTCAGACTTCTTATTCTGGGAGACAACTGAAGAGACTTTTGAGTAGGTAGCTTTTCTTCTTCCCTGATGATATTTTTAGAAATTTTTTTAGGGCACAACTTTTGGAAAATTTTAGAATAAATTAATATCTCAGACTAGACACTAATGTGTGTTAGTAGAAGTTAGCTCATTACAAAATATAGTTCCAGAAAACTGTGTAATAAGGATTTTTTTTAGAAAATAATTCATAGTAGCCGACATTTGTCTTCTGAGAAAACATTACACAAAATTCCATAACTGCAATAGCTCCCAGAGGTCCAGCGGTTGGCATTCTATGACCTTAAGTTCAGGTTAGACCTCTGGGTCTCAAATTACTTCTCTGAAAAGTGAAAGTTGAGTTAGATTAAAAAAAAAAAAGAGGCATCTTTGTTGGGCTTTGGAAAGTTGTAAAAAAAAAAAGAGGAGAACTGGTACTTTTCTCTCTCTCTCTCTCTCTGTGTGTGTGTGTGTGTGTGTGTGTGTGTGTGTGTGTGTTACTGGAAATTGAACTCAGGGCCTCATGCTCTTGTTTACCATTTGAACTACACTGGCACTTTTGGTTTTAAGATAGGGTCTTATTAGCTAACTCTGCTCAGTCTTGTCTTAGTATTTGAGTGCACCACCCAATACTTCCGTCTATCCAATATCTCCTTAGCGCTAGGTGCACATATGCGCACCAAGTCCAATATGGGGAAGGACCTTTAGACTCAAGACAATAGAGATCTTTAAAGTTCCAACTGCCTGGTAGCCAGGGCGCCATGAAGCGATCTGGTTCTAAGTCTCTTGGATTAGCAAAGCTTTGTTCATTCATTGGTGATTTTCTTCATTTTAATTTTTATTGCTAGTGTTATAGACTTCCTATACAGAAGGGTGACTGTTACATGACTCAGGCGATGTGTACAGTTCTTTTTGAACCATGTCTCCCTTTTCCTTGTTCTTTCCCACTTTTCACCTCCCCCCACCCCCACCCACACCATTTACAGTTCATTTTCCACACCGTGTCTGGTGAGAACCACGCTTGTATTGTTCACCTTCTGTTCTTCCTTTTCTGTGCCCCCCCCCGCCTTTGCCCTCCTAAAAACAAACCAACAAGACAAAAAGGAAAAGAAAACAAAAATAACAACAAAGGCAACTCAAAAAAAATCTCTCTTGTTTCCTTTATTTTGGACTTCGTTGTTGATATTTTATTTTGTTTTGTTGTTGGTCCTGGGTCTTGAACGCCGGGCCTGGGCGCTGTCCCTGAGCTCTTCAGCTCAAGGCTCGTGCTCTACCACTTGAGCCACAGCGCCACTTCTGGTTTTCGGGTGGTTCATTGGAGATGAGAGTCTCGTGGACTTTCCTTCCCCAGGCTGGCTTTGAATCACAATCCTCAGATCTCAGCCTCCTGAGGAGCTGGAATTACAGGCGTGAGCCACCGGTGCCTTGCTATCGTTACTTTCCAAGAGAATCTCTCCACCAGAGAAGATCTCATAGTGGAGACTTCCAAGTCCTCTCTAGGGCTTGTTGTGGTTTGAACATGAAATGTCCACACGGACTCACGTGTTAAAAGGGGCGGTTGAGGGGCTGGGGATATAGCCTAGTGGCAAGAGTGCCTGCCTCGGATATACGAGGCCCTAGGTTCGATTCCCCAGCACCACATATACAGAAAACGGCCAGAAGCGGCGCTGTGGCTCAGGTGGCAGAGTGCTAGCCTTGAGCGGGAAGAAGCCAGGGACAGTGCTCAGGCCCTGAGTCCAAGGCCCAGGACTGGCCAAAAAAAAAAAAAAAAAAGGGGCGGTTGCCTACTGATGGGCTTTGGGGAAAGCATTTGGTCTTGACCTGATCAACAGGTGAATCTCTTGATGGGTTCATCATGTGACATCATTATTAGAAGGTGGTGAAATGTAGCGGCTGGATTCTAGCTGCCCAAGAAGGCCCTTGGACTCGGTCTTTCCGCGGTCCCTTCGGTGAGGACCCTATTCTAGTTCCTGCCAGCCATCATGCGACTGCTCTTCCCCAGTGTCTGCCTGGCCCGGAGATCGACACTTCTCGACACTTCTGCAACCAAGAGCCAAGTTAGATAACTTCTCCCTTTCACTTGTTCATTTCAGGCGTCTACTTGTAGTGACCAAAAAGCAAAGAACTGAAGAAAGAGCCTCACTACTGCAGCCGAGTTTCTTTGATGTGACACTGTCAAGGGACCTTGAGAAATGATGGATTCTCTCCAGTGTTTGGACAGCAATGAGCTGATGTTTTCACAATGTAACTTTTGAAGCTCTTGGTCCTCTTGTTTTGCTCCAAACGTCCTTCCCTTGTATGGCGCCAGAGAAACTAGTTATACTTGTAAGCAGCAATCAGGGTAGACGCTAAATGAGCAAAAGTTGCCAAGACCTGCTTTGTCTCATTACTTAAGGAATTCTTTGACTTTACAGAAAAAATTCTTCCTTGAAGAACATAAAGAACCTTGTACACACACAACCCGGGTAAAACAGAATCCTGCTTTGGGTGTAAGATTGTGTTTATACCCACTGACCTAGAGGTTGTACACTCTTTTTGTCGTTTAACGTGGAAAAAGGAAAGGAAATAAAATAAGCAAATGAAGATAACCAGTAAGAAGGTGATTAAAAACATGAAAACTCACTGAGTGAATAAAACGCTCACAAAAAGCCAGATAATATTTTTTTCTAAAAGAAAAATAGCCATCAGACAAGACAAATAACAAGACAGAAGTAATAACTTCTTTTTAGGAAGACTTCATTCAGGTAAAATGGCTGAGTTAAGTGTCACTGCAGACAGGTAAGAAAGACACACTAGACATTTTTTATATTGAAGGAGAGAAATCATCCATCCATTTAGCTTTTGCATTCTCCACACACAAAAAAAACCAACAAATGTTGTTACATTTGTTATCCTGGCCATGTAGAGACAGGTATAAAGTCATATAGATAGCTTTCCCTCAGAACTCAATTTTTCCCCATCATTAATCAAATCAGTACAACCAGATGTGAGTAATTTAAGAAAAAGGTCAAGTACTAGTTATGCGTTTCCAAACTGAATACATATCAATACCCAAGGTTTCCTTGATCCAAGAAATGTTCATACAAAGGAAAAGGTGTGTTACGTAGAAACAAAAACGAATATTCTCTTTTCAAATTTTAATGTTGTTTAAATTTGTAAACCAGTCTAAGTGTACAAAATCAGTATATTTTAGCTTCAGCTTCAAAGAAAATTTGGGCTGACTTGGGAGTCTAGAATTCTACTCATTGGTTATCTTGTTCAACTGTTGATAAAACCTTACTTTAGAAATTGTTTGAATTGCTCCATGTATTGATTCGGAATCCAGGTGCATGTAGATAAGAAAAGAGAGAAACAAGATCTCAGAAAGACATTTCAGATCCCGACTAGTGACTGAGAGAGAGAAAAATACCCAGGAGCAAAAGAACACTATTTGTTTCTCAGGAGATTAATTTTTAATATTGCTGGCCAATTATTCTAAGCCAAGAGGAAGCAAAGCAAAGGGTTTCCTTAGGGAGGTCTTGCCTTTATGAGAAAATAATATATAAGTCATTGCGTGTTAATAAAACAATTATATGTGCAAACCTAATTTAAGAGAGGGAAAGAGACAGAGTTCATGCAGAAACAAATCTTTACTCTCAAAACATCAGAAGAGTCAAAATTGGGTGACAGAAGAACTGAAAACACCCGCAACTGTACCTCCTAAACATGTTGTCTTTCCTTCCTATTTGTCTCTGTTTAATATTTTTAAATCAAAATTGGGATTGCACTATATCTAATTTTATTTGAAGCCGTATCTCTGGGCAAAATATCACGTCATTAAACTAATGTCTAAAGTCATTGACTTTAATATCATCATAATATTTAATTTTAAAGAAATTTATCATGTGCCAGGTGACAGACAAAAATCCAACAATGCACGAGTGTGTGCAATCCTCAGGAGAGTCTGAGGTAGAATTATGGTTATTGTTATCCTTAAAACAGTTTTTTTTTACAAATAAACTAATGTTAATATAAGTTTAGCAACTTGTTCAAAGCTATGAATACAAAATGACTGAGCTATGACTGAAATAAATTGTGTTTAATTATAGTGTCAATATCTTAAAGGATTTTAATAAACTATTTGTATATGCAAAAGGTAAATGAACCAAATAAAATGTCAAAACTCTGTCTTAACTTGTTGGGAGATAAAAAGAACTTCCTTCAGAAGGTATATTGAAAAACCACCAGGAAGCAAACGATACCCTCTATCAGCCTCTTTGGTTTTCTTTTCACAGCTCTGACTTGTGTGCAGCTGTACATTTCTTTCTGTACTTTATAAATGTTCTGTAGTTTGCAAATCCGCCACACCAAAGCATCATTTCTCTCGGTTAATGTGGGCCCTGGTCCTTCTGCAAAGGTTAAGTCAGCTTCTTCTGTCTACAGTACAGCATTTCTTGCTTGCCAAATATAGAATGATGATTTTGTTCAGGGTGCCAGTACTTCTGTGTGACATATTAAGCAATAAGCTGTCTTTTAAAGTGAGCTCGCACTTTCGATGACATTGTCTTAGTGACAAATGACACGGTGAGCCCTAAGCTCTTATGTACACGCGTGTCCCTCGCCTGGCACTCTGGGCTGCTAGAAAGATCACGTTGGCCACAGCTACGTCATTTGTCTGGCCAAGAGGCTGTGGGAAGGAATGGAACGCGTCTTCCCAGTTCTGCCCTTCCTTCCCACAGACTGCTCTGTCGTGGGCAGCTTCTTCCCCTCGGCCTCTCTGACCCCCTTCCCATCCCCCGGACACAGAATTAGTAAAGAAAACTAGTAAGACATTATTATTAGATTGATAGACCTATAAGATCCACGTGAAAGACCACTTACTGAAAACTAAATTTGTCAGTGATCTGAGGAACAGCAACCAGGGGGTTGTTCGTTACAGCACCTCGCATCAGGCACGCTTGCGATCCATGCATGTGAGCTAAGAATTAGGCACTGCACCGATGCATGTCTACCATCATAGTTGCTTTGCATCTATAACTCCTCCAACCTCTCCCTCCATTTCTTTACCTGCTAAATCTCTAGTCTGAGGGCAAATGCTTTCTGTGTGAAGGTTTCATATCACAGCTAATCACAAGGTAATCATCTTGTTCCACTCTGACCTGCCGCAAATTGATTCCCGTTTTACACTTTCCATATTGAGAGTTGGTGACTTTTGTGTCCCTGCGGTGAAACGACTGGCATTCGTGAGCAATCAGCAATGCTTACTCAACTTTCTGAACAGCTGAATGACATGAATGGATGAATGAAGATGCATCTCATTTTTCCCGCAGGTTGGTGAATTCTTTGTGTGTAAGATCATGTCTCGTTCACCTTGATACTTTCCAAGCACAGGCACAGAACTTGGAACACAAACACGCGATGCTTGTGCAATGGCTAAGGTGCTGTTGATGGTGATGGAGGCCTTTTTGGTTCTGTTTTTAGTGATAGGTGTTCATCACAGTTTTGTGATTCTTCAAGTACTTATACACTACCACAGATGAGAAATTTATCTTTAAATTTGAGCTAAATTTATTTTGTAGCAATTTCATGTCTTCTATGACTCTTATTCACCCGACAGCCACCGCACTTTGGAACGGGAAGCGGCTATTTCTGTCAGCTTGATGTATTTAGAGAGGGGTGATCGTGATTCAACAGCTCTAAATCAATACTGCAGCATTATTTCTGGAGAGGCAGGGTCTTACATAACATAGTACATATAGTTCTTTTCCACTCTGCTTTCTATAATTTGTCACAAATTTATACTTGTTTGTAAGTGGGAAATGCTATGTAATTATTTAGGAAGAAATTAGGGAGCTGACAATGATATTCAACTCTATTTCAATGGCTTAGTTTTAGTCCTATAAGTAGAAAAGGAAATATAAAATACTTACTTATGACTTGCAACATGGAGACAGGTACAGTGGTAAAAATTACATGGTGAATTAATTAAGCATATAGTCACTACCCAAAGTATAAACCTAATTTCAGCATAAAAATGTTCACCTCATTGTTTGTGCAGACAGCCTCAAATTAGGCCCTAAAATGTATTATTGGCAAATGTTATAAAGACAGAAAAACAAGGCTTCCTACTTTCATTGTACAATGATTCCAAATATATGTTTGTAAAGAAAATAAAGATACCCATTAAAAAACCAAGTATTTCCACAAACTCCTTCCCACCTCCTTTATAATCTCTTTCCAGAATTAACCACTGCTGAGGGTTGTATTACTCCTTTAGACGTCTGTGCAACTGCAAAATATGTGTTTGCCCAAACAAATATGTCAGAGAGTAATGGTCACATAAGTGTCACTAGGCTGCCTGTGTTGTACTAGCATGCATCTCATGTACTCTGCAGCAATATCCTGAAACCTTTCTCTATGCCTCAGCAGAGATTTACTTCATTCTCTGCAACATCTAGCACATCAGAATACTGCATTTTACTGTTTGTGAAGTTTTATTATCATTAGGTGCTGTAGTTAAAATCACTGCTTCTGTCTCCCTCTAGACACAGGGATGGGTATTCTGTTAAGTTAGAAGGTGAAAACGAAATAGCTGTACTAAAGGATATTGATAATATATTTTAAAAATTAATGGATGTGACTCAGTGACCTTCCATAAAAGCTCCACCAATTTCTTTTCTCAACTACAGGGTCTATGAATGTCCTCTTTTTTCTTTCTTCTACTACTACTTTGTGTGTGTGTGTGTGTGTGTGTGTGTGTGTGTGTGTGTGTGTGTGTGTGTATGTGTGTGCTAAACTCAGGACCTGGCCCCTAGCCCTGTCTGTCTTTTGCTCCAGACTAGCACTCTACCACTTGAGCCATAGCTTTGCTTCCGGTTTTTCCTTTTATTTATTTCTTTTTTTGGGGGGTGGGGGGGAGTAGTGGGGGTATTTTTAGGGGAGATCAGAGTCTCACAGACTTTCCTGCCCAGGATGGTTTTGAACTGTGATCCTCAGATCTCAGCCTCCTGCATAGCTAGGATGACAGTCGTGAACCACTGGTGCCTGGCTTATATTACATATGTTTTAACACATTTGGGTACCTACGTCCCCCTAGACCCTAACTTCCTAAAGGACCACGTCTTTTTCATTTTAGTCCTTAACCTTCAGTGCAGAACCTAATACACCTTGTTGACAACAAAAATGCATACAAAGAGAAAAAAATAGGTTTTAAATTTCTTATACATGCCCCCAAAGGGAAAGAGCCACCAGCACTTGGAAACGCTTTTAAGTCACTTAATGGCTACGCTTTTATAGTACTTTTTAATATGTGCTGGTCATTCCTTTTCATTGATTTATTTTTTTTCAAAATTTCTTTGACTATTCATGCATGTGTGTGAATATTTATGCATAAACTTTAGCAGTGTTTCTTTCAGTAGAGTAACGATGAAAAGTTGTGGTTTTTCCAACTTTTTGGTCTCAGGGCTCCTTTGTGTTCTTTAGCATTAAGGAAGACTTCAGAGAGCTCAGGTTTTTTGTGTGTGATATGCATCTATTGATATTAACCATGTTAGAAACTTAAGACATAACATTGATATATATATATATATATATATACAAACTCACTAAATATTTGCCATAAAATGAATTGAATGTTCATAGACAGCATGTTTTGAATAAAAATAATTATTTTCCACAAAGATATTAGTGAGAAAAGTGACATTTTGCACTTTTTGAAAATATCTTTAATGTTCAGCTTAAGAAGTCAGTTCCTGTCTCTTCTTCACTTTTAATCACTGTGTGTGTTGTTTTTCTTGAAGTAGAGTCATCTGTGATGTCTAGGGGATCAGTTCTAGGATTCCTGCCCCCACTGACTACCCAAATCCTTGGATACTCAGGGCTCTTATATACAATAATGCAATATTTGCATATTATACACAAATCCTTTCAAAATCCTTAAGTTGTATCTAGATTATTTATGATACCTAATTAACATTCAAAATTATTATGCTATGTTGTTTTAAGGAATAATAACAGGGAGAATGTTTTCACCTATTCAGTACAGACACGACTTTTTCAAAAAGTATCTTTCATGGAATCTGAGAGCCTTGAACACATGGGTATGGAGAGCCAACCACATGGAAAAACTTGGTCTCGCACAGACATATGATTAGAACAGCGAAGAGGAGGACTGGTGGGTGATTATGGCCATCAAACTCAATGTGCATGTGTAAAAGCTGAACTGGGAAACTTGTGGCGAGGCGGAGATTGGGTGGATGATGGGAGGAGACTGATGGAGTGGACGACTCTGATCAGAACACATTGTACCCATAAATTAACATGTTCAACTGAAACCCCTTTGTATAACTTTTGAGTAAAAGAAAATAACCCTTTGGAATAAATGTGATTTTTAAAAATGTTAATACGCACATGAACTTAAGTGCTGGTAATCTCATAGGAATGTCAAATCTGAAATCTTGTTGACGAATTGTTTACTCTGATCCATTAAAATTCATTCATCTGACTTGTACCTTTAATCCATCTTTTGCTCAGATATTTTGTCACGTGGTATCTTGGCTGTTTGGCAAATGTTATATCAATGAGTTACGATGCTATTCTAAACCTTTTGCACATTTTACTCTACAGACTCAAGATAGAGGTACAACAAGGTGGGCTGAAGTATTATTTTCTTGTGAGTCTATTGGTCTCTAAGAAGTCTCCTGGTATTGGCAAACTATAAAAATTCATTATGGTGAATCCATGTGCCCCAATATTTAAGTTCTACTTTAAAGTTTTAATTTTGCTATTGGCAACTAATATTGTTGATTTTTTTTCTTTTAAAGTACTGGGCTCTATTCATTTATTTTAAAGAAAATATCTGCTAAATACCCAAATCGAGAAACTAGAGTCTTGTGTTACTTGTTTTCTAAGTAGAAAACATCCTATGAGAAAAGTAGATGAATTACTGAGCAATTACTAAAACATGAAATTGGCTTGGTTGATGGGAAGTGAAATAAATGGCTAAATATTATTATTATTATTATTATTGGCCAGTCCTGGGCCTTGAACTCAGGGCCTGAGCACTGTCCCTGGCTTCTTTTTGCTCAAGGCTAGCACTCTGCCACTTGAGCCACAGCGCCGCTTCTGGCCATTTTCTGTATATGTGGTGCTGGGGAATCGAACGCAGGGCCTCATGTATACGAGGCAAATACTCTTGCCACTAGGCCATATCCCCAACCCTAAATATTGTTTTTTGAGCGGGATGAATTTGCTCAACTTTGAGTTCCTAGAGCTTTCTGGAGATAAGGAATGGTAGACCTCAATCGCATTTACTCATAGGAGCATCGACATCTTTGGTAACTCACATTTTTTTGGATCATGTTGATGGTGGGAACAATCAATCGATGCTTTTATTTGACAAACATATACTGATCACCTGCCATGTGCCAAACACCGTTGCTTTTGGTCTCGAGACTACCAAAACAACCTTAAAAGGCTGATTGATTGATTGATGGATGGATGGTACTAAGTTTGTACTTAGGGCCTCAAACTCGCTTGACTGGCCCTCTACCTCTCGATTCACACCTCCGGCTCTACGCGTACCAAGTGAAACAAATGACCAACATTTACACAGAAACATGCCGTGTCAGGTACGTTAGGAACCACGAAGACACGCGAAACAGGGTGCAGATCCCGCACCAGTGTGCCAGGCGGGAGCAGGTGCAGGAGGGCAGCGCGGCGACGTTTAGAGAAGGTGACGGGGACGGCCGCCCCGAGCTGGCTAGGGAGCGCTGAGAGGTAGGGCCGCGAGGGGCGTGGAGTCTTTCTGAGAAGAATGAACAGCTAGGAGCCCAGGGAACAGCATCGTCTAGCACCGTTGAGACATCGTAAAAAGGCTGCAGCAGGAAGTGCAAGGAAGAGTGTGCAAGAGACCCCGCTGACGGCCAAATTGTGTGAAGCGTTACAGGACCCTCCTCTACGCACCATGGCTCCGGGAAGGAGAAGGTGGCTTCTCAGGCCAGTGACCCAGTGAGCTCTGTGTCTCACGCCTCTCAGGAAGCCCGACGGGCATGCGTGGGGCTCGGGACTCATCGCCATCCCTTCTGAGAGCTCCTCCTTGGCCTACGGAGTTCAGAAAGCTAAGAGCAGAAAGCCCACAGCCCTCAGGCCCCGAGGGTCAGCCGGGGTCCTGGGTGGGCTTGACGGAGGTTCTGTCTCCTGTGAGGTTGCTGAAGGTAAAGGCTGTGGGATTGAGAAGCTGCTGGAAGCCTTAGCTGCGCTCAGTTTTGGGGAGAGAATAAAATGCAAAGAATGTGAAAAACAACTTGGGTCCAGTTTCTGCTATTAAAGAATGTCATCTGTCTGCGAGCTGTCAAGGGCCCATCGGGCCGCAGCGACATCAGAGCAGAGAGCCGCACGCAGGCCTGGACCTGCTTCCGAGGACACGGATGGCAAAACTCCACTCAGGAGGCCCCGATCCGAGGGGAGCGGAGTTCAAAGCCAAGCCCGGCCAGCAAAGTCTGTGAGCCTCTTCTCTCCCATCAACCACCAGAAAACCAGAAGTCCAGCTGTGGCTTCAAATGGTTTGTTTTTTTAAAAAATATCCAAATTAAAGAATACACTGGATAAAAATCTTATAAACCAAGAGAAATGTTTTAACTATTGACACCAGAGTCAAAATCATGGCTTCGTCAGCAAACCTGGACCTTGGAGCCCAGCTCGTAGTGGCAGAGTGTCCCAGCAGTGATAGTCCGCCTGGCATGCCAGACATTGAGATAGAACAGCCACTGGACCCGAATTCAGAAGAAGGATCTGCTCAAGGGGTTGCTATGGAAATGAAATTCACACTGCCCAATCGATGTGATATGAACGTGTGTTCTCGATTTGTGAAGTCCTTAAATGAAGAAGGCAGTAAACATATTCAAGATCAGGTCAACTCTGATGGCGGTGGCGTCTGTCCTATGTAAAGGTTGGAAGTTATGGTACAAATATCTGCATTTGCTTTTGTTTGTTTCGGTGGGGTATTTTTGTTCATTTGTTTTAGGAGGTTCTTCTTTCCCTACGTTTTTATTAACATCAATTAGTTGTATGAGAAGGTGGTCTTTTATTTGTTTTTCCATCATGATATTTGTAGTTTGGAAAGTTTGGAGGTTGTCTTTTAATATGAAATTTTTTAGAATCTCAGAAACCAAAATTAAATGCCTGCTTTAAAAGAAGTACATAGCATTTTTAAAAAATCTTACCTAATCTTTACTTACAGACTTTTCTAATGAAGTTTTTATTGTGGCTTTTAAAAATCATAGGAGAAGCTGAGCACCAGTGAGTCATGCTTGTATTCCTAGCTGCTCAGGAGGCCGTGATCAAAGGAGCACTGTTCAAAGGCAGCCCAGAAAAGTCCATGAGACCTTCATCTCCAATTAACCACCAACAAGCTGCAGCTATGACTCAAGTGGAGCTGTGACTCAAATAGCCTTGAGCAAAAGAGCCCAGGAGTGGCATCCAAGCCCTGAGTTCAAGCCTCAGGGTCAGCACCGAGAGAGAGAGAGAGAGAGAGAGAGAGAGAGAGAGAGAGAGAGAGAGAGAGAATATTCTTATTCCTTTTCAAAATAATTTGCTTAATACTCCCTGTCCCACAAAAGTCTAATTTCTATTGGCTTCCAATGCTTTATTTTAATAAAGCCTTTCAATATGCTTTAGATTTACTTTTATAATCTATTAAATGATAAAAAGTAGTGTCAGCTCGACATAGTAGTACGTAATTGTAATCCCAGCACTTGTTAGAGTGGGATAGGAAAGTCAAGAGTTCAAACCTAGCCTTGGCTATATACATGGCAAGATCTAGTCTCAAAAAACAAAACAGGGGCTGGGGATATAGCCTAGTGGCAAGAGTGCCTGCCTCGGATACACGAGGCCCTAGGTTCGATTCCCCAGCACCACATATACAGAAAAAAACGGCCAGAAGCGGCGCTGCGGCTCAAGTGGCAGAGTGCTAGCCTTGAGCGGGAAGAAGCCAGGGACAGTGCTCAGGCCCTGAGTCCAAGGCCCAGGACTGGCCAAAAAAAAAACAAAAAAAAACAAAACAAAAACCCCCATTAATTTCAAGCTAGGCACCAGTGGTTCACACCTATAATCCTAGATACTCAGGAGACTTCAGATTTGGGGATTGAAGTTCAAAACTAGCCTAGGCAGGAAAGTCTGTGAGACTCTTACCTCCAATTAAACACCAAAAAGCCATAACTAGTGCGTTGGCTTATGTGGTAGAGCACCAGCCTTGAATAGGAAAGCTAAGGGAAAGAGGCCTTGAGTTCAAACCCTAATAATGGCACAAAATAAAAATTTAATCTAAATTACTCAAGATCAATACTTTTCTTTCTGGGAGTTTCACTGTGGTAGTATAGATTTTTTTTTGCACAAAAAATATATCTTTTCATATATAATATCTTTTCATAACAGTTATTAATTGATGCTACCTTTTTAATGTCAGGTTTTGTTGGGGTCTGAACGACCCCTTTCTTCCCCCACGGGGAGAATGGTAACCACAAACTCTATGAAAGAGCACTCGGCCTGGCCCCCCGCCAGCGGAAGTCCAAAGGCGTGCTCACATGGGCAAGCGCTAAGTTGAGGAAAGGTTGCTGAAGCCTCCCCTCCCCCCAACCCCCCCACATGTTACCAAGGGCGGAGGCGAAAAGGAAGGCATCAGGGACACGCTGCGGTGGTGGGAAGCGTCTCAAAGACTTTAATATGGAAGGGCACTTATATAGAGGTAATGGCGGGAAAGAAAGGGGGCTGGCCAAAGGGCCAGTCATAGGCTAGGGGTCACGTTCATCAAGTGACATCATGAAACTTCCCTTTGTGGGCGGGACAACCCCATCATGGTGGCACGCATGTGTTCACCTCCCAAGGGGCGGAGGCCAGAAGGTGGGAGGGACTTCCATTGTCCCAAGGCTGGTGGATGGGCAGCCTTCCCCAAGGCCATAATAATCCCCAACAAGGTTTAGCACAACATTTTTGCTGAAACTCTTTGTCATTAAAATATTGTTTTAATGTGTTTAAATTATTTTACTTAGCTGAATGCAATATCCATACTTCTCCTCCTGGAATCCAAGTAAGACATGTCTACACTCCCTCTACAACAAAGCATTTCTCACCCATTAACTACTTTAGCCAACAAACATAGAGGAAATGAAGTATCTACCACGCCTCTGTTAGCAAATTGTAGGTACTTGCTACTAACGAGTTAAAATATTTGTGTTACTAATTGTTTCAAGAGTTTGTCTTTGAAACATTTTCTTCAAATGCATGTTCTGTTTTTTGAAAGCCTAAGTGACACCTAGTAGCTTGGGAATTTTAAAGCATTTTTACATATAATTACATGTTGTAAATTTTCATATTGTATTTCTCTGGTGAGAATAAGTACAGGTTGAATCTCCAAACCTTTATAATTTCACTACAAAAACTGGATGATTGTGAACTCTGCAAATTAGCATGTTGTTCAAGCTTTTCTTGGCATCTAGAGTTTTGTGTTTTAGTATAAAGTAGATCTCTAAGAAATGATTTTGTACTAAAAGCTTAGTGACCAGGCTGGGAATATGGCCTAGTGGTAAGAGAGCTCACCTCATATACCTGAAGCCCTGGGTTCGATTCTCCAGCACCACATATATAGAAAACGGCCACAAGTGGCGCTGTGGCTCAAGTGGCAGAGTGCTAGCCTTGAGCAAAAAGAAGCCAGGGACAGTGCTCAGGCCCTGAGTCCAAGGCCCAGGACTGGCCAAAAAAAAAAAAAAAAAAAAAACCCAAAAACCCTAAAATCTTAGTGACCAGGCTGGGAGTATGGTTTAGTGGTAGAGTGCTCGCTTGCCTAACATGCATGAGGCCCTGGGTTCAATTCTTGGTTTCACATAAACATAAATAAATAAATAAATGCTTACTGAAAAAAAAAAGTTATCTTTCTGGGAGAGAGTAAAGGACAGGTTGACCTTGTCCAAAAATAAATGTACCCGTGACCTGACTTACGAAAACTTCAGAATAACAATGAAGTATTTGAATAAAAAACCTTGTCAGAACGATGTCCCTTTTTAGAATCCCGGCTCTCTGCTTCTGCACCGAGGAGTTGGACTTGCTGACTCGTGCGTGGAGCTCGCGGCCGCAGCAAGTGCTCGTGTTTGTGTCGTGGATCGCCGTGGATCGGTGGCTCTCCAGCCTCCCCACGGACTCCTGAGATCCAGGCCGTGGGCTCCAGCTCCAGGAGTCTGCTTCTGGGCTGAGAACGTGCACCCCAGGTCTCTGGCGTGGCTGATACCACTGGTGGCCCAAGGTCAAACGAGCCTCTGGTGTCCACGAGAGAGACCTGGTCTCTGGAATCATAAAGATCTCGCATCCCATGCTGGCTCCGCGTCTTAGCTAGGGGAGCGGTGAGTTCCAACTCTGTGAAATTCAAGTCCCAAGATCCACAGTCCTATTCCGCAGTTCCTTAAAGCATGATTCCCCCCCACCACCACCAAAATTAATGGGATGTGGATTTTATTAAGATAGAGGTAATTCTGGAGGGGGAGGAGTGTCTTGGAATGGTACAGAGCGCAGCCAGCACGGAAACCGTGTTTCCACTCCTGTAAGCACTGCTTTTCGCCGCCAGTGTCTCTTGTCAGTGTGCCACCGCTTGGCGTTCTTGTTCAGAGATGATCCCACCTGCAGCTTCTTCTTTCCCTGTAACGTTTCTTCCGTTCCTTGTATCCTCTTTTTCTCTGCCTTTCATAAGTAGAGTCATTTATCCCCATCATTTCTCTCCACACTCCCACCTTGTGAAGATCAGCAAACATCAGCCGCCTGGGTAATGTTTGATAGTTTCTGAGGAGCAAAGACATTTTTCTTTCTTTATTTTTTTGGTCTGTTGTGGGGTTTCAACGCTTAGCCTGGCGCTGTCCCTGAGCTCTTCAGCTCAAGGTTGACGCTCGACCCCTTGAGCCACAGCGTCCCTTCTGGTTTTCTGATGGTTAACTGGAGATAAGAGTCTCACAGACTCTCCTGCCAGGAAGGGCTGTGAATTGTGCTCCTCAGATCTCAGCCTCCCGAGTAGCTAGGATTACAAGCGTGAGCTACTGGCGCCTGGCCATTTTGTTCTTATCATATAGAAGGTTAGTAGAATCATCTAACTTTGTGGGTATTTGGAGGATCAAATGAACTATCAAATGTGATATGCCTGACACATGGTATGTAGCCAATAACAAATACGTTTTTACTCTCTCTTATTTTTTGTCACCAGAGATGAATGGCAGGCTTTCGGTCTCACGAAAGAAAGAATGGAAGGATGGATACACAGACAGGTCTCCTGCTGGAGACGGCAAACCACTGGACAGTTGTGACTTCTGGATTATCTGGGAAGCAGGATGTCTGACAAGTGAACCTAGAAGTGGGTGAGCCTGCCTCTGTTTGTCCTCTTTTCATTATGTCATTTTCTTTCTGCCTGGTTTCCCACCTTATTTCACTTTTAGTTATTGATTTCTTTTTTTTTTACACAGTGCAAATGTCTTTAAAACTGTTTTTAAAGCTGTTATTACAAAAGTGGTGTACAGAGGGCTTGCAGTGACATACGTCAGATAATGAGTACATTTCTTTATGGACCATGTCACCCTTCCCCCTCTCTCTCCCGGTTTTCCCTTCCCACCCCTACTCACAAATTGTATAGTTCATTTTCAACATAGCGTCTAGTACATACCACTGCTGACGCTGCTCACCCCTTTCCCCTCCACGTCCGTGCTTTTAGTGATTTAATCATGTTTCTGTGTTTTAAAGACAATCACGGGAAACGGTTAATTCTCAGGAGGCAGGCCATTCCCAAATCAGCAGTGTCCTTTTTCCCCGGGTGTGGCTGGCTTTGTCCGTACGCAGGCACAGAGTAGTGGTCAGCTCGTATCAGTTGATAAAGACTCCCAGGTGTGCTCTGATGACTTACACCGGCTGCCTCGGGAGCCAAGCGGAAGAGAATATGCTGGCGAGTCGAAGCACAATGAAAGAATGTCTAGAGACTGCCTCGATGGATTTTTATTTCTATCTCATTGTCCTTTATTAACCAGTCTCCACCCAATAGCTACAATACTGAAGAGCTTAATGTTCTAGCCTAAACTCAATGTTCTAAGAGCTTACCAACCTGACAACAGTAAAATATTTAAGTCTACTGCTCTGTGGTTCCAGGAATCTTGTGGAACTTTTGTCAATGATTTCCAGCAAGGACATATTAAAATCTATTTATCTCATCTGTCTGAGAAGACCTTGAAATGAAAACTAGTCATTGGAGAGATTCATCCCGAGCTCTTAATTTCTGACATTTGGAGCACTTCTGTACCCAGAGATGGAAGATAGCTAGTGATTCGAGGGATTGGCAGTTCTTGGCAGGACTTGGTGCATGTAAGCCAGACGCTGCAATGGATTTGAAAATTAGCTTTGCTGCTACATCTACTCTTCTACCTCTAGATCTGGGAAAAACACTCCATGAATAATCAAATGAAGAGATGATGTTTAAAAGCCGTCCAAACCTATTACGGTTCCAATAGTTTTGCCTGCTAAGCCATGTTCAGCCGTCATCTGCAAAGCTCTGCTCCTCGGCTACCCCCAACATTGCTGTCTTTCCTTCATGTCAGATCCCTTCCAACAGTCTCTTCGAGCATGGGGCTTCTGCCTTGTCCACTTTCTTAACCCCCATGAAGTAAAGCACCATGCTTTTACACATAATAGAACATTTTCAGCAGAAAGAAGTTCCTGATCTAAAATATGGAATCCACTGAAGTTGTTTACAACTTTTAACAGAGATTGATGCATTTAAGTTTTAATGTCTGAGGAAGAAATTTGAAGCTCTTCAAGTAACAATATATGGGCTATTTCCCTCCAGATTATTTTGTTTTCTCATAGGCAAACCAAGTGTCTTCAGAGACTGTCTTCTTCGCTCAGTTCTAAACATGGTCTCATCTTCAGAGATTTCTACTATGCTTCTTAAACATCAGACTACCAAAATTCGAATGCTTCTGTCTGAGTTCAGGGTCTACTCATTTTGGATCATGAGACATGATCTGATAGCATTTTCTCAGTAAGGAAGCTCTCAGCCTGGTCAAAATATTCCTTGGCTCATTACCCAAATTCCACATGTAAACACGGGCCCACCGGATATAAACAATCGGGTCATAAAGTTAGGACAGTCAAGACACATAATGTCTAGGATATTACATTGTAATGCTCTTTCATTAAAAAAACAACTAAAAACTGAATTAAGCCAAGAACTAGTAGCTCATGTCTGTAATCCCAGCTACCTAGTGAGAAAGGCAGAAGATCAAGATTTTAACCAGCTGGGGCAGAATGGTCCCTAAGATACTCATTTCCAAGTAACCAGCGGAAAGCTGGATGGAAGTGTGGCTCACGTGGTAGAGTGCCAGACTTGAGTAGGAAGAGCCCAGCAAGAGCCAGAGACCTGGGTTCAAGCAACACACTCACACACACACACACACTCACACACACACGTAGATTAAGTGAGACATAATTTTAATTGTGTCATAGAAAAAAATCCTGTTAGTGGTCCACCCTTCCTTCCATAGGAAAGATGAAATAAGACTTAGGCTTTGCTAGGAACATCCTTGGTCATAGCCTTCTGGTTGTTTCGATGCAATTTTTTTTCATTAGCAAATGATATAGTATTCCTGGTTGGTACATCTGACCAAGATTTCTATTAAGTTAATAGAGGAAATTAAATCAAGGTCGTTGAAAAGATTTGTAATCCCTTTAATGCAATTATTCGTTTGTAAATGTAATTAGAGAGACAAGCTTAGGGCCTGTGTGGTTCTTCCCCGACAGTCGGGTTTTCTCTGCGGAATGAGGAGCCGCCCACTGGGGATAGGGCTTTCCCGTTTACCTCGGAAAGGAAGCAGCTTCCTACTCAACGGGCTGAAGAGATCATCTTACAGGGACAGGGATGAGAGAGTAAGAGAGTTCCCAAGTGGCAATGGAACAGAGTCACACAAATCAGCAGCCCGCGAGGCGAGGGAGAACATCTTAGAAAGCAGAACCTTGAGGTGGAGGAAGGGGGAAAGGGGTCTTCCTCCTGAGGGGCGAGGAGTCGCTCTGAAGAAAGGACGTTCCCCACTGGATATCCATCCGTCCAAACAATCTATGTGTTTTTTTTCCTGTCAGCTAGAAATTAGTTTACACGGAAACATTTTAAGTGCAGAAAGCTCTGGGCGTCTGCAGCTGCTGAAGCATCAGTTGGGCTTACTCTAATCACTTTAATTTCTCCATGTAATGAGGTTGTCGGAGGCAGGAAGAGGTTGTGGGAGGTAATCCAAATGCATTATATTTCTATCTTTCATGTAGACACTAAATTTTTTAGTCCAGGAAATCAATAAATGGATGTATTCTTTTAGATTATGAAATTAGCTACCAGAAGCACTGTCAACTAGAAGCTGGTAATACTGATTATTTCAGAGGATGGAGCCAAGTGAGGACACTCTAGCTTCCCATTTCAGAAGCTTCTAAATGGTTTGATTAAAAAACAACAACTTCTACCGCATGCAGGTTAATGAAAATAAAAGAACTAAGCTAAAGTCATGTTTAAAAAGTCATTCTTGTCAATAATAAACTTTTAAAATAAAATGCACTACATCTACCCCATGAGATATACAGCCGTTGGGAAGGGTAAGGTGAGGCCGATTTCCCCGCTCTGATGAGGAAGGCTAAAAGGGGAAAGTGATTAAAAATAGCCACAGATTTGGGCTGGGGATATGGCCTAGTGGCAAGAGTGCCTGCCTCATATACATGAGGCCCTGGGTTCGATTCCCCAGCACCACATATACAGAAAATGGCCAGAAGTGGTGCTGTGGCTCAAGTGGCAGAGTGCTAGCCTTGAGCAAAAAGAAGCCAGGGACAGTGCTCAGGCCCTGAGTCCAAGCCCCAGGACTGGCCAAAAAAAAAAAAAAAATAGCCACAGATTTGGATCATATCTGATTTGTGTTGAGAATAAAACATGTGTCTATGCAGACTGATCTACCTTTTAGGTTTGTCAGGATAGTTTTGGTTTGTGCCTGTTGTCCAGGCACAACTACCTGTGCCCTCTCTTATTTAAGAAAATTATTTGTATGAATCAATAACCTTCTGGTGCCAGTTCTGGGGCTTGGACTTAGGGCCTGGGTGCTGGGAGCTTTGTAGCTCAAGGTTAGCACTCTACCACTTAAGCCACAGCTCCATTATTGAGTTTTTGGTGGTTAAATTAGAGATAAGAATCTCACAGACTTTCTTGCTTGGGCTGGCTTTGAACTATGATCCTCAGATCTCAGCCTCCTAGATTACTGATTATTTATGTGAGATATTAATACCAGGGTATAGTCTTATTTACTTATCATTACATTCATTTTTTCTTGTCTTTAAATAGTTTTACAAAAGTGTTTCAATTCAACATGTCAGTTTATAAGCACAGTGCTTCTTTTTTATTATTATTTTTTCCAGTACTGGGCCTTGAACTCAGGGCCTGAGCACTGTCCCTGGCTTCTTTTCGCTCAAGGCTAGCCCTCTACCACTTGAGCCACAGCGCCACTTCCGGCTTTTTTTTATATGTGGTGCTGAGGAATCGAACCCAGGGCTTCATGTAGATGAGGCAAGCACTTTACCACTGGGCCATATTCCCAGCCTAGCACAGTGCTTCTTGATTGGAGTCATACTTCCTTTTCCACTTGTGGAGAAACAGAAATTCAATAACTTAAGGAAGCACCTTAATTTCCTTGAGAGAGAACAACAAGCCAAACCCCAAGTCAATAGACGGAGGCGAATAATTAAAATCAAATCAGAATTAATTCAATTAGAGACAAAAAAACCATCGAAAGAATCAACAAAACAAAGAGTTGGTTCTTTGAAAAAATCAACAAGATAGACAGACCCCTGGCAAACCTGACCAAAAAACAAAGGCAGTACACTCAAATAAACAATAAGAGATGAAACAGGTAACATCACCACAGAAATAACCGAAATTCAGAAAATAATAAGGGACTATTTTGCAAACCTTTATGCCAACAAATTTGAGAACTTGGAAGAAATGGATGATTTCCTAGAAAAAATTCGTATCCCCAAACTTAACCATGAAGATTTAAACCTTCTAAACAGACCCATATCCAGTATTGAAATAGAAACGGCAATAAAGGATCTCCCATCCAAGAAAAGCCCAGGTCCAGACGTATTCACTGCAGAATTATACAAGGCCTTCAAAACAGAACTCACACCAATATTTCTCAAACTCTTCAATGAAATTGAAAGAGAACGTTCATTACCAGACACATTCTATGAAGCCAGTATAACCCTCATCCCAAAACCAGGCAGGGACTCATCACGGAAAGAGGACTATAGACCGATTTCCCTGATGAACATAGGCGCAAAAATTCTCAACAAAATTCTGGCCAATCGACTTCAACAAGTCATCAAAAAAATCATACACCACGATCAAACTGGATTCATCCCAGGGATGCAAAATTGGTTTAATATACGCAAGTCAATTAATGTAATCCACCACATTAACCGAAGCAAGGTAAAGAACCACATGGTTTTATCTCTGGATGCAGAAAAAGCGTTCGATAAAATCCAGCACCCATTTATGCTAAAAGCCCTGGAAAAACTGGGATTCCAGGGAACATTCCTGAATATAATCAAGGCAGTTTATGACAAACCAACAGCAAGCATAACTCTAAATGCTAAAAAACTAAAGCCATTCCCTTTATAATCAGGAACAAGGCAGGGATGTCCACTCTCTCCCCTGCTCTTCAACATAGTACTAGAATTCCTAGCCAGAGCAATCAGGGAAGAAGAAAATATAAAGGGGATCCAAGTAGGTAAAGATGAAGTTAAACTTTCTCTCTTCGCAGATGACATGATCCTATACCTAAAGAATCCCATAGTCTCTACTCCCAAGATACTAGAGCTGATCCAAAACTGTGGCAAAGTTGCAGGATATAAAATAAACCCTCAGAAATCAGCGGCCTTTCTCTATGCTAACGACCCAAAGACCGAGGCGGAAATAAGGAAAGCAACTCCTTTTGCAATAGCCCCCCAAAACATAAAATACCTAGGAATAACCTTAACCAAAGAAGTGAAAGACCTCTTTGAGGAGAACTTTAAAAGCTTGAAAACGAAATTAAGTCAGAACTAAGGAAATGGAAAAACCTCCCATGCTCCTGGATTGGGAGGATTAAAATAATCAAAATGGCAATATTGCCAAAGGCTATCTACAAATTCAATGCAATACCCATTAATATCCCAACAACCCATTTTTTAATGAAATAGAGGAAGCAATTCGTATGGAACAATAAAAGACCTAGAATAGCAAAAACACTCCTAAGCAGAAAGAACAGTGCTGGAGGAATTACAATTCCCAACATCAAGCTGTATTATAAAGCTATAGTAATAAAAACAGCTTGGTATTGGCACCGGAACAGGCCGGAAGACCAATGGAACAGAATTGAAGACCCGGGAATGAACCCACAGAACTACGCCTACTTAATCTTTGATAAAGGAGCTAAAACAATAGTTTGGAAGAAAGTTAGCCTCTTTAACAAATGGTGCTGGCAAAACTGGCTCAACACATGCAATAAACTAAAACTAGATCCTTATATATCACCCTGCACCAAAATCAATTCCAAATGGATTAAAGACCTTGAAATCAAAACAGGCACCCTGAAAACACTAAAGGAAGGAGTAGGAGAAACACTTGGGCTCCTTGGCACAGGACGGAACTTTCTTAACAAAGACCCAGAAAGGCTACAAATCAAAGAAAGGTTGGACAAATGGGACTGCATCAAACTGCAGAGCTTCTGCACGGCAAAGGACATAGCTCGCAAGATAAACAGAAAGCCCACAGACTGGGAGAAGATCTTTACCGGACATTCAACAGACAAAGGCCTCATATCTAAAATATATGCAGAACTAAAAAAATTACTTTCCTCCAAAACAAAACCGCAAAGAACCAATAGCCCCCTCATCAAGTGGGCTAAAGACTTACAAAGAGACTTCTCTGATGAGGAAATGAGAATGGCCAAGAGACCTATGAAAAAGTGCTCTACATCACTGGCCATAAAAGAAATGCAAATCAAAACAACATTGAGATTCCATCTTACCCTGGTAAGAATGTCATATATCAAGAAAACTAACAATAACAATTGTTGGAGGGGATGTGGCCAAAAGGGAACCCTACTTCATTGTTGGTGGGAATGTAAACTGTTTCAGCCACTCTGGCAAGCAGTATGGAGATTCCTCAGAAGGCTAAATATAGAACTCCCCTATGACCCAGCAGCCCAACTTTTGGGTATCTATCCAAAAGACCACAAACAAAATCACAGTAATGCCACCAGCACAACAATGTTCATCGCAGCACAATTTGTCATAGCTAGAATCTGGAACCAACCCAGATGCCCCTCAGTAGACGAATGGATCAGGAAAATGTGGTACATATACACAATGGAATTTTAGGCCTCTATCAGAAAGAATGACATTGTCCCATTTGTAAGGAAATGGAAGGACTTGGAAAAAATTATACTAAGTGAAGTGAGCCAGACCCAAAGAAACATGGACTCTGTGGTCTCCCTTATTGGGAATAATTAATACAGGTTTAGGCAAGTCACAGCAGAGGATCACAAGAGCCCAATAGCTATGCCCTTATGATCACATAAGATGATGCTAAGTGAAATGAACTCCATGTTATGGAAACAATTGTTATATCACAGTTGTAACTATTTTCAACGTCCCATCTGTATCTGTAGCTTCTATTATTGATGATGTGCTTGTATCACCTTCCTGTGGTTGTACCTACACTATCTCTGTAATCTTATCTGAGTGTATTGGAAACCGTGTATACTGGTATTGGAAGTAGGAAATTGAAAGGGAATACCAAAATTGAGAGACACAGGGTAAAAAAAGACAAACAACTACAAAAGCAATACTTGTAAAACTGTTTGGTGTAAGTGAACTGAACACCTGGGGGGGGGGGGGAAGGAAAGTGGGAGGAGGGAGGGGGTATGAGGGACAGGGTAACAAACAGTACAAGAAATGTATCCAATGCCTAACGTATGAAACTGTAACCTCTCTGTATACCAGTTTGATAATAAAAATTTGAAAAAAGAAAGAAAGTTTCCCAGTTTGGAAAATAAGTTCTTAGTGATTTGACTCTGTCTTGACAGATGTAGAAAACAATTTGTGATGGTCCACTCCACACTCTATTTTCCTTTTTAAAAACTGTGTATACTAAGCAAGCACTCTACCACTAGCCCATATCCACAGCCCATCATACTGCGTGAAACCATACCTTTTCTCCTGTATTCGCATCCTGTGGTTTTACTCTTGCTATTACTGTATCTGATCTTAGTACCCTGGATACTGAATAGACGTGTATTGGAACTAGGGAAAGGAAAGGGAATACCAAAATTGAGAGACAAAGGATAAAAAGACAAACCATTGCAATAGCAATACTTAAAAAACCAATTGGTGTAAAGTAACCATACAACCCATGGAGGGGTGGGGGAGGGAGCTGGGGAGTGTTAGGTGGGGTAGGCGGATGAGGGAGGAGGTAACAGTTGGATAAGAAATGTACCTGCCTTACATATGAAACTGTAATCCCTCTGTACTTCACTTTGACAATAAAAAAGAGAAAAAAGCAATTAAAATAAAATAAATTGTTAAATAGCTTATTGATTTAAAAACTGTGTATACTTCTGAGTTTCATAGTGAACATACATTAGTTTTATTCCTTTTGAATTTGTTTAGAAGAGAATTTATAAATAATTCAGAAATACATTCTTTCCAGGCTACTACGGAGGCTTAGATCGCTGATGTCCTTGAGTGGCCGGGACATTTCCCACCACCCATAGCTACCATGCCCCACGGTTTTGCCTGAGATCCTAGCTATTCAAGAGAATGAGCTCTGAGGATTGCTAGTCTAAGCCTGCGGGGGCAGGAAAGCGTGTGAGACTTTCATCCCCAGTTAACCAGCAAGAAATGGAAAGTGAAGCTTTGGCTCCAGTGGTAGAACACCAGTCTCAAGCAAAAAGCTACCTGCATGAAAGGGAGCACAGAGATGTGTTCTGATTGGTCTAGAAGGAAGCAAATTCGCACGGTGAGGTTCCGTGGAAAGCATCAAACACGGCTGAGAACAACCCTCCCGAAGGCCACTAGGTGACGGGGAGAACAACCAGGAGGCACCCAAAAAGAAATTGGGGTACATTCAAATATCCCCTCTGTGATCCATTCCTCATCTTCCTGGGGCAACAATGCTTGCTGAGGTTTAAATTTTCCATTGTACGTTGTACATAGAGACTTTATGTCCCATGTCATAGTATACGACATTTACACTTCACTTCTTCCTTCTCAGTTGTGAACTACTTTGGGGAAGCATTTGATTCATTTTGTCATCCTGCATGACAGAGATGAACCTCAGGCTCAGTATTCTGAAGTCTCTGGGTATATTCAGTTTCTCCTTATAAAGGGTAAAATTACCTCTAATCCTAAGACTCTTTTGTTGTTGTTTGTTCCCATGTAATCAGTCAGCAGAAGTAGAGAAAGTAGGAAAGACTCAGGGCCTGAGCACTGTCCCTGGCTTCTTTTTGCTCAAGGCTAGCACTCTGCCACTTGAGCCACAGCGTCACTTCTGGCCATTTTCTGTATATGTGGTGCTGGGGAATTGAACCCAAGGCTTCATGTATACGAGGCAAGCACTCTTGCCACTAGGCCATATCCCCAGGTCTGGAAGAGGAATTTTTGAAGTAATCCTAAATAAAGACAATGAAGGAGGGACTGATGTATAAAGAAAGGACAGTTTCTGACATTAAAAAAAAAAAACCTAGCTATTAAAAAAAAAAATCTAGCTATTCGTGTCCTTTCAGAAATGCCACCCCCTCGAGTAGCGCTCTCTTTCATACCCAACCCTGCTGTCCACTTTGTGCCCATCCTCCCGTGCCCTTTGTAGCTCCTGGTTTACAGTGTCAGCGCCGTATCCAAGGGACAGAAAAGGCACACGAGCAAAATATTTCTCTTGGTCTTTGGCGTTCCCATTCTGTAGACTTATTTTCAACATCTCTCTAATACAGAAAGGGATCGTTCTTACCAAATACCCACCTAGTTCTCTACCTTCCCTACCTTCTCCTACAGCTACATCAGGTAGTTTTTTTTTTTTTTATTCCACGCATAAGGATACAGGGGAAAATGAAGCCTTCCACTCTACGTCCTGATCCCCGTTCTCCGTGTACATCCTGTTTTCCTGTGGAGGCGACTTGAGACCCCATGATCCAAGTGGCATCACTCCACTTCAACATGGAGAAAAGCCCAGCGGTTACCTGACTCTGGACAAAGCTGTTATTGATTTAAAGCCACTGAAGTTTCAGGGTTTAGTCATTCATGTAGCAGAGCCAAGTCAGTCTAAGCTTAGTCTGAGTTATGCATTTAAAACTTGAAAATAGTCCATGAAAATTCACTTTGCAACTATGGAAGTAAAATTAGAAGGTTAATTTGAAAAAGAAAATCATTCAAGAATCTCTGCAATCTTGTCCAAGGGAAGATCTGTTGTTAAAAATTTAAATGCAACAGATGCTTAAGATGATAATTAAAGTAATCGGAAGGAAATACATTTCCCACACACAGATATAAATTTCTCCCAAAACTGGGTTGTACCCCTTCCAATATTCCCTCAAAACTCTTAATTATAGAGATTACTAGCTCAAGGAACAGGAGGTTAAACATCTGCTTCCTAAAATGAAGCCAAAAGCTCAAAAACAAACAGGCTGAATCATATTAAAATAAAGAAAGAGAGGCTAAAATTAAATGTCTCCACCCACCTCTCCTGCTTCTAACGCAAGTGTTCTACGCCGAGGACTTGGTGCAGAGCCGCGGGAGCACGGTGGGCATTCTGGGGCGAGGCTGCTCTCACGGGTCTAGCCTCCCCTCTTTTGTGCGTGTTGGTGTTTCTGCTTATGAGATCCAATAGCTGGTCATCGTTTCCAAGCTGTGCCCCTGACCACTGAGGCAAAGCCAGCGTTTTCTGGACTCAGAGCCAGGGCTGGGAGTGCACCTGGCTCCCTACTCCTCCTCTCACTGTGCCCCTCTACCCGGTGCCCCCAAATGTCAGCATTGACTGGGCAGTAATCAAAGAAAGAAGACGCGTACGGGCCTGCGAATGAGTCCTATGTCACCGGAGCCTCTGCCTCCTCTTGGCTGTTGGCTGAAATAGAAGCCTAAATATCAGTGGAAGGGCCAGTGGTGGAGGCGTTAGGAGGGAGGGAAGATGAGGGGGAGCAAGGCCCTTCTCTGCCCGGCCCTGGGGTTGGGGACATGATGGTGGTATGTTGCTGGCCCCCCCAGGATCCACTCGCGGTCTCATTTGTCTTTAGTCATATGCTTTTAAACATTATTATAAACGTGATGTACAGAGGGATACCCTTTCCTAAGACAAGCGATGGCTGCTTTTCTTTTTGGACAATGTCACCCCTTCCTAGTCATTTGGGTTTTTCGGGGGGGCACATCAGTGGGCTAGATTGTTCTTGGAGAATCTCAGAAATCCCCTGGTGACTAGTGAAAAACCGAGTCTGCTTTCTATGGCCATATCCTCAATCTGTGCGGAAGGATTAAAAATTTCCTGGTGACGTTAAAATTTTAACTCCAATGTGCCTTTTATTCTTTCTCTACACTAAAAATTACTTTATTGTTATTGTAGAGATGATATACAGAGGAGTTACATTTACACAGGTCAGGTGACGAGAACATCTCCTTTCGAGCAGCGTCTTCTGCTCCCCCTCTCTCCCCGCCCCTCCCTCCCGCCTCCCCAGGAGTTGTCTAGTTCACTCTCATCCATATCCAGCTGCTTCCCACTGGGCTTACACACCCTCTCTCCTCGGGTTCTAGGCCCTTCCCCACACCCTCCTGAAGACATACACATGAATACACCATCTATACGGCAAAGAAGACAGAATCATCACAAAAAGAGGAAAAAGAATTCCAGAAGTCTTTTGTTTCCATTTCTTAGGAGCTCATTTTAGTATGTATATTATTTTATATAAATGTGAAGAGGTGCTAGGCATGGCACATTTGTGGTTCGCTCCTGAGACTGTCCTCTTTCGGTCTCACTGTGTGTGAGTATCTAGAATTCTGTGCAATTTGTCATATCCCAGTATGTGTTAGATCTAATTTCCACATATAAGAGAGAACGTGCCCCATTGGTCTCTCTGGTCTTGGCTTACCTCACTTACCATGATCTGTTCTAGTTCCATCCATTTCCTTGAAAATGGCACATAATCTTCATCTTAATAGATAATTGATATTTTATAGGACAAGTGTCCTAATCTATTCAACCGGTCTCCTTTTACAGACATGGTGGCTATTTTCAGATGTGTTGCTTTTTCTTTAAATAACTGGACATATGTTTGAATCTGTATCCTTGTAGATGGATAAAGTCATCCTATGTTCTTATATCCAAGTGGGATTGGTATATCTATGCAAATAGCATGTTGATATATATATATATATATATTTGTTATATACAACCTATATTAGTGATAGTTTTCTTTTTAAAAATATTTCAGCAGTTGAAACAGACATTAGCAGCAAGGGCCATATAACCAAGTTTAACTTCATTATTCATTAGCACTGGGGATTATGACATTTTAATTTTGATAAATCTGATGGTCATGATTTTATTATTTTCCAATTTCTATTTCTTTGGCTAATAATACTAAACATCTCAGACAAAATGCTTCTCTATCAGATTTTTATAAGACCTAAACTAAGGTGCCAGTGGCTCTTACAATCCTAACCATTCAGGAGACTGATGTCGGAGGATTATAGTTCAAAGCCAGCCTCGGCAGAAAAATCTAGACTTTTATCTCTAGTGAACTACAAAAAAAGCTCAAAGTGGAATTGTAACTAAATGACTCCAGGTCTTCCTTCTGAAGGTTGTAATGGATTTTATTTTCGTTGAGGAATTTACATGGAATATATTTAGCTATAGAGTATAATTTGATTGAAAGTGTACTATCATTTTGTTCTGTGTTTGAGGGTTGGGCTGTGGTGTTGACATACTAAACTTCACCTCTGTCTGGTGACGTAACCATGTCTTCCTAAGTGAACTGGGGAGATACATTAACTCTTGCTTTCTCTCGGTGAGTAGCTTTCTCTGCAAGTAACTCAATCTTCAGGGGGTAATCCTTTATTTCTGATAATGTGTTAGAAGAGCGTTATTGAATAGGTATCAGTGGTCCTTTTTTCTTACCCAGGAGCAGTGACCAAGATCAGTGTAAGGAAGGTAGCATTGAAGAGGTTGTGTGATCAGAGTTATCCAGAGAATCAGGACGTCATAGGATATCTACTTAACTAGCAAGCCATCATGAGATTTTTGTCTTCAAGAACTATCTGTGTTGAGACAGGCTAGCACACTGAAAATTCAGCTAAGAGTTAATGTTATGGTCTTTAGTCTGAAGCCTGGAAACACAGGCAGATTTTCTATATTGCAGTCTACAATCAGAATTCTTTCTCTGGCAAACCCCGGTCTTTGGTCTTAAGGCTTTCAACTAATTGGAGGGACCTACTCACAGTACAGGGGATGATTAGTTTTAGTTAGAGACAGATCATTAGGATTGCTAATCACATCTATAAACACTTTTATAGCAACATTTAGACTGTCTGACCAAACAATGGGCCACCATATTCTAACCACATAGACATATCAAATTGGCCATAATGAAGGTAATATATTTTGTCCTGCTAGAATGAACCCTGATGTCCCATTCTTATCTGAGACTATGCACAAAGCCCACTTTAGGAAAGGCATAGGAAATACATAGTCAAAGCACGAGTCTCTTCTCAGCCACCTTCCTTTTCTTTCACTATCCGCTTAACCCAAGAAATTGACCTCTTCCCTCCTTTTAAAGTGGCTGGTGTTTAGAGCACTCAAGGAAAGTAGACTAAACCCTTTCTCCTTGGCTCAATTCGAATGAATGGAAAAAGCCGTGCTGAAACATGTCAACAGATTTTAAGTAAACTTTGTACCTGATTTCTGGCATTAGCATTTCATTAGATAAGTTTTAAACATCACGTTCTAGTTCACTTATGTCACTAAAAGATAAATTATTGAGGTAAGATTCACATTGTTTTCTTTTGTCTTTGTATTTATTTGTGTACTTTTGTGGGCCGGGCTTGGGGCTTGAACTCAGAGCCTGAGCGCTGTCCCCAAGCTATTGTTTTTTGCTCAAGGCGAGTCACAGCCCCACCGCTGGCTTTCCCGTAGTTCGCTGGAGGTCAGCGTCTCACAGACTTTCCTGACTGGGGTGGCTTTGAACCATAATCCTCAGCCCTCAGCTTCCTGAGCCGCTAGGATCGCAAGTGTGAAGCACTGGCGCCCAGCTCAAGCGGCGTTTCCAATTCAGTAACTGGAGGAGCCATTGCGGAGCCGAAGTGAGAGGGATGACTTGGAGGCGAGGGTGAGCTCGCTGGCTCCGTGGGGAGGAACGTCCCCAGTGAGGAGCAGAGGGACAGCGAGCAGGCCGTCGGAGAGGCGAAGGACGACAGGGCGTAGAGTCTGGGGGCCTTGGGGTCCCGTCACCACTGCAGCTTTTCCTCCTAGGGAACTTGGGATCCGCTGGAAGTGTGTAAGTAAAGGAACGGCATGCCTGATTTTCAAAACAGCAGCACCCTCTGTATGTAACACGTATGGCATGATGCTTGGATGTACATACATATAGACACGTCTATACGACATAATATATAATGTGATATATGCACATATACACATGTGTATGCATATATGCATATATATGTGTGTATACACAGTTATGCAGGGGGATATATACCCATACCTGCACACACAGCATCATTATGACTAGGATCAAGTGAATCAACACATTGATCTTCCTACATGGTTACTTTCATCTCTGTGGTGATAATGCCTTCATGTAGTCATCTTGCTCCGACTGTGGTTAAGAAAGCTGGGCAAAAACTGGAGTCCATGAGTTCAAATCCTGATACTGACCCATAAAATAAATAAATAATAAAAACTGAAAAACTGAAAAGAATAAAAATCCAGGAGGATTTAGGCATCACTGAGCCTTTACGATGGAAAATCGTTCTCAGTTTTATTTATTTATCTTTTTCTGTTTGAAATCTGGAAGCATTTAGCTTTCCCATTCCTGCTGAGCCTTACATTTCTAGACTATTCTCTTTCATTCCTCTTAACGCACTGGCAGTTCCCCTCTGTCTTCCACTGCGATGCTCCCGGCAGCCTGGAACTGCCAACCCTGGTTCTCACAGTGGGGTTTTCCAAACCTCTGCACCTCCAGGGGCGGGGGCGTGGGGAGCACGCAGTTCCCAGGCCACCACAGGGCGTGACTCGAACCCCTAGCTTGGCAGGCAGCCTCTGCGCTTGGGTCTTCACCTCCTGCTGTCTGGACTCCAAGTCAAACCTTCAGGTTTCTGTCACTGCACCCGCAGATGCCAGTTGCTGTATTCATTTAGGAAGGGCAGCTGTCACAACACACCATCAAGTCGGGGTCTATTTCTCGCTCACATGAAACGCCTGAGAGAGTAAGAAAAGGAGCCAGGATTCAGACTTAGGTTAGACTTGGGACTTGCTTCAGAAAGAAGGAAAGGAAAGTTTTGATCCCATTCACCGTCTTGGATTTCTGAAACAAAATGACAGCTTTTTATGAGGTTGATAGTTTCTTTTTTTATGATTTATGTTTCGTCCAAAGCTCTCAGAAATTACTTCTAAAAATAAGCCTTTGCTACACCAGCTCCGTCCCCTTCTTTTCTCACCAGTAGAATGCAGTAAATCACGAGCACTGAAAGGATCACTGACTGTGAGGAAGGAGCCAGCACCGGCAGCGTTATTAAACCCACGTGTGCTGGTCTGGCGCTGTCGCATTCATTCAAGGTGACTGGTTAGAGCTGGGGCTTGGGAGGCAGAGACAGCTGCATTTTAACGGAGGAAAGCCAGCCCAGGCCAGAACGCCCATGAGACTCTTACCTGTACATACCCACCGCATGGTGCTCCAAGTGGTAGAGTGTTAGTCTTGAACTCAATAGCTCAGGGACAGCCCGGGCTTCGAGTTCAAGCCCTAGGACCAAAAAAAGAAAAAAAAAAAAAAAGCATATATGATGTGGGGCTTGGTCTTTGTGTACCCCAAGCTATCAAGGTGAATATTTTTCCTGGTCATTTATCACAAACATTGGTGATATAGACTAGCTCTTGCTCCTTAAGTCTTAAGCAAAGAAGAATTATGAAGTCTCTGTCAGACTGGTATCTATGAACTTCTTCTTGACTCTGTAACAAAAGTTATATATGTAAAAACAAAAGGTAGCTAGATGTTAAGTGAATTTGCATCTTGGATGTTTTAAAATAAGTTGACATTTCTGTCTGGAGGTTGCCATGACAACCCCCAAGGAGCAGGGATAGAAAGGGCTCTCCAGAAGCGAGGAGTTCCCCTGAGGCTAGTCACAGGTGAGGATTATCACGTCTTCGCTAAGTTCCTCTGAATACAAAGTTAATCACTGCCAGGAGAATAACTCAACATACTATTTATTCAAGTGACTTTTTAGTTCATATTAAAGAAAATATTATTAAGTAGAGGATTTCTTCTATGCTGGCTGAAATAATTTCTTCAAACTTATTCTCTGAATGAATCTAAGAGGTAAGCAGCTTTCACATATTAATTTTGGTTTATAATTATTCATAAATGCATTTGTAGATTTTTTTACATTATAATGAGCAGATACTGAGCAGAATTATTATGCTCAGTGCAATTAATCCAATTAATCACAACCCTGAATAGCCATGACAGTTTAATTTAGAATAAGTTAAGAGGTCTCATGTAGAACATTGTTACTTTGCTAAAAAAAAACAACAACAAAAAACTGTTGGTATCTGTATAACAAAAATAGCATATTTCATTTTTAATGCTAATGAAAAGTTCTACAAGCTTTATATTTATGGTTCTTGTTATCATTTTTTAGAAATAATTATGTTGTATATCTTTATTTTTTTGTCGGTCATAGGGCTTGCACTCTGGGCCTGGACGCTGTCGCTGAGCTCTTCTGCTCAAGGCTAGCGCTCTACCACTTGAACCACAGCACCCCTTCCTATATCTTTATTTTTTGCAAAATAACACTCACTGCTGGTATTAGACTCCTGTGCTTGGTTGACGGCATTTGTCACTGCAGTGTGCCTTAATGTTGCCCTGGTGTCCAAACAGAGTTAATGGAGTTTCTCTATTATTATATTATACTATCATTATGGAGACTTTTGATGTTACTTCTGTGTGACACAGAACTGGGTTGAGAGTAACTTTAGGGTTACCTTTAGATGTTCTAGTAGCACCCTGTAATTTTACAGATGAAAGTATCCAAGCTTAGAAAAGTGAGATAAAGAGCTCAACGTTACAACTAATGGAAGAGCCTGAGCCATATTTCAAGCATGGACTCTGCTTTCTAAGCGCTCTACGTGAATGGTACAATCAGACTTTTCCATCAGGGACTCCTCGTGAGGGCTGTCTAAATGAAGAAACACTTCAGCTCAGTTGGCAACTAAAGGAGAATAAGAAAAATGGCTGCTGGTAATTTTAAGGAGAATATGAAAAAATACATCAACTTGTATTTCATAACCAACTTTATTGATTAAATCTGCAAGCATTACACCCTCAACCACAGTGTTAGAAATGTTTTTATGGTCAGGGATTTTAGTTTTCAAATAGCTTCATTTCATAACTGTGCTATTAAGCTACAGATTGTTGGCTCTAACAACTCTCTGTTAAAATTGTGCTGTGATCTTTCCTTGGGCTTTGTTTTGTTGACTGGTTGGTTGGCTGGTGGATAGGTTGTTTTGGGTTGTGATTTATTTATTCTCTCGTTTACGCTGCCTAGGACATGGTGGATTCATTGACAATACTGGTTAAATTAACTCATTTAGTTTGTTTTTAATTACTCATTCTTTTTTTTTTTTGGCCAGTCCTGGGCCTTGGACTCAGGGCCTGAGCACTGTCCCTGGCTTCTTCCCGCTCAAGGCTAGCACTCTGCCACTTGAGCCACAGTGCCGCTTCTGGCCGTTTTCTGTATATGTGGTGCTGGGGAATCAAACCTAGGGCCTCGTGTATCCGAGGCAGGCACTCTTGCCACTAGGCTATCTCCCCAGCCCTAATTACTCATTCTTGACCTTGACGTTCAACTGCTCATTATACACTTGAGCTCTGAAACAGCCCTGGTTTGTTTGTTTTTTTTGTCTCAAGTGAGTCCACTTAGCATTGGGAACTGACGTGGGTTTAGAGCCCTTTAGACATTTTATGTTAGACTGTACAAAGGCTTGACAAAAATAGCCAGGATTCCGGAGGGATTTTTATGGAACAAAACTAATGAGCCTGGTTCTCTGAGTCGCAGGTCCTCCCGAAGAACCCCTCTGTGGGTCAGCTGGAGAGGAGGAGAAGCACGCCATCTCCCGTGCACAGGACGTGGCCTCTTTCTTTCATAACTCCCCAGAGCATCCCGAGTCTCTGGTGGGTGGGGCCTGGCGGAGCTGCACTCCGAGCCCTTTGCTTTGCCTTCGCAGGAGAATCACTATTCACAAAGGAGGGAGCACAGAGGCGCCAGGTTCCCAGGATCCTGTTCACCGAAGAGCCCTCAGGCAAAACCGGGCTCCATCCTCCCTCCCTTCCTGCAGCCAGGAGGGGCTTCCCGGGGCTCATGACATTGGCAAGGTCTTTGTGGTGATTCTTCCAGAGAAAAGAGAAAATGAGTTTTAATTTGTTTATATGGCCAATTAGTATTGCCCTCATTTAGGGCAAGGATCAAGTTTTGAAATCGAAATAGGAAGGAGACCAAGGACCAAAAACCAGGGATTCCCAATATTCATAAGTAGCTGATAGGTTTGCATTCCCTCCTCTTTGCATCTCTCCATCTTAATTCATTTTTTTCTATACCATATGGTTATTAGCTGCTCAACAAATGGCTACCCATTTAATTTGATTAAGTCACTAATCATCACGGCAGCCGACCTATTATTCACCTAGGTTCACTGAAGGTATATTTATTTCTCTTTTGTCAGTCATTTGCAGAGTAAGACTTGTACATAGGAAGCAACAAAGCACTCGGGTACATTTTCTACTCCTATCTCAGCATTAGACATGGTATAATCGGATGAAAACTTAAAATTAAACCTCAAAACATATTCACTCATAGGAAAGAAGAGTATGTCAGAGATCTTAAATACCGACATTCCGTGATGCTTTCGGGAGTTCTTAGGCACTTGAAATAAGGGTAGATTAAATAAAGCGGGTGGCAATTACCTCGAAAATTCAAACAGGTATGACCTAGTTCAAAAGCATGTTTCCCCCTGATTATTGGAATGAGTAGGTAATATCAAGGAGATTCAGTTGTTTGGTTTTCTTAGCAAGGGAGAACAGTTATTAAAAAGATGATATTGACTGATGGCTCTTATCACCTCAACCACCCCACTAGGAACCATGGACACCAGAAGTGAATCCTCACTAGAACACGGAGCGTAGAGGCGGCGTGACTGGGAATGGGGCCTGCTCTCTCGCTCGGGCCCTCCCCGTCGGCAGAGCTTTCTTCAGAGGCGCCCTCCCTCCTCTGGTGGCGTTTGGAGCAAGCTTCTGTCCGGCTTTCTGTTTTCACACTCGAGGATTTCTATCCTAAGAGTACTTGTACTCAACACGATGGAGATGAAAGCTGAGTGCCGTAGTATGCAGTT
Organism: Perognathus longimembris pacificus; assembly: GCF_023159225.1. NCBI lineage: Eukaryota > Metazoa > Chordata > Mammalia > Rodentia > Heteromyidae > Perognathus > Perognathus longimembris. Next base: position 42,067,630 of record NC_063181.1, on the reverse strand, counting down.
ATAATTTTAGCACTTAGGAGGCTGAGACAGGAGGACTGGGAGTTGAAGCCAGCCCGGGCTACATAGTGCCTGTCTGTCTCAAAGAACAAAAACTCTAAATGAAAAGGGAGCTATTCGAAGCTATGCAAAGCCTGGATTTCACTCAAGCTAGTCCGCTTTATCCTAACATATAGACATTACTGTGGTATTCTTCCCCCCCCCCATGGTTAGAAAAACGGTTTAATGTTGCCCATTACTTTGCGCAGCTTTAAGTAAACAAAATTACCCTGCCTTTAAATAAGTGAGGTCTTGCATGATGCTGTGGTATTCTTTTAAAAACTGACCATTACACTTTAAAATGATAGAAAAGAAAAATGAAAACAAAGACCAGGTTGACAGCAATAAAGTGATAAAGGCCCCAAATGTTTTAAGCGTTTTAGAAATTATCTTTTAGTACAAAAGAGTATGAATTCACCAGGCCAATTAAAACATTTCTTCTTCATAAAAATGATGAGAAAACTGGCACATTTGTCAGAATTGACTTGCAGAAACGTTGGTGGCTTTTCTTCAGGAGAATGTGTGTGGATTATTCAGAGCAGGAAGCTAGAGGCCATAGCTGTCATCTTCTTCAGCTTTGCAGCCCACGCCCTGCGCACATCCCTCCGCCTTCCTTCCCCAGCTAGGAGGAAGGGACAGTGCTGACTCTCCTCCCCCAGGACCAGCATCACAGCGTGGCTTGTCCTGGGCTGTCAACACAGTTGGGAGATTGTCCCCTAATTCTGGGCCCCACCGCATGTTCAGAGCCCTGTGAGCAGCCTGTCCTCTTCTCTGAGACACTCTCCCATCTCATTGTGAAGCTTGGTAGTGGAGGCTGGAGTCCTGGCTTCATGTCAGAGGCTCAGGCCTGGTGGGAGTCCAACGGACACAGAGGGTAGGCAGAGTGAGAGAGTGTACTCTACCCTACATGGAGTAACCCCGGAGAAGTCCAGAGCTGAGGAGTGAGCTGCCGTAACAAATGAGCCCATGTGAAGGGTATGTGACACCAGCAACTCTCCCCTAAGAAGCAGGTGACTGTGTCAGTCTATTCTTTGTCACTGTGGCAAAACTCCAGAAGAAACCGACTTAAAGGGGAAACAATTTGTCTTGACTCATGACTTCAGAAGTCTCAGTCCATAGCCCACTGGCTCCGTTTGTACTTGTGGCAAAACAGAAACGTCGTGGAAGGGCATAGTGAAGGGAAGCTGCTCACCTCAAGGCAGCCAGGGAGCAGAGAGGAGTACAGGAAGTGGCCTGCCATTGGCGCCCATTCGAAGGCATGCCCCCTCCTGTACCCTGCCTCCAGTGAGGCTACACCTCTCCCACCTCGCCATAGTTATTCAAATTATGAATCCAACAGTAGATTAAGCTTCTGAAGAGAGGCTAGCCAAAGGAAGGCCCGAGGGAAAGACGTGTAAGACAGAAGGAATACTGGGAATAGGCTCTAGGAACTAATATCTATGTGGTATAATCTTTGTTTCCAAGATTGCTAAGTGTACCCCAAGTACTGAAATAGAATTTCTGAAGAGTATATCTTAATGCAGTCATTCAACAAACATTGGTTGAATATTCACCCTATATAAGGCAAAAAGGCAAGCACACATTAGTAAGGTTCATTCTCTGTCTTTAATAAACTCAGTTTAACAAAAGTACTATTTACTAAAACAAAGGTGCCAGGATAAAAGTTACAGGGATATGAAGAATGGGCTGACTGCTTGCGATTGCATAAGCCATGACGTCTTCACAGGGGAAGAGATTTTGAAATGACTAAATGGACAGGGAAAGCCTGTTGTTCATGTCGTCAGGATGTTTAAATTTGTCTGTATTAGTTTAATTTTACCCACATGTGAGAATGCTTCAGTTGCCAATGTGCCTATAAATTAGGTGTTAATTAATGAAGTGAAAATTATGAAGGGAAGAGGTGCAGATTTTATTTTAGAATGACATTATAGAAATGAGCTCTTTCCGGAAATCAAGTTACATAAGTGAAACAGTTGTTTTTTTTTAATTACAAGGGAATTGGGAATGTTATTTAAATATATTAAGAACAACTTAATACTGGAAACTTATAAAGCTATGTGATTTTCTGTTGAGTAGTATACAGTTCTAGATTTTTCCTAAGCACTTTCAGCATGTGAGCCACACTCCTATGCCCTCTGTTTGAAATTATTTTCTTCTCAACATTAATACTATTCCAGTCTATGCATAAGTGTAGCATATTCACTATTGTTTCTCAAACTTGATATTCTTCCTTGTTTTCTATTCTTGCTTTTCAAATACATACATTCACCTGGTAGAATTTCCATACTTGCACAAATAAATATGCTTAAGTTAATATACACATTATTTTCTAACAGATGCATACACCTAAGTAACTACCTTTTGGATAAAAGTAAAGGACAGTTCCAGGGCCTCAGAAGATGACTCCTTCGTGCCCTCTTACTTAGTTTTGAACTTTATACAAGGGGAAACATATAGTACATACTTGTTTAGACTAGATGTTTTCCCTCAGTACTCTTGTTTCTGAGATTAAATAATGTCACACATTTTTAATTGGTGTGTTATTATATTCAATTTATGAATATACCAAAGTTTCTATATTTCTGTTGATGGATAGGTTGCCAGTTTGAGATATGAAGAATAAATCACGTATGGTCTTTCTTGGGTATCAGTGTAGCTTGGTACATGACCCCTTGCAAATAGCAGAATCTGCATGTTCTAATCCCTTATATAAAATGGGGCAGTGTTAGCAAAGAAACTATGCACCTCTTCCCATATAGTTTATATTATCTTTAGATTATTTATAATGCCTAAGACAATGCTAATACTTTGCAAATTTCTCTTACGTCATATTGTTTAGGGAATAATGACCAGAAATATCTAAACTTGTTTAATATACACATCATTTTCACCAAATATTTTCAGTGTAGAGTTGGTTTTATTTACAGGTGTGGTGCTCACATTTGTGGGAGTCCACAGAACATCTCTGTGGTGAGTATAGGAACTCATTTTTCTAGGGCCATGGTAATGGAATTACTGGGTCATAGAATAGGCATAATGGTAAATTATTGCTAGCTCTTCAAAGCAGAGGTGTTTAAGCCAGGGTAAGAGAGACTCAGCATCGTGAGCCTTCTTGAGATATTCTGGAGAATGCAGAATACCTCATTTATTTATCATTTCTATTCCCCTTCTAGCTAATGACATTGTCAACCATCTCTTATGCAAGAAACATTCAAACACTTCCTTGTGAAGTGCTGTTTAAATCTGTTTATTTTCAGAAGTTAGGTTGGCCTTTTCTCATTGAACTATAGGATTTCTATTCTATGCATGAGTCCTTTGACAGACATATGTACAGCAAATACCTTTTCACAGTCTTTGGTGTACCTTTTACTCTTTTAATGGTACCTGTGTGTTGATTAAGTTCTTAACTGTAATGGTGTTCAGATTTACTAATCTTTTCTCATGTTATTAACGCCTCCCTTGCCAAGGGGAAAATTTTATGAAATAAAAACAGAAATACTAGCAATTCTCATAGAATTTTCAGCACTCTACAGATAGATATTTTGATGCTCACTTTAAAGTTACTGCTACAGTGACTTGTAGGACACCCCATAGATCGGTAATCCCTAAAGTCAAATGCCAGCACACCAATGTGGGAAGACCGAACTTTTTTGAGACAGAGTCTCACTCTATATCCCATTCTGGCCTAGAACTGGCCAGAGTGAACACTTGCAAGAACCCAGATTGCTAGATAAATGTACCGAACGTTCTGGAAGCTTGACCTGGGCGGCAATGGTTCAGAAAACACCATCATCTCCAGTGTAGCTTATAAAATCCTAATTTGAAGTTGGGTTTCCCGTTATCCAGTATGTGTTAGACTGTTCCCTCCCATCCCCAGTACATTTCGTTCTGTTCTACTTGGAACAGGAATAAAGCTCAACCAGCAGGGAGCATTAAAATGCTGTATTTCTAGCAATTAGGCCTCCCTAGGGGCTCTAGCAAAATAATCACAGTGGACTTGAAGTGGGCCCAGGAGAACTGCTCTTCCTCAGCAAAGGGGAACACTGGCTCCCAAGGAGAAAGCCATCATGAACTTCACGACTCACCGTCAACCAACATCCTCACCATAGCAATAGCCAGACTCTGAAGACAAACCCTCGGCGCCAGAGAAATTCATTCTACAACAACAACAAAACCCTCTTATTTCTGGCACAATGTGCTAGACTTGTCAACCCTGCCAAGTTATTTTTGTTCTTAATTCTTTCCCAAAGGGTTATACTTACTTCTTTTTTCACATTGTATCAGACACATGCCCTACTTAAAGAATATTTCTCAGTAGTCTTAAATCTGGAACACATTTTATTTAAAAAAAAAAAAAGAAATAATTTAGGACTTGTTAGAAGTTTGAGTCTTTCAATCAAAAGAAAAAGAAAAAATAGAGAGAAAGACAGAGTCTCACACACACAGAGGTATAGAGAATATTATAATAAGTGATTCAGTGATAGAATATACAGTACAGGTGAACCAATATGTTTTCAAGAAAACTGCAGGTGTGATCATCCTTTCTCCAGCATGTACTGAAAAAGTACTGAGCTTTTGCTAGTCTAGTACTGCCGAGACCTTGTGATAGTAAGTTGTTAGACATCAGGGCCTGACATCCTGATCATTTCTCCACGGGAGGGAAGGAATGTCCGCAGATGTAGAAACAGAGTCTTGTTCAAAATGTGTCTTTGCCAAGCCTAAGTCTCTTGACCTGGTTTTAAGTGACGTGTTTTAAGGATCCCTAATTAAAATTCCAAGTATGTTGACTGTCCCTACCAGATGTTCTGAGTCTTCAACAGTAAAGATGGAGGCGTCCAATGTGAGTGGAAAGGACAAACTTTGCCCTTATTTTGACATGCAATTGATGATGCTTGTTCTGAATCCTTATTCCTCTAAGGGTGCTACAGAAAAATGAAGAGGGTAGCCTGAATTGCTCTTAGGTGAGGGAGAAAGTTATCCTGCTCACGAATTAAAAGTTCCAGCAGTCCATTTTACACTAGTGCCTTGCTTAGAACTGCTTTCTTTGTCAGAATTGATAGTCTGGTATTATCAGTTTTAACTCCTTAAAATCCTCTGAGTTTATTAATTATTCTGTTTCATCTTTAGCGTTATTCCCAGAGTTGTCAGCTCTTCCAAGTTTGCTGCTATTCTTTCAAAATGCTGATTTCCCCCCTCCTCCCCCCCCCCCCCCCCCGTTGGGTGATTGTTGGTTTAGTTCAACTTCTATTTATCTCAAGGTGTAGGAGAGAAAAAAGACTTGACCCTGGGTTGATGGCTGTTGGAACAATTGGTACTCATAGCTTCATCAAACTCTTCTTTCTACTTTGCAAATTTGATAATGCTTGTTCTAACATTTTAATTGTTCTTTTGACTACCTGTTATAGTGTGGGCATTCTTTATGCCATCTGTCTTAATGTAAAATAGACTCAGCATTCAGAATAAGAAAAAAATTCTACCTGCACTGTATCTATTTATATCTCTATCTCAGTGACTACCACAAAGGGCTATTCTTGTTTGCAGTTATGCCTTGCTTTGATCCATGAAAGACCATGAATACAATAGTCCCATACTATTATAATGGAGCACGCACCAACGCAGGTCCTGGATTTGGGCTCCAGGCACTGTCTCTGCGCTTTACTGCTCAAGGCTACTGCTCTACACAGCTCCATTTTTTTCATGGTCAGTTGGAGATAAGTCTCACAGACTTTCTTGCCCAGGATAGATTTAAACAGCTAGCTAGCTATGTAAGGTATTTTTTTTAAATCAGCTCATGATAATCAAGCTGTCATGATGTTGTAGAACAATTAATTATTTGTGAGTTTGTGGTGATGAGGATGTAACTAAAACTCCTGCACACCTACTGTGATGAAAGTATAGCAAAACAATTATAAATAGCATATAACAACTGACAATAATCCTAAGCAATGTCAGTGAGTTATTTGCTATACTCTAGTTTTCATGATCATTTTAGAGTGTAATTCTAGGTATTAAAAATAAAGTTTGCTGTGCTCACTTGGGCAACACATATACTAAAATTGGAATGATGTGGAGAATGTTAGCATGGATTCTGCACAAGGATGACAGGCAACTTCGTGAAACATTCCATATTTTTAACCATACTAAGTGAAGTGAGCCAGACCCAGAGAAACATGGACTCTTTGGTTTCCCTCACTGGGAATAATTAGTACATGTCTAGGACAGTCCCAGCAGAGGATCACAATAGCTCAATAGCTATGTCCAGATGAACACATAAGATGATGCTAAGCGAAATGAACTCCAAGTTACGGAAACAAGTGTGTATGGAAACAGGTATATCATTGTTGTAGTTATTTTCAACATGTCACATGAAATCGTGCCCTTTTTCTTTTCTTCTTTTTTTTCGTATTTTCTTCCCATGGTTTTACCCCTGATATCATTCTAACTGATTTTAGTTCACTGAATATTATATATACGTGTATTGGAACTAGGGAAGGGAAAGGGAATACCAAAATCGAGAGACAAAGGATAAAAAGACAAACCAATGCGACAGCAATACACACAAAACTATATGGTATAAACCAACTGTACAACTCATGGGGGAGGAGAAGGAAATGGGGAGGGGAAGGTGGGGGAAAATGAGGGAGGAGGTAACAAGTTGGATAAGAAATGTACTCACTGCCTTATGTATGAAACTGTAACCCCTCTGTACTTCACGCTGACAATAAAGAAAAACAAATAAGTTTGCTGTAAGGGAGCACAGTGTCACCAACTACAGACTGTCCCATACATCCTGTGTTTATGAAGTCTCCTGATTCAGTCACTTTCTCCTGTGTTGGATTAAATCTCCTGTTTGTGTAATCGTAGTCTGTGATGTTTGCGTAATGATGAAATTGCCTAAGCATACTCTTCTCAGAACATATCCCCACGGTCAGGTGATGCATGACTCCAGTTACTACATGACTGATACTAATCAGGACAAGAAGCAAAGAGACTCGGTGCTGTTCTTCTCCTCATAATATTAAGAGTACCAAACCAGTGCCTTCTCATCTATTTTAACTCTACCAAATGCACACATTCTTCTACTGATGGCGAGCAGAGAATCCTTGACATGCATGATTATGGCTTTTAATGGAAATTGGGAGATCGAATTTTATGAAGGGATATGCTGTTTCTGATTTATTCAGGATGCTAAAAAGAAGAGCGTGTTCTCTGAGTCTCAATGGTGAGGCTCACACGCAGCTCACCTTTTGAGAACATTTTCAGCTCTCTTCAAAGAAATTCCTTGAAAGAAATATGAGAAGTGTCCAGCTTTTTAACTCTGCATGGTACTTTGAGATATGCAAAGATAGTATAAGCAAAGATTCGAACAGTCTCTACATTTTACAAAATCTGTCGATATTTCTGGATCCCACCTCTTATCCTAAGTAAAAACTTTTCACAATGGCTTTCTTCACAATATATTTTTACAAAAGTGCTGTGGCCACCAGATTGGCAGAAGTAAAAATGGAATTTTATTGTATGGTTTATTCTTCTTATTTTGACTTTTGGAAGCCTCACCTCACCGTCTCTACTATTCTGGCTCTTCCTTCATATGCTCCTTTATGCATTCTTATTATTCATTTTCTCCTTGAGTTCTGGCAACTTCTAGGTTGATGCCCAAAGTACCTCGTCTTCTTTTAATGCTCTTCCCAGAGAACCCAAAGACTCACAAAAGTTAACTTCTATGAGAAGTAACGCAGTTAAAGATACTGCGTTCTATCAGTCCAGTGAGGGGGAAAACTTCCAAAAACACAGTAGTTTCTTTAGCTGATTAAATTCAGATAATAAAGAAACCACTCCAATGAAGATTGTTTCCTATAATAAATAGTATTCTATTAGTATTATCTCAATTGGTTTGCATCCATTTTAACTTGTTCAGATGTGTGTGCTTAGATAATTACAGTCGTGACAGCATGCAGAAATAGACATGTCAGGTAGATCAGCTTTAGTTATGCACTATCTTGATCATCATGTCTCTCTGTAAGGTTAATCACTTTCAGATCTGAATATGTCGTATCTTCTAGAACTTTTTCCATTATCACCATCCCAATCTCAAAGAGGTAAGGAAAAAAAAAATCACAGTTCATGTTTTTCCTGGGAGGTGAATCTCTGGAATAGAAAACTGTGTATCACCCCATGGATCTCCAGCTACGTTTCTGTCTCCCTCTCCAACCCCTTCGGTGAAACACAGTTGGGTGCTGTGTGTTACAAGCAGCCATCGTGTTCTCACTTCGTAGTTGCGTAAACTTAAGCAAATTATTTTGGCTCCAGGGTCCCCGTAAGTACTATCTCCAGTAATCTCAGTAGCAACTGTATGAAGTTTTCTTCCCAATTCGCAACGTTACAGGTTGTGCGGATGACTCAAGCTGTGCTTAAACACTGTGTGCTCTAGAAGGCGGCCCCCGGGGTGCAGCTTGATGCGCTCACCCACCTCACGCGCATCAGCTCGGGGCCATGGTACCCGGGCGACACCAGCAAACTGAACAAAATCCAGTCCCAGATTTCTCCTGGAAGGCCTTTTCCGGATTGTCCCTCTGGGAACCAGTGCCCGAGTAGAGAAGTTCAGTCCTACGGCACTGGAAAAACAGACATCTGGGGAAACTGAGGTGGCTGAAATTTGTAAGAAATTTGGAGAAGGAGTAGGTCGTACAGGAGTGACCGGAATTTGCAAAGGGACGCTCAGAATCAGAATATCTTGCTGAAAGCCAAAGCACTCGGAAGAGACGTTAGGAAAGCCGCGTTTCGTGAGAAGTGAACCAGCCCTACATTAACTTGTTTTTGACTCACTCTAACACAACATTAAAAACAAATCCTGAAAGGATCAAGTTGGCCCACAATACCATCTTCTTGCTAACTGAACATGAAATGCTCTTTAAAGAAACAATGTGCAATATCCAGTAAGTTGGGAGAGGAATTATTTTTAGAGATCCCAGCCACGTCCGATGTTTCGTGTGGCTAGGATGACAGATCACTCCTCTCTGGTTGTGCACTCAGCATTTTCTAGAGGTCAATGTCACCAATTCCCACACTCTCTCAAGAGCATAACCATGAACAAACAGACTCTCAGAGGTTAAGCCGTAGACTCAAGGTCACCGAGCCAGCAGAGTCAATATTCACTCTCAGTTCTGGCTGACTCCCAAAGTCTCGGCTATCTACCCAATGATTCCCACAAGAGACAGTGTTGCTTCTTCATACAAACGGAACCAAGTGTATTGTGCTTGAGGAGGAAGGTGGAGTCCAATTTAAACAAAATTGACAGTACGTTCTCATGAGTCCCTTAAAGCATTACAAAAATTTTATTTGTGTGTGCATGTGTGTGTGTATAGAACACAATCTCATAGAAACAAGTTAAAACTTTCATACTTTTTCTGCTATCAAGTCTTTTTTTACAAATTGAATTTTAAAACATTAAATAATATAAAATTTCTATATTAAAATATATTTAAAATTTCATGTGGAAATTTTATATTATTTATATTTTATATTATTTTATGCCCATATTGCCATGATCATGAATACTGTTGACTTTTAGGGCCAATTTGTGCCTTCTCTGAGGGCGTTTTTGTCCTCTTTTCTGTCCCTGCCTCTGTATGTCTCTCTCCCTTTCTGATTAAGATTACACAGCGTGTTACCACACAGGAGCCCTTCAGTGCCCCATTTTCTTGTCTGTGGGTTGACACTGACAACAATAATGACATTTTCTAAAAAGATTTAAGATACCACATGTAAAGTAACAAAACCACTTTCTTGTATACAGTAAGCCCTTGAGTAAGTTGAGTTTTTGTTTGTTTTGTTTAGTTGGTTTCGTTTTTTGAGACAAGATCTCGTGAGTTCAACAAAGGCCACGAACTCATGATCTTCCTGCCTCCACTTCCTAAATAAAGGTTCCATACTTTCACAGATATAAAAAATAAGAAACTCCATGCTGGTCCATAAATTAGAAATGACATGAATTCCAAGACTGTGTTCAAAAGCATGGTTCTGAAAGATCTTACCATGGTCCACCTTCAAATAATAATCTATTGCCTCATCCATAATGCAAGAGCCTTATAAGAGTAGCATCTATTTTCCTTCTGCTATACTTCCTATATCGATTGCCATACGATTTTTGTCCTATGCATGCACATATGTAGTGGAATCTTCTCTCAGGAACCATAAAACAGCTGAGGAATCGTCTCAGTTTCTCTAGCTAAAGATCTATTTGGGGGAATCTGCTGAATTGTCTCTTGGTACACCTGAATTGCAACTTTGGGGGAGGAATTTAAGCGAGACTCAAAATCTGAGGAGCAATTAAGACACAATTGTTCCCTCCTTTCACTATCTTGTGAAGAAGAGAATAATTTGGGAAAGGCGGAAATTGAAGAAGATAAAAGACAGGCAGCTGCAGTTATAATACAGAAGAACAACAAAATAGCAAGAAAATCTCACTTGGAATCTCTTGCTGAAGAGCAGAGCTGTGTGGAGAGGAAAAGTTGCGCTGGAGAATACAATGTGTTCGCTCTTCGTTTCTGTAGCCTGCTTGGTCGACGAATTTTCCCTTTTCTCTCAAATCTGTAATTAATTGGGAGGAAGGCACCATGTGGAGAGAGGCCTGCAAAATACATCAGAACCTGGGCCAATAGCCAAATTAAAATAGCACTTCAGAGTAGGGGCCGGTGGCTCACCCGGTAATCCTGGCTACTCAGGAGACTGAGATCTGAGGATCGCATTGTGAAGCCAGCCTGCACAGGAAAATCCATGAGACTCTTATTACCAATTACCCACCCCCCCGAAAAAAGCCAGAAGTGGAGCTGTACCTCAAGTGGTAGAGTGATGGCCTTGAGCAAAAAGAAGCTCAGCAACAGCTGAGTTCAAGTTCCCCCCAACAAACACAGCATGCTGAAAGTCAAACACAGAACCCCCAGCAGAGCAAGGAAAGAGCTTTGCTTTTCCCCGCAGAACATTGGCTCCTGAGAGAAACAGCCGAAACATCGCGAAGATATGTACGTTTATTACATAAAGACGAAGTGTTCCACCCAGACCTCTGCAGCGGTACCCAGAAGTCTCTAGTCATTGCCCTGAACCTGGAGGAAGAGTCGGCCACGGACCTAACTCTACCTTATCATTCTGACTGCCCTGGATTCCAGAAACAAGTCTATTTGATACACATCTTGCAACAAGAATCAAAACTAATCATCAGGCGACTGCAACTTTCTATCACCGACGGGCTTCCTGTGGCTCTCTGTCAATACTGATCAACTAGAACACAGTTTGGCCAAGGACCAAGGTTACTTGACTCTGCTCGCTTCTAGCCTGTTATATTTGCATTTTGAATATATATATATATATATATATTTTTTCCCATAGCTACAGAGCTGTATTTCCCACGTACCTCTCTCTCCCCTCCCTGAAGACAATGCTGAGGCCCGGAGTCCTTCGCAGGCCCTGCAGGTTCTGTGTCCCAGGGTCAGCCTGAAGCTCTATTGACTTCACGCACTTTGTGTTCTGCCCGACAGTTGTCACTTCTTCAGGGCCACGGAGGCAACGCTTGAGAGAGCAGGATTCAGGCATTCTCACCAAGCTGGGCTTGAACTTTCGTTCCCAGTTGGGGGCTTTTGTATTTCTTCCAGCTGGAATGGGGTGTGTGTGTGTGTGTGTGTGTGTGTGCGCGCGGCCCCGCCCCCCCCCCCCCCCCCCCGCTGGCTAGGCCTTGCTCACGGCTGAGCTGCACACCCGGGAAGTCCTCCACACCCGGGAAGTCCTCCCGTGCCATCCTCCGGGATGCGGCAGGGTGTAGATTTCTCTTCACCTCCCTGGCAGCAACTTGTTCGTGAAAGCTCCCCCCTTTCCTACATTACTCTTAGGAGGGTGACTGATTCATGTCACAGAAGCTCATAACAACATGTAATGACTGAGTAGATAATGATACGTGAACGGCACGAGTGTGTTCTGTTCCAGCACTTTCTTTGTAGCAGGGCGTGCCCACCCTCCTGGAGAGGTTACACCACGTACCTCCATGACCCCAGACACTCATCACGAGGAAAACATAACGCAGCTGTGAGATTCATCTTAAAGTATTTACAGAACTGTTGGCTCCAAAACGGACTCATCGGAGGTGGCTGAAGGGGTGGCTCTTCTGAATGTCCTCGGATGAGAGGGTTGAACGACTTGTCCTCTGAATGAACAGCCTGTGAGGGCTCGTGGCCTGACACAGGCCTCACCGTGACGACGCTCCCGGGGGAGAGGTGAACAGGGCTCAGTGGGGAGACGAATCACACCCAGGGCCTTCTTCTGTGTTTGCTGAGCTACCCAGAGTTCGGGGGAGGGATTTAAAACTTGCATATTTTATTAATGCAGTAAGATGCACCCACAAAATAGGCTGTGCTTTGTTGCACAGTTTAGCAATCTTTTAGTTTACCAAGTTTTTCTTGTCTGTGGCCATGAGCTCTGACCAAATGTCACATTAGTGAGGGCCAGACTCAGCCAGCTCACCCCAGCTAAACACTGAAAAGGTCACCTCTCTCCTTCAAAGACTCCTCAGGCCTGGCTACAGAATTTGAGGAGCCTAGGGCAGGAAAGTATTTACCAATTATTTTGGAAAATCAATAGGAATTTTAACAGCAAAGCATTCGGTGGAAAACAAGGCCCTGTGGAGCAACTGTGCAGAACGCAAACCCACGAGGGCAGCCACTCCCGGGTCTTTCTCCCTGCCCTGTGTCCTTGGCCAATTCTTTACTCCTTTAAAGCCCCTATGTCTCCTTCCCTGCTCATTGGAAATCGTGTAGAAGGGGCTGCCCTTCCTCCTCTAGCAGCATCTTCTTGCCTTCGCATTTCTCCCAGGTGACAGAAAAAGAAAGTCTTTGGAAGATTTGATGATAAAAGTTAACCTTTTGTTCTGACTAAATAGAATTACTGGCCTGTAACATGCACTGTATTCATAAACTGCTTTGTTAAATGTTAACTCCTTTGTACAACTACTTAAAGATAACCTTTTTAAAAAAGAGAATACCTGGGCTGGGGATATAGCCTAGTGGCAAGAGTGCCTGCCTCGGATACACGAGGCCCTAGGTTCGATTCCCCAGCACCACATATACAGAAAACGGCCAGAAGCGGCGCTGTGGCTCAAGTGGCAGAGTGCTAGCCTTGAGCGGGAAGAAGCCAGGGACAGTGCTCAGGCCCTGAGTCCAAGGCCCAGGACTGGCCAAAAAAAAAAAAAAAAGAGAATACCTCTTACAGTATTTCAAAGGGAATACCTCTGCATGGAATTTATCACACTTAATAGCCTTTTGGTATTCTTCCACCAAAAAATGTTTGGAACTCTAGGGGAACATATAAATATAATCACACATTTATCTTGTGCCAAATCTAGGATATGATTTATTGTTTATAGAAAGACAATACTTTTTTTCTTCCAGATATATTAACAATTTAAGACTCTTAAAATTAATATGAGAACCAGTCCCATCGTAAAACTGTGGTACGTTAGAAGCAAAATAGTGACGATGGAGGGACTTATTTCTCATGTAGAGCATACCACCAGATTTCTGTAAATGTGCCTTGCAGATCGCTAATGTTATATGGGGAAAAGACTGTATCCATGTCCAACAGAAATGAGACACTTTGAATCCACATAAAAGCTTTCCTGAAGCGGGTTCCAGGGGAAATGGTAGATGTCCAGTTGTTGTTGTTTGTGATACGGGTGTTTTGGTTTTTTTCCAACATAATGTAAAGCTATCATTTACTTATCTATCTATTGTATGACCCAATTTCTTTCTCTTTTTTATTTTCTTGTAGGTATTTAGGTTTTTTATTTCTTCCAGATGTGTAAAAATGTTAGGGTTTGAAATTAAGATCTTGTGTTTAGGAAACAAGTGCTGTACCCCTTGAGCCACAGTTCTGACTCTTTGTTTTAAAGTTATTTTTCAGAGGGGTTTTTGTACTTTTTACCCAGCCTGGCCTCAGATTAGTCCTTCTACCTACAGCTTCACAGTTGGGCTTATAAGCACAAGCTACTGCACTCAGCCTACAGGATGCAGTTCTGGCAAAAGTATTTAACTTGTAAGAGTGATTAAAACCCTCTACAACTGGTATCGAATGCACATTCTTTGGGAACCCCTGATTTCACCAATCTATGAAGGCCACAGGTAGGGAATTAGCATGGGTAAGCACCTTCAAGATCCCGAGTTCCCTGTAGTTCATATGCTTAAAATGTAACTAGCAAAATCATAACCCTTGAAGTGACTTATTAATATCTGGCTTAATCAAGAAATTGGTGTATTATAAAGCATGCAATGTTAACAGATATTGGAGGTGTTTTTTTTGTTTGTTTTTTTGCCAGTCCTGGGCCTTGGACTCAGGGCCTGAGCACTGTCCCTGGCTTCTTTTTTTTTTTTTTTTTTTTTGGCCAGTCCTGGGCCTTGGACTCAGGGCCTGAGCACTGTCCCTGGCTTCCTTTTTGCTCAAGGCTAGCACTCTGCCACTTGAGCCACAGCGCCACTTCTGGCCGTTTTCTGTACATGTGGTGCTGGGGAATCGAACCCAGGGCCTCATGTATACGAGGTAAGCTCTCTTGCCACTAGGCCATATCCCCAGCCCCCCTGGCTTCTTTTTGCTCAAGGCTAGCACTCTGCCACTTGAGCCACAGCGCCACTTCTGGCCATTTTTTATATATGTGGTGCTGGGGAAGGGGACTCGAACCCAGGGCTTCGTGTATACAAGGCAAGCACTCTACCACTAGGCCACATCCCCAGCCCCAGATATTGGAGTTTTGAGTGTTTGACTCCAGCATCCAGTACAGCCTCAAACGGTGCTGACCATGAGTGGAAAACAACATGAAGACTTCTAACACCTTAAGAATGTGTTCTCAAACCTAAAGGACGAATCTTTCATAGGATACTTGGGACTTTCATGATGATTTTTTTTTTTTACAAATGAAACTGAATTTGCCTTCTTTACATCCTGCTATCTGTTCTCATCACAGAGACAACGGAGCTGGGGGCACAACCACACCAAGTAGCTAAGGTGCCGGACGCAAGTCCCCTTGGCAAGGAATTGGAGCCAGTGAGCAGCTCTGAACACCATCGAACTGCAACGAAACCTGCATGCGTTGCAAATCTCCCGGGGCTCTAATGCAGACAATTGTGATAGGAGCTTAGATT